>NC_053390.1:270907604-271537840 GCF_905171765.1 Bufo bufo | reverse complement strand
GGAGACGGAGGAGGTCACCAACCTTTTTTTTTTTGGTTTGTGGAGGCCCCAAAAGATTGAGAAATGGGAAAAAGAACGCAAAACAATGGCTGGGCTTTGCAGGTATACCATTCTACTCTGCCCAAGGTGCAGACAAGTCCTGTGGGATCCATGCCTGGTCTATTTTAATGAATGTGAGCTTTTCCACATTGTCGGATGCGCCTGTCCATTATAAACCCCCCACCGTGCTAAACAAATGTTCGGACAATACACTTGCCGCAGGAAAGGTCAGCACTTCCAAGGCATCAAGGGCAAGCTCAGGCCATGTGCCCATTTGGAGACCCAGAAGTTAAATGGGGCAGACCCATCAGTCAGTACGTTCAAATGTGTGGAAATGTACTGTTCCACCATGTTGCGGAAATGCTGCCTCCTGTCCTTATCAGATGGTGATGTTAAATATTGTGGAGTGCTGACACAGCTTTCCCACAATTTGGCCATGCTAACCCTCCCTTCTGAGGTGCTGATGGTGCCTCATCTGCATCGGCGATTTCCTTGTCTGTTTCCGTCTCATGCTTACACTGAGCCCCCGCTGTCAGGTGGGAACACCATCAGTAGCATCTACAGTAGCATCTACTAGCGTGCGCTTGAACTCGCGCATCTTCCGATCACGCTCCAGTGACAGGATCAAGCACGCTGTCCTTGTAGCGGCTATCCAGCAGGGTGGCCACCCAGTAATCACCACTGATAAGAATGAGGGCAACTCGTGGTCAATTCGCAGGCATGGCAGCATGTAGTCGCTCATGTGTGCCAGGCTGACCAGAGGCAATGACAAGCTGTCCTCGGTGGGAGGTGTATCGTTTGTGTCCTCTGTATCCCCCCTACCATGCTCCAGTGATGCCCGTGAGCTGATTTGGGTGCCACCCTGCTGTTAACGCAGATCCTCCTCCTCCTCCAAAAATTTGTCCTGACTCAACAGTTGTGTACCTGGCCACTGTTGATGCAGGAACCCACTGTCTTAGCCACCTGTGGATGACTGGCCTAATAACCATGGAAATGATCCCTGTTCCTCCTCCTCTTCGCCCTGTGCTACATCCTCATCCATCAGCGCCTGTTTTTTCAAGGAGACCTAGAAGTGGGATAGTAATGCTGATGATGGCGTCATCATTGCTGGCCATGTTGGTGGAAGTGCACAAATATTACTAGAAGTGCACAAATAGTCCCACAATATGTACAGTATTATTTGAATTTGCGATCTCCATTCATACATTTTTTCCATGTGAAATATCGGAAATGCACTATACAGTACCCAAATGCACTATAAAGAAAGTATATTAGTATATAACACCCCACTTCAATCAGTTTTTGGGGGGGGCGACTGGTATATAACACCAGTAGAAATTATTTGTTCCAATAAAGCTTGTCCCTCTATACAGTAGGTGAACCCGATTTTGTGTCAATCTCGCTGTATTTCTCGGCGAGATTGAGCACATACGAGCCCCATCGCGGGAGCCAGCGCCGAGCTGGCTTGCTGCGATGGAGACAGAGCCGTCATAGAAGCGACGGGAGATCCGACTTGGATTCCCGCCAATTCTACACGTGTGCGGCGTTTGTTATGAATCCTGAGGGGGAAGTCCCCGCCGGATTTTAAATAAAAATCCGGCCTGGGTCCCGCCCTCAGGAGCATACCGGGCCCTTAGGTCTGTTATGGGTTGTAAGGAGAGCCCCCCCTACGCCGAAAAAAACGGCGTAGGGGGTCCCCCTACAATCCATACCAGACCCGTATCCAAAGCACGCTACCCGGCCAGCCAGGAAGGGAGTGGGGACGAGCGAGCGCCCCCCCCCCCCCCTCCTGAGCCGTACCAGGCTGCATGCCCTCAACATGGGAGGTTGGGTGCTCTGGGGCAGGGGGCGCACTGCGGCCCCCCCACCTCAGAGCACCCTGTCCCCATGTTGATGAGGACAGGGCCCCTTCCCGACAACCCTGGCCGTTGGTTGTCGGGGTATGCGGGCGGGAGGCTTATCGGAATCTGGGAGCCCCCTTTAATAAGGGGGCCCCCAGATACCGGCCCCCCACCCTAAGTGAATGAGTATGGGGTACATCGTACCCCTACCCATTCACCTGCAAGAAAAGTGGTAAAAACACAAATAAACCACACAGTGTATTAAAATATTTTATTTTTCTGCTCCGGAGGCCGCCCCCTGTCTTCTTTATTAGCTCTTTTACCAGGGGGGGTCTCTTCTTCTTCCGATATCCCGACGGGTCTTCTCCGCTATCCGGGGGGTCTTCTCAACTCTCCGGGGTTCTCCTTCTGTCTTCTCCTTCTGTCTTGTTGTCTCCTTCTGTCTTCTCCTTCTGTCTTGTTGTCTCCTTCTGTCTTCTGTCTCCGGGGTTCTCCTTCTGTTTTCGCCTCTCTCTGTTGTTGACTCGGCGCACCCCGGTTCTTCGTCTCGCGAGACTCGGCGCACCCCGATTCTTCGTCTCGCGAGACGTCTCGCGAGACGAAGAATCGGGGTGCGCCGAGTCTCGCGAGACGAAGAACCGGGGTGCGCCGAGTCAACAACAGAGAGAGGCGAAAACAGAAGGAGAACCCCGAAGACAGAAGGAGACAACAAGACAGAAGGAGAAGACAGAAGGAGACAACAAGACAGAAGGAGAAGACAGAAGGAGAACCCCGGAGAGTTGAGAAGACCCCCCGGATAGCGGAGAAGACCCGTCGGGATATCGGAAGAAGAAGAGCCCCCCCCCTGGTAAAAGAGCTAATAAAGAAGACAGGGGGCGGCCTCCGGAGCAGAAAAATAAAATATTTTAATACACTGTGTGGTTTATTTGTGTTTTTACCACTTTTCTTGCAGGTGAATGGGTAGGGGTACGATGTACCCCATACTCATTCACTTAGGGTGGGGGGCCGGTATCTGGGGGCCCCCTTATTAAAGGGGGCTCCCAGATTCCGATAAGCCTCCCGCCCGCATACCCCGACAACCAACGGCCAGGGTTGTCGGGAAGGGGCCCTGTCCTCATCAACATGGGGACAGGGTGCTCTGAGGTGGGGGGGCCGCAGTGCGCCCCCTGCCCCAGAGCACCCAACCCCCCTTGTTGAGGGCATGCAGCCTGGTACGGCTCAGGAGGGGGGGGGGGGGGGGGGCGCTCGCTCGTCCCCACTCCCTTCCTGGCTGGCCGGGTAGCGTGCTTTGGATACGGGTCTGGTATGGATTGTAGGGGGACCCCCTACGCCGTTTTTTTCGGCGTAGGGGGGGCTCTCCTTACAACCCATAACAGACCTAAGGGCCCGGTATGCTCCTGAGGGCGGGACCCAGGCCGGATTTTTATTTAAAATCCGGCGGGGACTTCCCCCTCAGGATTCATAACAAACGCCGCACACGTGTAGAATTGGCGGGAATCCAAGTCGGATCTCCCGTCGCTTCTATGACGCGCTTGCTGGGATGTGCTGTCACTATCCCAGTGAGTGCGAGATCTCGGCACCATGTCGCCGAGTATCAGCGCGACGCTGTCGTGCTAAAAACACAATGTCAGAAACACCTACTGTATACCTGCAGTATCGCAGCAGAACCGCACACAACTGCCGCACAATACAAATGCACTATAATATACTTTCTAACATAGAAAGTATATTATAACATTATACACGGAAGGAAATCCATTAGAATATACATAAAGATAAAACGTAACCTTTAATAATGTGTTACTATGAGGGTCCATTCACACGTCCGTAAGCGTTTTGCGAATCTGCAAAACACAGACACCAGCAATGTGCATTCCGCAATTTGCGGACTACACATCGCCGGCACTATAATAGAAAATGCCTAATCTTGTCTGCAATTGCGGACAAGAATAGGACATAATGAAAAAATGTGGGGAATTGGGTCAGCACAACCTGTATGTGGTGCACATCACTATGGCGAAATACATATACAAAGGAAAAATACAAATGTGATAGCACTCTACATCCAGCAATTTGCCTCCATGCTGGATGAGGCATTGGTGTACATTTTGGCCAAAGTGTGCTTGGCGTGCACGCTGACCTGCATTCCCTGGATTTTGTGTGGCTGTCATGGCCCATAAACAGGTAGGAACTAGTGTTAGGGACCACTCAAATAGAGGCGACCTTGACGTGGTGAGTGGCTTACTACGCTTTGGCCAAAATGTACACCAATGCCTCATCCAGCATGGAGGCAAATTGCTGGATGTAGAGTGCTATCACATTTGTATTTTTCGTTTGTATATGTATTTCGCCACAGTGATGTGCACCACATTCAGGTTGTGCTGACCCAATTCCCCACATTTTTTCTTTGTAGTATATATTGGAGGCGTGGCGATCTCCTTGGAGTCATTGCACACCTGACCAGTCAATCTGTCCTGGAGGCTGGTTTTAAAGTCAGTATAAAACTGAGTCTGCTTATATAGAATCTACCAGTAGCCATTTGGCTCCAGGAGAAGTATATGGTGGGCTCAGCGTGCATGTTGGTACTTGCATCCCTGGATCCGATGAAAGCTGTAATGGCACCGGACGGGGTTAAAAGCAGAGTGTGCTTGGCGTGCACGCTGACCTGCATTCCCTGGATTTTGTGTGGCTGTCATGGCCCATAAACAGGTAGGAACTAGTGTTAGGGACCACTCAAATAGAGGCGACCTTGACGTGGTGAGTGGCTTACTACGCTTTGGCCAAAATGTACACCAATGCCTCATCCAGCATGGAGGCAAATTGCTGGATGCAGAGTGCTATCACATTTGTATTTTTCGTTTGTATATGTATTTCGCCATAGTGATCTGCACCTACAGGCAGGTTGTGCTGACCCAATTCCCCACATTTTTTCTTTGTAGTATATATTGGAAGCATGGCGATCTCCTTGGAGTCATTGCACACCTGACCAGTCAATCTGTCCTGGAGGCTGGTTTTAAAGTCAGTATAAAACTGAGTCATTATATTAACTTAGTCGGTTAATTTATGTCTTTTTTGGGCCGCTGTCGCTCGCTCTACATTCTATTTAAGAGGTGGTTTACCTCATGGATACTGTGTGGCCATGTATCACCACAGGTTAGCAGGTGTGTTTTCAATGGTGAATTGTTTGGTGTCCCTATAGGTCCTAGGTATAGGAGTTTCTATAGTAAATACATGAGATGTATTCCTATATCCCTATGCGACAGACATCCATCATTCATTCACACATCTCACACGCTGGGAGATCAGGCAGTTTGCCTCCGAACAGCTGCACAATATGTATTGAGCTGGACAAGAACCACAACCAGCAAGGTCGCAATCATTGTCCAGCTCAAGGTAAACCACCTAGAATGTAGAGCGAGCGCCAGCGGCCCTAAAAAGACATAACTTAACTGACTTAGCCCGTAACTGCAACCTGATATCAGTTATGGAGATATAACGTCCCTGCCTTTACTTACTGGTCCACGTATCGGTGGTTATGTGGACCTTGCCACTGATGGTGTGGCGCAGCATGTACCTGATTTTTTTCTGTCACTTGTTCATGCAGAGCAAGAACGGCCTGCCTGGAAAAGTAGTGGTGGCTGGGAACCTCGTACCAAGGGACAGCTTCCATCATGACGTTTTTAAAACTGTTTATCTCCACCAGACGGAATGGCAGCATTTCAAAGGCCAGCAATTTTTAAATGCTGGCATTCAGGGCCAGGGCTCGATGGTGGGTAGGGGGAGTACTTTGTCTTTATTTCCAGTGTTTGGGGGATGGACAGCTGAGTGCTTCCATGTAACAGTTTGGAGAAGCTCGCTAACAGTGGTGGTGTTGTTGTGATATTCTCTCTTTGTGGGATGGCAGGTGCTGCTGTCACTCCAGAGGGGAAGGAAGAGGACGGGACCGCAACAGAAGAGGAAGCCTCTGATCTTTTGTGGTTCTTGAGGTGTCTACTTCATTGCAGCTCATGCTTTGCATTTAGATGCCTGGTCATGTAGGTGGTGCTCAGGTTTAGAACATTTATGCCTCACTTCAGGCTTTGATTGCACAGCGTGCAAACCACCCGTGTCCTGTAATCAGCACACTGCCTGAAGAACTGCCACGCCATGGAACTCCTTTGCGATGGTTGTGGTGTGCACTGTCTCTTGGAGCGATGGGCAGTAGCAGGCATACTGGCTGGGGGGCCGGCTGCTCTGCTTTTGCACCCTGCTACCTCTTTTGCTGTGAGGCTGCTGCTGTGTGACCCCCATCTCTTCCTCCGAACTGCACATGTCACTGGCAATACCTGGATGCCATGTGAGGTCTAGGACCTTATCATCCTCCCCATCATCTTCCACTCCCTCCTCACCCCTGCCCCCCTGGCCGGTCTGTACACTGCAGAAAGCCATAGCAGTTGACACCTGTGTTTCGTCATTGTCATCAGAGATGTGCTGCGGTGGTCCTCCCACGTCCTCATCCTCAAACATAAGTGGTTGGGCATCAGTGCAATCAACCTCTTTCACTTCTGGGGCAGGACTAGGTGGATGGCCCACGAAAACCCTGCCAGCAGAGTCATCACAAAGCATACGGTAAGTGACTGCTGCATGACTTGGGTAGCTCAGAGTGCTACTAACGCCTCTACTTGTTCTGGCCTCACCATTCTTCGAGCAGTATTCAGGCCTCCAAAGTGACGCAGAATGTCCTGTTGCCAGCATGCATCAGAGGAAGGTGTTTCATTTGTACGCGTAGCTGGAAACGTCCTCTCTCTGCAGCAGAAACTCCACCACCACCAGCAGCACCATGACCATGGCCGATCCCCTAGTTAATGTTCCTCTCATGTTTTTACGGTCACCCACAAAATTGGCTGACAGATGAACAGTTGTTTTTCTGTATCTCACCCCAAAGAATGGGATTATGTCACCCACAGAATTAGCAGACAGATTAACTATTGGATTTCCATGTCATTGATGCAAAGGATATGTTTAGCACCACAATAAAATAATACAAAGGAGGTGTATCTTACCCCAAAATAATACAAAGGAGGTGTATCTCACCCCAAAGAATGGGATTATGTCACCCACAGAATTAGCAGACAGATTAACTATAGGATTTCCGTGTCATTGATGCAAAGGATGTGTTTAGCACCACAAAAAAAGAATACAAACACAAATAGACTGATTAGTTATTGGATTTCCCTGTGACGGTGGCAATTAAAGGGTTTTGAAAATAGGGTAGCAGGCAACACTGACATAAGGAGCACATATTTATTTGAGTGTTAAAAACAAATAGTATTAGAATATAGCAGCTAGTACAAGTGAGTAAAAATAGCAGCTGGTACAAATAGCAAATGACAAGCAGCAAGTAAATATAGTGCAAAACCGCAATAAATATAGATAAACAAAAGCGGTAGCTAGTGGAAATCAAACAAGTTGAATGGAGATCGATAGTATATAAACAATTATGGCAATAGTTCGCTGAATGTTCCAATGGTGGAGAGAGTGCTTTGATTCAAATCAGTAATCCAAAGAAAAACAAGATGTCATAATAGTTGCAATGTGGACAGAAATAGTTTGTATCTATCGATGGAAGCGCAACTCCGTTTTAAATAAATGAAGGACCAGCAATTGAGGGTGGAATGGATCTCAGACTGGATTGCTTTAGTGCGGCGTCCCGCAAGTTCTATAGTATACAATCCGGCGCTTACCTTTCCTGTAGTTTTCCCTCTGCAGTCCCGTAAGTATGCGTCTCTCTGTTCAGGCTTTCTCTGCGTCTCACGTGGAGTGGTATTACCAAGTTCCGTTGTATTGGAGCGATGTCGTAAGCAGTGACGCTGAGGTTACCTATTGCACGTGACCCGGAAGCCAGAGAGCAGTCCACTGGATTCAATAGAGTTTTTTATCGCTATTCCCATTGATATCACCATGCGTTTTCTGGTTATTTCTAATTGAAAGTCCAAACAAAGTTATTTCTTTAGCTTGCAAGTACATCCCCAAAATCCACAAACGCGTTTCGAGACACGTCCCTTCATCAGTGAGTGGGGGTACCATATTCAGTTTTGATTTATATAGAGTCCAAACCACACCTCCAAACATCCAAATCAATTTCACCTGGTCTCTAATTAGTATATGGAGATTCTTGTGAAAAAAACGTAGATCCAGGTTCATTCGGGTCTCACAATATATACAATTCATAAGAATTCCAACAAAAACATAGTATCGATCTATCAAATAGCAAATGTCATAAATAAATATAATAGTATGTATTGATAAATGACATATAGTTAAGTTAGACAAGTATCTAATAAATCAGTATTTTCATGCAATATTTGTGCAGTTTGCATGCGATTGTATACTTCTTATGCGACTTTTATATCCTTTTTTCATCGTCCTTTTTGGTATATCGAATTTTGTCGATTTTTTTATATCAATCTTTTATAGATTTTTGAATCAATTTTTTGGGGCGATTTTTAATCGATTTTTCCTTACACCTTATGCGATTTTGCTGCAAATTTTACTTTCCAATGTTAGTCTCTATATGATTTGCTGTGATTTTTCAGAAAATATTTCATGATAAAAATATTTTTTTAAAAATTGAAAAATAAAAAAATAGGGAATATTCATGATATGTTACAATAAAATTGTTGAATAAAAATATATTTGATAAAAAAAAATTAACAAAAAATTATTTAGAATTAAAAATTCCTTTTGAATAAAAATAATATCTTTTGGCTAGGAAGAGGTGTTCCATTTTTGTTCCAAATGAATCTCTTTTAAGGAGTTGTACAGGGGTAGGGGGCCATCCACCAAGGGAAAACCCGCTTAAGAATATATAACAGTCGGGTTATCCATCGGTGTATGGCACCCACCTGATGAAATCACAGGAAACCAAAGAGCTCGAATTCCACATTGAGACTCACAAGAGGACAATTACGAATTATATCACCCTTATCCACCACAACAATTGAGGGAAACGAAAAATTAAAAAAGACACACTCACAAACAAATATCCAATGAGGGAACACAAGGGAAGAAGAAGAAATTACGAAGAGGAAGAGGGAAGAAGGCACTACAAAAATTAAATGAAGATTTACTAAGTAATGACGCTGTGATTAATTTAAGTTCGGTTACTCTTGCACCAACACAAAATCAATTATTAAACAAAGGACTCAAATTTGCACCAACAAATAAACTAAATAAATTTGATACTTTTATAGGCATAGAAAAATTTATTAGGCGACTTTGCTTGAAAAAATACTATATAAAAAAACATTATTCGTGATGTTTTGGATCATGACCAATACATCCACACATCATTGAAAAAAATTTCCTAAAAATATCCTCGCCAAGAAATTGGTCAGGAATTGGCAGCTTTTAAACAAAATGTGGAAAGTGACATTAGAAAATTAAATAGGAGACCAAGAATGAAAAACAATTTGACTAATAAAGAAATCAATGCAATTAGAGAATTACAGTCACTAAATGACATCATCATACACCAAGCAGACAAGGGTGGTGCGATTGTGGTCCAAGATATTTCAAAGTACAATGAGGAATGTAATAGACAGTTATCAGACTCTAATACTTATAAATCATTGAGTGGGGACCCAGCAAAACTATTTTATCAATAACTCACTACCTACTGTAATAAAGGCCTGAATCAAAGTTTTTTAACCGAAAATGAGAGGAATTTCCTTTAAGATACTGAACGACTTCCAGTTCTATACTGCCTACCAAAAATACATAAGAGTATAGATAACCCATCGGGTATTAGCTCAATTACGTCCAATTTGTCCAAATACTTGGATAGACTATTACAACCTAAAAAAAAAAAAAAAAAAGATCTTATATTAAAGATACCACTCAAATAATTAAGTTACGGGAAAATTTGAAATTTGAGTCTGAGTGGATTATAGGGACACTTGATGTCCAATCATTGCATATAAGTATTGAACATAATATTGGGATGTCAGCTGATAGACAACAGTTAATCCAGGAGAACAGACTCCCTGTAAAACAGATTGAGTACGTAATAGAGGGTATTAAGTTCATTTTAAAACATAATAATATCACTTTTAATTCCAATTATTTCCTCCAATTGTGGGGTACTGCCATGGGTACCAGGTTCGCCCCCAGTTATGCTAATTTATTTACGGCGCAGTGGGAGGACCAAACCATTGCGCCGTGACTGGGGACGGACCTGGTACTCTGGCAACGTTATATCGATGATGTACTATTTGGATGGAAAGGAGGAGCGGATACATTGGAATTGTTTTTAAGTGAAATCAATGTCAATATATATAATCTACAATTTACATCAAACGTTAGTGTACATTCAGTTGAATTTCTAGATCTTCAAATCACGATCACAGGTGACCAATTTATATGTAGCACTTTTCAGAAACCCACATCCAAAAATAGTTATATATTACAAACAAGCTGTCATCTCCCGAACTGGCTCTCTAACATACCACAAGGTCAATTCCGTAGAATTAAAACAAATTGTACGGAAGAGAATAGATTTGAACAAGAAGCTATTCATATGAAGCAAAAAATTTTAAATAAAAAATATCCTGAAACACTATTAAATATTGCTCTAAAGAATGTTAGGGAAATGGAGAGACCATCTTTCGTCACAGAAAAAAACTGTATTCAGAGTAAACAAGAAGATGACGAAATACAAATAGTTTTACCTTACAATGCAGAATATAAGAAAATCCAACATATAGTTAATAAACATTGGCATCATGTTCAGAATGACAAAATAATAGGCTCACTGATCCCTATAAAACCCAAGATCACGTTTACAAAAGCTCCAAATTTGGGTCTGAAAATTGCACCTACTATCAAACAATTTAAGACAAAGAATCCGACGATACATGAATGGACAAATTTGGTAGGCTTTTTTAGATGTGAGAGATGTCAAAATTGTAAAACAACCACATTCCAAAAGAAGCCGTTAGAAATCACATCCAAGATAAACTCCCATAAACACAAAATTAGGGAATTTCTAACCTGTACCTTAACAGATGTAATATATATATTGGAATATCCATGTAAAAAATTATATGTGGGTAGGACTAAGAGGACCCTCAAAAAACGTATCTCAGAGCATATAGCCAATATCAAAAAAGGTTTTATCAATCACTCGGCCTCTAACCATTTAAAATTAGTTCACATTTAAGATCCAGGGGGACTACAATTTGCAGCAATAGAAAAAGTAAAAAAGAAATGGAGGGGTGGAAACCATATTAGTAATATGTCCCGTTTAGAGTCGAGACGCATATTTGCGTTTGACTCAATTATACCTAAAGGTCTCAATGTGGAATTCAAGCTCTTTTGTTTCCTGTGATTTCATCAGGTGAGTGCCATACACCGATGGATAACCCGACTGTTATATATTCTCAAGCGGGTTTTCCCTTGGTGGATGGCCCCCTACCCCTGTACAACTCCTTAAAAGAGATTCATTTTGGTTAACCCGACTGTTATGTATTCTCAAGCGGGTTTTCCCTTGGTGGATGGCCCCCTACCCCTGTACAACTCCTTAAAAGAGATTCATTTGGAACAAAAATGGAACACCTCTTCCTAGCCAAAAGATATTTTTATTCAAAAGGATTTTTTAATTAAAAATAATTTTTAATAATTTTTTTTTTAGCAAATATATTTTTATTTAACAATTTTATTTTAACATATCATGAATATTCCCTATTTTTTTAATTTTTAATATTTTTTTTAATATTTCTATCATGAAATCTTTCCTGAAAAATCACAGCAAATCATATAGAGACTAACATTGGAAAGTAAAATTTTCAGCAAAATCGCATAATGTGCATGAAAAAATAGATTAAAAATCACCCCAAAAATTTATTCAAAAATCGATAAAATTCAATATACCAAAAAGAACGATAAAAAAAGCATATAAAAATCGCATAAGAAGTATACAATCGCATGCAAACTGCACAACTATTGTATGAAAATACAGATTTATTAGATACTTGTCTAACTTAATTATATGTAATTTATCAATACATACTATTATATTTATTTATGACATTTGCTATTTGATCGATCGATACTATGTTTTTGTTATATTCCTTATGAATTGTATATATTGTGAGACCCAAATAAACCTGGATCTACGTTTTTTCACAAGAATCTCCATATACTATTTAGAGACCAGGTGAAATTGATTTGGATGTTTGGAGGTGTGGTTTGGACTCTATATAAATCAAAACTGAATATGGTACCCCCACTCACTGATGAAGGGACGTGTCTCGAAACGCGTTTGAGGATTTTGGGGATGTACCCTCTGCTTGCAAGCTAATGAAATAACTTTGTTTGGACTTTCAATTAGAAATAACCAGAAAACGCATGGTGATATCAATGTGAATAGCGATAAAAAACTCCATTGAATCCAGTGGACTTCTCTCTGGCTTCCGGGTCACGTGCAATAGGTAACCTCGAGGGGAAAAAAGAGACAATGCAGCAGCACTCTGCAAATCAGACAAAGTACAACGATGCTTACAAAAATTATGGTGCTAATACTACGCTTATTTATAAAAGCGAGATGCTTGGACAATGCATTTTGTACAAAACCATCTAAGCCCGTCTGCCGAACGTCAAGGCGATCTCTGTTAGACGGGTCCTAACACTAAATACTACTTGTTATGCGCCATAATGACCGCCATAAAATTCAGGGAGTGTTGGACCCACATGCATGTTGGATCCACTCTGCCTTTTTCCATTTTTTGTGCCAAAATGGCCTCCATTACAAGGGATGCAGGTACCAACATGCATGCTGAGCCCACTCTATACCCTTCCTGGTGCTAGACAGCTTCCAATGAATGTAGTGAGAGCAGGCTACAGCTTTATACTGAAAATAATTAAAATCAGCCTATGGGGCAGACAGGCTAATCAGGAGTGCACGACTCGCTGGAGTGCCACATCTCCAGCATTGTAAATCTGCAAAAAAAGGGGGTTAGTCAGCACCTCCCAGTGCGCAGGTGCACGCTGCCATGGCAAAGACCTAGAGTGAAAAAAAGAGACAATGCAGCAGCACTCTGCAAATCAGACAAAGTACAACAATGCTTACAAAAATGATGGTGCTAATACTACGCTTATTTATAAAAGCGAGATGCTTGGACAATGCATTTTGTACAAAACCATCTAATTGCCATAATTGCCATAATTGCATTGTCCAAGCATCTCACTTTTATAAATAAGCGTTGTATTAGCACCATAATTTTTGTAAGCATTGTTGTACTTTGTCTGATTTGCAGAGTGCTGCTGCATTGTCTCTTTTTTTTCCTAATTAAAGGGTTTTTCTTGCTAATTAAACGGTTTTGCACCCAAAAAAATAGGTATGTCACATCGACACAATTAACAGAGTAATTAACTATTATACTTCCCTGTGATGGTGGCAACTAAAGGGTTTTGCAGCAAAAAAAAAAAAAGGTATTTCACACCGATACAATTAACAGAGTGATTGACTATTATATTTTTCTGTGATGGGGGCAAAGGAGTAGGATTGCAGGGAGCAAATATGCCTATAGGTCACCCACAGACTGAAGAGCGATATTAAGTATTCTATTTCTGTGTCACTAGTGCAAATGCAATACAGACGGGGGCACTACTGGGGGTCCCTTAAAGTAAAAGTTATTGTTGTTATGCCAGTTGCAGTGAAGCAACAGTGGCAGAGGGCCCCTTTTTGTAGATGGTGGTTGGTGATGGGTACCCAGGGTAGGAATGCCAAAATGGTGTGGGATGGCCTAATGTCCCTGAATGGTGTTGGACTTGTGGCCGTCCGTTGAAGAAAAAGGGGTGGTTGAATGGGGGATGATGAAATAAATTGAGTCCAGACCTTGCGATGAAATTGACAACAGCTTTACTTGAATAAACTTTCATCAGAGAAACAATCTTCCAACTTTGTCTTGGTTACCAGCAGGCTTTGGTATGAATTCTGGCAGGCAAACACATTCAGCTCTGCTACATCTGTTTCTCTCTGGCTCTGCTGTGTTAACAGGGTTAAATAGGAACTTTTTCTTTCTTCTGTACTTAGATTTCTGTAGTCTGACTCTCTCTTTATCTTTATCCAGGGAAATTTTACTCCTGGCTCCTGAGGCTTGTAGCTTGACCCTCCAGGTCCAGAAGAGCTGATGGTGCTCTGCTGGATTTAGCAAGGCTCGCCCAGCAGGGACGAACTCCTGCAGCACAACCTCCCTTGGCAGGGGGTAGGCTAGACACTGACCTTCACTAACTAAACTCCTCCCTCACTAGAGAGGGCTAGAATGGAAAGAAAGGCTCCATTCCAGGTAAACTAGCTCTACCATTACTGCCGCCATCTTCTGGTGAACCAGGCACATTACATCATAACATAAAAGTTGCATAGAAATAAATATACACATTTTGCAGGATTTGGAATAAATACGTATGATGACCTGGAGTTAACTATATGAGATAGTGAGGAGGTGTAAAAAGGTAGTAATAGTTCTTTAAGAGGACCTTTCTCCGTGAGCGTCTTCTTCTCCCTGGCTGTAGCGCTGTCCAATCTCAGCGGAGAGTGTCACAGCCAGGGAAAACGTGAGTTTTTTTTTTCTTCCTGGCACGTTCTCCCTGGCTGTGACGCTCTCCGCTGCGATTGGACAGCGCTACAGCAAGGGAGAAGAAGACACCCACGGAGAAAGACTGCGTCTCCTCCCGATTGCAGAAAAAATAGTAAGTGCAGTTAGATCCCTGCACTATCCCCTATCTATCCTGATATTTAGCTTATAATGTTTGGACCCATGAAAGGTCCTCTTTAAGAGTCAAGCCGCCCTCGGCTTGTGCTTAGGGTAAATATATAAATATGCTTTAAGGGTACCTGAAAAAATACAACGTGGTGCATGGAAATATACTGACATACATGGACTAACATAATACGGCTACCACTAGGTTCCTGACTGAGTAGGGTGTCTTTCAACGGTTCTCCCTCTCACAGTGGATCAAACCAAATACATGTACTTCACTAAGTACTACTTTATTGCACTAAGCGCTCAACACTCCGTGACTTGGCTATAGTCATATATGGAGCATAGAGGGTGTTATATACTGTAATCGCTCTTCATTCTTTGATACGCCCGCAAACAGAAGGGTGGATTCATCCTGTATTCCCTTCCAAGCACCAAGGTCTGAAAAAAGCTTTTCGGACGTTCACCTTGATGACTAAACTGTTAACTAAAGACACATTTTCCATAAAGCAGGACACCTTGCCTTAGGACACACTAAACAAGAGGAAGGAGCCGATTCTCTCTCCATACACATAATAGCAGTGGGATTATCCTTCACAATGTTAGACCTGCTTGTGACGTATGTTAACTTCCTCAGAGGCAGTCTATTATGAGCATCAGCGTTGTTAGATCGTCTTGTGACGTATGCTGACATCCTCAGGGGCAGTCCATAATAACTAAACATTACATAAGATGCTGACTATCTGGTTAACTATGTACTGTGCAGAGTCCATACAAAAAATGCATATATTATCACATTGCGGCACCTGAAAAAAAAAACACACACAATGGGCACGGTATATTTGAACGCTGCTGAAAATTCAAAAGGTTAGTGCAAATATTTAATAAAGGCACATTTTTAATGCAATAAACAGTGCAATCATAAATTCACATTAGAGTCTTTTATTCTTCAGGCTTTGAAGGTAAAGTGCTCTTGATGAGAACAAAAGTGCAACAAAGTCTCTTAAGTGCAAAAGAGTCTCTTGTTATCCATAGGAAATAGGATAATGTCACTATTTCTAATCCATATGAGACAATATTTCTAATCCATGGGAAATAATGTCATTTGTAATCCAAATGGGTAGTAAAAGTCACTTGCAATCCACATAAGGCAACAGTATCACTTGTAATCCACATGGTTATGATGTAAAATATAGCAGCAGAGGGCATGACAACCGTTAGGCAAAGGGGGCTCTCAAAAAACCTGAAAAGGGGAAAAAAGAATTTTGCAACTGGGAGATAAATGAAGATGGAGTGAGTCCTGACTCACATGGCCATCCAGGTGAGGGCTAAAAACAAGGCAACCGGAAACATAAAAACATAGATAAAAGGCCAACAAGTTCTCACCTTCCAGACACAGTCCACGAAGTGGCTCCCAAATGTCATTGTTCTTTTACAGATGAGGCTCCTTAGGGGAAGGGCCTCAGGTCCTCCTCGCTGCTACTGCTGGAGAAACTCATTAGTGGTCTGTCTCTTCTATGATAAGCCACTCTGGCTTGAGTGGTGGAGCGCCACTGCCCACCTGTGGCTGAGCTTGGTTATGACCGGGTGGTCAAATTTTATACTGTAGCAGCCATCTTCTGCTTCATCAGAGCTGCGGCTCTTGCCATCAAAAAAGGGGTCCAGTATTTCCTGCTGTAGGGGTGCCGGCAAATATTCCTCCTCTCTGGGGGGTGAATCTTCTGCTGCTGCCCTCCTCATTGCGGCCTCCAACTTCCAAGGTATCTGGTAGTTAACTATCATTAGGCTTATGGTCACTCAGGTGGTGGACACGCATCCCTGCGGGGAGAGTGCTGGGGGTGCTGGCAGGCCTGGTATGAGAGGCTTCGGCTCTGGTTAGGGTTTCTCTCTAAACCGGAGCACGCCATACGCTGATTCCTGTAGACAGCGCATTTTAGCGGCGGCACTAGGATCATCCGGCCTTTCCTCAGGTGCGGTCAAAGGCACTAGGGGTTTCGGTAGGCAGACCACCGCCACAGCAAACGGGCCCTGAAGAGACTCCATGGGAGTGAATTCCACGGTGTCCCCCAGATAAAGATTATGGTGGGCTTGTAGTAAGTAAGGACGCTTTGCAGAGCATCTGTTGACGTAGAGCTCCCAGCCAGTCTAATTATCTTGGACAAATCCGGACCCCATACTACGCTTCCGGTTCTCCTGTCAAATATGTAGTCCCGGGGTTGTGATCTGTCCCAGACCCTGATAGCCCAGTCTTCAAACTCCGACCACCTCCGCTGCGCCAGCTGGCACGGGGAATGCCAGCGGTACCTCTTTAGCTGTTCACTGTACTTGCGAGAGGTAGATCTCCTCAGGCACCGATTTCTCTTAGGGGCCTTCTCCACCCCACACACTGCCATCCCAGTCCGGCTGAAGATGTTGCCCCATGCTGCTTTTTCTTGTGCGGGCAGGAACTGGAGATGAAGGGGCTTCCAGGGAGGAGCTTCCACTTTCGCTTTTCACACAGTAACATTGCTCCCGGTGGGCAGGGCTAGACTTTCTTGCTCTAACTGGGGGCAGTTCCTGGATTTTCCTGCTCTATCTGCTCATGAAGAAGCTGCACCATTACATGCAAAAATGGCGATTTGGGCGCCAGCGCGCAACGTTTTGCGCCGGTCGCTAAGTAATAAATGCACCAAAGTCATTTCTAAAGGTGGTTTAGTAAATCCAATAGGCCCTAAAGTTTAAGGGTACACAGATTTAACGGATTCAGATACTGTTCTTGATGCCAAATGCAATGCTGAATGGGGGCACTACTGGGAGTCCCTTAACCACCTCAGCCCCCTTAGCTTAAACACCCTTAATGACCAGGCCACTTTTTACACTTCTGACCTACACTACTTTGACCGTTTATTGCTCGGTCATGCAACTTACCACCCAAATTAATTTTACCTCCTTTTCCTCTCACTAATAGAGCTTTCATTTGGTGTTATTTCATTGCTGCTGACATTATTACTTTTTTTGTTATTAATCGAAATGTAACAATTTTTTTGCTAAAAAATGACATTTTTCACTTTCAGTTGTAAAATTTTGCAAAAAAAACGACATCCATATATAATTTTTTCTCTAAATTTATTGTTCTACATGTCTTTGATAAAAAAAAATGTTTGGGTAAAAAAAAAAAAATGGTTTGGGTAAAAGTTATAGCGTTTACAAACTATGGTACAAAAATGTGAATTTCCGCTTTTTGAAGCAGCTCTGACTTTCTGAGCACCTGTCATGTTTCCTGAGGTTCTACAATGGCCAGACAGTACAAACACCCCACAAATGACCCCATTTTGGAAAGTAGACACCCTAAGGTATTCGCTGATGGGCATAGTGAGTTCATAGAACTTTTTATTTTTTGTCACAAGTTAGCGGAAAATGATGATTTTTTTTTTTTTCTTACAAAGTCTCATATTCCACTAACTTGTGACAAAAAATAAAAACTTCCATTAACTCACTATTAGTGATGTCGCGAACATAAAATTTTCAGTTCGCGAACAGCGAACGCGAGCTTCCGCAAATGTTCGCGAACTGGCGAACCGGGCGAACCGCCATAGACTTCAATAGACAGGCGAATTTTAAAACCCACAGGGACTCTTTCTGGCCACAATAGTGATGAGAAAGTTGTTTCAAGGGGTCTAACACCTGGACTGTGGCATGCCGGAGGGGGATCTATGGCAAAACTCCCATGGAAAATTACGTAGTGGACGCAGAGTCGGGTTTTAATCCATAAAGGGCATAAATCAACTAACATTCCTAAATTGTTTGGAATAACGTGCTTTAAAACATCCAGTGTGTGTATACGATCAGGTATGATGTTGGCACTGGCAGTGGGCACACTACAGTCAGTGGAAGAGGGCCTGACACACTGACTGGCAGCAGGCAAGCAACTGAATTTAGACTACTGTCTAAAAATTAAATGCCTTATTTATCGGCAAGCTACTGTGCCACCCGGTATCAGTGGTTGGCACTGGCAGTGGGCACACTACAGTCAGTGGAAGCGGGCCTGACACACACTGGCAGCAGGCAAGCAACTGAAATTACACTAAAGTGTAAAAATTAAATGCCTTATTTATCGGCAAGCTACTGTGCCACCCGGTATGAGTGGTTGGCACTGGCAGTGGGCACACTACAGTCAGTGGAAGAGGGCCTGACACACACTGGCAGCAGGCAAGCAACTGAATTTAGACTACTGTCTAAAAATTAAATGCCTTATTTATCGGCAAGCTACTGTGCCACCCGGTATCAGTGGTTGGCACTGGCAGTGGGCACACTACAGTCAGTGGAAGCGGGCCTGACACACACTGGCAGCAGGCAAGCAACTGAATTTAGACTACTGTCTAAAAATTAAATGCCTTATTTATCGGCAAGCTACTGTGCCACCCGGTATCAGTGGTTGGCACTGGCAGTGGGCACACTACAGTCAGTTGAAGTCGGCCTGACACACACTAGCAGCAGGCAAGCAGCTGAAATTACACTAAAGTGTAAAAATTAAATGCCTTTTTTATGCAAAGTCCTGTGCCAGCCGGTATGAGTGGTGGGCACTGGCAGTGGGCACACTACAGTCAGTGGAAGTCAGCCTGACACACACTGGCAGGCAACTAACCTTAGATTAAAGTGTAAAAATTAAGTGCCTATTTTTTAAGCAAAGTCCTGTGCCACTCGGTATGACAGGGGTGGGCACTGGCAGTGGGCACACTACAGTCAGTTGAAGTCGGCCTGACACACACTAGCAGCAGGCAAGCAGCTGAAATTACATTAAAGTGTAAAAATTAAATGCCTTTTTTAAGCAAAGTCCTGTGCCAGCCGGTATGAGTGGTGGGCACTGGCAGTGGGCACACTACAGTCAGTGGAAGTCAGCCTGACACACACTGGCAGGCAACTAACCTTAGATTAAAGTGTAAAAATTAAGTGCCTATTTTTTAAGCAAAGTCCTGTGCCACTCGGTATGACAGGGGTGGGCACTGGCAGTGGGCACACTACAGTCAGTTGAAGTCGGCCTGACACACACTAGCAGCAGGCAAGCAGCTGAAATTACATTAAAGTGTAAAAATTAAATGCCTTTTTTAAGCAAAGTCCTGTGCCAGCCGGTATGAGTGGTGGGCACTGGCAGTGGGCACACTACAGTCAGTGGAAGTCAGCCTGACACACACTGGCAGGCAACTAACCTTAGATTAAAGTGTAAAAATTAAGTGCCTATTTTTTAAGCAAAGTCCTGTGCCACTCGGGATGACAGGGGTGGGCACTGGCAGTGGGCACACTACAGTCAGTTGAAGTCGGCCTGACACACACTGGCAGGCAACTAACCTTAGATTAAAGTGTAAAAATGAAGTGCCTTTTTTTTAAGCAAAGTCCAGTGCCACACGGGATGACAGGGGTGGGCACTGGCAGTGGGCACACTACAGTCAGTTGAAGTCGGCCTGACACACACTAGCAGCAGGCAAGCAGCTGAAATTACACTAAAGTGTAAAAATTAAATGCCTTTTTTATGCAAAGTCCTGTGCCAGCCGGTATGAGTGGTGGGCACTGGCAGTGGGCACACTACAGTCAGTGGAAGTCAGCCTGACACACACTGGCAGGCAACTAACCTTAGATTAAAGTGTAAAAATTAAGTGCCTTTTTTTAAGCAAAGTCCTGTGCCACACGGAATGACAGGGGTGAGCACTGGCAGTGGGCACACTACAGTCTGTGGGCCTGCAGCTCCTCACACACAGGCAGGCCAGGCAACTGCAATATGTATATAAAGGAAAAAAAAAAAGCAGACTAATGTTGCAGCCCTAAAAAGGGCTTTTTGGGGTGCTGTCAGGACGCTGTCCTTACAGCAGAGATCAGATGAGTCTTTCAGGACTGGAGTGGACACTGAATTCACTAGCCTAGCTATCGATTTCCCAATTAAATCAGCAGCAGTTACAGTCTCCCTCCTCTCACTAAGACTGCAGCTTCAGAATGAATCTAAAATGGATGCTGTGCAGGAGGTGGGAGGGTCTGGGAGGGAGGGTATGCTGCTGATTGGCTGGAATGTGTCTGCTGACTGTGAGGTACAGGGTCAAAGTTTGCTCAATGATGATGTATAGGGGGCGGACCGAACATCGCATGTGTTCGCCCGGCAGAGGCGAACGCGAACAAGCTATGTTCGCCGGGAACTGTTCGCCGTCGGATAGTTCGGGCCATCTCTACTCACTATGCCCATAAGCGAATACCTTGGGGTGTCTTCTTTCCAAAATGGGGTCACTTGTGGGGTAGTTATACTGCCCTGGCATTCTAGGGGCCCAAATGTGTGGTAAGTAGTTTGAAATCAAAATGTGTAAAAAATGGCCGGTGAAATCCGAAAGGTACTCTTTGGAATGTGGGCCCCTTTGCCCACCTAGGCTGCAAAAAAGTCTCACACATGTGGTATCGCTGTACTCAGGAGAAGTTGGGCAATGTGTTTTGGGGTGTCATTTTACATATACCCATGCTGGCTGAGAGAAATATCTTGGCAAAAGACAACTTTTCCCATTTTTTTATACAAAGTTGGCATTTGACCAAGATATTTATCTCACCCAGCATGGGTATATGTAAAATGACAGCCCAAAACACATTGCCCAACTTCTCCTGAGTACAGAGATACCACATGTGTGACACTTTTTTGCAGCCTAGGTGGGCAAAGGCGCCCACATTCCAAAGAGCACCTTTCGGATTTCACCCGCCATTTTTTACAGATTTTGATTTCAAACTACTTACCACACATTCTGGCCCCTAAAATGCCAGGGCAGTATAACTACCCCACAAGTGACCCCATTTTGGAAAGAAGACACCCCAAGGTATTCGCTGATGGGCATAGTGAGTTCATGGAAGTTTTTATTTTTTGTCACAAGTTAGTGGAATATGAGACTTTGTAAGAAAAAAAAAAATCATCATTTTCCGCTAACTTGTGACAAAAAATAAAAAATTCTAGGAACTCGCCATGCCCCTCACGGAATACCTTGGGGTGTCTTCTTTCCAAAATGGGGTCACTTGTGGGGTAGTTATACTGCCCTGGCATTCTAGGGGCCCTAATGTGTGGTAAGTAGTTTGAAATCAAAATCTGTAAAAAATGGCCGGTGAAATCCGAAAGGTGCTCTTTGGAATGTGGGCTCCTTTGCCCACCTAGGCTGCAAAAAAGTGTCACACATGTGGTATCTCCGTACTCAGGAGAAGTTGGGCAATGTGTTTTGGGGTGTCATTTTACATATACCCATGCTGGGTGAGATAAATATCTTGGTCAAATGCCAACTTTGTATAAAAAAATGGGAAAAGTTGTCTTTTGCCAAGATATTTCTCTCACCCAGCATAGGTATATGAAAAATGACACCCCAAAACACATTGCCCAACTTCTCTTGAGTACGGCGATACCACATGTGTGACACTTTTTTGCAGCCTAGGTGGGCAAAGGGGCCCACATTCCAAAGAGCACCTTTCGGATTTCACCGGCCATTTTTTACACATTTTGATTTCAAACTACTTACCACACATTCTGGCCCCTAAAATGCCAGGGCAGTATAACTACCCCACAAGTGACCCCATTTTGGAAAGAAGACACCCCAAGGTATTCGCTGATGGGCATAGTGAGTTCATGGAAGTTTTTATTTTTTGTCACAAGTTAGTGGAATATGAGACTTTGTAAGAAAAAATAAAAAATAAAAAAATCATCATTTTCCGCTAACTTGTGACAAAAAATAAAAAATTCTAGGAACTCGCCATGCCCCTCACGGAATACCTTGGGGTGTCTTCTTTCCAAAATGGGGTCACTTGTGGGGTAGTTATACTGCCCTGGCATTCTAGGGGCCCTAATGTGTGGTAAGTAGTTTGAAATCAAAATCTGTAAAAAATGGCCGGTGAAATCCGAAAGGTGCTCTTTGGAATGTGGGCCCCTTTGCCCACCTAGGCTGCAAAAAAGTGTCACACATGTGGTATCTCCATACTCAGGAGAAGTTGAGCAATGTGTTTTGGGGTGTCATTTTTCATATACCTATGCTGGGTGAGAAAAATATCTTGGCAAAAGACAACTTTTCCCATTTTTTTATACAAAGTTGGCATTTGACCAAGATATTTATCTCACCCAGCATGGGTATATGTAAAATGACACCCCAAAACACATTGCCCAACTTCTCCTGAGTACGGAGATACCACATGTGTGACACTTTTTTGCAGCCTAGATGCGCAAAGGGGCCCACATTCCTTTTAGGAGGGCATTTTTAGACATTTGGATACCAGACTTCTTCTCACGCTTTGGGGCCCCTAAAATGCCAGGGCAGTATAAATACCCCACATGTGACCCCATTTTGGAAAGAAGACACCCCAAGGTATTCAATGATGGGCATTGCGAGTTCATCTAATTTTTTTTTTTTTGGCACAAGTTAGCGGAAATTGATTTTTTTGTTTTTTCTCACAAAGTCTCACTTTCCGCTAACTTGGGACAAAAATTTCAATCTTTCATGGACTCAATATGCCCCTCAGTGAATACCTTGGGGTGTCTTCTTTCCAAAATGGGGTCATTTGTGGGGTGTTTGTACTGCCCTGGCATTTGAGGGTCTCCGCAATCATTACATGTATGGCCAGCATTAGGAGTTTCTGCTATTCTCCTTATATTGAGCATACAGGTAATGAGATTTTTTTTTTTCCGTTCAGCCTCTGGGCTGAAAGAAAAAATGAACGGCACAGATTTCTTCATTCGCATCGATCAATGTGGATGAAAAAATCTCTGCCAAAAAAAAAAAAAGGAGGGGAAAGGCGTCTGCCTGGACATAGGAGCTCTGCCCAACATCCATACCCACTTAGCCCGTATGCCCTGGCAAACCAGATTTATCCATTCACATCAATCGATGTGGATGAATAAATCATTGCCGGGATTTTATTAATTTTTTTATATATACAAAGTGTTTGCCAAAGCATATGAACACCGCCGCCTCCTCAGCTCATATGCCTCGGCAAACGTATCTTTTACTGCAGAGGAGAAATCTCGTCTTGCAGCGCTGCATACACCGACCTTTGTGTAATCTGACAGCAGCGCAATGCTTCTGTCAGAATGCACATCAGTGCTGCAGCTAGTCGATCGGTTGGTCCACCTGGAAGGTAAAAAAAACAAAACAAAAAAGAAAAAACCAGGCCGCAACGCAATAAATTTATTAACTTTATAATAACTTTTGAACATAACATATAAACTTTATTTTTTACCTTTATAGAACAAACCTCTCCTTCCCCATTGGACAATGTGCAAAGCGCAAATCGCACAAAGATGTGGCGAAGTACATTATGCACTTTATCCCAGGTGAAAGGAGAGGTTTGCAACAGCTGTGAGAGAAAGGGCCCTAATAGCCCTTTGTGCCTGTCCTGTGAGATGCAATCCCTATGCTAAGTGTACCTGTGTGTGGTACTTCCGGAAACACTCCCCTAAGCATAGGGCAGGGTGGTCAGGGCAGTCAGGACAGAAATAGCGGGTGTCACGCCTTATTCCACTCCAGCTACAGACACAACATTTTTTTCGGGGTGACGGTTGGGTTGAGGTACCAGGAACGACACTGGGGAAATGTCGCTCGTGTAGACGGCTCACTACACTGGTGGTTGGGGCCACGGAACCTCCTGGATACAGGAGGTTCTCGATGATCTCTTCCTGAAATTTGAGGAAGGATCGTGTTCTCCCAGCCTTACTGTAGAGAACAAAACTATTATAGGCAGCCAATTGAATTAAATATACAGACACCTTCTTATACCAGCGTCTGGTGCGTCTGGAATGGAGGAGAGCATGTAAACTTCACGCTTGTCTCTCCATTTCACCGCGAGCAGTTCTTCATTACACAAGGCAGCCCTCTCCCCCCTTGCAAGACGGGTGGTAACGAGCCGTTTGGGAAGCCCACGCGACTAGGTCGCACGGTGCCACAGCAGCCAATCTGTTCTAGGAACAAATGCCTGAAGAGGGGCACACTTGTGTAAAAATTGTCCACATAAAGATGGTACCCCTTGCCAAATAAGGGTGACACCAAGTCCCAGACTGTCTTCCCACTGCTCCCCAGGTAGTCAGGGCAACCGACCGGCTCCAGGGTCTGATCTTTTCCCTCATAGATCCGAAATTTGTGGGTATAGCCTGTGGCCCTTTCACAGAGCTTATACAATTTGACCCCATACCGGGCGCGCTTGCTTGGGATGTATTGTTTGAAGCCAAGGCGCCCGGTAAAATGTATTAGGGACTCATCTATGCAGATGTTTTGCTCGGGGGTATACAAATCTGCAAATTTCTGGTTGAAGTGGTCTATGAGGGGCCAAATTTTGTGGAGCCGGTCAAAAGCTGGGTGGCCTCTGGGATGAGAGGTGCTGTTGTCGCTAAAGTGCAGGAAAAGCAGGATGGTCTCAAAACGTGTCCTGGACATAGCAGCAGAGAACATGGGCATGTGATGAATCGGGTTCGTGGACCAATATGACCGCAATTCATGCTTTTTTGTCAGGCCCATGTAGAGGAGAAGGCCCAGAAAAATTTTAATTTCGGAAACTTGGACTGGTTTCCACCGGAAAGGCTGGGCATAAAAGCTTCCCGGGTTGGCGGATATAAATTGAGTGGCATACCGATTTGTTTCTGCCACGACTAAGTCCAAGAGCTCCGCAGTCAAGAACAGCTCAAAAAATCCCAGGGCCGAACCGATCTGAGCTGTCTCAACCCGAACTCCAGACTGGGCGGTGAAAGGGGGAACTACAGGTGCGGCTGAAGTTGGTGACTGCCAATCAGGGTTTGCCATCACCTCAGGGACTCTAGGGGCTCTACGGGCCTGTTTTTGCGGTGGCTGCGACGGGGTAACTACTGCACGTGCCACCGTACCAGCTTCAACTGCCCTTCTGGTGCTCGCCACTTCACCATGTTGTACGGCAGTGCTGGTACTAGGTCCAGGATGGGCTGCGCTGCTGGTGTATGCCTCACCACGTAATCCGACAGCGCCAGCCCCACTCTGCTGCCCTTGAAACGGATCCTGCACAACCTGTGGTCTAGCGACACGGGGCCTGGTACGCTAGACCACTTTGGGTCAGACTGCCACTGCTTTCTACAGGTTCATATTCTGACCCGCTAGATTCATCAGATGAGGGTTCCCATTCCTCATCCGACTGGGTCAGAATCCTGTAGCCCTCTTCAGAAGAATACCCCCTGTTTGACATTTGGACTACTAAATTTAGGGGTATTCCCTGAGACTACCCGAGAAAAAAAGCAAGCCTGTCTTACAAATGGGAGGCTAGCGAAGTACCGGAGGCCGCTGCGGTTGATAAAAAATATCAAAACTGATTTTTTTATCGCCGCAGTGCTTGTAAAGTGATTGTGCAGTGATCAAAAAAAATATATTTTTTTGTCACTGCGATGGGGCGGGCGTGGGTGAACGCACGTGTGGGCGACCGATCAGGCCTGATCGGGCAAACACTGCGTTTTGGGTGGAGGGCGAGCTAAGGTTACACTAATACAATTATAGATCTGACTGTGATCAGTTTTGATCACTTACAGATACTATAAAAGTACAAATGCTGATTAGCGATACGCTAATCAGCGAATAAGTGACTGTGGTGCGGTGGGCTGGGCGCTAAAGCTCAGTTCAGACCTGAGCGTTCTGAAAGGAGCGCTCTGTATGCGCTATTGTACGGGCGTTTACAATCGCGCATACAGAGACAAGCGTACACACAGTGTCACGCGTTCCCAAAAGTCTATGTACGGGAACGCGCGACAAGCGCCCAAAAAAACGCTCCTGTACTTGTTTGAGCGTCGGGCGTTTTACAGCGCGATTGTACGCGCTGTAAAACGCCTAGGTGAGAACCATTCCCATAGGGAAGCATTGGTTTCTCCTTGTTGAGCGTTTTACAGCGCGTAGGAACGCGCTGTAAAACGCTCAGGTCTGAACTGAGCCTAACTGACGCTAACTACCTAACCAAGGGACCTAAACTATCCTAAAACTGTAAGTCAATACCAGTGAAAAAAAAAAGTGACAGTTTACACTGATCACTTTTTTCCCTTTCACTAGGTGATTGACAGGGGGCGATCAAGGGGTTAATTTGGATGATGGGGGTGATGGAGGGTGATCTGGGGCTAAGTGTGGTGTTTGGTGGGTACTCACAGTTTTGTCTGCTCCTCTGCTGGAACCAACCGACGAAAAGGACCAGCAGAGGAGCAGACAAGCCATTTAACACCTTATATTTATAAATATAAGGTGTTAGATGGCTTGTGATTCAATTTTTTTAAAAATCAGCAACCTGCCAGCAACGATCATTGGCTGGCAGGTTGCTGATGAAATACTCCTCTAACTTTTGCCGGCCTGCGATGCGCATGCGCGGGCCGGCTGTGACCGAAATCTCGCGAGAGGACGCGTATATGCGTCCAGGAGGAATCAATCAACCACCTCCAGGACGCGTCGCTGCGTTCGGCTGTCCGGAGGTGGTTAAAGTGAAAGTTGTGATGCCAGTTGCAGTAAAGCAACAGGGGCAGAGGGCCCCTTTTTGTAGATGGTGGTTGGTGATCTGTACCCAGGATAGGAATGCCAGAGTGGTGTGGGATGGCCTAATGTGTCCCTGAATGGTGTTGGACTTGTCACGGTGCTCCTACACGGATATGCTGGAACCCCAAGCGTAGCAATCCGTTGCAGAAAAAGAGGTGGTTGAATTGGGGCTGATGAAATAAATTGAGTACAGACCTTGTGATGAACTTGACAGTTTTTTTTTTTTTATAAATCTTTATTACAATTTTTCCAACATACAGTCTTAGTTCTGCAATCAATTTATTCTTACATTATATGTAGTTCTCCATCCCTCCTCCCTTGCCCACTGCTTGCCCTTTCAAGGGGAGAAAAAATAAATAAATTGAATAGACTTTCATCAGAGAAACAATCTTCCAACTTACCAGCAGGCTTTGGTATGAATTCTGGCAGGCAAACACATTCAGCTCTGCTACATCTGTTGCTCTCTGGCTTTGTTGTGCTAACAGGATTAAATAGGAACTTTTTCTTTCTTTTGTACTTAGATTTCTGTAGTCTGACTCTCTCTCTTTATCTTTATCCAGGGAACTTGGATAAAGGGTACTTCTGGCTCCTGAGGCTTGTAGCTTGGGCCTTCAGGTCCAGCAGAGCTGATGGTGCTCTGCTGGATTTAGCAAGGCTCGCCCGGCAGGGACGAGCTCCTGCAGCACAACCTCCCTTGGCAGAGGGTAGGCTAGACACTGACCTTCACTAACTAAACTCCTCCCTCACTAGAGAGGGCTAGAATAGAAAGAAAGGCTCCATTCCAGGTAAACTAGCTCTGTCATTACTTCTGCCATCTGCTGGTGAACCAGGCACATTACATAACATAGTAACATAGTAACATAGTACATAAGGCCGAAAAATACATTTGTCCATCCAGTTCGGCCTGTCATCCTGCAAGTTGATCCAGAGGAAGGCAAAAAAAAACTGTGAGGTAGAAGCCAATTTTGCTCACTTTAGGGGAATAAAAAATTCCTTCCCGACTCCAATCAGGCAATCAGAATAACTCCCTGGATCAACGACCCCTCTCTAGTAGCTATATCCTGTAATATTATTACGCTCCAGAAATACATCCAGGCCCCTCTTGAATTCCTTTATTGTACTCACCATCACCACATCCTCAGGCAGAGAGTTCCATAGTCTCACTGCTCTTACCGTATCCTTTTCTATGTTTGTGTACAAACCTTCTTTCCTCCAGACGCAGAGGATGTCCCCTCATCACAGTCACAGTCCTGGGGATAAATAGATGATGGGATAGATCTCTGTACTGACCCCTGATATATTTATATATAGTAATTAGATCTCCCCTCAGTCGTCTTTTTTCTAACGTAAATAACCCTAATTTTGCTAATCTTTCAGGGTACTGTAGTTGCCCCATTCCAGTTATTACTTTAGTTGCCCTCCTCTGGACCCTCTCCAGCTCTGATATGTCTGCCTTGTTCACTGGAGCCCAGAACTGTACACAGTACTCCATGTGTGGTCTGACTAATGATTTGTAAAGTAGTAGGAATATGTTCTCATCACGGGCATCTATGCCCCTTTTGATGCAACCCATTATCTTATTGGCCTTGGCAGCAGCTGCCTGACACAGTTTTTTGCAGCTTAGTTTGCTGTTTATTAAAATTCCTAGATCCTTTTCCATGTCATTGTTACCGAGTGTTTTACCATTTAGTATGTACGGGTGACTTGCATTATTCCTTCCCATGTGCATAACTTTACATTTGTCAGTGTTAAACCTCATCTGCCACTTATCTGCCCAAGCCTGCAATCTATCCAGATCCCCCTGTAGTAGTATACTGTCCTCTTCAGTGGTAATTACTTTACACAGTTTAGTGTCATCTGTGAAAATTGATATTTTACTGTGCAAGCCTTCTACGAGATCATTAATAAATATATTGAAGAGAATAGGGCCCAATACTGAAACCTGAGGTACTCCACTAGTGACAGTGACCCAATCTGAGTATGTACCGTTAATAACCACCCTCTGTTTTCTATCATTGAGCCAGTTACCCACTTACAGACGTTTTCTCCCAGTCCGAGCATTCTCATTTTATATACTAACCTTTTATGTGGTACAGTGTCAAATGCTTTGGAGAAGTCCAGATACACGACATCCATTGATTCGCCGCTGTCAAGTCTAGAACTTACCTCCTCATAGAAACTGATTAAATTAGTTTGACATGACCGATCCCTCACGAAGCCATGCTGATATGGCGTTATTTGCTTATTTCCGTTAAGATGCTCTAACATAGCATCTCTCAGAAAACCTTCAAACAGTTTACCCACAACAGATGTTAAACTTACCGGCCTATAGTTTCCAGGCTCTGTTTTTGGACCCTTTTTAAATATTGGCACCACATTTGCCATGCGCCAATCCTGTGGGACATTCACTGTCAGTATAGAATCTGCAAATATCAGAAATAAGGGTCTGGCTTTGACATTACTTAATTCCCTTAGGATACGGGGGTGTATGCCATCAGATCCTGGCGATTTGTCTATTTTAATATTTTTAAGTTGCTGTTGTACTTCTTCCTGGGTCAGACAGGACACTTTTAATGGGGAATTTATTTCAACATTCAGCATTTCATCTGACAGTTTATTTTCCTCAGTGAATACATTAGAGAAAAAAATATTTAACAGCTTTGCTTTCTCCTCGTCGCTCTCTGCAACTCCCCCCTCATTACTCTTTAAAGGGCCGACACCTTCAGATTTATACTTTCTAACATTTATATAATTGAAGAACATTTTAGGGTTAGTTTTACTCTCTTTGGCAATTAATCTCTCGGTCTCTAGTTTGGCCGCTTTTATTTGTTTTTTACATGTTCTATTTTTTTCCTTATAGTTTTTCAGTGCTTCCGTGCTACCCTCCTGTTTTAGTGATTTATATGCTTTCTTTTTGTCATTCATTGCTTTCTTTACAGTTCTGTTTATCCACATTGCTTTCTTTTTGTTCCTTAACCTTTTATTCCCATACGGTATGTACCTCTCACAATGAGATTTTAGGATGCTTTTAAAGATATCCCATTTTGTGGCTGTATTTTTATTTGTGAGGACTTTATGCCATTTAGTTAGGCCTATGGCCTCTCTTGAAGTTTGGTATTTTTGTTCCTCCCTGTAGAAACGCTCTTTTGAATGATAATTGGAAGGTTATTAATTTATGGTCACTATTTCCCAGGTGTCCCCCAACCTGCACGTCTGTTGTTCTGTCAGGTCTATTGGTTAATACTAAGTCCAGTATGGCCGTCCCTCTAGTCGGGTCCTGAACCAGTTGGGAGAGGTAATTGTCTTTGGTTATTGCCAAGAACCTGTTTCTTTTATGAAATATACAAGTTTCAGTTTCCCAGTCTATAACTGGGTAGTTGAAGTCCCCCATAATAACCACCTCATTATGATTTGCCGCCTTGTCTAACTCATTTAGTAGTAGATTTTCTGTGGACTCTGGTATATTAGGTGGTTTATAGTAAACTCCTATTAGTAATTTATTGTTGTTTTTAGCTCCATGTATCTCTACCCACAGTGACTCGACAAGTTCATGTCCCCCACTTATATCTTCACTGAGTGTGGGCTTTAGACAGGACTTAACATAAAGGCAGACCCCTCCCCCTCTCCGGTTTTGACGATCCTTTCTAAACAGAGTGTAACCTTGTACATTAACTGCCCAGTCATAGCTATCATCCAGCCATGTCTCAGTTATTCCCACTATGTCATAGTCCTCCTCACACATCACTAATTCCAGTTCACCAGTTTTATTAGTCAGGCTTCTGGCATTAGTATACATACATTTGAGAGGTTTATGTATATTTTTTACCCTACACCTTTCCTTCTGAACTGTTCTAGTCCCTCCTTCCATTCCTCCCCCAGTCCCACTACCTTGCCCCCGGTCTCTATCTGCACTATCTTCCCATCCTGTAACGTAATTACCCTCCCCCCCAGTCCCTAGTTTAAACACTTCTCCAACCTTCTAGCCTTCTTCTTCCCCAACACAGCTGCCCCTTCCCCATTGAGGTGCAGCCCGTCCTTACGATAGAGCCTGTAGCCGATAGAGAAGTCGGCCCAGTTCTCCAGGAACCCAAACCCCTCTTTCCTACACCAGTTCTTGAGCCACTTGTTAATTTCCCTAATCTCCTGCTGCCTTTCTTGTGTGGCCCGTGGTACAGGTAGTATTTCGGAAAATATCTCCCACTACCAGAACCTGTCTGGCCTGCCCTGCTCTCCTGGTCCCCTGCTTACCGGAGCTGACATTCCCCTGACTGGCAGAGGAAGTGTCCGGCTGCGGCAGTGCCGTCCCTGGACTGATATCCCCCTCATCTGCCAAACGTGCAAACTTGTTGGGGTGTGTCAGATCAGGGCTAGCCTCCCTGGCACTCTTCCCTCTACCCCGCTTTCTAACTGTTACCCAGCTAGCTACCTCACACAACATAACAGTTGCATAGAAATAAATATACACATTTTGCAGGATCTGGAATAAATACGTATGCTGAACTGGAGTTAACCATATGAAATAGTGAGGAGGTGCAAAAGGTGGTAATCCACCTCTGGTATGTTACACAAAGATGTTGGATTGTTCCCACATAAAATATTAAACCTCTAACACTGTCCCTCAGTGCAGCAGCATCCTGTCCCTATACTAGTTAGAGCAGAATGTGATCTGGCATGTGATCTGGCATTTATGCAAGCGGGGTCACATGGTGCGCCGGCCAATCACAGCCATGCCAATACTAGGCATGACTGTGTTGGCTTCCAAGTGCCTAAAATGCTTGTTGATTGCCTACGCTGCAGCCTTTTAAAAAGCTTTATTTAAACTAAAAACAACGGAAACAAACTTTGGCATCAAAATCTGTGTTCGGGTTCGGTACCGGGACACCATAATGTTTGGTACAGTCCCAAATGTGGCAGGCCGGGTTAGCTTATCACTAGTCCTGATCCATTCCTGCCTCGATTACTGTAACACACTATTAATTGGCCTCCCCTTTACCAGACTTTCCCCTCTCCAATCTATCCTTAATACAGCAGCCAGGGTCACCTGTCCATCCGCTACTCAGATGCCTTTTCACTGGTTGCCCATATAGTATAGAATCCAAATTAAACTGCTTGTACTCACCCACAAAGCTCTCCACAGTGCTGCACCCCCTACATCTCTTCCCTCATCTTTGTCTACCACTTTCCCCGCGCTCTGTGCTTTGCTAACAATTTACAACTGACATCTACCATAATACGAACCTCTGACTCCTGGCTCCAAGACTTCTCCTGAACTGCACAAGTTCTCTGGAATGCCCTACCCCAAGAAATTAGGTTAAATCACAACATACACAGATTTAGGCGGTCCCTAAAATCAGATCTCTTTAGGGTGGCCTATCACATCCCCTGATCTAACTCCTCTCTATATATAGCCCACGTATCATTTTCTGAACCTGATCCTAGACCAAACTACAATCTCCACCGCACCCATGCACCGAAAAGCATTACAGATATCGACTGGTGACTGGCTCATGCAGCTTTATATCTACTCACCTATTTTCTCAAGATGGCTGGACCATTGAACAAAACATGCACTTTTACCTGTTGTGTCACCCCTTTCCCCTCATAGATTGAAAGTTCTTGTGAGCAGGGCCCTCATTCCTCTTGTTTGAATTATTGACTTGTCTGTTGCTATTGTATTTATGACTGTTTGTTCATGAACCCCTGAATTGTAAAGTGCAGTGTTTTAACGGAAAATAATAAAGTGAAGTTCTGGTCCCCATTGACTTTAATGGGGTCCGGGTTCAAGTTCGGGTCCTGAACTTCCACGGTTTCTCTCATCCCTATGAGAGACATGAGACCGAACAATGAAGAAGAGCTGAAGGGTGCTATTCAAGCATTCTGGTCTTCCATAACACCTCAGCAGTGCCATAGGCTGATAGCATCCATGCCACGATGCATGGAGGCAGTAATTGACGCAAAAGGGGCCCAAAACAAGTACTGAGTACATATGAATGATTATACTTTTCAGAGGTCTTATATTTTTCTATTTAACATCCTTTTTTTATTGATTTCATGTAATATTCTAATTTTCTGGGAATGTGAATTTGGGGTTTTCATAAGCTGTAAGCCATAATCATCCAAATTATAACAAATAAAGGCTTGAAATATCTTGCTTTCTTTGCATGTAATGAGTCTATCTCATATATTAGTTTCACCTTTTAAGTTGCATTACTGAAATAAAAGAACTTTTGCACAATATTCTATTTTTTTGAGTTTCACCTGTATATATGTCAGTGTGACTCTAACCTTATTAGCTATTGCTGTCATTGCATTAAAGAGCTTAACCCCATTTGCCCCGAAAGATTTTTCATTTTTAAGTTTTCCTTTTTCACTCTCTGCCTTTCCAGGACTAAAAGTCATACAAATTCCAAAATAGTATCACTGGACACTACAGGTTGGCGCACAAAAAATAAAAAGAGCCATACAGTAGCACCGCTTTAAGCCCTCATTAAAAATTAGCCCTCACGCAGCATAGACTTAAATATATAAAAATTGTGATAGACAGAATATGGCGATGAAAAGAAACAACATATTTTTCCAAAGTTTTTTTTTTTTTGTTTTAAGAATTAAAACACAAGTACAACTATACAATTTTGATATTGCTGTAATTGTACTGACCTTGAGAATGAAGAGCACAGGTCAGTTTTAACAAAACTCATACAAAACCTATAAAACTGTGGCAGAATTAAATTTTTCTCAGAATTCCACTCTATTTGGAATTTTTCTCTAGCTTCCTACCACATTGAATGCAATATTAAATAGTACCATTTGAAAGAACAACTTGTCCCACAAATAAAAAAAAAGAAATAAAACAAAAAAAGCTCTCATATGGCTATGTGAATGGAAAAATAAAAAAGTTATAGCTCCCAGAAGACAGAGAATCACCATGTCAGGAAAGAGTATCCAAAAAACAAAGCTGTACCTGCCAATGCTAGCAGCTACTTTTTCCGATACTACCCTATGTATATAAACCACAGCAGGCATCTGGCCACTGATAAGGGACACTTTTTGGAACATTTCTTTATTTTAAAAAGGGAAAACAAAGTTGAAAATGTAGTGTGTTTTTTAACTGGCTGTTTGTTAACACAGTCAGGCCTCATGCCAATGGCCGTTGGGCGGCCGTGGCCGCATTGCAGCCCGCAAAAGGCGGGTCTGCAATCCACGGCCGCCGGTCGTGTGCACCACGCATCACGGATGCGGACCCATTCACTTGAATGGGTCCACAATTCTGGATATGTGGAACAGAGTCACGGAACGGAACACCGGAAGCACTACGGAGTGCTTCCGTGGTGTTTCTTTCCATTGTTCCGCCCCGCAAATAAATATGACATGTCATATTTTTTTGCGGTGCGGACAGACCACGGACCCATTCAAGTTGAATGAGGCCTCAATCATACATATGACTATTCATTCCACTGTGTCACTGTGATGTTACTAATGCTGCTTGAAAGGGGAGAGAAAGAGAGATACAATTACAAAAAAAAAAAAAAAAGAGAGAGAAAAGATATGACTCCAAGGAGATCTGAACGTTATACATACATTTTTAGGCCAATTGGAGCACTTTTGATTCTGGTATAATTTTTTTTGTGCCCAAATCAAATCTTTCAACTGATTCGTCAGATTCCAACCAGAAAATCATTTCAAGAAATTCACTCAGCTGTAACTGGTATTTAAAAAATAATCCTGGTTCTCAATAAATGCATTCTTTTATTATTCATATAATAATGCAGTAACACTAAAATAATGAAAAACGATGAGCCGCACCGTATATTTATTTAAAATCTTTCTGGTATCTCCAGCACCACACTTTGAAAATATTCCATGTATATAATTTTATAGATTCTCTGATGTTTTTGTTCTTTAAACTATAAATTATAGGATTTAGGAATGGAGTTACAACTGCATAGAATACTGAAAGGCATTTATCAAATACAAAAGTGTATCCATGATCCGGCCTTACATACATTGCTATAACCGAGCCATAATACATAATGACCACAGTGAAGTGAGATCCACATGTAGAAAACACTTTTTTACGACCACTAGTAGAAGGTATCTTTAAGATAATGAAAACTATTTGTAAGTAAGATAAAATAATAAAGAATAAACAACTAAAAACAATAATCCACACAATACTGAAAAAGTAGCCTTTTAGAATTGATGTGTCAGTACAAGAGAGACTAAAAATTGGAGCTGCATCACAGAAAAAATTATCAATCTCATTTCGACCACAAAAAGACAATTTACTTAAGAGATAAATGGGAACCAATGATCCTATAAAACTGATCAGCCAAGACATCAAGGACAAGCGAAGACAAAATCTGTTACTCATAATTGTCATATATCTCAGTGGATTACAGATTGCTAGATACCGATCATAAGCCAATACTGCCAGGAAATAATTTTCAATGCCACCCAGAACAAAGAAGAAATAAAGCTGAGTAATACAGCCAAGAATTGATATTTGTTTATTGCCAGATACCAAACCTATTAGCATTTTTGGTGTAGTAACTGTTGAGTAACAAATTTCCATAAAAGCAAAATTTCCAAGAAATAAGTACATTGGACTGTGAAGTTTAGAACTCTGCTGAATGACAGTAATGATGATTGTGTTTCCAGTTATGGTTGATATGTACATCGTGAAAAAGAGGAAAAAGAGAAGAAGTTCCAGATTCTGGTTGACATGAAATCCAAGAAGGTAAAACATTTTTATTGTGGCATTATTTTCAGATTTCATCCTTGTTCATTGTGCTTTACTGAAAACCCACAAATAACATTATCACAATGAAAATGGTGACTATAACTTAAAGTGGTAATCCTGAAAAAAATATTGATGACCCATCCTCTGGACATTGGTCACATAGCCTAGTTGCATTGAATTGAATGGGGCTGAGCTGCAATACTAAGCACCGCCGCTATACTATGTACGGTGCTGTGCACTAACCAGAGCTCCAGGGCTCCCTCAATAGCTGATTGGCGGGGTTGCCAGGACTCGGACCCCTGCCAATATGAATAATGATGCATAGGTCATCATTATCATTTTCTGGATAACCTCATTAATATTAATTTGGGTATTTTAGGCAACATGAATCACATTGTGGAATTTGCATTATAGAACAGCCATGCTTTAGGGCTCCTGCACACAACCATCTCTGCATTTTTGTCCACAAACCATGGATCTGCAAAATAGAGATCCCCTTTATGTGCAATCCACATTTTCTCACTCGCATCATTAAAATGTCTATTTTGGGCCACGGTATAGAAAAGAATAGGACATGTTCTTTAATTTGTGAAAAGGGCATACAGCTATGGACAGCACAGGGATGACATTCATGCGCTGAATGAGTCTGCATAGAATCCCAAAAATACATACAAAAAATAGGGTTTGGACATAGATACAAAATACATTCATGTACATAAGCCCTTATGTTATTGTTGTGTTAGTGTTGATATTATTACTATTGACTAGTATAAAGCTACATTACACAACATGTTTTTTCTTACATTTAAATTATGTTGGAAGCAAGCCAATATGTGACCATATAGTACACAAATTTTTTGACTTTCAGAAAAAAAAAAATAACATGAGTATTTCCCCTTCTAGATATTGATGACCTAGCCTCTTTATAGTTAATCAGGATTCAATCAATGGGGATCGAAGACCCAGCACCCCCACAAATTAACTGTTTGCTACACCCACCTGCACTGGAAACATAACAGTACACAGAGCAGAAGCTCCATCCACTGTGTAATGGCCAAGCCAGGTTACTGCAATCAAGCTCACATTTAAGCGAATGGACAGAGGCGTCTGCACTGTGTCCACTATAATGTTTCCGGTGCTAGTGCCTGCCGCAAACTGCTGATCAGTTGGATTGCTGGGTGTCAGACTCCCACTGACCAGATATTGATGGCCAGAGTATAGGTAGAAAACTACTTAAGACCAAAAGTAGTAGTGCATGCAAAAAAACTCAAATAGATTAATATAATCCTGCTACTGTTTGTAGGTCCCACTCTTGGTTGACTTGAATATATGGCTGCAAATTACTGATTACTTGTGCACTGGGTGAAAATTGCCTAAAAACGAAAATCCTAAGATTTTAAAATAGTCTACCCATTTTGCTTTATTTTTGCTATGCTATAATTTAGGATAACTGAAAATATTTGAATCCTTCTCAGGTAAACCCAAAGGTCCAGATTTACTAATAATTTAGCCCCTACAATCGGGCTAAAAAGTGGCACAAACTGATGTAATTTGGTGCATATGGTGCTCTGTTTTTTTGCTGACTCACTCAAAAAGGCATGGAGTTCAGCTTGAAGAGAAATAGCTTTGTGGGAATGTAGTATGGTCTAGGATGTGACGCTGTGAGTCAAAATTGCACGGACAAGACTAGGACATGTTCTATTTTTTGCAGGGCTGTGAAATGGACTTACGGATGTGGACAATGCACGGGTGTACTGTCCGCATCTTTTGCGACCCCATTGAGATGAGTGAGTCTGCATCTGAGCTGCAAAAAATGCAGGTCGGATGCAGACCAAAACCATAGTAGTGTGCATGAGCCCTTAAACCTCATTGTAACATCATATGTAGCATTAGTAAATCAGCCATGTTTTCTCTTCTATATGTACACTACATTTTCTGTAAAAATGCACTTTATATTAAGACAATATATTCCATTTGGAAACGTTACATTAGTAAATACATACAGAATACTTACAACATAATCTTATTTTTATTTTTTTATGTTCTCCTTATATACTTCAATATAAAGCCTTAATTGCTATTTTATACCCTTGCTATTTTACTATTTTAAATCCCAAGAGCAATTTTAATTGCAATTCTGATTTAAAAATGATAGATTACTGTGCGTTTAATAACAAGGAGATACTACTATGTATATCCAATTAATCAGATTCAATGGGATTTTCCATGACTAAAACATTATCTATCTATGCTAAGAATAGGTAATTAATGTTTGATTTATAGGAATTTCACCCCCGCTATAAATGTATTTGATAATCTACCTGGCCTCTTCATTCTTTATTATTCATCCAGTGTCAATGTTTTATTTGTGGGGCTAAGCTTGCACCATTCTCACTGATGTGACTTGATTAAAAATTCAAGAATAATTATCCTATTCCAAACCTACACTGTATACATACGGCAGAAGTTGCAAAAGACTGCATGCTGCAGCTTCAGGAAGTGAACCCACTCTACGTATATGAGAGAGAGAGAGAGAGAACAAACATCTGAGTTGGTACTATTTCTATGCAAGTTATCATGGCCAACATCTTCTGGCATCAGATAGGTTTAGGAAAGCTACTTTGAAGATCTTTCCAAAAAAACAGAGGCATCGACTGACCTTAAAGTGAACCTGTCACCTCTAAAACACATTTTATGTTTCAAAGGATTATTTATTTAAGTTGAAATATAATAAGTCGTATCAATACAAAGTAAAACTCACATAATTAAAAACATTATTGGGTGATATTCATAACGTAGCATATACACTGCCTGTCCCAAAAAAAAAGTCTCCACCAAAAAAAAGCCTTTAGCTTTGATTACGGCATGCATTCGCTGTGGCATTGTTTTGATAAGCTTCTGCAATGTCACAAGATTTATTTCCATCCAGTGTTGCATTAATTTTTCACCAAGATCTTGCATTGATGATGGTATAGTCTGACTGCTGCGCAAAGCCTTCCCCAGCACATCCCAAAGATTCTCAATGGGGTTAAGGTCTGGACTCTGTGGTGGCCAATCCATGTGTGAAAATGAGGTCTCATGCTACCTGAACCACTCTTTCACAATTTAAGCCCGATGAATCCTGGCATTGTCATCTTGGAATATGCCTGTGCCATCAGGGAAAAAAAATCCATTGATGGAATAACCTGATCATTCAGCATGTTCAGGTAGTCAGCTGACCTCATTCTTGGAGCACATACTGTTGCTGATCCTAGACTTGACCAACTGCAGCAACACCAGATCATAACATTGCCCCCACAGGCTTGTACAGTAGGCACTAGGGATGATGGGTGCATCACTTCATCTGCCTCTGTTCATACACTAATGCGTCCATCACTCTGGAACAGGGTAAATCTGGACTCATCAGATAACATGATCAGTCCAATCTATATGCTCCGTAGCAAATTGAAGCCTTTTTTTCTGGTTTGCCTCACTGATTAGTGGTTTTCTTACGACTACACAGCCGTTTAGTCCCAATCCCTTGAGTTCCCTTCACATTGTGTGTGTGGAAATGCTCTTACTTTCACTATTATACATAGTCCTGAGTTCTACTGTTGTTTTTCTTCGATTTGATTTCACCAAACGTTTAAGTGATCGCCAATCACGATCATTCAGGATTTTTTCCCCGCCACATTTCTTCCTCAAATACGATGGGTCCCCACTATCCTTCCAGTTTTTAATAATGTGTTGGACAGTTCTTAACCCAATTTTAGGAGTTTCTGCAATCTCCTTAGATGTTTTCTCTGCTTGATGCATGCCAATGATTTAACCCTTCTCAAATAGCTGATTCGTCATATTCCTCTTCTTCGATAATTCTACCAAGCCAACCATAGTAAACCAGGTCTAAGTTGAAATCGCAATGCGATTGCTTCAAGTTATATTAATCGCATTGCGAATTTCAACTTAGAGCTGGGTTTCTAATGGGTCAGCTTGCTAGAATTAACGAAGTTAACGAATATGGAATATAGCAGTGCTAAGTTGAAATCGCAATGCGATTAATATAACTTGAATTAATCGCATTGCGATTTCAACTTAGCACTGCTATATTCCATATTCGTTAATTCTAGCCTAATATGGAATATAGCAGTGCTGTTGTAATTGCAATGCGATTAATATAACTTGAATTAATCGCATTGCGATTTCAACTTAGACCTGGTTTACTATGGTTGGCTTGGTAGAATTAGCGAAGATGACGAATATGACGAATGTATTCATCATATTCCTCAAAACGAAGATAACGAAGTATTCTCCATCTTCGTTTTTGCTCCATATTCGTCAACTTTGATAATTCGAGCAATCAAATAGGAAGGTTGACTATAGAGACAGCTGTGTTTAATTTGCTATGCGATTATATTAGGCTACTTTCACACCTGCGTTCAGGTGTCCGCTCGTGAGCTCTGTTTGAAGGGGCTCACGAGCGGTCCTGAACGCAGCCATCCGGCCCCAATGCATTCTCAGTGGAGGCGGATCCACTGAGAATGCATCCGCCTGCCAGAGCTCAGCCTCCGCTCCGCTCAGTGAGCGGACACCTGAACGCTGCTTGCAGCATTCGGGTGTCCGCCTGGCCGTGCGTAAGCGAGCGGATCCGTCCAGACTTATAATGGAAGTCAATGGGGACGGATCCGCTTGAAGATGACACCATATGGCTCAATCTTCAAGCGGATCCGTTACCCATTGACTTTCAATGTAAAGTCTGAACGGATCCGCTCAGGCTACTTTCAGACTTAGAAAATTTTCTAAGTTATAATGCAGACGGATCCGTTCTGAACGGATGCAAACGTCTGCATTATCGGAGCGGATCCGTCTGATGAAACATCAGACGGATCCGCTCCGAACGCTAGTGTGAAAGTAGCCTTACTTAGCTTTTTTTTTAATAAATAGAATCATTATAATAATCAAGTATTATAACTATTAAATTTATTTAAAAAAAGCAAAGTAATATTATCGCATAGCGAATTAAAAACGTAGCTGTCTCTACTAGTCAACTTTCCTATTTGATTGCTAGAATTAGCGAAGGTGACTGATATGGAGCTAAAACGAAGATAGAGAATATTTCGTTAACTTCGTTTTGAGGAATATGACGAATACATTTGTCATATTAGATCGTCATCTTCGCTAATTCTACCAAGCCAACTATAGTAAACCAGGTCTAAGTTGAAATCGCAATGCGATTAATTCAAGTTATATTAATCACATTGCGATTACAACAGCACTGCTATATTCCATATTAGGCTACAATTAACGAATATGGAATATAGCAGTGCTAAGTTGAAATCGCAATACGATTACTTCAAGTTATATTAATCGCATTGCGATTTCAACGTAATTCTCAAATCCGACTACATTCTACAGGGTGGGCCATTTATATGGATACACCTTAATAAAATGGGAATGGTTGGTGATATTAACTTCCTGTTTGTTACACATTAGTATATGTGAGGGGAAAAACTCTTCAAGATGGGTGGTGACCATGGCGGCCATTTTGAAGTCGGCCATTTTGAATCCAACTTTTGTTTTTTCAATAGGAGGAGGGTCATTTGACACATCAAACTTATTGAGAATTTCACACGAAAAACAATGGTGTGCTTGGTTTTAACGTAACTTTATTCTTTCATGAGTTATTTACAAGTTTCTGACACTTACAAAATGTGTTCAATGTGCTGCCTATTGTGTTGGATTGTCAATGCAACCCTTTTCTCCCACTCTTCACACACTGATAGCAACACCACAGGAGAAATGCTAGCACAGGCTTCCAGTATCCGTAGTTTCAGGTGCTGCACATCTCGTATCATCTGAAGGCAATCGTCTATGCTGTGAAGATACGAGATGTGCAGCACCTGAAACTACGGATACTGGAAGCCTGTGCTAGCATTTCTCCTGCGGTGTTGCTATCAGTGTGTAAAGAGTGGGAGAAAAGGGTTTCATTGACAATCCAACACAATAGGCAGCACATTGAACACATTTTGTTAGTGGTCAGAAACTTGTAAATAACTCATGAAAGAATAAAGTTACGTTAAAACCAAGCACACCATTGTTTTTCGTGTGAAATTCTCAATAAGATTGATGTGTCAAATGACCCTCCTCCTATTGAAAAAACAAAAGTTGGATTCAAAATGTCCAACTTTAAAATGGCCGACATGGTCACCACCCATCCTGAAAAGTTTCCCCCCTCACATATACTAATGTGCCACAAACAGGAAGTTAAGATCACCAACCATTCCCATTTTATTAAGGTGTATCCATATAAATGGCCCACCCTGTAGTATGGAGACGTTCACATGGTGATAGGGACGCTCCATGAGCACGGAAGTCGGCAGAAGCGGAAACGGGCAATGACTGGAGCAGCCAGGAAGCCAGGAATCCTAAGGACAGGTAAGAACTCGAGTTGAGCGAACAACTGGATGTTCGGGTTCGAGAAGTTCGGCCGAACTTCCCGGAAATGTTCGGGTTCGGGATCCGAACCCGATCCGAACTTCGTCCCGAACCCCATTGAAGTCAATGGGGACCTGAACTTTTGGGCACTAAAAAGGCTGTAAAACAGCCCAGGAAAGAGCTAGAGGGCTGCAAAAGGCAGCAACATGTAGGTAAATCCCCTGCAAACAAATGTGGATAGGGTAATGAATTAAAATAAAAATTAAAAAAATAAAAATGAACCAATATCAATTGGACAGAGGTCCCATAGCAGAGAATCTGGCTTCACGTCAGCAGAGAATCAGTCTCTTCATGCCATAGCAAAGAATCTGGCTTCATGTCAGCAGAGAATCAGTCTCTTCATGCCATAGCAGAGAATCTGGCTTCATGTCAGCGCAGAATCAGTCTTCATGTCATAGCAGAGAATCAGGCTTCACGTCACCCACCACTGGAACAGGCCACTGTCAAACATTTAGGCCCAGGCACCCAGGCAGAGGAGAGAGGTCCCGTAACAGAGAATCTGGCCTTATGTCAGCGCAGAATCTGTATTCATGTCATAGCAGAGAATAAGGCTTCACGTCACCCACCACTGGAACAGGCCACTGTCAAACATTTAGGCCCAGGCACCCAGGCAGAGGAGAGAGGTCCCGTAACAGAGAATCTGGCCTTATGTCAGCGCAGAATCTGTCTTCATGTCATAGCAGAGAATCAGGCTTCACGTCACCCACCACTGGAACAGGCCACTGTCACACATTTAGGCCCGGCACCCAGGCAGAGGAGAGAGGTCCCGTAACAGAGAATCTGGCCTTATGTCAGCGCAGAATCTGTCTTCATGTCATAGCAGAGAATCAGTCTTCACGTAACCCACCACTGGAACAGGCCACTGTCACACATTTAGGCCCAGGCACCCAGGCAGAAGAGAGAGGTCCCGTAACAGAGAATCTGGCCTTATGTCAGCGCAGAATCTGTATTCATGTCATAGCAGATAATCAGGCTTCACGTCACCCACCACTGGAACAGGCCACTGTCACACATTTAGGCCCCGGCACCCAGACAGAGGAGAGCGGTCCCGTAACAGAGAATCTGGCCTTATGTCAGCGCAGAATCTTTATTCATGTCATAGAAGAGAATCAGGCTTCACGTCACCCACCACTGGAACAGGCCACTGTCAAACATTTAGGCCCAGGCACCCAGGCAGAGGAGAGAGGTCCCGTAACAGAGAATCTGGCCTTATGTCAGCGCAGAATCTGTATTCATGTCATAGCAGAGAATCAGGCTTCACGTCACCCACCACTGGAACAGGCCACTGTCACACATTTAGGCCCAGGCACCCAGGCAGAGGAGAGAGGTCCCGTAACAGAGAATATGGCCTTATGTCAGCGCAGAATCAGTCTTCATGTCATAGCAGAGAATCAGGCTTCACGTCACCCACCACTGGAACAGGCCACTGTCACACATTTAGGCCCCGGCACCCAGACAGAGGAGAGGTTCATTCAACTTTGGGTTGTCCCGCAATATAATGGTAAAATGAAATTAAAAATAGGATTGAATGAGGAAGTGCCCTGGAGTAGAATAATATATTGTTAAGGGGAGGTAGTTAATATCTAATCTGCACAAGGGATGGACAGGTCCTGTGGGATCCATGCCTGGTTCATTTTTATGAACGTCAGCTTGTCCACATTGGCTGTAGACAGGCGGCTGCGTTTGTCTGTAATGACGCCCCCTGCCATGCTGAATACACGTTCAGACAAAACGCTGGCCGCCAGGCAGGCCAGCACCTCCAAGGCATAAAAGGCTAGCTCTGGCCACGTGGACAATTTGGAGACCCAGAAGTTGAATGGGGCCAAACCATCAGTCAGTACGTGGAGGGGTGTGCACAGGTACTGTTCCACCATGTTAGTGAAATGTTGCCTCCTGCTAACACGTTCCGTATCAGGTGGTGGTGCAGTTAGCTGTGGCGTGGTGACAAAACTTTTCCACATCTCTGCCATGCTAACCCTGCCCTCAGAGGAGCTGGCCGTGACACAGCTGCGTTGGCGACCTCTTGCTCCTCCTCTGCCTTCGCCTTGGGCTTCCACTGGTTCCCCTGTGACATTTGGGAATGCTCTCAGTAGCGCGTCTACCAACGAGCGCTTGTAGTCGCGCATCTTCCTATCACGCTCCAGTGTGGGAAGTAAGGTGGGCATATTGTCTTTGTACCGGGGATCCAGCAGGGTGGCAACCCAGTAGTCCGCACACGTTAAAATGTGGGCAACTCTGCTGTCGTTGCGCAGGCACTGCAGCATGTAGTCGCTCATGTGTGCCAGGCTGCCCAGAGGTAAGGACAAGCTGTCCTCTGTGGGAGGCGTATCGTCATCGTCCTGTGTTTCCCCCCAGCCACGCACCAGTGATGGGCCCGAGCTGCTTTGGGTGCCACCCCACTGTGAACATGCTTCATCCTCATTCTCCTCCACCTCCTCCTCATCCTCGTCCTCCTCGTCCTCCAGTAGTGGGCCCTGTCTGGCCACATTTGTACCTGGCCTCTGGTGTTGCAAAAAACCTCCCTCTGAGTCACTTCGAAGAGACTGGCCTGAAAGTGCTAAAAATGACCCCTCTTCCTCCTCTTCCTCCTGGGCCACCTCCTCTTCCATCATCGCCCTAAGTGTTTTCTCAAGGAGACATAGAAGTGGTATTGTAACGCTGATAACGGCGTCATCGCCACTGGCCATGTTGGTGGAGTACTCGAAACAGCGCAACAGGGCACACAGGTCTCGCATGGAGGCCCAGTCATTGGTGGTGAAGTGTGTCTGATCCGCAGTGCGACTGACCCGTGCGTGCTGCAGCTGAAACTCCACTATGGCCTGCTGCTGCTCGCACAGTCTGTCCAGCATATTCAAGGTGGAGTTCCACCTGGTGGGTACGTCGCATATGAGGCGGTGAGAGGGAAGGCCGAAGTTACGCTGTAGCGCAGACAGGCTAGCGGCGGCAGGGTGGGAACGCCGGAAGTGCGAACAGACGGCCCGCACTTTATGCAGCAGCTCTGACATGTCGGGGTAGTTGCGAATGAACTTCTGCACCACCAAATTCAGCACATGCGCCAGGCAAGGGATGTGCGTCAAACCGGCTAGTCCCAGAGCTGCAACGAGATTTCGCCCATTATCGCACACCACCAGGCCGGGCTTGAGGCTCACCGGCAGCAACCACTCGTCGGTCTGTTTTTCTATACCCCGCCACAACTCCTGTGTGGTGTGGGGCCTGTCCCCCAAACATATGAGTTTTTAGAATGGCCTGCTGACGTTTACCCCGTGCTGTTCTGAAGTTGGTGGTGAAGGTGTGTGGCTGACTGGATGAGCAGGTGGAAGAAGAGGAGGAGGAAGCTGAGTAGGAGGAGGAGGAGACAGGAGGCAAAGAATGTTGCCCTGCGATCCTTGGCGGCCCAAGGACGTGCGCCAAACAGCTCTCCGCCTGGGGCCCAGCCGCCACTACATTTACCCAGTGTGCAGTTAGGGAGATATAGCGTCCCTGGCCGTGCTTACTGGTCCACGTATCTGTGGTTAGGTGGACCTTGCCACAGATGGCGTTGCGCAGTGCACACTTGATTTTATCGGACACTTGTTTGTGCAGGGAAGGCACGGCTCTCTTGGAGAAGTAGTGGTGGCTGTGAACAACATACTGTGGGACAGCAAGTGACATGAGTTGTTTGAAGCTGTGTGTGTCCACCAGCCTAAATGACAGCATTTCATAGGCCAGTAGTTTAGAAATGCTGGCATTCAGGGCCAGGGATCGAGGGTGGCTAGGTGGGAATTTACGCTTTCTCTCAAATGTTTGTGAGATGGAGAGCTGAACACTGCCGTGTGACATGGTTAAGATGCTTGGTGACGCAGGTGGTGGTGTTGGTGGTACATCCCATGTTTGCTGGGCGGCAGGTGCCAACGTTCCTCCAGAGGCAGAGGAAGAGGCCGAGGCGGCGGCGGCAGCAGCAGCAGAAGAGGCCGAGGCGGCGGCAGCAGCAGAAGAGGCTGAGGCGGCAGCAGCAGAAGAGGCAGCAGGGGGAGCCTGAGTGACTTCCTTGTTTTTAAGGTGTTTATTCCACTGCAGTTCATGCTTTGCATGCAGGTGCCTGGTCATGCAGGTTGTGCTAAGGTTCAGAACATTAATGCCTCGCTTCAGGCTCTGATGGCACAGCGTGCAAACCACTCGGGTCTTGTCGTCAGCACATTGTTTGAAGAAGTGCCATGCCAGGGAACTCCTTGAAGCTGTCTTTGGGGTGCTCGGTCCCAGATGGCGGCGGTCAGTAGCAGGCGGAGTCTCTTGGCGGCGGGTGTTCTGATTTTGCCCACTGCTCCCTCTTTTGCTACGCTGTTGGCTCGGTCTCACCACTGCCTCTTCATCCGAACTGTGAAAGTCAGTGGCACGACCTTCATTCCATGTGGGGTCTAGGACCTCATCGTCCCCTGCATCGTCTTCCACCCAATCTTGATCCCTGACCTCCTGTTCAGTCTGCACACTTCAGAAAGACGCAGCAGTTGGCACCTGTGTTTCGTCATCATCAGAGACGTGCTGAGGTGGTATTCCCATGTCCTCATCATCAGGAAAAATAAGTGGTTGTGCGTTAGTGCATTCTATCTCTTCCACCCCTGGGGAAGGGCTAGGTGGATGCCCTTGGGAAACCCTGGCAGCAGAGTCTTCAAACAGCATAAGAGACTGCTGCATAACTTGAGGCTCAGACAGTTTCCCTGATATGCATGGGGGTGATGTGACAGACCGATGGGCTTGGTTTTCATGCGCCATCTGTGCGCTTTCTGCAGAAGACTGGGTGGGAGATAATGTGAACGTGCTGGATCCACTGTCGGCCACCCAATTGACTAATGCCTGTACCTGCTCAGGCCTTACCATCCTTAGAACGGCATTGGGCCCCACCAAATATCGCTGTAAATTCTGCTGGCTACTGGGACCTGAGGTAGTTGGTCCACTAGGACGTGTGGCTGTGGCAGAACGGCCACGTCCTCTCCCAGCATTAGAGGGTCCACTAACACCACCACGACCATGTCCACGTCCGCGTCCCTTATTAGATGTTTTCCTCATTGTTCCCGTTCACCACAATTTTGAGAATGGCAAATTTGGGAATGCTTTTTCAACCCAGAACAAAAAGTCTGCTTTTACGGTCACTACAAATAACTTGACCAGCTAAAACAGTGCAGATTTGGTTGAATAGAGATGTGAGACCTGTTTTTTTGTGCGCTGTGTGACAGGTATAGGTTTAATCACAGAATCACACTTCTATCAGCACGCTAGCGTGTGTCTTAGGTTTTTCTGAATGACACTATCAATACCTTCAATGTAAGATTTTCTTTTTGGGATAGATTTGAAGTAGGCCTCAAATACCAGAAACTAGTTATTTTGAGAATGGCAAATTTGGGAATGCTTTTTCAACCCAGAACAAAAAGTCTGCTTTTACGGTCACTACAAATAACTTGACCAGCTAAAACAGTGCAGATTTGGTTGAATAGAGATGTGAGACCTGTTTTTTTTTGCGCTGTGTGACAGGTATAGGTTTAATCACAGAATCACACTTCTATCAGCACGCTAGCGTGTGTCTTAGGTTTTTCTGAATGACACTATCAATACCTTCAATGTAAGATTTTCTTTTTGGGATAGATTTGAAGTAGGCCTCAAATACCAGAAACTAGTTATTTTGAGAATGGCAAATTTGGGAATGCTTTTTCAACCCAGAACAAAAAGTGTGCTTTTACGGTCACTACAAATAACTTGACCAGCTAAAACAGTTCAGATTTGGTTGAATAGAGATGTGAGACCTGTTTTTTTTTGCGCTGTGTGACAGGTATAGGTTTAATCACAGAATCACACTTCTATCAGCACGCTAGCGTGTGTCTTAGGTTTTTCTGAATGACACTATCAATACCTTCAATGTAAGATTTTCTTTTTGGGATAGATTTCCAGTAGGCCTCAAATACCAGAAACTAGTTATTTTGAGAATGGCAAATTTGGGAATGCTTTTTCAACCCAGAACAAAAAGTCTGCTTTTACGGTCACTACAAATAACTTGACCAGCTAAAACAGTGCAGATTTGGTTGAATAGAGATGTGAGACCTGTTTATTTTTGCGCTGTGTGACAGGTATAGGTTTAATTACAGAATCACACTTCTATCAGCACGCTAGCGTGTGTCTTAGGTTTTTCTGAATGACACTATCAATACCTTTAATGTAAGATTTTCTTTTTGGGATAGATTTCAAGTAGGCCTCAAATACCAGAAACTAGTTATTTTGAGAATGGCAAATTTGGGAATGCTTTTTCAACCCAGAAAAAAAAGTGTGCTTTTACGGTCAATACAAATAACTTGACCAGCTAAAACAGTACAGATTTGGTTGAATAGAAATGTCAGGTCTATTTTTTAGGCGCTGGGTGACAGGCTCAACTTGCCCCTGATGTAATATATGGCCAAAAAATAACCACACTGTTGATGGTTAAATGCACTTGGGTGACACAGGCTCAGCCTGCACCAGATGTAGTATATGGCCAAAAAATAATCAGACTGTTGATGGTTAAATGCACTTGGGTGACACAGGCTCAGCCTGCAGCTGATGTAGGATATAGCACAAAATAACCACACTATCGATGGTTAAATGCACTTGGGTGACACAGGCTCAGCCTGCAGCTGATGTAGTATATGGCCAAAAAATAACCAGACTGTTGATGGTTAAATGCACTTCGGTGACACAGGCTCAGCCTGCAGCTGATGTAGGATATAGCACAAAATAAACACACTATCGATGGTTAAATACACTTGGTGATAGCTCGTGCTGGCGCACCACAAGTCACAAAATGGCCGCCGATCACCCCAGAAAAAAAGTGATCTAAAAATGCTCTGGGCAGCCTCAAAAAAGTGAGCAAGTCAATAATAATAATAGCACTTCAATGATCCACAGCTGCAGATCGATCACAGAATGAAGTCTTTTGGAGGAGTTAATCTGCCTAATCTCGCCCTAACGTCGCAGCTGCAACCTGATCTATACTGATCATAGCAGAGTGACGTGCGGCGCTACGTGACTCCAGCTTAAATAGAGGCTGGGTCACATGGTGCACTGGCCAATCACAGCCATGCCAATAGTAGGCATGGCTGTGATGGCCTCTTGGGCCAAGTAGTATGACGCTTGTTGATTGGCTGCTTTGCAGCCTTTCAAAAAGCGCCAAGAAAGCGCCGAACACCGAACCCGAACCCGGACTTTTACGAAAATGTTCGGGTCCGTGTCACGGACACCCCAAAATTCGGTACGAACCCGAACTATACAGTTCGGGTTCGCTCATCCCTACTTATGATCTTTCACAGTTATAGCTCAAAAAGGTGTTTGGCTAGTGCACTGTGATAATATAATGATAAATTACTCACTGTTTGGAAGCAGTAAAGTGTTCGGATTTTTACGCCTAACGTGGCGTCCCACGAATTATCAGCACAGGTAGTTGTACCACCGATCAATTTTAAATGTGAGCTATGAGCTTGCAAACAAAGAAACAGTCAGTTTGGGTGTCGGGGTAGGTGTGTGGTTACACCCGCTTGAAGTTTGTAGTGGCTTGATATCTTTTTTCCCAGGACATTACCGGACTTTAGTTTCTTTACAAAATATATTCGGATATTGTTGCAAGTTGAGTAAAGATGAGCAGATAGTGAACTGCGGTTTTTCTTCCTTTTGTAGAGACTTGTGTACACCAGACGCGTTTCGGAGTTAACACGACTCCTTCCTCAGTGGAGGAAGGAGTCGTGTTAACTGCCTCAGCCACACATCCTAGTGTACCACACGTCCTAGTGTACCAACTACCTCAGGTCCCAGTAGCCGCCAGAATTTACAGGGATATTTGGTGGGGCCCAATGCCGTTCTAAGGATGGTAAGGCCTGAGTCAATTGGGTGGCCGACAGTGGATCCAGCACGTTCACATTATCTCCCACCCAGTCTTCTGCAGAAAGCGCACAGATGGCGCATGAAAACCAAGCCCATCAGTCTGTCACATCACCCCCATGCATATCAGGGAAACTGTCTGAGCCTCAAGTTATGCAGCAGTCTCTTATGCTGTTTGAAGACTCTGCTGGCAGGGTTTCCCAAGGGCATCCACCTAGACCTTCCCCAGCGGTGGAAGACATAGAATGCACTAACGCACAACCACTTATGTTTCCTGATGATGAGGACATGGGAATACCACCTCAGCACGTCCCTGATGATGACGAAACACAGGTGCCAACTGCTGCGTCTTTCTGCAGTGTGCAGACTGAACAGGAGGTCAGGGATGAAGATGAGGCAGGGGACGATGAGGTCCTAGACCCCACATGGAATGAAGGTCGTGCCACTGACTTTAGAGTTCGGAGGAAGAGGCAGTGGTGAGACCGAGCCAACAGCGTTGCAAAGGAGAAAGAGGGAGCAATGGGCAAAAGCAGAACACCCTCCGCCAAGAGACTCCGCCTGCTACTGACCGCTGCCATCTGGGACCGAGCACCCCAAAGGCAGCTTCAAGGAGTTCCCTGGAATGGCACTTCTTCAAACAATGTGCTGACGACAAGACCCGAGTGGTTTGCATGCTGTGCCATCAGAGCCTGAAGCGAGGCATTAACGTTCTGTACCTTAGCACAACCTGCATGACCAGGCACCTGCATGCAAAGCATGAACTGCAGTGGAGTAAACACCTTAAAAACAAGGAAGTCACTCAGGCTCTCCCTGCTACCTCTTCTGCTGCTGCCGCCTCGGCCTCTTCTGCTGCTGCTGCCGCCGCCTCGGCCTCTTCCTCCGCCTCTGGAGGAACGTTGGCACCTGCCGCCCAGCAAACATGGGATGTACCACCAACACCACCACCTGCGTCACTAAGCATCTCAACCATGTCACACGGCAGCGTTCAGCTCTCCATCTCACAAACATTTGAGAGAAAGCGTAAATTCCCACCTAGCCACCCTCGATCCCTGGCCCTGAATGCCAGCATTTCTAAACTACTGGTCTATGAAATGCTGTCATTTAGGCTGGTGGATACAGACAGCTTCAAACAGCTCATGTCGCTTGCTGTCCCACAGTATGTTGTTCCCAGCCGGCACTACTTCTCCAAGAGAGCCGTGCCTTCCCTGCACAACCAAGTATCCGATAAAATCAAGTGTGCACTGCGCAACGCCATCTGTGGCAAGGTCCACCTAACCACAGATACGTGGACCAGTAAGCACGGCCAGGGACGCTATATCTCCCTAACTGCACACTGGGTAAATGTAGTGGCGGCTGAGCCCCAGGCGGAGAGCTGTTTGGCGCACGTCCTTCCGCCGCCAAGGATCGCAGGGCAACATTCTTTGCCTCCTGTCTCCTCCTCCTCCTACTCAGCTTCCTCCTCCTCTTCTTCCACCTGCTCATCCAGTCAGCCACACACCTTCACCACCAACTTAAGCACAGCCCGGGGTAAACGTCAGCAGGCCATTCTGAAACTCATATGTTTGGGGGACAGGCCCCACACCGCACAGGAGTTGTGGCGTGGTATAGAACAACAGACCGACGAGTGGTTGCTGCCGGTGAGCCTCAAGCCCGGCCTGGTGGTGTGCGATAATGGGCGAAATCTCGTTGCAGTTCTGGGACTAGCCGATTTGACGCACATCCCTTGCCTGGCGCATGTGCTGAATTTGGTGGTGCATAAGTTCATTCGCAACTACCCCGACATGTCAGAGCTGCTGCATAAAGTGCGGGCCGTCTGTTTGCGCTTCCGGCGTTCACATCCTGCTGCTGCTCGCCTGTCTGCGCTACAGCGTAACTGCGACGTGCCCACCAGGTGGAACTCCACCTTGCACATGCTGGACAGACTGTGCGAGCAGCAGCAGGCCATAGTGGAGTTTCAGCTGCAGCACGCACGGGTCAGTCGCACTGCGGAACAGCACCACTTCACCACCAATGACTGGGCCTCCATGCGAGACCTGTGTGCCCTGTTGCGCTGTTTCGAGTACTCCACCAACATGGCAAGTGGCGATGACGCCGTTATCAGCATTACAATACCACTTCTATGTCTCCTTGAGAAAACACTTAGGGCGATGATGGAAGAGGAGGTGGCCCAGGAGGAGGAGGAGGAAGAGGGGTCATTTTTAGCACTTTCAGGCCAGTCTCTTCAAAGTGACTCAGAGGGAGGTTTTTTGCAACAGCAGAGGCCAGGTACAAATGTGGCCAGACAGGGCCCACTAATGGAGGATGAGAAGGACGAGGATGAGGAGGAGGTGGAGTAGGATGAGGATGAAGCATGTTCACAGCGGGGTGGCAGCCAACGCAGCTCGGGCCCATCACTGGTGCGTGGCTGGGGGGAAACGCAGGACGATGACGATACGCCTCCCACAGAGGACAGCTTGTCCTTACCTCTGGGCAGCCTGGCACACATGAGCGACTACATGCTGCAGTGCCTGCGCAACGACAGCAGAGTTGCCCACATTTTAACATGTGCGGACTACTGGGTTGCCATCCTGCTGGATCCATGGTACAAAGACCTTACTTCATGCACTGGAGCTTGATAGGAAGATGCGCGAGTACAAGCGCACGTTGGTAGAAGCGCTACTGAGAGCATTCGCAAATGTCACAGGGGAACAAATGGAAGCCCAAGGCGAAGGCAGAGGAGGAGCAAGAGGTCGCCAACGCAGCTGTGTCACGGCCAGCTCCTCTGAGGGCAGGGTTAGCATGGCAGAGATGTGGAAAAGTTTTGTCACCACGCCACAGCTAACTGCACCACCACCTGATACGGAACGTGTTAGCAGGAGGCAACATTTCACTAACATGGTGGAACAGTACCTGTGCACACCCCTCGACGTACTGACTGATGGTTCAGCCCCATTCAACTTCTGGGTCTCCAAATTGTCCACGTGGCCAGAGCTAGCCTTTTATGCCTTGGAGGTGCTGGCCTGCCCGGCGGCCAGCGTTTTGTCTGAACGTGTATTCAGCACGGCAGGGGGCGTCATTACAGACAAACGCAGCCGCCTGTCTACAGCCAATGTGGACAAGTTGACGTTGATAAAAATGAACCAGGCATGGATCCCACAGGACCTGTCCATCCCTTGTGCAGATAAGACATTAACTACCTCCCCATAACCATATATTATTGTACTCCAGGGCACTTCCTCATTCAATCCTATTTTTATTTTCATTTTACCATTATATTGCGGGGCAACCCAAAGTTGAATGAACCTCTCCTCTGTCTGGGTGCCGGGGCCTAAAAATATCTGAGAGTGGCCTGTTCCAGTGGTGGGTGACATGAAGCCTGATTCTCTGCTATGGGACCTCTCTCCTCTGCCTGGGAGCCTGGGCCTAAATATGTGACAATGGACTGTTCCAGTGGTGGGTGATGTGAAGCATGATTCTCTGCTATGACATGAAGACTGATTCTCTGCTGACATGAAGCCAGATTCTCTGCTATGGGACCTCTCTCCTCTGTCTGGGTGCCGGGGCCTAAATATATGACAATGGACTGTTCCAGTGGTGGGTGACGTGAAGCCTGATTCTCTGCTATGACATGAAGACTGATTCTCTGCTGACATAAAGCCTGAATCTCTGTTATGGGACCTCTCTCCTCTGTCTTGGTGCCGGTGCCTAAAAATATCTGACAGTGGCCTGTTCCAGTGGTGGGTGACATGAAGCCTGATTCTCTGCTATGACATGAAAACTGATTCTCTGCTGAGTCGTTGACATAAAGCCTGAATCTCTGTTATGGGACCTCTCTCCTCTGTCTGGGTGCCGGGGCCTAAATATATGACAATGGACTGTTCCAGTGGTGGGTGACGTGAAGCCTGATTCTCTGCTATGACATGAAGACTGATTCTCTGCTGACATAAAGCCTGAATCTCTGTTATGGGACCTCTCTCCTCTGTCTGGGTGCCGGTGCCTAAAAATATCTGACAGTGGCCTGTTCCAGTGGTGGGTGACATGAAGCCTGATTCTCTGCTATGACATGAAAACTGATTCTCTGCTGAGTCGTTGACATAAAGCCTGAATCTCTGTTATGGGACCTCTCTCCTCTGTCTGGGTGCCGGGGCCTAAATTATATGACAATGGACTGTTCCAATGTTGGGTGACGTGAATTATGATTCTCTGCTATGACATGAAGACTGATTCTCTGCTGACATGAAGCCAGATTCTATGTTATGGGACCTCTCTCCTCTGTCTGGGTGCCGGGGCCTAAATTATATGACAATGGACTGTTCCAATGTTGGGTGACGTGAAGCATGATTCTCTGCTATGACATGAAGACTGATTCTCTGCTGACATGAAGCCTGAATCTCTGCTATGGGACCTCTCTCCTCTGCCTGGGTGCCTGGGCCTAAATATCTGACAATGGACTGTTCCAGTGGTGGGTGACGTGAGGCATGATTCTCTGCTATGACATGAAGACTGATTCTCTGCTGACATGAAGCCAGATTCTCTGATATGGGACCTCTCTCCTCTGTCTGGGTGCCGGGGCCTAAATATATGACAATGGACTGTTCCAGTGGTGGGTGACGTGAAGCCTGATTCTTTGCTATGACATGAAGACTGATTTTCTGCTGACATGAAGCCTGAATCTCTGTTATGGGACCTCTCTCCTGATGTCTGGGTGCCGGGGCCTAAAAATATCTGACAGTGGCCTGTTCCAGTGGTGGGTGACATGAAGCCTGATTCTCTGCTATGACATGAAAACTGATTCTCTGCTGAGTCGCTGACATGAAGCCTGAATCTCTGTTATGGGACCTCTCTCCTCTGTCTGGGTGCCGGGGCCTAAATTATATGACAATGGACTGTTCCAATGTTGGGTGACGTGAATTATGATTCTCTGCTATGACATGAAGACTGATTCTCTGCTGACATGAAGCCAGATTCTATGTTATGGGACCTCTCTCCTCTGTCTGGGTGCCGGGGCCTAAATTATATGACAATGGACTGTTCCAATGTTGGGTGACGTGAAGCATGATTCTCTGCTATGACATGAAGACTGATTCTCTGCTGACATGAAGCCTGAATCTCTGCTATGGGACCTCTCTCCTCTGCCTGGGTGCCTGCGCCTAAATATCTGACAATGGACTGTTCCAGTGGTGGGTGACGTGAAGCCTGATTCTCTGCTATGACATGAAGCCTTATCTCTGCTATGACATGAAGACTGATTCTCTGCTGACATGAAGCCAGATTCTATGTTATGGGACCTCTCTCCTCTGCCTGGGTGCCGGGGCCTAAATATCTGACAATGGACTGTTCCAGTTTTGGGTGACGTGAAGCCTGATTCTCTGCTATGACATGAAGACTGATTCTCTGCTGACATGAAGCCTGATTCTCTGCTATGGGACCTCTCTCCAATTGATATTGGTTAATCTTTATTTATTTAATTTTTATTTTAATTCATTTCCCTATCCACATTTGTTTGCAGGGGATTTAACTACATTTTGCTGCCTTTTGCAACCCTCTAGCCCTTTCCTGGGCTGTTTTACAGCCTTTTTAGTGCTGAAAAGTTCATGTCCCCATTGACTTCAATGGGGTTCGGGTTCGGGACGAAGTTCGGGTCGGGTTCGGATCCCGAACCCGAACATTTCCGGGAAGTTCGGCCGAACTTCTCGAACCCGAACATCCAGGTGTTCGCTCAACTCTAGAGTTGACTTCCTATTTTCTCTTTTGCACATAAACGTTTAAACTATATTCCTTAGTAAAAATGACCAGTCCACACCATGTGGGTCTATATTTATGAGGGCCCCCTGAGCAAAGATTAGTAAACGTGGCCGGGTGGCCCCAGCCCACAGTTTAACCCAACCCCTTATGTCTTCTGGCCTGGGGCCATCTCTATAATAATCCACCAGTAATTTATGAATGGGGTTAGGTTATTAACGTGCGACGTGCTTGCTTGCGAAGTTTAGAAGTTGAACTTGTGAGTGAGAACTCCTACGCCGCGGGTGACACCCCATCAGACTGGTGTCACCCGGTGCGGCACCCCCCTCGCAACACCACTAGATCTAAGTTGTAATCGCAATGCGATTAATACAGGTTATATTAATCGCATTGCGATTACAACTTAGATCTGAGTTCCTAATGGTTGTATTGCTAGAATTGTCGAATATAGGACTATATTCTCAATCTTCGTTATATTCTAGCAATACAACCATTAGGAACTCAGATCTAAGTTGTAATCGCAATGCGATTAATATAACCTGTATTAATCGCATTGCGATTACAACTTAGATCGGAGTTCCTAATGGTTGTATTGCTAGAATTGACGAATATAGCACTATATTCTCAATCTTCGTTCGTTTCTAGCAATACAGCCATTAGGAACTCAGATCTAAATTGTAATCGCAATGCGATTAATATAACCTGTATTAATCGCATTGCGATTACAACTTAGATCTGAGTTCCTAATGGTTGTATTGCTAGAATTGACGATTATAGCACTATAATCTCAATCTTCGTTATATTCTAGCAATACAACCATTAGGAACTCAGATCTAAGTTGTAATCGCAATGCTATTAATACAGGTTATATTAATCGCATTGCGAATTTAACTTTCCACACTCTGCGTCAACTACGTAATTTTCCATGGGAGTTTAGCCATGGATCCCCCTCCGGCATGCCACAGTCCAGGTGTTAGTCCCCTTGAAACAACTTTTCCATCACTATTGTGGCCAGAAAGAGTCCCTGTGGGTTTTAAAATTCGCCTGTCTATTGAAGTCTATGGCGGTTCGTCCGGTTCGCAAACATTTGTGGAAATTCGCGTTCGCCATTCGCGAACGGAAAATTTTATGTTCGCGACATCTCTACTACTAACGCCTCTACTTGTTCTGGCCTCACCATTCTTCGAGCAGTATTCAGGCCTCCAAAGTGACGCAGAATGTCCTGTTGCCAACATGCTTTCTATAGAGCAGGGGTGCACAACCTTTTTGGTCCGAGGGCCACATTGTCACATCGCTCTATTTCAAGGGGCCGCAATGTACACAGGCCGATGTAAAGTGACTGGGGAGGAATGATCGATATTACAGTAATTCCTCCTTCATTTAGTTACATTGACTATCTGTAGCACATTCCTGATCACACATCTCTCTGTGTGATCAGGGATGTGCTACAGATAGTCAATGTAACTAAATGAAGGAGTATCTCGCTGCTGGCCCTGGAAAAATACTAACAGTGGCCCCGTTTTGTAGTCGGGTACAAATTGATGGAAGTCCGGGCCAGCAATACCATATTGTGGCACATTATACATCCCCCAAAAACCTCTCACTGGCCGGCCGTGAGGAGGGCCCAGACGGCCCCCCGGGAAATTTCCCTGTGAGATCTATGGCTAATCCACCCCTGGCTTAAAGGGATTTCCCAGTAAAAATTAATTTTTAACAAGTTCTTGCAGCATGGCCCCTGAAACCGAAGAGTTATAGTTACCTGCTACCGGCGCTGATTACAGCTGTCAGTACATGGCCATGGTCACATGTACCTCTGCAGCCAATCACTGGCTTCAGCGGTGATGTGGCCACAAGCAGCGTGTCACTGCTGCAGCCAGTCGCAGCGGGGGCAGGGCAGCATGGAGCAGGGAGGCAGCGGAGGTAGGGCAGCATGGAGCAGGTAAGTATGCATCTTCTGGTTCAGGGGTCACGCTGCAGGAACTTAGGCCTCATGCACACAACCGTTGTGTGCATCCGTGGCCGTTGTGCCGTTTTCCGTTTTTTTCGCGGACCCATTGACTTTCAATGGGTCCGTGGAAAAATCGGAAAATGCACCGTTTTGCAGTCGCATCCGTGATCCGTGTTTCCTGTCCGTCAAAAAAATAGGACCTGTCCTATTTTATTGACGGACAACGGTTCACGGACCCATTCAAGTCAATGGGTCCGTTAAAGAACACGGATGCACACAAGATTGGCATCCGCGTCCATGATCCGCGGCCGTAGGTTACTTTCACACAGACGGATCCGAAGATCCGTCTGCATAAAAGCTTTTTTCAGAGATGAGTTTTCACTTCGTGAAAACTCATATCCGACAGTATATTCTAACACAGAGGCGTTCCCATAGTGATGGGGACGCTTCTAGTTAGAATATACTACGAACTGTGTACATGACTGCCCCCTGCTGCCTGGCAGCACCCGATCTCTTACAGGGGAATGTGATCCGCACAATTAACCCCTCAGGTGCTGCACCTGAGGGGTTAATTGTGCATATCATAGCCCCCTATAAGAGATCAGGGGCTGCCAGGCAGGAGGGGGCAGACCCCCCTTCCTCCCCACGGCCAGGCGGACACCAAAACGTGGATCCTCCAAAAAACAAGGAAGACCCACGGACGAAAAAACGGTCACGGATCACGGACCAACGGAACCCCGTTTTGCGGACCGTGAAAAAATACGGTCGTGTGCATGAGGCCTTCATCAGGGAAATCAGTGATTTCCCTCACTGCAGAGGCCGTGCTCCCTGGTTATTACCGCCTTCTGCAATAACCAGTAAGCACTTTCTCTTACTAGTGGGGAAAGCGCTTATTGGTTAACACTTTAATAACCAGGCCTGAAAAGACACTTTTTTGTGTTTTTGTGCACCTGGTGGTTCGAACGGTTGTAACTTTTTTATGTGTTAGGACTACCAAAAATTTTTGCAACAATTTTTCTCTTGACAGATAGGGCCTTATAATTATTTTTTTTAGTTTTATTTGGGGAAAACTGCACAAAACATTTCTAAAAAGTTTTTTTTTTTCAAACTATAGCTCCTTATTCTTTAAATATGCAAAGTGACACCAAAATAAATTATTATAATTAATTCCCTATTTTGTGTCTGTCGTTTTGTTATATTTATATGTATAGTTAGTTTCACATGAATGGGGCGATAATGGCAACGGTTTTGGTTGGTGTGGGTGTTTTTTCTTTTATGTATTGTATTATTTTTTATCTTTTTTAACTTAATTTTTTATATATTTCTGCTACAAATAATATCCCCCAAGAGGTCATAAAAAGACCTTTGGGGGGCACTGACACTTTTTGTGAATTTTTCACTCTTTCCTTTTTATTTATTACTTTTATTTGTATTTTAATAATATTTTATTGTATTCTTTTTTTATAATTGGTTTATTACTTATTATTTAAATATATTTTTGCCACATAATATCTCCCCCAAGAGGTCATAAATAGACTGTTGGGGGACAATGAACACTCTACTATTTTGCACTTTTTTGTATTTTATTATTATTTTTAATTATTATTATTTTTTTCTATTTTTTTTCTTTAAATATATTTTTGCCACAAGGGATCATAAAAAGACTGTTAGGGGGCAGTGAACACTCTTTTACTTAGCAATTTTTCCTTTTATTTTTTTCCTTTTAGGCTACTTTCACACTAGCGTTCGGAGCGGATCCGTCTGATGTTTTATCAGACGGATCCGCTCCGATAATGCAGACGTTTGCATCCGTTCAGAACGGATCCGTCTGCATTATAACTTAGAAAATTTTCTAAGTGTGAAAGATGTCTGAGCGGATCCGTTCAGACTTTACATTGAAAGTCAATGGGGGACGGATCCGTTTGAAAATTGAGCCATATAGTGTCATCTTCAAACGGATCCGTCCCCATTGACTTACATTGTAAGTCTGGACGGATCCGCTCGCCTCCGCACGGCCAGGCGGACACCCGAACGCTGCAAGCAGCGTTCAGGTGTCCGCTCACTGAGCGGAGCGGAGGCTGAGCGCTGGCAGACGGATGCATTCTCAGTGGATCCGCCTCCATTGAGAATGCATCAGGGCCGTCCAGCTGCGTTCAGGACCGCTCGTGAGCCCCTTCAAACGGAGCTCACGAGCGGACACCTGAACGCTAGTGTGAAAGTAGCCTTATTTGCATTTTTTTTTTTTATAATTTTCTATTTTTTTTCCACATCATGTTTTATTTTATTTTTTTCTTTTATTTGTGATTTATTATATTTTTTCAAATAATTTTTTTACTTATTTAATATATTTTTTCCACATAATTTGTCCCCAAGAGGTCACTGAAAGAACTTTGGGGACACAGACTTTTTTTTGCACTATTTCCACTGTAACTGCGGCATCCAAAGGAGCCCCAGTTACAGGGGAAACCAGTCTGCAGTGGGGGCATTGTACACAGGCAGTGCTGATCAGGTCTCCTAACGCTGCAGCTCTGCGCTCCTCTGCCCCCAAGCCGGATCCACCCTACATAGCGCTCACCTGTGTGAGGAGAAGGCAGAAGCGCTGATAACTGCTTCTGCCTTCTCCTCGGCTCCCCCGCTGTCACTGACAGCCGACGACCCTTCCTGCTCCTGCTACAGTGCAGGGGCAGGAGCTGTAATGATCCATTGCGCAGCGATTTTACGATCAGCTGTGTTTCTGTCCAGGAGCACGGGGGCCGCAAATCTTAGCTCTGGGGGCCGTATGCGGCCCGCGGGCCGCAGGTTGTGCACCCCTGCTTTAGAGGAAGGTGTTTCATTTGGACGTGTAGCTGGCACAGATTGACAACATCCTCTCTCTGCAGCAGAAACTCCACCACCACCAGCAGCACCATGACCACGGCCACATCCCCTAGTTAATGTTCCTCTCATGTTTTTACGGTCACCCACAAAATTTGCTGACAGAGGAACAGTTGTTTTTCTGTGTCACAGATGCAAAGGAGGTGTATCTCACCCCAAAGAATGGGATTATGTCACCCACAGAATTAGCAGACAACTAAACTATTGGATTTCCATGTCATTGATGCAAAGGATGTGTTTAGCACCACAAAAAAATAATACAAAGGAGGTGTATCTCACCCCAAAATAATACAAAGGAGGTGTATCTCACCCCAAAATAATACAAAGGAGGTGTATCTCACCCCAAAGAATGGGATTATGTCACCCACAGAATTAGCAGACAGATTAACTATAGGATTTCCGTGTCATTAATGCAAATGTTGTGTTTAGCACCACAAAAAAGAATACAAACACAAATGGACTGATTAATTATTGGATTTCCCTGTGACGGTGGCATTTAAAGGGTTTTGAAAATAGGGTAGCAGGCAACACTTACATAAGGAGCACATATTTATTTGAGTGTTAAAAACAAATAGTATTAGAATATAGCAGCTAGTACAAGTGAGTAAAAATAGCAGCTGGTACAAATAGCAAATGACAAGCAGCAAGTAAATATAGCGCAAAACCGCAATAAATATAGATAAACAAAAGCGGTAGCTAGTGGAAATCAAACAAGTTGAATGGAGATCGATAGTATATAAACAATTATGGCAATAGTTTGCTGAATGTTCCAATTGTGGAGAGAGTGCTTTGATTCAAATCAGTAATCCATAGAAAAACAAGATGTCATAATAGTTGCAATGTGGACAGAAATAGTTTATATCTATCGATGGAAGCGCAACTCAGTTTTAAATAAATGAAGGACCTGCAATTGAGGGTGGAATGGATCTCAGGCCGGATTGCTTTAGTGCGGCGTCCCGCAAGTTCTATAGTATACAATCCGGCGCTTACCTTTCCTGTAGTTTTCCCGTAAGTATGCGTCTCTCTGTTAAGGCTTTCTCTGCGTCTCACGTGGAGTGGTATTACCAAGTTCCGTTGTAGTGGAGAGATGTCGTAAGCAGTGACGCTGAGGTTACCTATTGCACGTGACCCGGAAGCCAGAGAGCAGTCCGCTGGATTCAATGGAGTTTTTTATCGCTATTCGCATTGATATCACCATGCATTTTCTGGTTATTTCTAATTGAAAGTCCAAACAAAGTTATTTCTTTAGCTTGCAAGTAGAGTTGAGCGAACACCTGGATGTTCGGGTTCGAGAAGTTCGGCAGAACTTCCCGGAAATGTTCGGGTTCGGGATCCGAACCCGACCCGAACTTCGTCCCGAACCCGAACCCAAACCCCATTGAAGTCAATGAGGACCCAAACTTTTCGGCACTAAAAAGGCTGTAAAACAGCCCAGGAAAGAGCTAGAGGGCTGCAAAAGGCAGCAACATGTAGTTAAATCCCCTGCAAACAAATGTGGATAGGGAAATGAATTAAAATAAAAATAAAAAAAATAAAAATTAACCAATATCAATTGGACAGAGGACCCATAGCAGAGAATCTGGCTTCACGTCAGCAGAGAATCAGTCTCTTCATGCCATAGCAAAGAATCTGGCTTCATGTCAGCAGAGAATCAGTCTCTTCATGCCATAGCAGAGAATCTGGCTTCATGTCAGCGCAGAATCAGTCTTCATGTCATAGCAGAGAATCAGGCTTCACGTCACCCACCACTGGAACAGGCCACTGTCACATATTTAGGCCCCTGCACCCAGGCAGAGGAGGGAGGTCCCGTAACAGAGAATCTGGCCTTATGTCAGCGCAGAATCAGTCTTCATGTCATAGCAGAGAATCAGGCTTCACGTCACCCACCACTGGAACAGGCCACTGTCACATATTTAGGCCCCGGCACCCAGACAGAGGAGAGAGGTCCCGTAACAGAGAATCTGGCCTTATGTCAGCGCAGAATCAGTCTTCATGTCATAGCAGAGAATCAGGCTTCACGTCACCCACCACTGGAACAGGCCACTGTCACACATTTAGGCCCAGGCACCCAGGCAGAGGAGAGAGGTCCCGTAACAGAGAATCTGGCCTTATGCCAGCGCAGAATCAGTCTTCATGTCATAGCAGAGAATCAGGCTTCACGTCACCCACCACTGGAACAGGCCACTGTCACATATTTAGGCCCCGGCACCCAGACAGAGGAGAGAGGTCCCGTAACAGAGAATCTGGCCTTATGTCAGTGCAGAATCAGTCTTCATGTCATAGCAGAGAATCAGGCTTCATGTCACCCACCACTGGAACAGGCCACTGTCACATATTTAGGCCCAGGCAGAGGAGAGAGGTCCCGTAACAGAGAATCTGGCCTTATGTCAGCGCAGAATCAGTCTTCATGTCATAGCAGAGAATCAGGCTTCACGTCACCCACCACTGGAACAGGCCACTGTCACACATTTAGGCCCCGGCACCCAGACAGAGGAGAGAGGTCCCGTAACAGAGAATCTGGCCTTATGTCAGCGCAGAATCAGTCTTCATGTCATAGCAGAGAATCAGGCTTCACGTCAGTGGCGTCACCAGGGGGGGGCCAGAGGGGGCCATGGCCCCCCCTACATCATGCTGTGCCCCCCCATGTGCCCCCCCAACTAAAATGCTCCCCCCCCAAAGTGAGCCGCCACCGTCTTCACACAGCATCCGGCTGCAGAGCAGAGTGAGAAGGGGAGAGGGGGCGGGGCATGCACGGCAGTTCCCGATAGGCTCCGCCCACCTCCCAGGCGGGAAAGGCAGTGCAGAGCCAGGAGCCGGAGCATGAATGAACTGAAGATGCAGAACTGAAGTTCAGACTCCAGGACAGGCAGTGATTCAAGCGACCCAGAGTGAGTGACAGTCTGAGTCCCACCCTGTGTAATTAGGTGAGAGGAGGGGAGAGGCGGCAATTATATTAATAACAAAGAGGGGGACATTATATTAATAACAAAGAGGGGGACATTATATTAATAATAAATAGGTGGCCAATGCATTAGTATTAATATAATGGCCCCCTCTTTGTTATTAATGTAATGTCCCCCTCTTTGTTATTAATATAATGGCCCCCTCTTTATTATTAATATAATGGCCCCCTCTTTATTATTAATGTAATGACCCCCTCTTTATTATTAATATAATGGCCCCCTCTTTATTATTAATATAATGGCCCCCTCTTTATTATTAATATAATGGCCCCGCTTTATTATTAATGTAATGACCCCCTCTTTGTTATTAATATAATGGCCCCCATCTTTATTATTAATATAATGGCCCCCTCTTTATTATTAATGTAATGAACCCCTCTTTATTATTAATATAATGGCCCCTCTTTATTATTAATATAATGTCCCCCTCTTTATTATTAATATAATGGCCCCGCTTTATTATTAATGTAATGACCCCCTCTTTATTATTAATATAATGGCCCCGCTTTATTATTAATGTAATGACCCCCTCTTTATTATTAATATAATGGCCCCGCTTTATTATTAATGTAATGACCCCCTCTTTATTATTAATGTAATGGCCCCCTCTTTAATAATAAAGAGGGGGCCATTACATTAATAATAAAGAGGGGGCTATTATATTAATAACAAAGAGGGGGACATTATATTAATAACAAAGGGGGGGCATTATATTAATAACAAAGAGGGGGACATTATATTAATAATAAAGAGGGGGCTATTATATTAATAACAAAGAGGGGGACATTATATTAATAACAAAGAGGACGACATTATAATATACAGGGGAAATAATATTATGAGGAATGGCGGACTATCTGTCTGGCTCTAGCACAGTATTGGGGGGCAGCAGGATGACAGTGTTGAGACACCAGGAAGGAGAGGATGATAGTAAATATCGTCCATGCACATATCTGTTTCACAGTAGGGTTGGGGGAGGAGATTGAGAATATGGCCCACACTGCCACATTTGGCCCCAGACTTCAGGTCACACTGTGTGAAGCGCTGCGCTTAACTGTTAAGCGCAGCGCTTCAGAGCGGGGATCGCAGAAGCCGCCCAGCAAACTGAATATTCATGAGCTGGGCGGCGCTTCAAAGCGGCAGTTGGGGGAGGCTGGCTGGGCGCAAGAGAGGTGAAACGCCGCCCCTTGGGCAGATTGAAGACCGTTGGAGCAGGTTATAAAACTTAAGTTTACTGTATGTATAATGTGGACAGGGGGGATACTTAGATGATTGTAATACCCATTATAAGACCTGTACTGCCATATATATACCTCAATATGCTTATTGGCCCTGTCAGTGTCCCTTTAATACTGGCACATGATGATGGGGGGACTTAATACTGGCACATGATGATGGGGGGACTTAATACTGGCACATGATGATGGGGGGGACTTAATACTGGCACATGATGATGGGGGGACTTAATACTGGCTGATGATGGGGGGGACTTAATACTGGCACATGATGGGGGGACTTAATACTGGCACATGATGGGGGGGCTTAATACTGGCACATGATGTGGGGGCTTAATACTGGCACATGATGGGGGGGCTTAATACTGGCACGATGGGGGGATTAATACTGGCACATGATGGGGGGGCTTAATACTGGAACATGGGGGGGCTTAATACTGGCACATGATGGGGGGGTCTTAATACTGGCACGTAATGGGGGGGGCTTATTACTGGCACGTAATGGGGGGCTTATTACTAGCACGTAATGGGGGGCTTATTACTAGCACGTAATGGGGGGCTTATTACTGGCACATTGGGGGGCTAATTACTGGCACATTGGGGGGCTTATTACTGGCACATTGGGGGGCTTATTACTGGCACGTGATGGGGGGCTTATTACTGGCACGTGATGGGCTTATTACTGGCACGTGATGGGGGCTTATTACTGGCACGTGATGGGGGGCTTATTACTGGCACGTGATGGGGGGCTTATTACTGGCACGTGATGGGGGCTCTTGTTACTGGCACGTGATGGGGGCTTATTATTGGCACATTGGGGGCTCTTGTTACTGGCAGTGGCACGTTATTGAGGGCACTTATTACTGGCACATTATTGGTGGGCACTATAGCGGCATCTATTGAGGCCACAAAGTAGGGGTGTTTTATATGGGGGGCTCTGTACAGTAGCATTTTATACTGGGACACATTATGGTAGGTACTATGGAGAAGGGGAGACAGGAGTACTCTGGAGTCATCTACGGGGGGCAGTAAGAAAGGGTATTTTATACTTGCAAATTATGGGGGACACTGAGGGCATCTACTGGGGCACGATATATGAAGCATTTTATACTGGTACATTATGGGGGGCACTAGCAGGAAGGGGGGAGAGGAGCACTATGGAGGCATTTACTGGGGCACTATATAGTTTTTTTTTATACTGACACATTATGGGGGACATTAGCTCAACTGGGGGCATAAGGGGGTATGTTTTGCACATTATAAGGAGAATTATTTCTACTGGGGGGCATTATGGTGGGTTTTATTACTCCCCCATGGTATGACCCCCTAGTAGCAGCACCATCCTCTCTCTGCTCTGCTATCCCTCTGCCCCTTCTCCAAATCCTTATTATGAAATCTTTCTCATTAGGATAAAACACAACAAAAGCTCCGCCGAGCCCCCGGCAAAAGTGTGGAAGTGGCTCCCGAGATCCCCAAGGGCCAAGCCAAGTAACTGTAAGTGTTCATGTGAAATATGTTTATTTTATATATGTACACTCCTGTGAGAGGCGGGAGGGAGATCTGTGGATGACACTGTTATAGGGAGGGAGATCTGTGGATGACACTGTTATAGGGAGGGAGATCTGTGGATGACACTGTTATGGAGGGGGAAATGGGGATGACACTGTCATGGGGTGGATCTGTGGATGACACATATAGCATAAGATGCTATATACGGTATGTGGCATCCACAGATCCCCCCCATAGCAGTGTCATCCACAGATCCCCCTCTCTATAAAAGTGTCATCCACAGAAAGCTAAACTTTTCTTCCCTGTTGCGGTTTTAGGTATTGGGTAAAGTATTGCAGCATTTCTAAGCATACTTGTGTAAATGTATCGTTGTTATAGCTGCCCCCCTACTTTTGTCCTGGCCCCCAGTGTGCCCGCCCAAAATTTGAAAGCTAGAGACGCCACTGCTTCACGTCACCCACCACTGGAACAGGCCACTGTCACATATTTAGGCCCAGGCACCCAGGCAGAGGAGAGAGGTCCCGTAACAGAGAATCTGGCCTTATGTCAGCGCAGAATCAGTCTTCATGTCATAGCAGAGAATCAGGCTTCACGTCACCCACCACTGGAACAGGCCACTGTCACACATTTAGGCCCAGGCACCCAGGCAGAGGAGAGAGGTCCCGTAACAGAGAATCTGGCCTTATGTCAGCGCAGAATCAGTCTTCATGTCATAGCAGAGAATCAGGCTTCACGTCACCCACCACTGGAACAGGCCACTGTCACACATTTAGGCCCAGGCACCCAGGCAGAGGAGAGAGGTCCCGTAACAAAGAATCTGGCCTTATGTCAGCGCAGAATCAGTCTTCATGTCATAGCAGAGAATCAGGCTTCACGTCACCCACCACTGGAACAGGCCACTGTCACACATTTAGGCCCCGGCACCCAGACAGAGGAGAGGTTCATTCAACTTTGGGTTGCCCCGCAATATAATGGTAAAATGAAAATAAAAATAGTATTGAATGAGGAAGTGCCCTGGAGTAGAATAATATATTGTTAAGGGGAGGTAGTTAATATCTAATCTGCACAAGGGATGGACAGGTCCTGTGGGATCCATGCCTGGTTCATTTTTATGAACGTCAGCTTGTCCACATTGGCTGTAGACAGGCGGCTGCGTTTGTCTGTAATGACGCCCCCTGCCGTGCTGAATACACGTTCAGACAAAACGCTGGCCGCCGGGCAGGCCAGCACCTACAAGGCATAAAATGCTAGCTCTGACCACGTGGACAATTTGGAGACCCAGAAGTTGAATGGGGCCGAACCATCAGTCAGTACGTGGAGGGGTGTGCACAGGTACTGTTCCACCATGTTAGTGAAATGTTGCCTAATGCTAACACGTTCCGTATCAGGTGGTGGTGCAGTTAGCTGTGGCGTGGTGACAAAACTTTTCCACATATCTGCCATGCTAACCCTGCCCTCAGAGGAGCTGGCCGTGACACAGCTGCGTTGGCGACCTCTTGCTCCTCCTCTGCCTTCGCCTTGGGCTTCCACTGGTTCCCCTGTGACATTTGGGAATGCTCTCAGTAGCGCGTCTACCAACGTGCGCTTGTACTCGCGCATCTTCCTCTCACGCTCCAGTGTAGGAAGTAAGGTGGGCACATTGTCTTTGTACCGGGGATCCAGCAGGGTGGCAACCCAGTAGTCCGCACACGTTAAAATGTGGGCAACTCTGCTGTCGTTGCGCAGGCACTGCAGCATGTAGTCGCTCATGTGTGCCCAGAGGTAAGGACAAGCTGTCCTCTGTGGGAGGCGTATCGTCATCGTCCTGTGTTTGCCCCCAGCCACGCACCAGTGATGGGCCCGAGCTGCTTTGGGTGCCACCCCGCTGTGAACATGCTTCATCCTCATCCTCCTCCACCTCCTCCTCCTCATCCTCGTCCTCCTCGTCCTCCAGTAGTGGGCCCTGTCTGGCCACATTTGTACCTGGCCTCTGGTGTTGCAAAAAACCTCCCTCTGAGTCAATTCGAAGAGACTGGCCTGAAAGTGCTAAAAATGACCCCTCTTCCTCCTCTTCCTCCTGGGTCACCTCCTCTTCCATCATCGCCTTAAGTGTTTTCTCAAGGAGACATAGAAGTGGTGTTGTAACGCTGATAACGGCGTCATCGCCACTGGCCATGTTGGTGGAGTACTCGAAACAGCGCAACAGGGCACACAGGTCTTGCATGGAGGCCCAGTCATTGGTGGTGAAGTGGGTCTGATCCGCAGTGCGACTGACCCGTGCGTGCTGCAGCTGAAACTCCACTATGGCCTGCTGCTGCTCGCACAGTCTGTCCAGCATATGCAAGGTGGAGTTCCACCTGGTGGGCACGTCGCATATGAGGCGGTGAGCGGGAAGGCCGAAGTTACGCTGTAGCGCAGACAGGCGAGCAGCGGCAGGGTGTGAACGCCGGAAGCGCGAACAGACGGCCCGCACTTTATGCAGCAGCTCTGACATGTCGGGGTAGTTGCGAATGAACTTCTGCACCACCAAATTCAGCACATGCGCCAGGCAAGGGATGTGCGTCAAACCAGCTAGTCCCAGAGCTGCAACGAGATTTCGCACATTATCGCACACCACCAGGCCGGGCTTGAGGCTCACCGGAAGCAACCACTCGTCGGTCTGTTGTTCTATACCCCGCCACAACTCCTGTGCGGTGTGGGGCCTGTCCCCCAAACATATGAGTTTCAGAACGGCCTGCTGACATTTACCCCGGGCTGTGGTGAAGGTGTGTGACTGACTGGATGAGCAGGTGGAAGAAGAGGAGGAGGAAGCTGAGTAGGAGGAGGAGGAGACAGGAGGCAAAGAATGTTGCCCTGCGATCCTTGGCGGCGGAAGGACGTGCGCCAAACAGCTCTCCGCCTGGGGCCCAGCCGCCACTACATTTACCCAGTGTGCAGTTAGGGAGATATAGCGTCCCTGGCCGTGCTTACTGGTCCACGTATCTGTGGTTAGGTGGACCTTGCCACAGATGGCGTTGCGCAGTGCACACTTGATTTTATCGGACACTTGGTTGTGCAGGGAAGGCACGGCTCTCTTGGAGAAGTAGTGGCGGCTGGGAACAACATACTGTGGGACAGCAAGCGACATGAGCTGTTTGAAGCTGTGTGTGTCCACCAGCCTAAATGACAGCATTTCATACGCCAGTAGTTTAGAAATGCTGGCATTCAGGGCCAGGGATCGAGGGTGGCTAGGTGGGAATTTACGCTTTCTCTCAAATGTTTGTGAGATGGAGAGCTGAACGCTGCCGTGTGACATGGTTGAGATGCTTGGTGACGCAGGTGGTGGTGTTGGTGGTACATCCCATGTTTGCTGGGAGGCAAGTGCCAACGTCCCTCCAGAGGCGGAGGCGGAGGAAGAGGCCGAGGCGGCGGCAGCAGCAGAAGAGGCCGAGGCGGCAGCAGCAGAAGAGGTAGCAGGGGGAGCCTGAGTGACTTCCTTGTTTTTAAGGTGTTTACTCCACTGCAGTTCATGCTTTGCATGCAGGTGCCTGGTCATGCAGGTTGTGCTAAGGTTCAGAACGCTAATGACTCGCTTCAGGCTCTGATGGCATAGCGTGCAAACCACTCGGGTCTTGTCGTCAGCACATTGTTTGAAGAAGTGCCATGCCAGGGAACTCCTTGAAGCTGCCTTTGGGGTGCTCGGTCCCAGATGGCGGCGGTCAGTAGCAGGCGGAGTCTCTTGGCGGCGGGTGTTCTGATTTTGCCCACTGCTCCCTCTTTTGCTACGCTGTTGGCTCGGTCTCACCACTGCCTCTTCCTCCGAACTGTGAAAGTCAGTGGCACGACCTTCATTCCATGTGGGGTCTAGGACCTCATCGTCCCCTGCATCGTCTTCCACCCAGTCTTGATCCCTGACCTCCTGTTCAGTCTGCACACTGCAGAAAGACGCAGCAGTTGGCACCTGTGTTTCGTCATCATCAGAGACGTGCTGAGGTGGTATTCCCATGTCCTCATCATCGGGAAAAATAAGTGGTTGTGCGTTAGTGCATTCTATCTCTTCCACCCCTGGGGAAGGGCTAGGTGGATGCCCTTGGGAAACCCTGGCAGCAGAGTCTTCAAACAGCATAAGAGACTGCTGCATAACTTGAGGCTCAGACAGTTTCCCTGATATGCATGGGGGTGATATGACAGACCGATGGGCTTGGTTTTCATGCGCCATCTGTGCGCTTTCTGCAGAAGACTGGGTGCGAGATAATGTGAACGTGCTGGATCCACTGTCGGCCACCCAATTGACTAATGCCTGTACCTGCTCAGGCCTTACCATCCTTAGAACGGCATTGGGCCTCACCAAATATTGCTGTAAATTCTGCTGGCTACTGGGACCTGAGGTAGTTGGTTCACTAGGACGTGTGACTGTGGCAGAACGGCCACGTCCTCTCCCAGCACCAGAGGGTCCACTAACACCACCACGACCATGTCCACGTCCGCGTCCGCGTCCCTTATTAGATGTTTTCCTCATTGTTCCCGTTCACCACAATTTTGAGAATGGAAAATTTGGGTATAGTTTTTCAACCCTGAACAAAAACTGTGCTTTTACGGTCACTACAAATAACTTGACCAGCTAAAACAGTACAGATTTGGTTGAATAGAAATGTGAGGCCTATTTTTTTTTTGCGCTGTGTGACAGGTATACGTTTAATCACAGAATTAGACTTGTATCTGAACGGTAGCGTGTGTGTTAAGATTTTCTGAATGACACTATCAGCACCTTGAATCTAGGATTATCCTTTTTGGGATAGATTTCAAGTAGGCCTGATATAGCAAAAACTAATTATTTTGAGAGTGTCAAATTTGGGAAAAGTTTTTCAACCCAGAACAAAACTGTGCTTTTACGGTCACTACAAATAACTTGACCAGCTAAAACAGTACAGATTTGGTTGAATAGAAATGTCAGGTCTATTTTTTAGGCGCTGGGTGACAGGCTCAACTTGCCCCTGATGTAGTATATGGCCAAAAAATAACCACACTATTGATGGTTAAATGCACTTGGGTGACACAGGCTCAGCCTGCACCTGATGTAGTATATGGCCAAAAATTAACCACACTGTTGATGGTTAAATGCACTTCGGTGACACAGGCTCAACCTGCACCTGATGTAGTATATGGCCAAAAATTAACCACACTGTTGATGGTTAAATGCACTTTGGTGACACAGGCTCAGCCTGCAGCTGATGTAGGATATAGCAAAAAATAACCACACTATTGATGGTTAAAAGCACTTGGTGGTAGCTTGTGCTGGCGCACCACAAGCCACGAAATGGCCGCCGATCACCCCAGAAAAAAGTGATATAAAAACGCTCTGGGCAGCCTAAAAAAAGTGAGCAAGTCGATATTAGCACTTTAATGATTCACAGCTGGAGATCGATCACAGAATGAAGTCTTTTGGAGGAGTTAATCTGCCTAATCTCGCCCTAACGTCGCAGCAGCAACCTCTCCCTTTGCTTGAATCAGCAGAGTGACGTGCAGCGCTACGTGACCCAAGCTTATATAGAGGCTGGGTCACATGCTGCACTGGCCAATCACAGCCATGCCAATAGTAGGCAAGGCTGTGATGGCCTCTTGGGGCAAGTAGTATGATGCTTTTTGATTGGCTGCTTTGCAGCCTTTCAAAAAGCGACAAGAAAGCGCCGATCACCGAACCCGAACCCGGACTTTTACGAAAATGTTCGGGTCCGTGTCACGGACACCCCAAAATTCGGTACGAACCCGAACAATACAGTTCGGGTTCGCTCATCCCTACTTGCAAGCAGAGGGTACATCCCCAAAATCCTCAAACGCGTTTCGAGACACATAGTCCCTTCATCAGTGAGTGGGGGTATCATATTCAGTTTTGATTTATATAGAGTCCAAACCACACCTCCAAACATCCAAATCAATTTTACCTGGTCTCTAATTAGTATATGGAGATTCTTGTGAAAAAACGTAGATCCAGGTTCATTCGGGTCTCACAATATATACAATTCATAAGAATTCCAACAAAAACCTAGTATCGATCGATCAAATAGCAAATGTAATAAATAAATATAATAGTATGTATTGATAAATGACATATAGTTAAGTTAGACAAGTATCTAATAAATCAGTATTTTCATGCAATATTTGTGCAGTTTGCATGTGATTGTATACTTCTTATGCGACTTTTATATCCTTTTTTCATCGTTCTTTTTGGTATATCGAATTTTGTCGATTTTTTATATCAATGTTTTTTAGATTTTTGAATCAATTTTTTGGACGATTTTTTATCGATTTTTTTCTTACACCTTAAGCAATTTTGCTGCAAATTTTACTTTCCAATGTTAGTCTCTATATGATTTGCTGTGATTTTTCAGAAAAGATTTCATGATAGAAATATAAAAAAAAATAGAAAAATGAAAAAATAGGGAATATTCATGATATGTTACAATAAAATTGTTGAATAAAAATATATTTGATAAAAAAAATTTAACTAAATTTTTATTTGAATTTAAAAATCCTTTTGAATAAAAATAATATCTTTTGGCTAGGAAGAGGTGTTCCATTTTTGTTCCAAATGAATCTCCTTTAAGGAGTTGTACAGGGGTAGGGGGCCATCCACCAAGGGAAAACCCGCTTGAGAATATATAACAGTCGGGTTATCCATCAGTGTATGGCACCCACCTGATGAAATCACAGGAAACCAAAGAGCTCGAATTCCACATTGAGACTCACAAGAGGACAATTACGAATTATATCACCCTTATCCACCACAACAATTGAGGGAAACGAAAAATTATAAAAGACACTCACAAACAGATATCCAATGAGAGAACACAAGGGAAGAAGAAGAAGAAATTACGAAGAGGAAGAGGGAAGAAGGCACTACAAAAATTAATTGAAGATTTACTAAGTAATGACGCTGTGATTAATTTAAGTTCGGTTACTCTTACGCCAACACAAAATCAGTTATTAAACAAAGGACTCAAATTTGCGCCAACGAATAAACTAAATAAATTTTATACTTTTATAGGCATAGAAAAATGTATTAGGCGACTTTGCTTGAAAAAATACTATATAAAAAAAAACATTATTCGTAATGTTTTGGATCATGACCAATACATCCACACATCATTGAAAAAAAATTCTAAAAAATATCCTCGCCAAGAAATTGGTCAGGAATTGGCAGCTTTTAAACAAAATGTGGAAAGTGACATTAGAAAATTAAATAGGAGACCAAGAATAAAAAAACAATTTGACTAATAAAGAAATCAATGCAATTAGAGAATTACAGTCACTAAATGACATCATCATACACCAAGCAGACAAGGGTGGTGCGATTGTGGTCCAAGATAATTTAAAGTAGAATGAGGAATGTAATAGACAGTTATCAGACTCTAATACTTATAAATCATTGAGTGGGGACCCAACAAAACAATTTTATCGATAACTCTGTACCTACTGTAATTAAAGCCTGAATCAAAGTTTTTTAACCGAAAATGAGAGGAATTTCATTTTAGATACTGAACGACTTCCAGTACTATACTGCCTACCAAAAATACATAAGAGTAGAGATAACCCACCGGGCCGCCCGATTATATCGGGTATTGGCTCAATTACGTCCAATCTGTCCAAATACTTGGATGGACTATTACAACCTAAAGTTAAAAAAATAAGATCTTATATTAAAGATACCACTCAAATAATTAAGTTACGGGAAAATTTGAAATTTGAGTCTGAGTGGATCATAGGGACACTTGATGTCCAATCATTGTATACAAGAATTGAACATAATATTGGGATGTCAGCTGTTAGACAACAGTTAATCCAGGAGAACAGACTCCCTGTAGAACAGATTGAGTACGTAATAGAGGGTATTAAGTTCATTTTAAAACATAATAATATCACTTTTAACTCCAATTATTACCTCCAATTGCGGGGCACTGCCATGGGTACCAGGTTCGCCCCCAGTTACGCTAATTTATTTACAGTGCAGTGGGAGGACCATATCATTGCGCCGCGACTGGGGACGGACTTGGTACTCTGGATAACGTTATATCGATGATGTACTATTTGTATGGAAAGGAGGAGCGGATACATTGGAATTGTTTTTCAGTGAAATCAATGTCAATATATATAATCTACAATTTACATCAAACGTTAGTGTACATTTAGTTGAATTTCTAGATTTTCAAATCACAGGTGACCAATTTATATGTAGCACTTTTCAGAAACCCACATCCAAAAATAGTAATATATTACAAACAAGCTGTCACCTCCCGAACTGGCTCTCTAACATACCACAAGGTCAATTCCGTAGAATTAAAAGAAATTGTACGGAAGAGAATAGATTTGAACAAGAAGCTATCCATATGAAGCAAAAAAATTCAAATAAAAAATATCCTGAAACACTATTAAATATATTGCTCTAAAGAATGTTAGGGAAATGTAGAGACCATCTTTCTTCACAGAAAAAAACTGTATTCAGAGTAAACAAGAAGATGACGAAATACGAATAGTTTTACCTTACAATGCAGAATATAAGAAAATCCAACATATAGTTAATAAACATTGGCATCATGTTCAGAATGACAAAATAATAGGATCGCTGATCCCTATAAAACCCAAGATCACGTTTACAAAAGCTCCAAATTTGGGTCTGAAAATTGCACCTACTATCAAACAATTTAAGACAAAGAATCCGACGATACATGAATGGGCAAATTTGGTAGGCTTTTTTTAGATGTGAGAGATGTCAAAATTGTAAAACAACCTCATTCCAAAAGAAGACGTTAGAAATCACATCCAAGATAAACTCCCATAAACACAAAATTAGGGAATTTCTAACCTGTACCTCAACAGATGTAATATATATATTGAAATGTCCATGTAAAAAATTATATGTGGGTAGGACTAAGAGGACCCTCAAAAAACGTATCTCAAAGCATATAGCCAATATCAAAAAAGGTTTTATCAATCACTCGGCCTCTAACCATTTAAAATTAGTTCACAATCAAGATCCAGGGGGGCTACAATTTGCAGCAATAGAAAAAGTAAAAAAGAACTGGAGGGGTGGGAACCATATTAGTAATATGTCCCGTTTAGAGTCGAGACGCATATTTGAGTTTGACTCAATTATACCTAAAGGTCTCAATGTGGAATTCGAGCTCTTTGGTTTCCTGTGATTTCATCAGGTGGGTGCCATACACCGATGGTTAACCCGACTGTTATATATTCTCAAGCGGGTTTTCCCTTGGTGGATGGCCCCCTACCCCTGTACAAATCCTTAAAAGAGATTCATTTGGAACAAAAATGGAACACCTCTTCCTAGCCAAAAGATATTTTTATTCAAAAGGATTTTTTAATTCAAAAGGATTTTTTCTAAAAAAAAAAATTCAAATTAATTTTTATTTAACAATTTTATTGTAACATATCATGAATATTCCCTATTTTTTTATTTTTTTTATTTTTTTTTATATTTCTATCATGAAATCTTTTCTGAAAAATCACAGCAAATCATATAGAGACTAACATTGTAAAGTAAAATTTGCAGCAAAATCACATAAGGTGTAAGAAAAAATCGATTAAAAATCACACAAAAAAATCAATTAAAAAATCGATAAAATTCAATATACCAAAAAGAAGGATAAAAAAAAGGATATAAAAATCGCATAAGAAGTATACAATCGCATGCAAACTGCACAAATATTGCATGAAAATACTGATTTATTAGATACTTGTCTAACTTAACTATATGTCATTTATCAATACATACTATTATATTTATTTATGACATTTGCTATTTGATCGATCGATACTAGGTTTTTGTTGGATTCCTTATGAATTGTATATATTGTGAGACCCGAATGAACCTGGATCTACGTTTTTTCACAAGAATCTCCATATACTAATTAGAGACTAGGTGAAATTGATTTGGATGTTTGGAGGTGTGGTTTGGACTCTATATAAATCAAAACTGAATATGGTACCCCCACTCACTGATGAAGGGACGTGTCTCGAAACGCGTTTGTGGATTTTGGGGATGTACCCTCTGCTTGCAAGCTAAAGAAATAACTTTGTTTGGACTTTCAATTAGAAATAACCAGAAAACGCATGGTGATATCAATGTGAATAGCGATAAAAAACTCCATTGAATCCAGCGGACTGCTCTCTGGCTTCCGGGTCACATGCAATAGGTAACCTCAGCGTCACTGCTTACGACATCGCTCCACTACAACGGAACTTGGTAATACCACTCCACGTGAGACGCAGAGAAAGCCTGAACAGAGAGACGCATACTTACGGGAAAACTACAGGAAAGGTAAGCGCCGGATTGTATACTATAGAACTTGCGGGACGCCGCACTAAAGCAATCCGGCCTGAGATCCATTACACCCTCAATTGCAGGTTCTTCATTTATTTAAAACTGAGTTGCGCTTCCATCGATAGATTTAAACTATTTCTGTCCACATTGCAACTATTATGACATCTTGTTTTTCTATGGATTACTGATTTGAATCAAAGCACTCTCTCCACAATTGGAACATTCAGTGAACTATTGCCATAATTGTGATTTGAATCAAAGCACTTTCCTTACAATTTGAACATTCAGCAAATTATTGCCATAATTGTTTATATACTATCGATCTCCATTCAACTTGTTTGATTTCCACTAGCTACCGCTTTTGTTTGTCTATATTTATTGCGGTTTTGCACTATATTTACTTGCTGCTTGTCATTTGCTATTTGTACCAGCTGCTATTTTTATTCACTTGTACTAGCTGCTATATTCTAATACTATTTGTTTTTAACACTCAAATAAATACGTGCTCCTTATGTAAGTGTTGCCTGCTACCCTATTTTCATTTTCTATATTTAGAGTAGGTGAGTCTAATAGCAGTGCACCTATCCGTTTTTTCCCCTGTTTGAGCAACCTATTTTATTCTTGCTAATTAAAGGGTTTTGCACCCAAAAAAATAGGTATGTCTCATCGACACAATTAACAAAGTAATTAACTATTATACTTCCCTGTGACGGTGGCAACTAAAGGGTTTTGCAGCAAAAAAAATAAAGGTATGTCACACCGATACAATTAACAGAGTGATTGACTATTATATTTTCCTGTGACGTGGACAAAGGAGTAGGATTGCACCGAGCAAATATGCCTACAGGTCACCCACAGACTGAAGAGCGATATTAAGCATTCTATTTCTGTGTCACTAGTGCAAATGCAATACAGACGGGGGCACTACTGGGGGTCCCTTAAAGTGAAAGTTATTGTTGTTATGCCAGTTGCAGTGAAGCAACAGTGGCAGAGGGCCCCTTTTTGTAGATGGTGGTTGGTGATGGGTACCCAGGGTAGGAATGCCAGAGTGGTGTGGGATGGCCTAATGTCCCTGAATGGTGTTGGACTTGTGGCCGTCCGTTGAAGAAAAAGGGGTGGCTGAATGGGGGATGATGAAATAAATTGAGTCCAGACCTTGTGATGAAGTTGACAACAGCTTTACTTGAATAAACTTTCATCAGAGAAACAATCTTCCAACTTTGTCTTGGTTACCAGCAGGCTTTGGTATGAATTCTGGCAGGCAAACGCATTCAGCTCTGCTACATCTGTTTCTCTCTGGCTCTGCTGTGCTAACAGGGTTAAATAGGAACTTTTTTTTCTTTCTTTTGTACTTAGATTTCTGTAGTCTGACTCTCTCTTTATCTTTATCCAGGGAACTTTTACTCCTGGCTCCTGAGGCTTGTAGCTTGTGCCTCCAGGTCCAGCAGAGCTGATGGTGCTCTGCTGGATTTAGCAAGGCTCGCCCAGCAGGGACGAACTCCTGCAGCACAACCTCCCTTGGCAGGGGGTAGGCTAGACACTGACCTTCACTAACTAAACTCCTCCCTCACTAGAGAGGGCTAGAATGGAAAGAAAGGCTCCATTCCAGGTAAACTAGCTCTACCATTACTACCGCCAACTGCTGGTGAACCAGGCACATTACATCATAACATAACAGTTGCATAGAAATAAATATACACATTTTGCAGGATTTGGAATAAATACGTATGATGACCTCGAGTTAACTATATGAGATAGTGAGGAGGTGTAATTTTAACTTTATTGCACTAAGCGCTTAACATTCCGTGACTTGGCTATAGTCATATATGGAGCATGGACGGTGTTATATACTGTAATCGCTCCTCATTCTTTGATACACCCGCAAACAGAAGGGTGGATTCATCCTGTATTCCCTTCCAAGCACCAAGGTCTGAAAATAGCTTTTCGCACGTTCACCTTGATGACTAAACTGGTAGCTAAATACACATTTTCCATAAAACAGGACACACTAAACAAGAAGGAGGAGCTGGTTCTCTCTCCATACACATAATAGCAGTGGGATCATCCTTCACAATGTTAGATCTGCTTGTGAGTCCGTATGTTAACTTCTTTAGAGGCAGTCTTTTATGAGCATCAGCATTGTTAAATCTGCTTGTCACGTATGATGACATCCTCAGGGGCAGTCCATAATAACTAAACAATACATAAGATGCTGACTATCTGGTTAACTATGTACAGTGCAGAGTCCATACAAAAAAATGCATATATTATCACATTGCGGCACCTGAAAAAAAACACACACAATGGCACGGTATACTTGAACGCTGCTGAAAATTCAAAAGGTTAGTGCAAATATTTAGCACATTTTTAATGCAATAAACAGTGCAATCATAAGTTCACATTAGAGTCTTTTTTTCTTCAGGCTTTGAAGGTAAAGTGCACCTGATGGGAACAAAAGTGCAACAAAGTCTCTTAAGTGCAAAAGAGTCTCTTGTGATCCATAGGAAATAGGATAATGTCACTATTTCTAATCCATATGAAACAATATTTCTAATCCATGGGAAATAATGTCATTTGTAATCCAAATGGGTAGTAAAAGTCACTTGCAATCCACATAAGGCAACAATATCACTTGTAATCCACATGGTTATGATGTAAAATATAGCAGCAGAGGCCATGAGACCCGTTAGGCAAAGGGGGCTCTCAAATAACCTGAAAAGGGGGAAAATGAATCTTGCAACTGGGAGAAAAATGACTCTTATGGCCATCCAGGTGAGGGCTAAAAATAAGGCAACCTGAAACATAAAAACATAGATAAAAGGCCAACAAGTTCTCACCTTCCAGACGCAGTCCAGAAAGTGGCTCCCAAATGTCATTGTTCTTTTACAGATAAGGCTCCTTAGGGGAAGGGCCTCAGGTCCTCCTCGCTGCTACTGCTGGAGAAACTCATTAGTGGTCTGTCTCTTCTATGATAATCCACTCTGGCTTGAGTGGTGGAGCGCCACTGCCCTCCGGTGGCTGAACTTGGTGATGACCGGGTGGTCACATTTTTTACTGTAGCAGCCATCTTCTGCTTCATCGGAGCTGCAGCTGTTGCCATCAAAAAAGGTGTCCAGTATTTAGGGCTGTAGGGGTGCCGGCAAATATTCCTCCTCTCTGGGGGGTGAATCTTCTGCTGCTGCCCTCCTCATTGCGGCCTCCAACTTCCAAGGTAGCTGGTAGTTAACTATCATTAGGCTTATGGTCACTCAGGTAGTGGACATGCATCCCTGCGGGGAGAGTGCTGGGGGTGCTGGCAGGCCTGGTATGAGTGGCTTTGGCTCTGGTTGGGGTTTCTCTCTAAACCGGAGCACGCCATCCGCTGATTCCTGTAGACAGCGCATTTTACCGGCGGCACTAGGATCATCCCGCCATTCCTCAGGTGCGGTCAAAGGCACTAGGGGTTTCGGTAGGCAGACCACCACCACAGCAAACGGGCCCTGAAGAGACTCCATGGGAGTGAATTCCACGGTGTCCCCCAGATAAAGATTATGGTGGGCTTGTGGTAAGTAAGGACGCTTTGCAGAGCATCTGTTGATGTAGAGCTCCCAGCCAGTCTCATTATCTTGGACAAATCCGGACCCCATACTACGCTTCCGGTTCTCCTGTCAAATATGGGGTCCCGGGGTTGTGGTCTGTCCCAGACCCTGATAGCCCAGTCTTCAAACTCCGAACACCTCCGCTGCGCCAGCTGGCACGGGGAATGCCAGCGGTACCTCTTTAGCTGTTCACTGAACTTGCGAGAGGTAGATCTCCTCAGGCGCCGATTTCTCTTAGGGGCCTTCGCCACCCCACACACTGCCATCCCAGTCCGGCTGAAGATGTTGCCCCATGCTGCTTTTTCTTGTGCGGGCAGGAACTGGAGATGAAGGGTCTTCCAGGGAGGAGCTTCCACTTTTGCTTTTTCCCGGTGGGCAGGGCTAGACTTTCTTGCTCTAACTGGGGGCAGTTCCTGGATTTTCCCGCTCTATCTGCTCATGAAGAAGCTGCACCATTACATGCAAAAATGGCGATACAGGCACCAGGGCGCAGCGTTTTGCCCCGGTCGCTAAGCAATAAATGCACCAACAGATCTCTTGGGAGGCGCAGCGGCATGACATGAGAAGACGTGTGTGCGGCGGTCCTCCCCCCTCCCGTGGTGCCGGCTCCGGCTCCCGCTCTCGCTGCTATCTGGGCGATGACGCCGACATGACCCGATATGGTGAACAACTCGTCCCCTGGCTGAGGGTCTGAAGCTGAAGATTTACCTGATCGCTGTGTCTGCTGGTCCGCTGGCCCGTCCCCGCGCTGTGGAGTGCTGCTGCCCCCTCCGCTGAGTTAGCTCCTGAAGTCGGATATCCTGGGCCCTCTCTGCTGCAGGCTGTCTATCTGTGCCGGCTCACGCCGCTGGAGAGTGGAGGTTCCACGTGTGTCTGGAGTCCGGGAGGTGTGAGTAGATGCCCCCTAAGCGTTCGGTCGTTTCTGGGAGCCCTGCTTGCTAGGCGATGTCTGCCAGGAGAGGCCGTTTGTAGCCCTGAAGAGAGGGGGGGGGTCGCTTGGAGAGGCTGCTCTGTACCCCTCACTGCTGTGTTGGCTGCCCCTTGCTATGCTCCGCTACACGCTGTCCCACTTGCCGGCTGCCTTATTGACTTGTTTGTGGAGCTGCGGTAATAGCTGTTGGGCTTAAACAGTTTAAACAGCCTCCTTCTTTATGCCTCATATCGGCCATTTCAGTGCACATCACTATCCCCCCTTCTATTGCCCCTGCTATGCTGTTGGACCCCGCACTATTTTATGGTAAACTGCTCCTCTCCACCGCTGCTACGCTGCTGGACTCCGCACCATTCTATGGTAAATTGTTCACCGTCACCCCCGATCCCCAGACCCCGGAATGTACCAGCTCCAGCATTGGGACATACCCAATTAAGGGGCTCTCTTTGATGTAGGAGCCTGGGGGTGCTCATATGTAATACCTCTGATTTATCTTACCCTCTCTGGTAGATATAAGATTTCCACTGCGGTGTTTAGAAGGAATAATGAGATTGGCGTAAAATCAGCTTTGATATCACTGTGTAAGAGGGGGGGGGGAAATAAAAAAAAATAAAAAAATAAAAAAAAAATGGCCCCAAAACCGCAAAATAGAAAGTCGGTTGGAACCTCCTCACCCAAAGGTGCCGCTGTAAGGACACCCCTTGACAAGTATCTTAAATCCCCACCCCCACTACCCAAGACAAGGGGTAACCAGAAACAAACAACACAGATGGGGGACTATGAAGAAAATGGAAATCCTCTAAATAAGGGGGGAGAAAACCGGGTAGCAGAAGCAGACAATCAGATGAGCAATATTGACCACAAACTTGCAGGCATATTGGAGGCAGTTAAAACAACCAACCAATCATTAAGCACTCTAACGATAACGGTGGCTGCAGTGCAGACTGATATCTCGGTAATCCGAGACGATGTAAATAAAATGAGGCAGCGAGTTAAAGAATATGAAACTCTGACTGTGGAGTTGCAAAAAGAATCAAGTCAGATTAAAAAAAGGATGGCAATAGTGGAGAGTGATAACAGTGCACTGAAGGAAAAAATGGCCGATTTAGAGGACAGATCACGGAGAGACAATCTCAAATTAGTTGGTTTCCCTGAAGGAGCAGAAAAAGACGACCCCACAGAATTTATACAAAAATGGCTGTCAGACAACTTAACAGCTACAGGATCGGTCATAGGGCCCACAGTGGAGAGAGCACACCGCATTCCAACAAGAAAACCCCCACCAGGATCAGCACCAAGGCCTTTCTTAATTAAAATGTCCTCCTCAAGGGATCGGGATAATATCCTTAAATGGAAGAGAGAAACCCAAATGGTGAAATACGACGACGTCAATATAGAGATATACCCGGACTTTTCCAAATTCACCCAAGATAAAAGAAGAGAATATAAGGATGTTAAAAAGAGACTGATACAAGCCCAACTAAAATACTCCATGATGTACCCTGTGAAATTACGGGTTATCTACAATGAAACCGTTCAATTCTTCACTAACCCAGGCGATGTAGCTGACTGGATGGATGTCCAGGGGATTAAATAAATAATTTGCTCATGGTGGCGGTGGGGGGTGGGGCCGGGGGGGTTTACTGCGGGGGGGGTGGATAGCTTATAGTTAGAGACCTATGAGCCGCAAGCAGCGACTCGCAGGTCAGAATGGGAGTGGGGTTTGGGGGGTTGGTGGAGGGGGTTTCTTTCCGCGGAGGGCTGTCGTGGTGTTGAGAGTAGGTTGCTGGGGGTTCCCCTGCCCTTCTGCTCAGTGCTGCCTCACTACCTTACAATGTCTAGCATACTGACATGGAATATCCGCGGTTTTGCGGATAAAATTAAGAGGTGCGCAGTGTTTGATTTAGTCTCTAGACATTTACCAGCAATAGTGGCCCTGTTAGAAACACACCTTACAGGTGAAAAAGTTGCAGCACTGGGCAGAAGGAGATGGGCCTCTCACGAATACCATTCCTGTCACTCTATATACTCTAGGGGAATCAGTGTTTATATTCATAGATTGGTAGATTATGATCCAATAGATCAGCTAATTGATCAAGAGGGCCGGTATATTTTTTTACATTGTCATTGGCAGGGGCAAAGCAGAATTATTGCGTTTATTTACATACCACCTCCTTTCACAACCACTGTACTGTGCAAGTTGATGGAGTATATCGCAGCACGAGAGGAGTGCCCGGTGCTGGTGATGGGCGATTTCAACTCGGTCATGGATATTAAAAAAGATAGGATCTCCACCATATCCAACTACGAACCGAATTCAGGTTCAAGTACAGTACTTTCCAGAATCTGTACAGAGATGGCACTGGTCGATATATGGCGATCTATTTATGGGAATAAGCAAGCATTCTCATGCTTTAGTAACACATACAGGTCCATGTCCCGAGTTGATCTGGCCCTCGCCAGCCCCGGGTTGATCAACAGAGTTAAAAAAATGAATTATGAATGTCATGGTATTTCCGACCATAGTCCGGTTATGGTTGTACTGGACAGTCCGAATAAACCAAACCCCAATAGAATTTTTAAACTTAATCCTCATTGGTTGACATTGATAGGGGATCTAGGAAAAATTAATGAGGAAATTAAAAAAATTTGGAGGGACAATGTTACTTCATCACATATCCATATGGTTTGGGACTCACTTAAGGCATTTCTTCGGGGTACATATTCACATGAAATCAGGAAACAGAAAAATCTCTTTGCCCAAACCCAAAAAGAAATAGAAGGGACAATGGATCAGATATTGAATGAGATCAGACACATAAATACCCCAGAAAAACAACTTCAATTTAAAAAAGCACAAGACGAATATAAAAAATATCTATATAAAAAAGCACAAAACAAAATGTTCTTTTCAGGGTTAAGGACCTTCAGTGAGTCCGGTAAGCCAAGTAGACTACTGTCTATCATAGTAAGAAACCAAGGGGGTGGTACCAACATTACTGGAATTAAGACAGAGGCAGGAGATACCCTCCGAGATACCGACGATATCTTAAGGGAATTTACAAGGTATTTTTCGACGCTATATCAATCTGGATCCAAAAATCAGGGGGGGGGGGAAATAGATCAATACCTGGATAATATCGAGATCCCTGAGTTTGGTCAACAAGATATCGACTGGCTGAATAGACCTATTCAACTGACCGAGCTACAGATTACGTTGCACTCCATCAAGGGCAATACATCTCCAGGGGTGGATGGTTTTCCATTTAAACTATACCGGAAACATGAGGGAACCATTCTCCCTCAAATGCTGGAGGTGCTAAATCAATCTTGGACAATGGGTTCCCTTCCACCCTCATGGATGGAGGCCACCATCACACTGATCCCCAAGAAGGGGAAGGATCCGCTGTTGGTCACTTCCTACCGCCCCATCTCTTTGTTGAATACAGACTATAAAATTCTTGCAAAATTGCTAGCCAACAGATTAAAAACCGTCATTCATAAAATCGTTCATGCAGACCAAACCGGGTTTATTCCCAAAAGGAATATACAGGACACTATAAGGCGGGCCTTTTTGAACATCCAGCTGGGGGATGGGGAGGACTGCTCCATCCTGTCACTGGATGCCGCTAAGGCCTTTGACAGGGTGGAGTGGCCCTTCCTTTGGAGGGTAATGTCCCGGGTAAAGATAGGCGAATACTTCTCCAGATGTGTGCGCATTCTGTACCAAACTCCGGTATCCAGGGTCCGAGTTAATGGTGAATACTCTGCCCCTTTTTCTCTGACCCGAGGAACACGTCAGGGCTGTCCCCTCTCCCCCTTGCTCTTCTCACTGTTCCTGGAGCCAATTGCATGTAAAATTAGATCAGATGTGGAAATATTTGGCTTCGGGTGCGAGGGAGAAGCTGATAAAATTAGTTTATACGCGGACGATATGCTGCTCTTTTTGGGGAAGGGGTATACAAATTTACCCAGGGTTATGGAAAGTCTGGACGAGTTTGGATGCCTGTCTGGATACGATATAAACTGGGAAAAATCAAAATTGCTTCCATTGAGACGCCCGGTTCCACAGGGCCATAATGTTCGGGTCAGTATACTGACCCCAGCAGACTCCCTACTTTACCTGGGTATCCAGATAGGGACCAAGTTGGAACATTATAAGAAACTGAATATACTCCCAATAATAGATAAAGTTAAGGAAAAAATTAGAACATGGCTTAAACTTCCCCTGTCACAAATTAACCGAATAGCCCTCATCAAAATGACATTACTACCAACGTTACTATACGTTTTCAATGCCAGTCCAATTACGATAGAAGATAAATTCTTAAAATAAGTTAGAGAGCCTATTTAACGAACTGATTTGGGGCCGTAAACGAGTCAGAATCAAGATACGGTATCTGTATAAAGAAGGGGGTGGAATGTCCATCCCGTTCATAAAAGGATATTATCTTGCTGCTCAACTGAGATGGTGTGTGAGGAATCGAAGGAATAAATGCATTCGGCTCCTTTTTGGGGAGCATTGTAGACCATGGTCGGACCTCTTCCATATTCTCGAAACCGGTATCTTTAAGAAGAAAACAATAACAAATCCGTTTAGTAGAATGCTTGGTTACATCTGGCAACAGATTAGAGATATGGTAGGTGCATCTGAAGCAGTTCAGTACACCCCACTGTGGGGCAATGCACACTTGCCACAAGTTATGCAATTGGGTCAAGCTGAATATTGGGAAAAATATGGGATACACTTAGTAACACAAGTTTTTCATAAGGGACAGATTAAGCCCCTAAATGAAATACTACTAGACACTAAACTAGGATTTATGGATAAATTTAGATATGAACAATTACGTCACGCTATACACCACATGGATAATAAGAACTATTTGAAGATAGTAAAAAACACTTTTTTAGATGATTGCCACGACATGACATTCAACACGTCTATATCGCACATTTATGTTAAGTTAAAATATGAATACACAAAAACTATCACTTTTAGAGGTGAGGATAAATGGGAAAGAGATTTACAGAAGGGGGAACCCATTTTTTGGAATATTGTTTATAGAAATATTAAAAGATCGACTGTGTCGCCCGCCCATGCATGGATTCTTTTGAAAATCATACACCGCCTTTACTACACACCAGCATTACTCCATACCATTTATAAAGATAGGAAACAGAACTGCTATAAACGTAACAAAGATAGAGGAGATTATAAACACCTGCTGTGGGAATGCCCAGGGATAAATCAATACTGGATCAAAATATTTCGGAAACTGCAGGACTGTTCCCCGATGAAGTACCAGGCATGCATTGATTATGCTATTCTGGGGATCTTCCCAGAGACAGATCAAAATAAAACCGAGCAGACACTCTGGTTACGGGGCACAGCACTAGCCAAAATAATAATTGTTAAACATTGGGGTACAATGAAATACCCCAGTTTTTGGGAGTGGATGGAGTGGATGAACAGGGTTAGGCAGTATGAACACATATTAGCCCAAACAGCTCGGAAAAAGGTAGTCTGGCAGCGGATCTGGGGTAACTGGAAACAATGATAGTTGATGTAGATATGGAACAGAAAGGGGACAACTAGAAATAATAATGAATTAACAATCAATGTAGACACGGCAGCTCCGCGGAAAGAAAAGGGGGGGTGGAGGGAGGGACAGGGGGAATGATTAGTAAAAGAGAAATTTAATACAAGATGCATCTAATATACTGACTCTATTATTATGTGACACTGAAGTGGAAGATTGTCGTTTTTTCTTCTTGTTTTTGTCTTTTGGAAAATAAAATATATTTAAAAAAAAAAAAAAAAGCAATAAATGCACCAAAGTCATTTCTAAAGGTGATTTCGTGAATCCAATAGGCCCTAAAGTTTAAGGGTACACAGATTTAACGGATTCAGATACTGTTCTTGATGCCAAATGCAATTCTGAACGGGGGCACTACTGGGAGTCCCTTAAAGTGAAAGTTTTTGTTGTGATGCCAGTTGCAGTAAAGCAACATGGGCAGAGGGCCCCTTTTTGTAGATGTTGGTTAGTGATCTGTACCCAGGGTAGGAATGCCAGAGTGGTGTGGGATGGCCTAATGTGTCCCTGAATGGTGTTGGATTTGTCACGGTGCTCCTACATGGATATGCTGGAACCCCAAGCGTAGCCATCCGTTGCAGAAAAAGGGGTGGTTGAATTGGGGCTGATGAAATAAATTGAGTACAGACCTTTTTTTTTTTTTTTTATGAATTCTTTATTTTCAGAGTTTTTCAAAACAAACAATGACCTTTTGGCCATATTTAGTAGTATACAGAGTTGATATTACAGGTCATATACATTACATTACATATATTAACTACTTGACTTATCTTTATAGATCCATGAGTTATATTATGTGGTATATCAATGATCATAATCCCCTATTATAGTTCCTAAAGATGTTAAGTAAAGACTTAATGGGGGACCATGGTTGTCTGGACTATATGCCATTTATACATAAAAGGTAAGATAGAAAAAAGGGGGGGAAAGGTGATAGAAGAAGAAAAAAGATGAAGAAGAGGAGGGGGGGTGAAAAGGGGGGGGGAGGAGATAATGAGTAAGGTTAAGCTATTTCAATGCTCAGTAGAACTGTATATGAGTTAAGGAACTTGGGAACTATGTTCAAGATCTAGATCAGGGTGTCGGGTAGGTCAGCTATTTTCACTGCCTATCACTCCATCTTTTTATTTTTTTTATAAATCTTTATTACAATTTTTCCAACATACAGTCTTAGTTCAGCAATCAATTTATTCTTACATTATATGTAGTTCTCCATCCCCCCTCCCTTGCCCGCCGCTTGCCCCTTCAAGGGGAGAAAAAAAAAATATTATTGAATAAACTTTCATCAGAGAAACAATCTTCCAACTTACCAGCAGGCTTTGGTATGAATTCTGGCAGGCAAACACATTCCGCTCTGTTACATCTGTTGCTCTCTGGCTTTGTTGTGCTAACAGGATTAAATATGAACTTTTTCTTTCTTCTGTACTTAGATTTCTGTAGTCTGACTCTCTCTCTTTATCTTTATCCAGGGAACTTGTACTCCTGGCTCCTGAGGCTTGTAGCTTGGGCCTTCAGGTCCAGCAGAGCTGATGGTGCTCTGCTGGATTTAGCAAGGCTCGCCCGGCAGGGAGGAGCTCCTGCAGCACAACCTCCCTTGGCAGGGGGTAGGCTAGACACTGACCTTCACTAACTAAACTCCTCCCTCACTAGAGAGGGCTAGAATAGAAAGAAAGGCTTCATTCCAGGTAAACTAGCTCTGTCATTACTACCGCCATCTGCTGGTGAACTTCCCCCTGAAGAAGCTTGCGTGAAACGTACGTTGGGGTTGCTGGAGCACCACATAGGTATACTCTCTATGGCTTTGTAGTCTCTATTCAGCTTTAGTCATTTATGTACTCTGTTACATTTGCACTATGCACTTTATATTTATACCTCTTGTACAGTGTATGATATTTGTACTTAGTCTCTACAGTTTTGCCTGAGTATATGTATTTGCCACATCTTGTTTGGCCCATATGCATAATCTATGCTATATTTACATATTCACTGTTTGAATTTATTCGCCATTTCAGGATTAGTCCTCTGTCGTGCCCCATGTCATCTTGTGTGCTCTTTTGTCACCATCATATTGTTCTCTATGTGTATTTTATTGCCATTTGTCTCGTATGGAGACGCTAATAAAGTTTATATATAATATTATTGTGTGCTAGCCCTGTCTTTCTCTTTTGGTGTACCATCATAATATAACAGTTGCATAGAAAAAAATATACACATTTTGCAGGATCTGGAATAAATACGTATGCTAACCTGGAGTTAACCATATGAAATAGTGAGGAGGTGTAAAAGGTGGTAATCCACCTCTGGTATGTTACACAAAGATGTTGGATTGCACCCACACAAAATAATAAACGCCTAACACTGTCCCTCAGTGCAGCAGCATCCTGTCCCTACACTAGTTAGAGCAGAATGGTGGCGCACCATGTGATCTGGCATTTATGCAAGCTGGGTCACATGGTGCGCCGGCCAATCACAGCCATGCCAACACTAGGCATGACTGTGTTGGCTTCCAAGTGCCTAAAATGCTTGTTGATTGCCTGCGCTGCAGCCTTTTGAAAAGCTTTATTTAAACTACGAACAACGGAAATGAACTTTGGCATCAAAATCTGTGTTCGGGTTCGGTACCGGGACACCATAATGTTTGGTACAGTCCCGAATGTGGCGGGCCGGGTTCGCTTATCACTAGTCCTGATCCATTCCTGCCTCGATTACTGTAACAAACTATTAATTGGCCTCCCCTTTACCAGACTTTCCCCTCTCCAATCTATCCTTAATACAGCAGCCAGGGTCACCTGTCCAACCGCTACTCAGATGCCTTTGCACTGGTTGCCCATATAGTATAGAATCCAAATTAAACTGCTCGTCCTCACCCACAAAGCTCTCCACAGTGCTGCACCCCTACATCTCTTCCCTCATCTTTGTCTACCACTTTCCCCGCGCTCTGTGCTCTGCTAACAATTTACGACTGACATCTACCATAATACGAACCTCTCACTCCTGTCTCCAAGACTTCACTTGAACTGCACAAGTTCTCTGGAATACCCTACCCCAAGAAATTAGGTTAAATCACAACATACACAGATTTAGGCGGTCCCTAAAATCAGATCTCTTTAGGGTGGTCTATCACATCCCCTGATCTAACTCTTCTCTATATATAGCCCACCTATCATTTTCTGAACCTGATCCTACACCAAACTACAATCTCCACCGCACCCATGCACCCAAAAGCATTACCGATATCGACTGGTGACTGGCTCATGCAGCTTTATATCTACTCACCTATTTTCCCAAGATGGCTGGACCATTGAACAAAACATGCACTTTTACCTGTTGTGTCACCCCTTTCCCCTCATAGATTGAAAGTTCTTGTGAGCAGGGCCCTCATTCCTCTTGTTTGAATTATTGACTTGTCTGTTGCTATTGTATTTATGACTGTTTGTTCATGAACCCCTGAATTGTAAAGTGCAGTGTTTTAACGGAAAATAATAAAGTGAAGTTCTGGTCCTCATTGACTTTAATGCGATGCGGGTTCAAGTTCGGGTCCCGAACTTTAAATTGAAGTTCGGCCGAACCTGGCGAACCCGAACTTCCACGGGTTCGCTCATCCCTATGAGAGACATGAGACCGAACAATGAAGAAGAGCTGAAGGCTGCTATTCAAGCATTCTGGTCTTCCATAACACCTCAGCAGTGCCATAGGCTGATAGCATCCATGCCACGATGCATGGAGGCAGTAATTGATGCAAAAGGGGCCCAAACCAAGTACTGAGTACATATGCATGATTATACTTTTCAGAGGTCTTATATTTTTCTATTTACCTCCTTTTTTTATTGATTTCATGTAATATTCTAATTTTCTGGGAATGTGAATTTGGGGTTTTCATAAGCTGTAAGCCATAATCATCCAAATTATAACAAATAAAGGCTTGAAATATCTTGCTTTGCATGTAATGAGTCTATCTCATATATTAGTTTCACCTTTTAAGTTGCATTACTGAAATAAAAGAACTTTTGCACAATATTCTAATTTTTTGAGTTTCACCTGTATATATGTCAGTGTGACTCTAACCTTATTAGCTATTGCTGTCATTGCATTAAAGAGCTTAACCCTATTTGCCCCGGAGGGTTTTTCATTTTTAAGTTTTCCTTTTTCACTCTCTGCCTTTCCAGGACTAAAAGTCATACAAATTCCAAAATAATATCACTGAACACTACAGGTTGGCGCACAAAAAAAACAACAACAAAGAAACAACATATCTTTCCAAAGTTTTTTTTTTTTTTTTGTTTTAAGAATTAAAACACAAGCACAACTATACAATTTTTATATTGCTGTAATTGTACTGACCTTGAGAATGAAGAGCACAGGTCAGTTTTAACAAAACTCATACAAAACCTATTAAACTGTGGCAGAATTGCATTTTTCTCAGAATTCCACCCTATTTGGATTTTTTCTCTAGCTTCCTACCACATTGAATGCAATATTAAATAGTACCATTTGAAAGTACAACTTGTCCCACAAATAAAAAAAAGAAATAAAACAAAAAAAGCTCTCATATGGCTATGTGAATGGAAAAATAAAAAAGTTATAGCTCACAGAAGACAGAGAATCACCATGTCAGGAAAGAGATTTCAAAAAAACAAAGCTGTACCTGCCAATGCTAGTAGATACTTTTTCCGATAGGCATCTGGCCACTGATAAGGGACACTTTTTGGAACATTTCTTTATTTTAAAAAGGGAAAACAAAGTTGACAATGTAGTGTGTTTTTAAACTGGCTGTTTGTTAACACAGTAAGGCCTCACTCAATGGGTCCGCAATTCCGGAGATGCGGAACAGAGTCACGAACACCGGAAACACTACGGAGTGCTTCCGTGGTGTTTCTTTCCATTGTTCCGCACCGCAAATAAATATGACATGTCATATTTTTTGCGGTGCGGACAGACCACAGACCTATTCAAGTTGAATGGGTTCGGCCCACTGCACGGATGTTGTCCGTGCATTGGGGACCACAATTGCATGAGGCCTCAATCATACCTATGACTATTCATTCCACTGTGTCACTGTGATGTTACTAATGCTGCTTGAAAGGGGAGAGAAAGAGAGATACATTTACAAAAAAAAAGAGAGAAAAGATATGACTCCAAGGAGATCTGAACGTTATACATACATTTTTAGGCCAATTGGAGCACTTTTGATTCTGGTATCATTTTTTGGTGCCCAAATCAAATCTTTCAACTGATTCGTCAGATTCCAACCAGAAAAACATTTCAAGAAATTTACTCAGCTGTAACTGGTATTTTAAAAATAATCCTGGTTCTCAATAAATGCATTCTTTTATTATTCATATAATAATGCAGTAACATTGAAATAATGAAAAAGATGAGCCGCACGGTATATTTATTTAAAATCTTTCTGGTATCTCCAGCACCACACTTTGAAAGTATTCCATGTATATAATTTTATAGCTTCTCTGATGTTTTTGTTCTTTAAACTATAAATTATAGGATTTAGGAATGGAGTTACAACTGCATAGAATACTGAAAGGCATTTATCAAATACAAAAGTGTATCCATGATCCGGCCTTACATACATTGTTATAACCGAGCCATAATACATAATGACCACAGTGAAGTGAGATCCACATGTAGAAAACACTTTTTTACGACCACTATTAGAAGGTTTCTTTAAGATAATGAAAATGATTTGTAAGTAAGATAAAATAATAAAGAATAAACAACTAAAAACAATAATCCACACAAGGCTGAAAAAGTAGCCTTTTAGAATTGATGTGTCAGTACATGAGAGACTAAAAAATGGAGCTGCATCACAGAAAAAATTATCAATCTCATTTCGACCACAAAAGGACAATTTACTTAAGAGATAAATGGGAACCAATGATCCAATAAAACTGATCAGCCAAGACATCAAGGCCAAGCGAAGACAAAATCTGTTACTCATAATTGTCATATATCTCAGTGGATTACAGATTGCTAGATACCGATCATAAGCCAATACTGCCAGGAAATAATTTTCAGTGGCACCCAGAACAAAAAAGAAATAAAACTGAGTAATACAGCCAAGAATTGATATTTGTTTATTGCCAGATACCAAACCTATTAGCATTTTTGGTGTAGTAACTGTTGAGTAACAAATTTCCATAAAAGCAAAATTTCCAAGAAATAAGTACATTGGACTGTGAAGTTTAGAACTCTGCTGAATGACAGTAATGATGATTGTGTTTCCAGTTATGGTTGATATGTACATCGTGAAAAATAGGAAAAAGAGAAGCAGTTCCAGATTCTGGTTGACATGAAATCCAAGAAGGTAAAACATTTTTATTGTGACATTATTTTCAGGTTTCATCCTTGTTCACTGTGCTTTACTGAAAGCCCACAAATAACATTATCACAATGAAAATGGTGAATATAACTTAAAGTGGTAATCCTGAAAAAAATATTGAAGACCCATCCTCTGGACATTGGTCACATAGCCTAGTTGCTTTGAATTGAATGAGGCTGAGCTGCAATACTAAGCACCGCCGCTATACTATGTACGGTGCTGTGCACTCACCAGAGCTCCAGGGCTCCCTAAATAGCTGATTGGCGGGGTTGCCAGGACTCGGACCCCTGCCAATATTAATAATGATGGATAGGTCATCATTATCATTTTCTGGATAACCTCATTAATATTAATTTGTGTATTTTAGGCAACATGAATCACATTGTAGAATTTGCATTATACAGGGTGGGCCATTTATATGGATACACCTTAATAAAATGGGAATGGTTGGTGATATTAACTTCCTGTTTGTGGCACATTAGTATATGTGAGGGGGGAAACTTTTCAAGATGGGTCGTGACCATGGCGGCCATTTTGAAGTCGGCCATTTTGAATCCAACTTTTGTTTTTTTAATAGGAAGAGGGTCATGTGACACATTAAACTTAGTGACATGCGGCGAGTGAACGCAGTAACCGGGCGAGTGCTACGCTGTGGGCTCTTGCTGAATGAAGCTAGGACAGCCACTGATGTTTCTTTATTAGAGACAGATTACATGCGTCCACATTTTGGCAAATCCAACACTGAACCAGTTTCACAAAACTTAGCAAGCAGTTTGCTAACTGTAGCATGGGAGATGGGTGGTCTCATAGGGTGTCTTGCATTGAAATCTGCTGCAATGACCCGGTTACTGCGTTCACCAGACATCAACACAATTTCTATCCGCTCCTCGCGTGTTAACCTCAGCGAGATGTCAATGGCTGTAAACAAAGAGAAACTTGTAAATAACTCATGAAAGAATAAAAAGTTACGTTAAAACCAAGCACACCATTGTTTTTCTTGTGAAATTCCCAATAAGTTTGATGTGTCACATGACCATCTTCCTATTGAAAAAACAAAAGTTGGATTCAAAATGGCCGCCATGGTCACCACCCATCTTGAAAAGTTTTTCCCCTCACATATACTAATGTGCCACAAACAGGAAGTTAATATCACCAACCATTCCCATTTTATTAAGGTGTATCCATATAAATGGCCTACCCTGTAGAACAGCTATTCTTTAGGGCTCTTGCACACAGCCATCTCAGCATTTTTGTCCACAAACCATGGATCTGCAAAATAGAGATCCCTTTTATGTGCAATCCACATTTTCTCACTCGCATCATTAAAATGTCTATTTTTGTCCACAGTATAGAAAAGAATAGGACGTTCTTTAATTTGTGAAAAGAGCATACAGATATGGACAGCACAGGGATGACATTCATGCGCTGAATGAGTCTGCATAGAATCCCAAAAATACATACAAAAAATAGGGTTTGGACATAGATACAAAATACATTCATGTACATAAGCCCTTATGTTATTGTTGTGTTAGTGTTGATATTATTACTATTGACTAGTATAAAGCTACATTACACAACATGTTTTTTCTTACATTTAAATTATGTTGGAAGCAAGCCAATATGTGACCATATAGTACACAAATTTTTTGACTTTCAGAAAAAAAACAAAAAACATGTGTATTTCCCCTTCTAGATATTGATGACCTAGCCTCTTTATAGTTAATCAGGATTCAATCAATGGGGATCGAAGACCCAGCGCCCCCACAAATTAACTGTTTGCTACAGCCACCTGAACTGGAAACATAACAGTACACAGAGCAGAAGCAGAAAGCTCCATCCACTGTGTAATGGCCAAGCCAGGTTACTGCAATCAAGCTCACATTTAAGCGAATGGACAGAGGCGTCTGCACTTACCTGTGTCCACTATAATGTTTCCGGTGCTAGTGCCTGCCGCAAACTGCTGATCAGTTGGATTGCTGGGTGTCAGACTCACACTGACCAGATATTGATGGCCAGAGTATAGGTAGAAAACTATTTAAGACCAAAAGTAGTAGTGCATGCAAAAAAACTCAAATAGATTAATATAATCCTGCTACTGTTTGTAGGTTTCACTCTTGGTTGACTTGAATATATGGCTGCAAATTACTGATTACTTGTGCACTGGGTGAAAATTGCCTAAAAACGAAAATCCTAAGATTTTAAAAAAGTCTACCTGTTTTGCTTTATTTTTGCTATGCTATAATTTAGGATAACTGAATATATTTGAATCCTTCTCAGGTAAACCCAAAGGTCCAGATTTAGTAATAAGTCTGCCCCTACAATCGGGCTAAAAAGTGGCACAAACGGATGTAATTTGGTGCATATGGTGCTCTGTTTTTTTTCTGACTCACTCAAAAAGGCATGGAGCTTAGCTTGAAGAGAAATAGCTTTGTGGGAATGTAGTATGGTCTAGGATGTGACGCTGTGAGTCAAAATTGCACGGACAAGACTAGGACATGTTCTATTTTTTGCGGGGCTGTGAAATGGACTTACGGATGTGGACAATGCACGGGTGTACTGTCCGCATCTTTTGCGACCCCATTGAGATGAGTGAGTCTGCATCTGAGCTGCAAAAAATGCAGGTCGGATGCAGACCAAAACCATAGTAGTGTGCATGAGCCCTTAAACCTCATTGTAACATCATCTGTAGCATTAGTAAATCAGCCATGTTTTCTCTTCTATATGTACACTACATTTTCTGTAAAAATGCACTTTATATTAAGACAATATATTCCATTTGGAAACGTTACATTAGTAAATACATACAGAATACTTACAACATAATCTTAATATTTTTTTTTTAAATGGTCTCCTTATATACTTCAATATAAAGCCTTAATTGCTATTTTATACCCTTGCTATTTTACTATTTTAAATCCCAAGAGCAGTTCTAATTGCAATTCTGATTTAAAAATGATAGATTACTGTGTGTTTACTAACAAGGAGATACTACTATGTATATCCAATTAATCAGATTCAATGGGATTTTCCATGACTAAAACATTATCTATCTATGCTAAGAATAGGTAATTAATGTTTGATTTATAGGAATTTCACCCCCGCTATAAATGTATTTGATAATCTACCTGGCCTCTTCATTCTTTATTATTCATCCAGTGTCAATGTTTTATTTGTGGGGCTAAGCTTGCACCATTCTCACTGATGTGACTTGATTAAAAATTCAAGAATAATTATCCTATTCCAAACCTACACTGTATACATACGGCAGAAGTTGCAAAAGACTGCATGGTGCAGCTTCAGGAAGTGAACCCACTCTACGTATATGAGAGAGAGAGAGAGAACAAACATCTGAGTTGGTACTATTTCTATGCAAGTTATCATGGCCAACATCTTCTGGCATCAGATAGGTTTAGGAAAGCTACTTTGAAGATCTTTCCAAAAAAACTGAGGCATCGACTGACCTTAAAGTGAACCTGTCACCTCTAAAACACATTTTATGTTTCAAAGGATTATTTATTTAAGGTGAAATATAATAAGTCCTATCAATACAAAGTAAGGCCTATTGCACACGACCGTATGGCTTTTTCTGTGTTTTGCGGTCCGTTTTTCACGGATCCGTTGTTCCGTTTTTTGTTTCCGTTGTGTTTCCGTTTCTGTTCCGTTTTTCCGTTCCGTTTTTCCGTATGGCATATACAGTATACAGTAATTACATAGATACAATTGGGCTGGGCATAACATTTTCAATAGATGGTTCAGCAAAAAACGGAACGGAAACGCAATACATACGTATGCATTTCCGTATGTGATCTTTTTTTGCGGACCCATTGACTTGAATGGAGCCACGGAACGTGATTTGCGGGCAATAATAGGACATGTTCTATCTTTAAACGGAACGGAAAAACGGAAATACGGAAATGGATTGCATACGGAGTACATTCCGTTTTTTTGTGGAACCATTGAAATGAATGGTTCTGTATACGGACCGTATGCGGAACGCAAAAAACGACCAGTAATCGGGGGGAAAAAAACGGTTGTGTGCAGGAGGCCTAAAACTCACATAAATAAAAACATTATTGGGTGATATTCATAACGTAGCATATACACTGCCTGTCCAAAAAAAAAAAAGTCTCCACCAAAAAAAGCCTTTAGCTTTGATTACGGCATGCATTTGCTATGGCATTGTTTCGATTAGCTTCTGCTATGTCACAAGATTTATTTCCATCCAGTGTTGCATTAATTTTTCACCAAGATCTTGCATTGATGATGGTAGAGTCTGACTGCTGCGCAAAGCCTTCCCCAGCATATCCCAAAGATTATGCTCCCTAGCAAATTGAAGCCTTTTTTTCTGGTTTGCCTAACTGATTAGTGGTTTTCTTACGACTACACAGCTGTTTAGTCCCAATCCCTTGAGTTCCCTTTGCATTGTGTGTGTGGAAATGCTCTTACTTTCACTATTATACATAGTCCTGAGTTCTACTTTTGTTTTTCTTCGATTTGATTTCACCAAACGTTTAAGTGATTGCCAATCACAATCATTCAGGATTTTTTCCCCGACACATTTCTTCCTCAAATACGATGGGTCCCCACTATCCTTCCAGTTTTTAATAATGTGTTGGACAGTTCTTAACCCAATTTTAGGAGTTTCTGCAATCTCTTTAGATGTTTTCTCTGCTTGATGCATGCCAATGATTTGACCCTTCTCAAATAGACTAACATCTTTTCCACGACCACGAGATGTGTCTTTCGACATGGTTGTTTAAGAAATGAGAGGCAACTCATTGCACCAGTTGGGGTTAAATAACTTTTTGCCAGATGAAAGATAATCGCCCATGCAGTAATTATCCAATAGGAGGCTCATAGCTATTTGCTTAGTTAAATCCAGGTGGCGACTTTTTTTTTGAACAGGCAGTGTATATCAGTCAGTTATACAGAAATATGTCCAAAACACATTTTAAACCGACATCATTACTTTACAGTAGCCCCCAGTGTTTCCCCAAGAGGTGAAATACTACACAAATGTACTCGGCATACTAGGGGCTCTCCATAATGAGAAAGAATACCCCTTAGATAACACATATAGATTGTTGAGAAACCCACATTTGTGTTCTAGGCTCCCTCTATCTCTCTCCTGAAACAAACCACAACAATTTTGGGCTAAACCAGTTTTCTCATCCTTAATTGCTACCACTTTTAAGATATTGCATTATTTATCCCACATGAACACCACAAAAATTAACAAACAATACCAAAATTGGAACTAATATTAATTGGTACTAATACTAATAAGCAAATAGAAGCTGACAAAGTGGAACTCGATCCGAATTTCAGGAAAAATTAGATTTGCACCAAAGCCGAATTTCCTCATGCTTTGTGGTAACGAATCACATTTTTTCCTAAAATGGCTGCTGCACGTGTGAGGACATGGAGAAAGGAACTCTGGGAATGCAGGATCACCCATAATGCCATGCATGCAACAAATCAGCAGCCAGCCCTGTGATGTCACAGCCCTAGAAATAGCGTCAGCCGTCTTAGATTCTGCCATTTACCAGTGTACTTAGTGCAGGGAGAGACGTCAGCAGTTGCTAGGGACAGTGCTAGGAAAGACTGTATTGTGTTAAAAAAGTGATTTACAAGTGCAGAGAAAGATTATTCAAGCTATAGGGAAAGGATAGGGAGGAATCATTCCACAGCATTTATGTAGAACAGGGTTCAGTAGGGGAGGTTACAGCCTGGGTAATAGGAACAATCCTAGTACACCTTGCTGCACTGATTGGGGACCCAATTATACAGCTCTGTAATTCCAGCAAACCGTTCTTGTTATTGGGGTGCAAGTGCTGTTTGATACAGCCATTAACAGGGTTTATTACAAGGAAAAATTTCTATGTCTTATTTGCCCTTGTGCAGAGCAGTTATATGTTCTAAAGCATTTTTTGGCTTGTATTAGTGGGAAAAAAGGGCTTATTAGCTGTTGTGTGGTGAAGTGCTAAAATTACAGCCCTTTTTGTCATGTATTAGTGGCAAAAGTAAAATATATTTGCCGGTCAGTGGTGCAGTTATATGTTTAAAGCCTTTTGTGGCGTGTAATAGCAGAAAAAGAAAAAATATATATTTGCTGGTTAGCGGTGCAGTTACCTTAAGAGTTTGAGTGCTAACCCTGCTACATCGGTATATGTTTTAAAGCCATTTTTGACGTGTATTAGTGGCAAAACAAATATATATTTGCTGTTCAGCGGTGCAGTTTTATGTTCTAAACCCTTTTTTGGTGTGTATTAGTGGAAAAATAAAAAAAAAATTTGCTGCTCAGTAGTGCAGTTATCTGTTCTAAAGCCTTTTAAGGCGTGTATTAGTGGCAAAAGAAAAATATATTTGCCGTTCGGCATTGCACTTGAAAAGCCTTGTGTAGTGTAAAAGTAAAATGAAATTAGGGCCTAATTGCCATTCAGCGGTGCAATTTTATATTCTAAAGCCCTGTCTGCCGTGCATTAGTGGCAAAAGAAAAATATATTTGACGTTAAGCGTTGCACTTATATGTTGAAAAGCTGTCACGAGGGTGTCAAGAGCCACGCTCGAATCCGTTATACCCGGGGTCAGGAAGTCGCAGCGGGTGGCTGCGCGTTCTATGTCTAAAGACAGTGCTGTTTATTAATGGTAGCTTTCTGGGTTTGCCTTGCATACCTTTTTGGCTCACTCAGGAATCCGTAGCTTCTCCTCCTCAGCTGTTTCTTGTCCAGCAATCCCAACCTCCTTATATTCCCATCTCTCACTTCTCTGGTTGCCAGATATAGAGCTTCCTGCCTGGACTTCTATACTGACCCACTGGAGCTGTGTAGCTGTGTTCCCTGGTTGTTGTTCCAGAATGTTACACTCCGGATCCCTGTTGGGCCTTGGTGGTCTGCTGTTGTCGCCCACCTGGGATTATATGTTTGTCTGTATTGTCTGTCCTCTCCTTGGTGTTTTCCTCTTAGTGTCAGTGGTGCGGACTAGTGATCCCACCACCCTGTTCACTACATAGGGCTCATCTTAGGGAAAGCCAGGGTTTAGGCACGTGATCGGCGTACGGGTGAGGAACCCGTCTAGGGACGTCAGGGCAGTCAGGTGCCAGCCGCAAAGTGAGTCAGGGGTCACCATCTTTCCCTCTCCCTTGGACAGGGCCTTCTCATTTCCCTCCCTTTTGCGTGACGCCGGTCATTACATTATATCTGGCCCTTATTTTGTGTAGGTAAAAAAAACACAAAAAAATAAATAAAATTTCTTTCTACCTACTTAGAATCCAGTATGGATCCAATTGCTGCTTTGTCAAAGCAACTTTAAGGCCTGTCTTTGGAGGTGGCAGGATTGAAGGCGTCGGTCCTCCAGCAACAGCAGCAATTGCTACAGACCGCAAGCCCAGCGGTTGCTACAGGTAACCAGGTTGTTGCAGAGCCCAAGGTTGCTCTTCCTGACAGATTTTCTGGGGGAAGGGACAAATTTGTGACGTTCCGTGAGGCCTGTAAATTATATTTTAAACTGCGCCCTTACTCCTCTGGTAATGAAGAACAGCGGGTTAGGGTTGTTATTTCCCTGCTTCAGGGGGACCCGCAATCCTGGGCGTTCTCTTTACCCACTGATTCCCAGGCTCTCCGGTCAGTGGATAAATTTTTTGGGGCCTTTGGTCTCATATATGATGACCCTGACCAAATCGCACTGGCTGAATCAAAGTTACGGAGACTCCTACAGGGAGAGCGGCCAGTAGAGGAGTATTGCTCAGAGTTCCGTAGGTGGGCTACGGATACCCAGTGGAACGACCCGGCTCTCAGGAGTCAGTTCTGCTCTGGGTTATCCGAAAGGATTAAGGATGCCCTTGATGCGGTTATGATGCGGTTATGTCCCTTTCTATCAGGATAGATAGACGTCTTAGGGACAGATTGAAAAATCCAGAGCAACTGGTAACCCCTCCCAAGCAGCAGTTAGTCTGTACGGACTTAGACGAGCCTATTCAGCTAGGAGGAACTACTCGTCAGGTCCGTCCTCCTGAGGCTCGCCGAAGGCGTGGGGTTTGTTTTTTCTGTGGGGAGAGGGGTCATTTTATTAATGTCTGTCCTTCCTTTCTCAAAAACAAAAGACTGTCGGAAAACTACTAACCCCAGGCTGTGTGGAGGATGTCAGCCGGGGGATATACGTTTCCTCCATACGAACATCGCAATTTGTGTTGCCAGCGGTTGTTGTTTTTGGCGTTAAGACGGAGACTATTTCTTTTTTCCTAGACAGTGGAGCAGGAGTAAATTTGATATTTGATATTGGAAGACAGCTTTTAACACCCCTGAGGAGCATTATGAAAATCTAGTCATGCCTTTTGGTCTAACCAATGCTCCTGCTGTCTTCCAACATTTCGTTAATGACATTTTTAGTCATCTTATCGGCAGGTTTGTGGTGATATACCTAGATGATATTTTAATTTTTTCGTCTGATCTGAAAACACATGAGGTGCATGTCAGCCAGGTACTGCAGGTCCTACAGACGAATAAATTATATGCTAAAATTGAAAAGTGTGTCTTCGCCATTCAGGAAATACAGTTCCTAGGTTATTTATAATCTGCTTCAGGTTTCCGTATGGATCCTAGGAAGGTACATGCAATTTTAGATTGGGATCTTCCTGAGAACCTCAAAGCACTGCAACGGTTCTTGGGCTTCGCAAATTTCTATAGAAAGTTCATTAAAAATTATTCGGTGATTGTAAAACCCCTTAATGACATGACTAGGAAGGGGACTGATTTTTCTAAATGGTCTGACACCGCTAAAATTGCTTTTTCCTCTCTAAAAGAGAGGGTTACCTCGGCACCTGTACTAATCCAACCTGATGTCTCCCAGCCTTTTATTGTTGAAGTAGATGCGTCAGAGGTGGGAGTGGGGGCTGTGCTGTCTCAAGGTTCGTCTCCTGGCAAATGGCGTCCTTGTGCGTTCTTTTCTAAAAAAAATATCTGCAGCAGAGAAGAACTATGATATTAGCAATAGAGAGCTATAAGCTATTAAACTATCATTTGAAGAATGGCATCACTTTTTAGAGGGGGCAATCCACCCCGTCACTGTGATTACGGACCACAAAAACCTTCTGTACCTCGAATCAGCTAATTGTCTCACCCCTAGACAAGCTAGGTGGTCGCTATTTTTTACCAGGTTTAACTTTGTTATTACCTATCGTCCTGGGGCAAAAAATACCAAGGCAGATGCACTATCTTGTTGTTTCCCGGGAGGGGGTAATGTGAGTGATCCGGTAGCCATTCTACAAAGAGGAGTGGTTGTCTCTGCGGTATACTCTGTTCTAGAGGGGAAGGTGTTAGAGGCCCAGGGGGACGCCCCGGTCTCTTGCCCCTCAGAGAAATAGTTTGTACCGTTAAAACTGCGTCTCAAATTATTAAAGGAACATCATAATTCGGCACTTGCTGGGCACCCGGGTAGTAAAGCAACCTTGGAGCTATTGTCTCGTCGTTTTTGGTGGCCAAGGTTGCGTCAGGATGTAATTGATTTTGTGTCTTCATGTTCTACTTGTGCACGCGCGAAAGTCTCTCATACACGTCCTGCAGGGTCTTTATTGCCACTTGTCATTCCCAATAGGCCATGGACACATCTGTCAATGGATTTTTATCACTGACTTACCTTTGTCTGCGGGTAAAACAGTTATCTTGGTAGTAGTGGACAGGTTTAGCAAAATGGTACACTTCATTGCGTTACCCGCACTACCTAATGCTAAGACTCTTGCTCAGGTATTCATCAGTGAAATCGTGAAGCTTCACGGGGTCCCTTCCGATGTTGTTTCGGATCGGGGAACCCAGTTTATTTCTAAATTTTGGAAATCTTTTTGTTCCCGTTTGGGGGTACACTTGTCCTTTTCCTCAGCTTTCCATCCTCAGTCGAATGGACAGACTGAGCGTACCAACCAAAACCTTGAGACATATCTAAGATGTTTTGTGTCTGAAAACCAAGAGGTGTGGTCATCATATTTACCGTTAGCCGAGTTTGCCATAAATAATCGCCGTCAGGAATCTACTGGTAAGTCACCATTTCTTGGTGCATATGGTTTTCATCCCCAATTCTGTACTTTCAAAGAGGGGGGGTCTTCTGGGGTTCCCGAAGAGGAACGGTTTTCGTCATCTCTTTCTTCTGTATGGCAGAAAGTGCAAGCTAATTTGAAAAATATGGGAAGTAAATATAAATGCATGGCTGATAAGAGACGGTCGCCAGGTCCGGACCTAGGAGTGAATGACTCTGTGTAGTTGTCTACTAGGAATATTAAATTAAAGGTTCCCTCTTGGAAACTGGGTCCTAGGTTCATTGGCCCTTACAAAATAGTAGCCATCATTAACCCCGTGGCTTTTCACCTGGAGCTACCTCAGACTTTTAAAATCCATAACGTCTTCCATAAGTCGTTACTCAAGAAGTATGTTCCACCTCTAGATTACCATCCACAATAACAGGAGGGGGTGGCAGCGGTGACGGTTCTAGAGTTTCAAATATCCAAAATTGTTGATTCTCGTCGGGTCCGCCGCTCTCTTCAATATCTGGTGCATTGGAGGGGTTACGGTCCTGAGGAAAGAATGTGGGTTCCAGCGTCTGAGGTAAACGCCGACAGGTTAGTTCGGGCTTTTCATGCCTCTCATCCTGAGTCCTGAGTGTCCGGAGGCCCCTCGTAGAGAGGGGGGTACTGTCACGAGGGTGTCAAGAGCCACGCCTGACTCCGTTATACCCGGGGTCAGGAAGTCGCAGCGGGTGGCTGCGCGTTCTATGTCTAAAGACAGTGCTGTTTATTAATGGTAGCTTTCTGGGTTTGCCTTGCAATCCTTTTTGGCTCACTCATGAATCCGTAGCTTCCCCTCCTCAGCTGTTTCTTGTCCAGCAATCCCAACCTCCTTATATTCCCATCTCTCACTTCTCTGGTTGCCAGATATAGAGCTTCCTGCCTGGACTTCTATACTGACCCACTGGAGCTGTGTAGCTGTGTTCCCTGGTTGTTGTTCCAGAATGGTGGTCTGCTGTTGTCGCCTACCTGGGATTATATGTTTGTCTGTATTGTCTGTCCTCTCCTTGGTGTTTTCCTCTTAGTGTCAGTGGTGCGGACTAGTGATCCCACCGCCCCGTTCACTACATAGGGCTCATCTTAGGGAAAGCCAGGGTTTAGGCACATGATCGGCGTATGGGTGAGGAACCCGTCTAGGGACGTCAGGGCAGTCAGGTGCCAGCCGCAAGGTGAGTCAGGGGTCACCAACTTTCCCTCTCCCTTGGACAGGGCCTTCCCATTTTCCTCCCTTTTGCGTGACGCCGGTCATTACAAAAGCCTTGTGTAGTGTAAAAGTGGAAAAAAAGTTAGGGCCTATTTGCCGTTTAGCGGTGCAGTTATATGTGGTAAAGCCCTTTTTGCGGTATGGACTAAATTACGTAGTGGTGAAATTTTTTATGTGAAACAGGCTTTTTTTTGTAAAATTTATTAGTAATTGTACACTTTGTTCTGTGTGAACCGAATTCCATTATCCTTTGTAGGAAGGCGCAAGGGTTCGTCGTTGACAGAAGGTATGTGTGACCGGCGTTCCTGGCCTCGGTAAAGTAAGAGACGGTATTTTCAGGTGTCAGCGGCAGCTAATGCTGATTGACACTTTGCTATTTTAGTATGGCTGTATAGCTGATCCATGTTACCCTTTGGTCTGCATGGTGCCCCCGCCACGTTCCAATGACTTATGGACATTGTACTTTGTCCACATCATCGGTACGCGTTGGCTTACCTGGATGATATCGTCATCCACAGTACCGACTGGGAAAGTCATCTACCCAAAGTGCAGGCCGTAGTGGACTCCCTTAGGAAGGCTGGACTGACCGCTAACCCAAAGAAATGCGTGATAAGATTAGAGGAGACTAAATACCTGGGGTATGTCATTGGACGTGGAGTTATCAAACCTAGAGTTGAGCGGACACCTGGATGTTCGGGTTCGGCAGGTTCGGCCGAACTTGAAAAAAAAGTTCGGGTTCGGGACCCGAACTTGACCCGAACTTGACCCCGAACCCCATTGAAGTAATGGGGACCCAAACTTTTGGCCACTAAAATGGCTCTAAAATAGCCCTGGAAAGAGCTAGAGGGCTGCAAAAGGCAGCAAAATGTGCTTAAGAGCATGGCAAATGCTCTACAAACAAATGTGGATAGGGAAATTAATTAAAAAAACATAAAAGACCTTAAAAAAATAAAAAATAGGAATGATGTAGGAGGAAGAGGTTGAGGAGGCGGTGAATGGGTGGATGTGGCCATGTAGGCTCACGTGGCGGTCTAGGTGGAAGCGGCAGCAAAGGAGGAATAGGTAGCCAACGCAGATGTGTGTTATTTTGCATTTTTACATAGGGGTATTACATAGGGGTAAAATATTGGGACATATAAAAAAAATAAAAAAAAGGAATATGTGCACTTGAGTACAAGGATGGATGGTTGCGGCTGTTAGAACTGTCTATTCTGCACAAGGTACAGACAAGTCTTGTGGGATCCAGGCCTGGTTCATTTTAATGAACGCGAGCTTGTCCACGTTGGCTGTGGACAGGCGGCTGCGTCTGTCTGTAATGACACCTCCTGCCGTGCTAAATACACGTTCAGAGAGTACACTGGCTGCATGGCAGGCCAGCACCTCCAAGGCATACAGGGCAAGCTCTGGCCATGTGGACAATTTGGAGACCCAGAAGTTGAATGGGGCAGAACCATCAGTCAGTACGTGTAGGCGTGTGCACAGGTACTGTTCCACCATGTTGTTCAAATGCTGCCTCCTGCTAAGACGTTCCATAACAGCTGTTGGGGCCGGTTCTTGCGGCGAGGTGACAAAGCTTTTCCACATGTCGGCCTCTTCCTCCTCCCCTGCGTTCGCCTTGTGCTTCCACTTGTCCCCCGGCGTCAGTTGGGAATGCTCTCAGGAGCTCGTCTACCAGCGTGCGCCTGTAGTCGCGCATGTTCCGATCATGCTCCAGTGAGGGAATTAAGGACGGCACATTGTCTTTGTAACGGGGATCCAGCAGGGTGGCCACCCAGTAGTCAGCACATGTTAAAATGTGGGCAACTCTGCTGTCGTTGGGCAGGAACTGCAGCATGTAGTCGCTCATGTGTGCCAGGCTGCCCAAAGGTAAGGACAAGCTGTCCTCTGTGGGAGGCGTATTGTCTGCGTCCTCTGTATCCCCCCAGCCACACACCAGTGATAGGCCCGAGCTGCGTTGGGTGCCACCCCGCTGTGAACATGCTTCATCCCCATCCTCCTCCTCCTCATCCTCCTCCTCCTCGTCCTCCAGTAGTGGGCCCTGGCTGGCCAAATTTGTACCTGGCCTCTGGTGTTGCAAAAAACCTCCCTCTGAGCCACTTCTAAAAGACTGGCCTGAAAGTGTTAGAGATGATTCCTCTTCTTCCTCCTTCTCGTCCTGGGCCACATCCTCTTCCATCATCGCCCTAAGTGTTTTCTCAATGAGACATAGAAGTGGTATTGTAACGCTGATAACGGCGTCATCGCCACTGGCCATGTTGGTGGAGTACTTGAAACAGCGCAACAGGGCACACAGGTCTCACATGGAGACCCAGTCATTGGTAGTGAAGTGGTGCTGTTCCGCAGTGCGACTGACCCGTACGTGCTGCAGCTGAAACTCCACTATGGCCTGCTGCTGCTCGCACAGTCTGTCCAGCATGTGCAAGGTGGAGTTCCACCTGGTGGGCACGTCTCATATGAGGCGGTGAGCGGGAAGGCCGAAGTTACGCCGAGCGGCGGCAGGATGAGAACGCCGGAAGCGAGCAAAGACGGCCCGCACTTTATGCAGCAGCTATGACATGGCGGGGTAGTTGTGAATGAATTTCTGCACCACCAAATTCAGCACATGCGCCAGGGAAGGGATGTGCGTCAAACCGGCTAGTCCCAGAGCTGCAACGAGATTTCGCCCATTATCGCACACCACCAGGCCGGGCTTGAGGCTCACTGGCAGCAACCACTCGTCAGTCTGTTGTTCTATACCCCACCACAACTCCTGCGCGGTGTGGGGCCTTTCCCTCAAACACATCAGTTTCAGAATGGCCTGCTGACGTTTACCTCTGGCTGTGCTGAAGTTGGTGGTGAAGGTCTGTCGCTGACCGGATGAGGAGGTGGTAGAAGAGGAGGAGGAAGCCGAGTAGGAAGAGGAGGCAACAGGAGGCAAAGAATGATGTCCTGCAATCCTTGGCGGCGGAAGGACGTGCGCCAAACAGCTCTCCGCCTGTGGCCCAGCCGCCACTACATTAACCCAGTGTGCAGTTAGGGAGATATAGCGTCCCTGGCCGTGCTTACTGGTCCACGTATCTGTGGTTAGGTGGACCTTGCCACAGATGGCGTTGTGCAGTGCACACTTGATTTTATCCGATACTTGGTTGTGCAGGGAGGACACGGCTCTCCTGGAGAAGTAGTGAGGGCTGGGAACGACGTACTATGGGTGTCACGGATCAGAGTGGGGGTAACTCTAATCCGTGGGATGTCAATATGAAAGATAGCTGCTAGGCCAGGACAGGAATCAGGGAGCAGGTCACCTCCTATCACATCCCTAATTCTGACCCTGTCTCCTAGCCGTATGAGCCGACCCTGATGGTAGGAGGGCTCATACTCAGGAACCTAAGATCCCTACTAGCCCTCAGGATGGCCCTGGACTAGGACCAGAGTAAGACAACCTGTTCCTCCACATCACGGACGAACAGGAGTCTCAGTGGCCAGGCTGCAAGGAAAGGGGCAAATGTACAGCATATGGCAATGGCAGGTAAGTAAACTAGTATTACACGTACCTGCCACAGACACACAGCCTGGAACCCATGCACGAGAGCTGATGTCCACAAGAACACAAACGGACACAGCCCACACCACACATCACACAGGAAGCCAGGACCATAAGCTGCAATAAAGATAAAGACACCACTAGACATATAACAATACAAGAACAATAATGTCTAACATAACTTATGACCACAAGGGTGGTCCTCACTGACAGATGGTATATAACCAGGAGGATGACTCCAGCTAACCATGGCTGAAGTACCCCTCAGATACAGGCATCCAGCGGAAGCTAAATAGCCCAAGTAGCCACACCCACACACAGACACACCCAGTGTTCACACACCAAGAAGGGAGTTAACCCTTCTTACACCAGGCAAGGGAAGAAAGCCACTTAAAGGGGAAGTGTACAATCAACTATCACACTGCAGCTGTTACCGCAGGCAACGACATGCGTGGCAACCATTTCCTGGGAAATAGCCAGAAGGCCGAGACTCTGCCACCACATGTTCACAACACCACACGTTGCCACGGGCAGCCACAAGTGGAGGGAAGTGTCGCAGTGCACACATACATAAACCTCGTGCACACCAGACAGAAAAAGTGCATACATACACACACACATAGCCAGAGTCAACCGCACGCATTAACAGTGAGACGCCTAGCAACCAGCTCAGGCTGCTACACTGCCAACAAACACCTGTTGTCCGCGGCAACCGCACTTGAGGCAAACAACTAACAGCCCCCAGCTGCGGTTGACAAAACACCCAGACGTGACAATGGGACAGCAAGCAACATGAGCTGGTTGAAGCTGTCCGTCTCCACCAGCCTGAATGACAGCATTTCAAAGGCCAGTAGTTTAGAAATGCTGGCATTCAGGGCCAGGGATTGAGGGTGGCTAGGTAGGAATTTACGCTTTCTCTCCAAGGTTTGTGAGATGGAGAGCTGAACATTTCCGTGTGACATGGTGGAGATGCTTGGTGACGGAGGTGGTGGTGTTGGTGGCACATCCTCAGTATGCTGGGCGGCATGTGCCAATGTTCCTCCAGAGGCGGAGGAAGAGGCCGAGGCAGCAGCAGAAGAGGGAGCAGGAGTCGCCTGAGCCCTTTCTTGGTTTTGAAGGTGCTTACTCCACTGCAGCCCGTGTCTCGCATGTAGATGCCTGGTCATGCAGGTTGTGCTAAGGTTCAGAACGTTAATGCCTCGCTTCAGGCTCTGATGGCACAGCGTGCAAACCACTCGCGTCTTGTCGTCAGCACATTGTGTGCAGAAGTGCCATGCCAGGGAACTCCTTGAAGCTTCCTTTGGTGTGCTCGGTCCCTGGTGACGGTGGCCAGTAGCAGGCGAACTGTTTTGGCGACGGCTGCTCTGCTTTTGCTACGCTGTTGGCTCAGTCTCACCACTGCCTCTTCCTCGGAACTCTGAAAGTCAGTGGCACGACCTTCATTCCATGTGGGGTCTAGGACCTCATCGTCCCCTGCATGGTCTTCCACCCAGTCTTCCTCCCTGACCTCCTTTTCGGTCTGCACACTGCAGAAAGACGCAGCAGTTGGCACCTGTGTTTTGTCATCATCAGAGACGTGCTGAGGTGGTATTCCCATGTCCTCATCAGGAAACATAAGTGGTTGTGCGTCAGTGCATTCTATGTCTTCCACCCCTGGGGAAGGGCTAGGTGGAAGCCCTTGGGAAACCCTGCCAGCAGAGTCTTCAAACAGCATAAGAGACTGCTGCATGACTTGAGACTCAGACAGGTTCCCCGATATGCACGGGGGTGATGTGACAGACTGATGGGCATGGGTTTCAGGCGCCACCTGTGCGCTTTCTGCAAGAGGACTGGGTGGGAGATAATGTGAACGTGCTGGATCCACTGTCGGCCACCCAATTGACTAGCGCCTGTACTTGCTCAAACCTTACCATCCTTAGAATGGCATTAGGCCCGACCAAATATCGCTGTAGATTCTGGCGGCTACTGGGACCTGAGGTAGTAGGTTAAGTAGGGCGTGTAGCTGTGGCAGAATGGCCACATCCTCTCCCTGCACCAGAGGCTACACCAACACCACCACTACGACCATGACCACGTCTCTTATTAGATGTTTGCCTCATAGTTAGCGTTCACCAAGCAAAGTAAAAAGTGGTTAAGTCTGGTAAAAATAATTAACCGCCAATAAAAACCCTGATGTAGGGTATTGCACTCAATTTTTTTTTTAAAACTCTATATGACAGCGGTATTTGTGGCCTAAATTTCACAGTAACTTATGCACCTCTAATCCCAGATGTGCAGTATATCAGAGTTTTTTTTTAACTCCAGTAAGCAAAAGCCGTATTTATGGCCTAAATTTCACAGTAACTTATGCACCTCTAATCCCAGATGTGCAGTATATCAGAGGTTTTTTTTTTAACCCCATTAAGCTAAAGCTGTATTTGTGGCCTAAATTTCACAGTAATTTATGCACCTCTAATCCCAGATGTGCAGTATATCAGAGTTTTTTTTTTTTAACCCCAGTAAGCAAAAGCTGTATTTGTGGCCTAAATTTCACAGTAATTTATGCATGTCTAATCCCAGATGTGCAGTATATCAAAGGGTTTTTTAACCCCAGTAAGCAAAAAGCCGTATTTGTGGCCTAAATTTCACAGTCACTTATGCACGTCTAATCCCAGATGTGCTGTATATCAGAGGGTTTTTTAACCCCAGTAAGCAAAAAGCTGTATTTCTGGCCTAAATGTGACACTCACTTATGCACCTATAATCCTAGATGTGCACTATATAAAACAGATGTTTTTTTTTTCACCCCAGTATGCCCCAGTAAGCAAAAAGCCGTATTTGTGGCCTACATTTCACACTTATGCACGTCTAACCCCAGATGTGCAGTATATCAGATTGTTTTTTAACCCCAGTAAGCAAAAATCTGTATTTCTGGCCTAAATGTGACACTCACTTATGCACCTATAATCCAAGATGTGCACTATATGAAACAGATGTTTTTTTTTCACCCCAGTATGAGAAAGCCGTAGTTCTGGCCTAAATTTCACAGTCACTTATGCAGTGATAATCAGTATTTCTGGACTTGCAGACATGCAGATATCCTGTGCTGGTGCACTATCGTTGCATAAAATGGCTGCCGATTATGTATTGATATTGACTAACTGAAGGAAAAAAGTTAGTTTTCAGTAGTAGTTGGCTCAGGGCAGGCTTAAAACAATTGTGCACTGCACCCACAAAACACATTTGCTGTAGATCGCTGAGTAAAAAAGCAGTTCTTCAGAAGATTTCTCTCTAATCTCTCCCTCACAGCAGCTGCAGCCTATCCCTACACTAATCCGAGCAGAGTGAAAGGGCGGCGCTATGTGACTCCAGCTTAAATAGAGGCTGGGTCACATGCTGCAGTTGGCCAATCACAGCCATGCCAATAGTAGGCATGGCTGTGATGGCCTTTTGGGGCAAGTAGTATGACGCTTGTTGATTGGCTGCTTTGCAGCCTTTCAAAAAGCGCCATAAAAATCGCCAAACACCGAACCCAAACTTTTACGTAAATGTTCGGGTTCGAGTCCGGGTGCCGAAAAACTTAAAGTTCGGTACGAACCCGAACTTTACAGTTCGGGTTCGCTCAACTCTAATCAAACCCCAAGTGAATAAAATAGAGGCGATCTGGAATTGGCCCCGACCTGTCACCACTAGGCAAGTAAAGTCGTTCCTGGGAATGGTGGAACAGGTGAAACTCAAAAAATTAGAATATCGTGCAAAAGTACATTTATTTCAGTAATGCAAATTAAAAGGAATTGCATTAATGCAGCTTAAAATTAGAATTTTGTGAAAAGATTCAATATTCTAGGCTCAAAGTGTCACACTCTAGTCAGCTTATTAATCCATATCCCCTGAGCAAAGGGTACCTCAAAATTGTGACTTTGGAGTTTCATAAGATATAAGCCATAATCATCCAAATTATAACAAATAAAGGCTTGAAATATCTCTCTTTGCATGTGTAAAGGGAGAATATTAATTACCAATATTTATGCAAATATCAATAATTAATATTCATAAATAGGCGTGAACCTTCTATTGATGACTCTGCCTATTTATGCCTTTATAATAATAACACACTATTCCTTTGCCTTACGCTAATCACTAAACTAGCTGCAAGCGCCTAACTAAGCTAGCTACCGCTAATAACCACACGTTACACAGTAGGTATAATACAAATAATGTATAAGAGTGTGGCGGCTCTCTATTGACAAGAGGGTGGAGTAAGGTGCTCAATCCAAACAAAGCGTACCCAACGCTTGTGGTGGGGGAGTATAAGAAAAGGTAGAGGGATGGCACTCAAGGCAATTGAGATGTATGGAAAAAATTTTTCATTATGGAATAGCTGATAATAAAAATATAGTATAGTAAAAGGTCTGTATATAAAACACACGCAAAAATATTCTATAATAAAAGGTCTGTATATAAAACACAAGCGAAGATATTCAATATAAAAGGTACATAGTAGTCATATCAATATGAAGATAAAACAGATAATAAAAATATGAGGATGGTTGAATGATAAACAATGATAAATGTCAATTCAAATGCAATCCTGCTGGAAAAAAGGAAAAAAGGAAAAAAGGACAGTCCGGTAGGCCTGTTGGAAAAAAAGTCTGATCTTATGGTGTGAAGATCAATAGTATCCTGATACAATATATAATCGATTGTGTACAAATCCTGCTGGGGAAGAAAAATACTCCTGGTATATGAGGATAATAGACAGTCTTGTGAGCCTGTTAGAAAAAGGGAGGTCCAGTTTTATAGCATATACTCTAGTGGAGAGATGGGGTAGCCTGATATAGGCTGAAAAAGATAGATGCCTTTCTATAAAGGTTTTAGATCCCAGAGTTATTAGATGGAGACAAATCACATCCGATTTTGTATTCAGTTGTTAATCACAGATCCAGTGTTGGTCAGCTGTGGAATAAAGACTGCTTTGTAAGCAGGTACATTACCCTCCTCGCGGCTGTTGATGAGCTGGTCAGCGGTTCCTGTCTGGGCGGCGGTATCCACGTGTGCCGTTCCCGCTCGCTGTCTGCTCAGGCCGTTGGTTGCTGCTGGGTGTCGTCACTTCCGGTGACGTCACCTGCGTTCCTAAGATGTCCCGCTCAGCGCTGGTGTAGCTTGCCACGTGGAGGCTGGTGGCGGGAAATACAAACGTTTGCAGCTTTTTTGGAGGGGAAAATAGTTAGATAGCTCCGGAGCTGATCTGTAGTTGTAGGATCCTTCTGGTTGTTGCTAGCTAGATGGGATAGGCTTACTCAATGCCCCAAGAAATTGTTTCTTCAGATTTTCCGCTTCTATTTCAAATTGGCTGTCCAGTGTACAATTTCTTTTCAAGCGTCTGAACTGGCTGGTAGGGATGTTTAATAACCAGCTAGGTAAATGGCAGCTGGAGTGTAGAATAAAATTGTTTTTCATCACTGGTTTCTGATATGTGCTGCATTGTAGTTTATTTTCAGTTGTTTTGATTAGTAGGTCTAGAAATTCTACTTGTGTTTGGTTTATATTGGCTGTCAATGTTATGTTTCTGTCGTTTGTGTTGATGTTTTCTAAAAATATATCCAAACTATCCCTCGTGCCGCTCCAGATAAAAAAGATGTCATCTATGTATCTCCACCATAGCACCAGGTTCGTCCCCAGTAGTGGGGTGATAAAATCGTGTTCCCACTGGGCCATAAAGATGTTAGCTTAACTGGGGGCGAACCTGGTACCCATGGCGGTCCCTCGTTGTTGTAAATAAAATGTTGAATCGAATATAAAATAATTATGGGTTAAAAAATCAATTTGATCTGTATGTAGGGTCTGGTAATGGTTCAGTTGTTCTCTTAGAGCGGCAGTGCCGTGGTTATGGTTGATAATGGTGTAGAGGGAGTTGACGTCCATTGTGCAGAGTAGCCAGTGATTTTCGTATTTAGTCTGTTCAATTGTCCTCACAATGTCTGTGGTGTCTTTAACATATGATGGTATTAGTTTGACAGTTGGCTGTAGTAATCTGTCTATGTACTGGGAGAGATTGGAAGTGAGGGATCCGATTCCTGAAATAATTGGTCTGCCTGGTGGATGAGTTTGGTGTTTATGAATCTTTGGTAGACAATAGAATACTGGAATTCTATTATGGGGACTTGTGATGAATGTGAATTCTTGTTCGTTGAGGATGCCTTTTTCTTTGCCTGTTTGTGTCAGAGTCACTAATTCTCTATAAAAGTCTTCAGTGGGATCTTTTTTAAGGGTGGTATATGTGTGTGGATCTGATAGTTGTCTCCTACATTCTGATATATAGTCTTCTGTGTTTAGTAGGACAATTGCTCCACCTTTGTCTGCTGGTCTTATGGTCAAGTTTAAGGTTGATTGTATCTGTTTGATTGCATGTATCTCTCTTTTGGTTATGTTATAGTGTGTTTTATTGAGATTCATTCTCCTGATGTCGGATTCTATGCATTTTCGGAATGTGGCTATGTTATCTCCCATTTCTTGTTTTGGGTATTTGGTTGATTTGATTTTCAGGTCGGTATGGTTGTATAAAGAAGGTCGGGGATTGTCTGTGGATATTGGGTTCTTAATAAAGTATTTTTTCAAACATAGTTTTCTCACGTATTTTTCTATTCCTATATAGGCGCTGAACTTATCCATTGTAGCTGTAGGTGAAAATTTCAATCCCTTATTGAGTAATTTCTGTTGTGTCTCGTTTAGGTTGGTGTTGCTCAGATTAACGATAATATTCATTGAATTGTCTAGGTCCTGTGGTATCTGGTTAGTTTTCTTCTTGTGTCTACTCCTTCTTGTCTTTGTGTTCTGTAATCTAATGTTCTGGGTAGGTGTTTTCTTTGTGGGTCTAGCATTGTCTGGTGATTCGTGTGATGGTGTTGGTGATGGGGGGTGTGTGTTGGGGTCTCTTCTCGGTGTTCCCTGAAGTGTTGGGGGGTGTTCTTTGGTGTCCTTTCTCGGTGTGATCTGGGTGGGTTTCCTTTGTGTGTTTCGTTCCTGTGTCTCAGGTTGTATTTGTGTGTCGGGGTTGGTGCTCTCTTGTGTCTTTGTGGGGAGCGTGGATGGTGTCGTGTCCTTGTTCTGTGATGGGGCGGGTTTGGTCTAAAAAATGGGGTGAAGCGAGTGATTCAAAATAGTTATTGGTTGGGATATTATATCTATCTTGGATATTTTTCCTGACTTGTTTCTCTCCTTGTCTTTCAAGAGGGATTTCCATTTCATTAGTGGGGACATAAGGTGCATATTCTCTATAATTCGTCTGGTTGTTTGGTCTATTGTGAATATGACTCTGCTGTGTGTTATGTTTTAATTTTTTATTTTTTCTAGTTATAATTGTTCTTTCTAGATTATCTAGACTTGTGCAGATTCTTTCCTGCCATACATTGAAGGAGTCGTCTTTGGGTATTTTGTCTATTATTCCCTTCAGTTTTGTAATTTGTACTATGGTGTCTTCTAGGATCTGAGAGCGTCTTTTAATTATCAGTTGTATTAATATACCTGACTGAGTTTGTAGGAACTCGTCCCATTCTTGTTTGAATTCATTGCTATATAGATCATCTGCTGATTCTTTTGTTAGCATTAGTCCTTTTGGTATTAGTCCTTTTAGTATATATTGGTTAAGTGATTTAATCTCCCATTCCTGTCTGAGTTGTTTGTGTAGGAGTTTTTCCAGTTCTCTAAAAGTATCAGAACTGGATCTACTTGTAGGGTTAATGGGGATAAGATCGTCCGTTAGATCAAATGTGTAGGTTTCAATTGTTTTTGATTTTTTCTCCATACAGTCCCAAATGTCCATCTTAATGACAATAGGAGCTCTGCCAAATAGGTAGAATACAGTGAATAAAGTATAAGAGTGTGGCGGCTCTCTATTGACAAGAGGGTGGAGTAAGGTGCTCAATCCAAACAAAGCGTACCCAACGCTTGTGGTGGGGGAGTATAAGAAAAGGTAGAGGGATGGCACTCAAGGCAATTGAGATGTATGGAAAAATACTATTTATTATGGAATAGCTGTTAATAAAAATATAGTATAGTAAAAGGTCTGTATATAAAACACACGCGAAAATATTCTATAATAAAAGGTCTGTATATAAAACACAAGCGAAGATATTCAATATAAAAGGTACATAGTAGTCATATCAATATGAAGATAAAACAGATAATAAAAATATGAGGATGGTTGAATGATAAACAATGATAAATGTCAATTCAAATGCAATCCTGCTGGAAAAAAAGAAAAAAGGAAAAAAGGACAGTCCTGTAGGCCTGTTGAAAAAAAAGTCTGATCTTATGGTGTGAAGATCAATAGTACCCTGATACAATATATAATCGATTGTGTACAAATCCTGCTGGGGAAGAAAAATACTCCTGGTATATGAGGATAATAAACAGTCTTGTGAGCCTGTTAGAAAAAGGGAGGTCCAGTTTTATAGCATATACTCTAGTGGAGAGATGGGGTAGCCTGATATAGGCTGAAAAAGATAGATGCCTTTCTATAAAGGTTTTAGTCAGGAAAAATATCCAAGATAGATATAATATCGCAACCAATAACTATTTTGAATCACTCGCTTCACCCCATTTTTTAGACCAAACCCCGCCCCATCACAGAACAAGGACACGACACCATCCATGCTCCCACAAAGACACAAGAGAGCACCAACCCCGACACACAAATACAACCTGAGACACAGGAACGAAACACACAAAGGAAACCCACCCAGATCACACCGAGAAAGGACACCAAAGAACAACCCCCAACACTTCAGGGAACACCGAGAAGAGACCCCAACACACACCCCCCATCACCAACACCATCACACGAATCACCAGACAATGCTAGACCCACAAAGAGAACACCTACCCAGAACATTAGATTACAGAACACAAAGACAAGAAGGAGTAGACACAAGAAGAAAACAAAACAGATACCACAGGACCTAGACAATTCAATGAATATTATCGTTAATCTGAGCAACACCAACCTAAACGAGACACAACAGAAATTACTCAATAAGGGATTGAAATTTTCACCTACAGCTACAATGGATAAGTTCAGCGCCTATATAGGAATAGAAAAATACGTGAGAAAACTATGTTTGAAAAAATACTTTATTAAGAACCCAATATCCACAGACAATCCCCGACCTTCTTTATGCAACCATACCGACCTGAAAATCAAATCAACCAAATACCCAAAACAAGAAATGGGAGATAACATAGCCACATTCCGAAAATGCATAGAATCCGACATCAGGAGAATGAATCTCAATAAAACACACTATAACATAACCAAAAGAGAGATACATGCAATCAAACAGATACAATCAACCTTAAACTTGACCATAAGACCAGCAGACAAAGGTGGAGCAATTGTCCTACTAAACACAGAAGACTATATGTCAGAATGTAGGAGACAACTATCAGATCCACACACATATACCACCCTTAAAAAAGATCCCACTGAAGACTTTTATAGAGAATTGGTGATCCTGACACAAACAGGCAAAAAAAAAAGGCATCCTCAACGAACAAGAATTCACATTCATCAGAAGTCCCCATAATAGAATTCCAGTATTCTATTGTCTACCAAAGATTCATAAACACCAAACTCATCCACCAGGCAGACCAATTATTTCAGGAATCGGATCCCTCACTTCCAATCTCTCCCAGTACATAGACAGATTACTACAGCCAACTGTCAAACTAATACCATCATATGTTAAAGACACCACAGACATTGTGAGGACAATTGAACAGACTAAATACGAAAATCACTGGCTACTCTGCACAATGGACGTCAACTCCCTCTACACCATTATCAACCATAACCACGGCACTGCCGCTCTAAGAGAACAACTGAACCATTACCAGACCCTACATACAGATCAAATTGATTTTTTAATTGAAGGAGTCTCTTTCATTTTAACCCATAATTATTTTATATTCGATTCAACATTTTATTTACAACAACGAGGGACCGCCATGGGTACCAGGTTCGCCCCCAGTTATGCTAACATCTTTATGGCCCAGTGGGAACAAGATTTTATCACCCCACTACTGGGGACGAACCTGGTGCTATGGCGGAGATACATAGATGACATCTTTTTTATCTGGAGCGGCACGAGGGATAGTTTGGATATATTTTTAGAGAACATCAACACAAACGACAGAAATATAACATTGACAGCCAATATAAACCAAACACAAGTAGAATTTCTAGACCTACTAATCAAAACAACTGAAAATAAACTACAATGCAGCACATTGGGAACGGCACACGTGGATACCGCCGCCCAGACAGGAACCGCTGACCAGCTCATCAACAGCCGCAAGGAGGGTAATGTACCTGCTTACAAAGCAGTCTTTATTCCACAGCTGACCAACACTGGATCTGTGATTAACAACTGAATACAAAATCGGATGTGATTTGTCTCCATCTAATAACTCTGGGATCTAAAACCTTTATAGAAAGGCATCTATCTTTTTCAAGACTCACAAGACTGTCTATTATCCTCATATACCAGGAGTATTTTTCTTCCCCAGCAGGATTTGTATACAATCGATTATATATTGTATCAGGATACTATTGATCTTCACACCATAAGATCAGACTTTTTTTTCAACAGGCCTACAGGACTGTCCTTTTTTCCTTTTTTACAGCAGGATTGCATTTGAATTGACATTTGTCATTGTTTATCATTCAACCATCCTCATATTTTTATTATCTGTTTTATCTTCATATTGATATGACTACTATGTACCTTTTATATTGAATATTTTCGCGTGTGTTTTATATACAGACCTTTTACTATACTATATTTTTATTATCAGCTATTCCATAATAAATAGTATTTTTCCATACATCTCAATTGCCTTGAGTGCCATCCCTCTACCTTTTCTCATAATACAAATAATACAAGATATTTATTATCAACCTACAGTACACAATACACACAATACAGTACCATAAATACAGCACTAAATACACTATTCAATCCCAAGTTCCACCCACAAACTAACTATACAATACACTTACATTCATTAGCAGCCCACCCAACCTGGCTCTAAACTATCCCTATGCACGGTGGAGCTGCAAGGGTAAATGCAGGCCACAGACACAGGGTTGCAGGAGTACAGCAGGGGTAAAAGGGGTAATGTAGGACAGGGCCTGCAGGGATAGGGATTGTGGCAGGGAAGGGGTTACTATTGTTGGGGATATAGGGGGTATGTGAGGGGTAGGTAGGGGCTAGACAGGTAGGGGTTAATCAGGGCAGCAGTGAAGGGTTACTGCTGCAGGGGTATACTTAGCCCTTCCAGGGTTACTAGGCCTTCTCCAGGGGCACGTGATGAAGCTGCTCTCTCCCATGTGTCCAGTTCCAAGAGACCCCTGTTCCTGGCTTGGGGCTCATATATCAGCCACAGAAACAGCTCACCTCCCCCCTCCTCAGGGATGTGACATCATAGTGTGACTGTGACGTATGCCTGCACTCAGGACTCCCAGTTGGCCCCTGAGGCTAGCAGCACCACACGCCCAGCCATGTCACAAACACAAGGTGGGGGAGAGCATAATAACTAGGCTGATAAGCTGGGGAAACTCAACAAAAGGCCTCAGATCTATTGATCCCTTAGCCTTTGAAGTCACCAGCCACCTGGAGGCATAAAATTGGCCGCATTTAAGTATATATATGTATATAGATACTTGGGGCGCATCTATATACACATAATGTCACTGATGTTGTAGGGGAGAACACCAAAGGACAACAAGAAGGAAGGGAAAAGACACTAGGCCTCACCGCTAGGGAAGGAAAAGGGTCACCACCTATAAAACCCTGCTCCTGGCCCTAACTCCTATCCGTATGGGCACCTCTCTATGGTAGAGATGCCCATACACAGTAACCTAGAAAGCCCTGGTGGCCCACAGTTGCCCTAATAGTAATGACCGGGCAGAGACAACCCGCTCCTTCCCTGGTGAAGGAACCAGCGTCTTGCTGAGGACTAGTAAACAGTAAAGGTGGGGGGGAATACAAAACACAACAAGCAGAACACTTAACTTCTGAGGATGATGGATGATGGACGATGGACGAACAGGACTTCACCACGAACCACACTCCAGCTCTTCCAAAATCCAAATGAAGCTATCCAGAGCAAGGAGTGATGGGTAAAGTCAGACTAAATAGTGAAGGTGAAGGTCACATGATCCACACCTGAACAGGAGGTGTGGACACACCAGCAACACACAGACAAAGTGAAACCAAAAGAGGCTGTCAGATCACTAATGTGCAGATATTCTTTCAGACCTTCTCAAACCTGTCACCGGCGTGACACATATATACTCATTATAAACCTGGGGCATACATGGGCAGTTATAGGCCCATATATATATATATATATATATATATATATAGAAAATAAAAATCGGACTGCACTCCAAGCGTTTCTTCAAAGAAGTTTGTTTTTATTCACCCATATGGTGGCAAAAGCGACGTTTCGGCTCAAGCATGAGCCTTTTTCAAGCATTGGTGAACAGTGAACAGCAGGTATATAAAGGTGTGCCAATACATACATTCAATCAAACAGCATAATTGATACTTTAAAAATAATACATGTGTACAATATATAAATATGTGCAAAAACCGCTTAATGGTCATAATTGTTAAAGTGACTAGTGCATTACATACAGTAAACCTCCATAATACAACAAATTACTTATGAAAGCACCATAAGACATATAATTGGTTACATCTGTAACACATCAATACATCATTAATGCATCAACTGTAATAGTGCACATGTGCAAATAAGGAAGACTAATGAATCGCTACCTGGGGGAGTGATGGCGCCCACATGTACCATAGCGCTGATCCGCGCGTCCTCAGGAGACCAACGCGCATGTCCCAGTCGCATCGCGTCATCACTGGGAGACAGGCTGATGCATAACAGTGCCGCCTATTGATGACATCAGCGGCGCACCTGATAACATGTCACCGCCTTCTCCCATCGATGATTCCACATAGCGGCGCATGCGCAATAGCTACAACAAGCTGTTTTCCGCCATATTGGAAGAGGGAATCTGAGCAGAAAAGTAATCATTAACTCTGTAGCTTACTGTCTTGTTCGTTCCACATAATCAGTTACTGTGGTTGAATACCACCATAGTGCAGGTTGGATGAGTAACCACCCTTTCCAAAATGGTAAACCCAAATCCACTCATCACCCCAATGCTAGCGGCACGTCAGTGTCATCAGCATTGTAGGATCTTGCCCTGCTTCAATGCATAACTGTGAGGGTACTCCTCATTACAACAGAACGATTTAGAACAAGCAACAGTGTCAGCTACAGCAAAGAAAATATAAAGTGCTCCCCCCTTGAATTTCATCTTAACGGGACATACGCATGGAACCCAGAGAGAAGAATATCACAACACAGTTGTTTTTTCGTGGGCTTATCATCCACCATTCAGGTTCATCAGTTTTCTGAGGTGCCTTCTGTGCAAGTGTATCTGAAAAGATAATGCAAAAGTGTCAGTGACATATATTAATAAAATTACCTATTACATTTATATTAAAATCAATTTGTTACTCATAATTATGTGTTTACATTTATTATTTTTTTTTTTAAACTAATGAATCTGTCAACCACAGGAGGTAATTTGGAGCCCACATCAATGTAACATAGGGGCAAAATGACCTCCCCACTACACTATACCATATCTATAGTCGATATTTAAACCTTTAGGATGCAGACTTTGTAGTGTCTGGATCCAATGCATTTCTCTTTTTTTGAGTAGAGATACCCGATCCCCACCCCTCCGTGGCATTGGAACTTGATCTAAGATCCAACATCTAAGATCTTTTTCTTTATGCCCCAGTAGCCCAAAATGTCTCGGGACTGGCAATTCTTTGCGTCCCTTTCTGATTGTGTAACGATGATTGTTAAGCCTAGTCTTCAAGTCCGTAGAAGTTTCGCCTACATACAGAAGTTGGCATGGACAGGATAAGACATAGACTACAAATGAAGAGTCACATGTTAAGTGAAACTTGATGGGATATCTTTGTCCCGTATCAGGATGTGTGAATGTCCTGGATCTACAGATCAGGCTACAGTTAACACAATGCGAGCTCTCATGTAAAATGTTTAATCTGTCCAACAAGAGCTATTTTAATCCGGTGGTAAATGAACCAGCCATTGATGCATACATCTCGGCTGTTAAGAATGAGATTGGTGTCCTGAGGTCTCTCCCTCGTACTGAGGACTTCAGGTACCCCAACCTCACTGCGGCCGAGGTGTATGCATTAGTTGAATTAAAGAAGGATAATGACCTAACGATAAAACCCGCCGATAAAGGCGGTGCCGTTGTAGTGATGGATACCATCAAATATACCAAAGAGATTATAAGACAATTAAATGACGTAAAAGTATATAATCTGATACCATATGACCCCAAATTCAATATCATACGTATCATTGAACAATGTGTGACAAAAGCTGTACAAGCAGGTATTATAGACGAGGGGCTTAGGGAATATCTCATTGTTTCCCACCCCATTACCCCAGTGATTTATGTGTTGCCAAAGGTGCACAAGACAATGGTGGACCCACCGGGGCGCCCTATTGTCTCTGGCACCGATTCAGTGTTTTGTCACATATCCATTTTTTTTGACAAAGTGTTACGTGATTTTTCTACAGGGGGATTATCTTACATCAAAGATACGTCAGATTTCTTGATGAAATTGAGTAAGGTCAATCTTGAAGAGGTGGGAAAGATCACACTGGTCTCGTTTGATGTCATATCCTTATATACTTCCATTGACCACAAAAAGGGTATAGCTGCGGTACAAGGTATGTTGGATATGTCATCAATGACACCAGAGGCTTGCTCTTTCATTATCTCGCTTCTTACTATTGTATTGGAACACAACTATTTCCTTTTCCAAGACACATATTATGTCCAGAAACGCGGCGTGGCGATAGGGTCCAATGTGGCCCCAACGTACGCTAATATTTTTATGCGCCGATTTGAGGAAGATGTCGTCTATGGGTCCCGCCATGCCCAACACATCTTGGGATGGTGGAGATACATAGACGACATCTTCCTCATCTGGACAGGAACTGAACAACAGTTGTTAGATTTCCACGGTTACCTTAATGATGCGGACAGTGAGTTACAGTTCACTTTGACTTACTCAGACACCTCAGTTCAGTTCCTTGATACTAATGTCGTGGTTACTAATGGAATGCTATCTACATTATTATATACTAAACCCACTGACAGGAATATGATGTTGAGGTATGAGAGCTGTCATCCACGCAGCATGGTAAAGCATCTGCCATATTCACAATTTTTAAGAGCAAGGCGAATCGTGGCTGATAGTGAAACCCTTGAAAATACGGTAGACAGCATGGTGATTAATGGAAAATGCAAATGTGATCGCACACTGCATCCAGCACTCTGCCCTCCATGCTGGATGAGACATTGGTTTAGATTTTGGCCAAAGCATAGTAAGCCACTCACCTCGTCAAGGTCGTCTCAATTGAGTGGTCCCTAACTCTTGTTCCTACCTGTTCATGGGCCATGACAGCCACATAAAATCCAGGGAATGCAGGTCAGCATGCAAGCCAAGTACACTTTGTTTGTAACCCCGTCCGGTGCCATTACAGCTTTCATCGGATCCAGGGATGCAAGTACCAACATGCATGCTGAACCCACCATATACTTCTCCTGGAGCCAGATGGCTAATGGTAGGTTCTATATAAGCAGACTCAGTTTTATACTGACTTTAAAAGCAGCCTCCAGGACAGATTAACTGGTCAGGTGTGCATGACTCAAAGGAGATCGCCATGCCTCCAATATATGCTACAAAGAAAAAAATATAAGGGGTTGAGTCCGCACAACCTGCCTGCAGGTGCACATCACTATGGCGAAATACATACACAAACGGAAAATGCAAATGTGATCGCACACTGCATCCAGCACTCTGCCCTCCATGCTGGATGAGACATTGGTTTATATTTTGGCCAAAGCATAGTAAGCCACTCACCGCGTCAAGGTCGTCTCAATTGAGTGGTCCCTAACTCTTGTTCCTACCTGTTCATGGGCCATGACAGCCACATAAAATCCAGGGAATGCAGGTCAGCATGCAAGCCAAGTACACTTTGCTTGTAACCCCGTCCGGTGCCATTACAGCTTTCATCGGATCCAGGGATGCAAGTACCAACATGCATGCTGAACCCAGCATGGTGATTAAGTTTAAACAACGGGGATATCCGGACAAACTGCTTGCTGAGCAGAGACAAAAAGCGCTGGCTGTAGATAGGGATTCCCTATTGCAGGGTAATGATAACAGGAAGATACAGAAAATAATTACGTTTGTATCTACCTATTCAGAATACAGCGGCGCAATTAATAAAATCCTGAAAAGACACTGGCCAATACTTGGTAGCTGCCTAAAAACGGTACCAGAATTTAGAACATCTCCCTTATGTGCCTACCGTAGGTGTAAAAATATAAGAGACCAACTGGTGAGAGCGGATGTGGGACCCAAATCTATGGTCAGGCAGACAACGTTGGCACCATCAGGCACGGGTTGTTTCCCGTGCCTGCATTGTGTTAACTGTAGCCTGATCTGTAGATCCAGGACATTCACACATCCTGATACGGGACAAAGATATCCCATCAAGTTTCACTTAACATGTGACTCTTCATTTGTAGTCTATGTCTTATCCTGTCCATGCCAACTTCTGTATGTAGGCGAAACTTCCACGGACTTGAAGACTAGGCTTAACAATCATCGTTACACAATCAGAAAGGGACGCAAAGATTTGCCAGTCCCGAGACATTTTGGGCTACTGGGGCATAAAGAAAAAGATCTTAGATGTTGGATCTTAGATCAAGTTCCAATGCCATGGAGGGGTGGGGATCGGGTATCTCCAGGGCCGCTGATAGGCCAGTACAGCTGGCCCAGTTGTACCGGGCCCGGCTGGCAGGGGCGCCCGGGCAGCCTCGACATAACCAATTAATGTTTTAAAAAAAAAAAAAAAAAAACCTCCACAGCCCTGACCGCTAGTCAAACGCCGTCGTACCCCCCCCCCCCCCCCTGCTTTCTACGTTTTTTTTTTTTTTTAAATCGCCGCTCAGTACCTGCCTGCTTGCTCCGTTTGTATGCGGCAGCAGGTAGGGACTATTTCCTCTGTTTCGGGCGCGGAAGAGTATCTCTTCTCTTCTCTCTCCCGCGCCCGCTCCTCTGCTCTGCTCAGTCTGCTCTGCAGAATCAAGTCCCGGCCAGCTTGTCCTTCCCTGGCGCCGCGGAGTGATTCTTCTCCCTCCGCGGCACCAGGGAAGAGAGTGAGAGAAGGAAAAGCACCACTGGCAGGCAGTGAAGAAAGGAAAAAAAATAAAAAAATTTGTGACACTCCGGGCAGCGAATCCAGGAATCCAGGGAGGCAGACAGCACAGCAGCCAGCGCTACTACTACAGTCTATCTACAGTGAAGGAGGAAGTGACTCTGTCCTGGGGCCAGGAATCAGGATAACAGGTATGAATGTACTTGTTTGGGGGGGGGGGGGGGGTCAAGATCTACTGTCTGCAGGCTCACTCTAATTATTATTTCAGGCCTGGCTACCCCACTGTAGTTGAGTTGTCTACAGTAAACTATCTTTAACGAGACCTGGCTTGTTGTTTTTTTTCCACCTTTATCATTTGTTTAATCTTCCTAATTTTTTCAAAATACCACTTCATTTATTCATTAATGTTTTTTTATTACATATTGATATTAAAGAGGTCTGTTCTCATCTGAAAACAGTATTTATTTTGGATAATAAAACTTATAACTGGCTGGAGAAAAATAAATATCACTTGTAGACAAATCTGCATGTTGTTTCAAGGCGGCGTCTGGGGAGGGGCCAAGGGCGGGGCCAGGGGTGTGGCTGAAGGAGGGATCAAGGGGTGGAGCTGAAGGGGGCCCCGTCATGTATGCTGTACGGGGCCCCATGATTTCTATCAGCGGCCCTGGGTATCTCTACTCAAAAAAAGAGAAATGCATTGGATCCAGACACTACAAAGTCTGCATCCTAAAGGTTTAAATATCGACTATAGATATGGTGGAGTGTAGTGGGGAGGTCATTTTGCCCCTATGTTACATTGATGTGGGCTCCAAATTACCTCCTGTGGTTGACAGATTCATTGGTTTAAAAAAAATAAATGTAAACACATAATTATGAGTAACAAATTGATTTTAATATAAATGTAATAGGTAATTTTATTAATATATGTCACTGACACTTTTGCATTATCTTTTCAGATACACTTGCACAGAAGGCACCTCAGAAAACTGATGAACCTGAATGGTGGATGATGAGCCCACGAAAAAACAACTGTGTTGTGATATTCTTCTCTCTGGGTTCCATGCGTATGTCCCGTTAAGATGAAATTCAAGGGGGGAGCACTTTATATTTTCTTTGCTGTAGCTGACACTGTTGCTTGTTCTAAATCGTTCTGTTGTAATGAGGAGTACCCTCACAGTTATGCATTGAAGCAGGGCAAGATCCTACAATGCTGATGACACTGACGTGCCGCTAGCATTGGGGTGATGAGTGGATTTGGGTTTACCATTTTGGAAAGGATGGTTACTCATCCAACCTGCACTATGGTGGTATTCAACCACAGTAACTGATTATGTGGAACGAACAAGACAGTAAGCTACAGAGTTAATGATTACTTTTCTGCTCAGATTCCCTCTTCCAATATGGCGGAAAACAGCTTGTTGTAGCTATTGCGCATGCGCCGCTATGTAGAATCATCGATGGGAGAAGGCGGTGACATGTTATCAGGTGAGCCGCTGATGTCATCAGTAGGCGGCACTGTTATGCATCAGCCTGTCTCCCAGTGATGACGCGATGTGACTGGGACATGCGCGTTGGTCTCCTGAGGACACGCGGATCAGCGCTATGGTACATGTGGGCGCCATCACTCCCCCAGGTAGCGATTAATTAGTCTTCCTTATTTGCACATGTGCACTATTACAGTTGATGCATTAATGATGTATTTGTCACCACTGTGACTGATCCAGACAGGTCTGGGAGGAGAAGGTCGCAGCGACTTGCTACTCGCGATAACTTGTGAGTTTGCTCCATGGTTCAGGGTATGTCATCCAGGTTTTGCCTTGTGAACCTTTTTGTCCTGACTGGGAGTTTGTAGGCATCCTTCTCAGGTGAGTCCTGTCTGCCACTCCCAGCTACTATATTAGTTTCAGTTTCACTTGCAGTCATTGCCAGATATAGTCCTTACTTCCAGTTCTATTTTGACCTTTGAAGGAGATCGTTTGATGGTGTTGCTGTGGAGCTCTTGTCCGGCGTGGACTGTCGTGATTTGGATCGCCTTCTCTGCTTGTGACTGGATAAGTCTATCTCTGCTATAGTTTGTTTGTTGCTGTCTTCCCCTGCTGTTCTCCTAGACATGAGTGATGGTGACTAGTGCTCCCATCGGCCTTTCCCCACTCTAGGCTTGTTAGGGTGACTGAGGGTTTAGGCATCCTGCTCGCCGCACGGGTTCACACCCCGTCTAGGGTATCAGGGCAGACAGGTGCCAGCTTAGGGTTAGTCAGGGGTGGCCATACTATTCCCATCCGTAGATAAGGGTCCCCCTTCCCCTCCGTCTGGTGCGACACGACTGCTGCTGGGATAGCGGTCGTGACAGTATATCTAGCCTTTTAAAAAAAAAAAAAAAAAAAAGTGACATTTCTTTTTTTTTTGCTTGCTGTTTTGCTTTGTATTTTTCTGTTCCACTACGGATCCGGTTACGGTTTTGGCGAAACAATTACAGGGATTATCCCTTGAAGTGGCAGGATTAAAAGCAACAGTGCTGCAGCAGCAGCAGCAATCCTTGGGTTCCACCGTTGCTACGGGAAACCAAGGTACTCCTGAGCCAAAAGTGGATTTACCTGATAGGTTCTCAGGGTATGTCATCCGGGTTTTGCCTTGTGAACCTTTTTGTCCTGACTGGGAGTTTGTAGGCATCCTTCTCAGGTGAGTCCTGTCTGCCACTCCCAGCTACTATATTAGTTTCAGTTTCACTTGCAGTCATTGCCAGATATAGTCCTTACTTCCAGTTCTATTCTGACCTTTGAAGGAGATCGTTTGATGGTGTTGCTGTGGAGCTCTTGTCCGGCGTGGACTGTCGTTATTGGGATCGCCTTCTCTGCTCGTGACTGGATAAGTCTATCTCTGCTATAGTTTGTTTGTTGCTGTCTTCCCCTGCTGTTCTCCTAGACCTGAGTGATGGTGACTAGTGCTCCCATCGGCCTTTCCCCACTCTAGGCTTGTTAGGGTGACTGAGGGTTTAGGCATCCTGCTCGCCGCACGGGTTCACACCCCGTCTAGGGTGTTAGGGCAGACAGGTGCCAGCTTAGGGTTAGTCAGGGGTGGCCATACTATTCCCATCCGTAGATAAGGGTCCCCCTTCCCTTCCGTCTGGTGCGACACGACTGCTGCTGGGATAGCGGTCGTGACAGTATTGATGTGTTACAGATGTAACCAATTATATGTCTTATGGTGCTTTCATATGTAATTTGTTGTATTATGGAGGTTTACTGTATGTAATGCACTAGTCACTTTAACAATTATGACCATTATGCGGTTTTTGCACATATTTATATATTGTACACATGTATTATTTTTAAAGTATCAATTATGCTGTTTGATTGAATGTATGTATTGGCACACCTTTATATACCTGCTGTTCACTGTTCACCAATGCTTGAAAAAGGCTCATGCTTGAGCCGAAACGTCGCTTTTGCCACCATATGGGTGAATAAAAACAAACTTCTTTGAAGAAACGCTTGGAGTGCAGTCCGATTTTTATTTTCTATAAGTGGGTAAGCACCTTTTACCATACTTGGACATTGCACCCGTCTATTTTCCACACTCTTTTAGGGTGGTGCTGCCAGTGTTTTTTTTCTTTATATATATATATATATATATATATATATACACACACATATATACATATATGTATATATATATACCTGGGGGAGAGCCATGGCAGATACACATATACATATGTATGCACTGCATACACATATCCTCATATATATATCTACATAAGAGGGAATATATACACGGCCATACAGGGAATATATATCCCTATTGGCCATATAAGGGGGCCCATATACATACATACCTACACATATCAATGAAGGGGCAGATACATATATATATCCATATACATACGCCCACCTGACTTCCCTCTACAGCATGTAATGAGTCTATCTCATATGTTAGTTTCACCTTTCAGGTTGGATTACTGAAATAAATGAACTTTACACAATATTCAAATTTTTCGAGTTTCAAAGTATATGAGGTTCGTTCCCCATTTTGCCACTTTAGCGGCTCTGTTGACAGGACTCTTGAAGGAACGGAAGTCCGTGATGGTCCGCTGGAATGACCAGGCAGAAGAGGCTTTTTCCGAGTTGAAGTCGGTCCAGTGCGGGTCACAGGTTTTGGTGACACCCGACTTCAAGAGGGAGTTTGTGGTACAGACCGATGCCTCTGAAGTAGGCTTCATTGCTGTGCTCTCTCAGGAAATCAATGGGGAGGAACATCCCGTTGTTTTCCTGAGCCGCAAACTCACCCCAGCCGAGACTAGATACAGTATAGTGGAGAGAGAGTGCCTGGCTATCAAGTGGGCACTCGAGTCTCTCCACTATTATCTGTTAGGGAGAAATTTCTGTCTTGTGACCGACCACTCCCCTCTCAAGTGGATGAGACAGGCCAAAGAGAGGAATGCTCGGGTCACCAGATGGCTCTTGTCAATACAGAACTTCAAGTTCTCAGTGGAACACAGGGCAGGCCACTTACAGGGAAACGTGGATGCCCTGTCCCGGCTACACTGTCTGGTAAGTGTTCAGCCCCTCAGGGTTGAACAAAGGAGGGAGGTATGTAGGAAGGCTCAAGGGTCCATCGTTGATGGAATGTATGTCTCACCGAGGTCTCTGGCCTCGGTGAAGTAAGAGACAGTATTTTCAGGTGTCAGCGGCAGCTAATGCTGATTGACACTTTACCAATTTTTAGTATAGCCAAAGTGATGGGTGGGTGACTACTCCCCACGTTCCCCACGGTCTTGACTGGCCTATAATAAACCCAGCCAGCAGTGTCAGCTGTGAGTAGATTACTCCTCTCTGACAGTGGAGCTCTGTAAGTCTCTGTGTTGGGACCTGGGAGTTTAGGCCTGGATTAAGGCCTGCTACCTTGTTGGTGGTAAGCAGGTGGATTCAGCTTTGTCCAAGGACTTCTTATTTGCCGCATGGTGTGAAAGAACACCAGAATCACAAGGTGACTGTTTTCCTTGAAGCGGACTATTTGTTTTGTCATTTACTTAATGTGTGAATAAACACTGAACTGTTTATTTGAAAGATCAACAACAAAAGAGTCACAGGTGGCACTGCTGATGCGTATTCACACTGGTGCGTGCCTGCACAAGCCTCTCGATACCTCCAAACAAAAACCAACACGGTGGTGCACAATCCAAAGGGTAAAGTCATTTAAATCTTGCAAATGTAGGATGAAGAAAAAATAGGCAGCACTCACCAATGGTTCGTTTGCTTCTTTTATTTCAAGCAGACAAGTAATTCATGCGGCAAGGTAGCAGATAGCCAGATTCACATACAAGTGGCGAAGGCCGTTTCGCGCACGAGTGATCGCGCTTCCTCAGGCCACTACACATGCACGTACCTGTGTGTTGACCTCTTATACCCCGGCGTCAAGTTGCCATGGGAATCCATAACAAACCAGTCGCCATGCACACAACAGTCCATTAATAAGCATGTTGCAACAGGGAAATACATTATTACAAAAACGCATTTAAATCATTGATGTCATTCAGACCAAGCTGACCTAATGCTCCTGTACAAATAATCCATTTTGCTTCTTTTTGCAGAAGGGTACGATGTCTGTCTCCTCCATGAACTGGGTGTGGGACGGTCTCTATTCCAGAAAACTGAAGTGCTTTCACATTCCCTCCATGTACCTTTCTCACATGGTCAATTAGTCTGGGGCAGCCTTTTCCCGTCCTTATAGAATTAAAGTGTTCCCTGATCCTCTCAAATAGACATCTGATGGTTTTTCCTACATAAAAGTGGCCACAATCACACATCAAAACATACACTACATAAGTGCTCCTACAGTTTATGAAACTGGTGATCCTTTTTCTTATGAGTAGAGTTGAGCGTACACCTGGATGTTCGGGTTCGGCCGAACTTCGGAAAAAAGTTCGAGTTCGGGACCCGAACTTGACCCGAACTTGACCCTGAACCCGAACCCCATTGAAGTCAATGGGGACCCGAACTTTTGAGCACTAAAATGGCTGTAAAAATGTCATGGAAAGGGCTAGAGGGCTGCAAATGTCGTCAAAATGTGGTTATGAGCATGGCAAGTGCTCTGCAAACAAATGTGGATAGGAAAATGACTTTAAATAACATAAAATACGTAAAAATTTAAAATTATAATCTTGATCTAGGAGGACCAGGTCCATATGGAGTAGGAGGTTGAGGAGGCGGTGGATGTGGCGGTGTAGGTGGAAGTGGCGGTGGAGGAGGAGGAGGTAGCCTACACTGCTTTTTGGTTTAAATTTTAATTTTAATTTTTTTAAATTATGGTATACCCCAAATCATTGGGAAATACAACCCTCCAGTCGTGCTAAACACACGTTCAGACAATACACCGGCTGCAGGGCAGGCCAGCACCTCCAAGGCGTAAAGGGCAAGCTCAGGCCATGTGCCCAATTTGGAGACCCAGAAGTTGAAGGCCCTGTCAGTTAGTTCGTGTAGGCGTGTGCATACTTACTGCCCCATCATGTCGCACGTCCCCGTGATGTTCACGATCTAATTTAATATCTGCTCTATCAACTTTCGATGTTCTTTTATGCGCCTACCATGGTGATTACGGGTGGCGGGGAATCAGAGTTCCAGGCCGGAGAGGGAGCGTGAGAAAAAGAGACCAATTTAAGGAGATAAATTTATTTAAAAAAATTGGGGATCGAGAAGAAATGTGGGAAAAGTTATTGAGGCGCAAATGTGGGCCAAAAGAGTCAAGCGGAATTGTGGGAAAAGCTATTGAGGCCCAAATGTTGGCCAAAAGAGTATAGCGGAAATGTGGGACAAAGTATTGAAGCTTAAATGTGGTACAACTTGTTTAAGTTTAAGCATTGAATCAATTAATCAAAAAACATCAATTAAAGAAGCATTTAAGAAATTTTATTACCTGTCACCTATGCAGAGCAGGGGTTTATTCACGTCCAAAATTGTATAATGTCAACCCAAGAATGTAACAGAAAAATTACAGAAATTAATTAACCTATCTACTTAGGTAGAGCAGGGGTCTATGACAGAAAACAATTGTTTATTGTCACCCGAAAATGTACAATAAAAATTATTGAAATTTATTAAGCTGTCAACTAGGTAGAGGAGGGGTATATTACACCCAAAAATTGGTGAATTTGACCCTAAAATGTAACTGACAAATGTTTTCTTTTTTTTTACCCGTCTAATAGTTATAGCAGTGGTACATCACACCAAAAAATTGCTGAATTTCACCAGAAAATGTTAATAACAATTTGTTTATTGTTTTAAACGGCCTACTAGGTATAGCATTGGTACTATACACTCAAAAATTGGTTAATTTCACCAGAAAATGTTAATGACATTTTATTTTATTTTTTTAACCAGCCTACTAGGTATAGCAGTGGTACTATACACCCAAAAATTGGTGAATTTCACCCGAAAATGTTAATGACAATTTATTATTTGTTTTTTTAACCGGACTACTAGGTATAGCAGTGGTACTATACACCCAAAAATTTGTGAATTTCACCAGAAAATGTAAATGACAAAGTAGTAAAATGATATAAAATAAAACACGTACAAAAAAAAAAAAGGATTTATGAGGTGGAGTTCCATATGGAGTAGGAGTTTGAGGAGGCATTGGACGTAGCGGAGTAGGTGGAAACGGCGGTGGAGGAGGACGAGATAGCCAACACAGATTTTTGGTTTTAATTTAATTTTGTAAAATTAGGGTACACTCCAAAAGAGTGTGAAATATCCAAAATACAAACATGAGCAATTGCGCTGCAGTATAACAATGGCTGCTTAGTGCCGGTATACATGTCTATTCTGCACAAGGTACGGACAAGCCTTGTGGGATCCATGCCTGGTTCATTTTAATGAACGTGAGCTTGTCCACATTGGCTGTGGACAGGTGGCTGCGCTTGTCTGTGATGACGCACCCTGCCGTGCTAAACACACGTTCAGATAATACACTGGCTGCAGGGCAGGCCAGCACCTCCAAGGCGTAAAGGGCAAGCTCAGGCCATGTGCCCAATTTGGAGACCCAGAAGTTGAAAGGGGCAGACCCGTCATTCAGTACTTGTAGGCGTGTGCACACATACTGCTCCACCACGTTGGTGAAATGCTGCCTCCTGCTAAGACGTTCCATATCAGCTGGTGGTGCTGGTTGTTGTGGCGTGCTGACAAATCTTTTCCACATTTCGGCCATGCTAATCCTGCCTTCTGAGGTGCTGGCGGTGCCCCAGCTGCATTGGCGACCTCTTCCTCATCCTCTGCCTTCACCTTGTGCTTCCACTGTGCCCCTGCTGTCAGGTGGGAATGCAACCAGCAGCGCGTCTACCAGCGTGCGCTTGTACTCGCGCATCTTACGATCACGCTCCAGTGACGGAATTAAGGACGGTACGTTGTCCTTGTAACGAGGATCCAGCAGCGTGGCCACCCAGTAATCAGCACAAGTTAGAATGTGGGCAACTCGGCGGTCGTTGCGGAGACACTGCAGCATGTAATCGTTCATGTGTGACAGGCTGCCCAGGGGCAACGAAAAGCTGTCCTCTGTGGGAGGTGTATCGTCTGTGTCCTCTGAAACCCCCCATCCACGCACCAGTGATGGCCATGAGCTGGTCTGGGTCACTCTTCTGTGAACATGGTTCCTCCTCCTCCATCTCCTCCTCCTCATCCTCCACCTCGTCATCCTCCAGAACTGTGCCCTGGCTGGACAATTGTGTACCTTGGGTTTGTGGGTGCAGGAACCCACCCTCGGAGCCACTTGGGAATGACTGGACAGAAACCCTATGAAATGATCCCTCTTCCTCCTCCTCCTCCTCCTGTGCCACATCCTCTTCCATCATCGCCAGGAGCGTTTTTTCAAGGAGGTATAGAAGTGGGATAGTAACGCTGAGAACGGCGTTATCGGCACTGGCCATGTTGGTGGAGTACTCGAAACAGCGCAACAAGGAACACAGGTCTCACATGGAGGCCCAGTCATTGGTGGTGAAGTGGTGCTGTTCCGCCGAGGGACTCACCCGTGCGTGCTGCAGCTGAAACTCCACTATCGCCTGCTGCTGCTCGCACAGTCTGGCCAGCATGTGCAAGGTGGAGTTCCACCTTGTGGGCACGTCGCATATGAGGCGGTGAGCGGGAAGGCCGAAGTTACGCTGCAGCGCTGACAGGCGAGCAGTAGCAGGGTGAGAACGCCGAAAGCGCGCACAGAAGGCCCGCACTTTATGCAGCAGCTCTGACATATCAGGGTAATTTTTAAGGAATCTCTGCACCACCAAATTCAGCACATGCGCCAGGCAAGGGATGTGCGTCAAACCAGCTAGTCCCAAAGCTGCTACGAGATTTTGCCCATTATCGCACACCACCAGGCCAGGCTTTAGTCTGACTGGCACAAACCACTCATCGGTCTGTTGTTCAAGGCCCGTCCACAGCTCCTGCACGGTGTGGAGTTTGTCCCCTAAACAGATAAGTTTTAAAACTGCCTGCTGTCGTTTACCCCTGGCTGTGCTGAAGTTGGTGGTGAAGGTGTTACGCTGACTGGATGAGGAGCTGGTGGAGAATGAGGAAGCAGAGTAGGAGGAGGAAGCAACAGGAGGAAAACTGAAGCACCCTGCAATCCTCGGTGGTGGAAGGACATGCGCCAAACTGCTATCCGCCTCAGGCCCAACCGCCACTGCATTTACTCAGTGTGCTGTTATGGAGATATAACGTCCCTGACTGTGCTTACTGCTCCACGTAGCCATAGTCAGGTGCACCTTGCCACAGATGGCGCTGCGCAGTGCACACCTGATTTTGTCCCCTACTTGGTTGTGCAGGGAAGGGATGGCTCGCCTGGAAAAGTAGTGGCATCTGGGCACGACGTACTGTGGGACAGCCACCGCCATAAGGCCTTTAAAACTATCCGTCTCCACCAGACGGAATGACAGGATTTCAAAGGCCAGCAATTTAGAAATGCTGGCATTCAGGGCTAGGGATCGCGGGTGGGTAGGGGGGTACTTCCTCTTACTCTCCAGCGTTTCGGAGATGGAGAGATAAACGCTTCCGTGGGACATTGTGGAGATGCTTGGTGACCCAGGTGTTGGTGTTGCTGGCAGATCCTCTGTTTGCGGGGTGCCAGGTGGCACTGTTACTCCAGAGGTGGATTAAGAGGCCGAGACTGCAGCAGAAGAGGAAGCAGGAGGAGCCAGAGACCTTTCTTGGTTTTTGAGGTGTCTACTCCACTGCAGCTCATGCTTTTCACTTAAATGCCTGGTCATGCAGGTTGTGCTCAGGTGGAGAACATTTATGCCTCGCTTCAGGCTCTGATTGCACAGCGTGCAAACCACTCGTGTCTTGTCGTCAGCACATTGTCTGAAGAACTGCCACACCAGGGAACTCCTTGGAGCTGGCTTTGGTGTGCTCGGTCCCTTGCTATGGTGGGCAGTAGGAGGCATACTGTCTAGAGGACTGCCGCTCCGCTTTTGCACCCTGCTCCCTCTTCTGCTGTGCTGGTGACTCTGTGCGACCACCGCCTCTTCCTGCGAACTACATAGGTCACTCGCATGACCTTCATTCCATGTGGGGTCGAGGACCTCATCGTCCTCCACATCATCTTCCAGCCAGTCTTAACCCCTGCCTTCCTTGTCGGTCTGCACACTTTCGAAAGCCCCAGCAGTTGGCACCTGTGTTTCGTCATCATCATCCGAGACGTGCTGCGATGGTCCTCCCATGTACTCATCTTGAAAGATAAGTGGTTGGGCATCGGTGCACTTAAACTCTTCCACTTCTGGGGCAGGGCTAGGTGGATGGCCCTGGGAAACCCTGCTAACAGGGTCATCAAAAAGCAGATGAGACTGCTGCATGACTTGTTTGGCTGATTTGCAAGAGGGTGAGGTGAAAGACTGATGGACATCGGCTGCAGGTGCCAACTGTGGTCTTTCAGCAGGAGACTGGGTGGGAGACAATGTGAAGGAACTGGATCCACTGTCAGCAACCCAATCTACTATCGCCTGTACTTGTTCAGGCCTCACCATTCATAGAGCAGCATTAGGCCCGTCCAAATACTGCTGAAGATTTTGTCGCCTACTCGCACCTAAGGAAGGGCTTTCACTTGTGTGTGTAGCTGGCACAGATCGTTCACGTCCTCTCCATGCAACAGGAGCTCCACCAGCAGCACCATGACCTCGGCCACGTCCCTTATTTGTTGCTCTCCTCATATTTCTTGAATTTAGGATCTTGCCCTAAATTGGTGTTTAAATAATAAAAGAATAGAATGAAAGTATGTAAAGGGTATATCTGACACGGCCTGAACCAGACTAGGCCTCAATAAAATATTTTTTTGCCCAAAATGGCTGTATTTCAAATACCTGAATCAAACCCCTGTATGTAGAGGGAGTATCTCACACGGTCTGAATCAGTGTAGGCCAGAAGTAAATATATCTTTGCTCAAAATGGCTGTATTTAAAATGCCTGATTCAAACTCCTGTATGTAGAGGGGGTATCTCACACGTTCTGAACCAGTGTAGGCCTGAAGTAAATATATCTTTGCACAAAATGGCTGTATTTTAAATGGCTGTATTTCAAATGCCTGATTCAGACCCTTGTATGTATAGGTGGTATCTCACACGGTCTGAACCAGTGTAGTCCTGAAGTAAATATTTCTTTGCCCAAAATGGCTGAATTTCAAATGGCTGTATTTCAAATCCCTGAATCAAACCCCTGTATGTAGAGGGTGTATCTCACATGGCCTGAACCAGTGTAGGCCTGAAGTAAATATATCTTTGCACAAAATGGTTGTATTTCAAATGGCAGTATTTCAAATCCATGAATCAAACCCCTGTATGTAGAGGGAGTATCTCACAGGGCCTGAACTAGTGTAGGCCTGAAGTAAATATTTCTTTGCCCAAAATGGCTGTATTTCAAACGGCTGTATTTCAAATCCCTGAATCAAACCCCTGTATGTAGAGGGTGTATCTCACATGGCCTGAACCAGTGTAGGCCTGAAGTAAATATATCTTTACACAAAATGGCTGTATTTCAAATGGCAGTATTTCAAATCCCTGAATCAAACCCCTGTATGTAGAGGGTGTATCTCAAACGGTCTGAACCAGTGTAGGCCTGAAGTAAATATTTCTTTGCCCAAAATGGCTGTATTTCAAATTGCTGTATTTCAAATCCCTGATTCAAACCACTGTATGTGGAGGGAGTATCTCACATGGCCTGAACTAGTGTAGGCCTGAAGTAAATATTTCTTTGCACAAAATGGTTGTATTTCAATTGGCTGAATTTCAAATGCCTGATTCAAACCTCTGTATGTAGAGGGGGTATCTCACACGGTCTGAACCAGTGTAGGCCTGAAGTAAATCTTTCTTTGCCCAAAATGGCTGTATTTCAAATGGCTGTATTTCAAATCCCTGAATAAAACCCCTGTATGTAGAGGGAGTATCTCACAGGGCCTGAATCAGTGTAGGCCTGAAGTAAATATTTATTTGCACAAAATGGCTGTATTCCAATTGGCTGTATTTCAAATGCCTGATTCAAACCCCTGTATGTAGAGGGGGTATCTCACACGGTCTGAACCAGTGTAGGCCTGAAGTAAATATTTCTTTGCCCAAAATGGCTGTATTTCAAATTGCTGTATTTCAAATCCCTGAATCAAACCACTGTATGTGGAGGGAGTATCTCACAGGGCCTGAACTAGTGTAGGCCTGAAGTAAATATTTCTTTGCACAAAATGGTTGTATTTCAATTGGCTGAATTTCAAATGCCTGATTCAAACCCCTGTATGTAGAGGGGGTATCTCACACGGTCTGAACCAGTGTAGGCCTGAAGTAAATCTTTCTTTGCCCAAAATGGCTGTATTTCAAATGGCTGTATTTCAAATCCCTGAATCAAACCCCTGCATGTAGAGTGAGTATCTCACAGGGCCTGAACCAGTGTAGGCCTGAAGTAAATATATCTTTGCTCAAAATGGCTGTATTTAAAATGGCTGTATTTAAAATGCCTGATTCAAACCCCTGCATGTAGAGTGAGTATCTCACAGGGCCTGAACCAGTGTAGGCCTGAAGTAAATATATCTTTGCACAAAATGGCTGTATTTCAAATGCCTGATTCAAACCCCTGTATGTAGAGGGGGTATCTCACACGGTCTGAACCAGTGTAGGCCTGGAGTAAATATTTCTTCGCCCAAAATGGCTGTATTTCAAAAGGCTGTATTTCAAATCCCTGAATCAAACCCCTGCATGTAGAGTGAGTATCTCACAGGGCCTGAACCAGTGTAGGCCTGAAGTAAATATATCTTTGCTCAAAATGGCTGTATTTAAAATGGCTGTATTTAAAATGCCTGATTCAAACCCCTGTATGTGGAGGGGGTATCTCACACGGTCTGAACCAGTGTAGGCCTGAAGTTAATATTTCTTTGCCCAAAATGGTTGTATTTCAAACGGCTGTATTTCAAATCCCTGAATCAAACCCCTGCATGTAGAGGGAGTATCTCACAGGGCCTGAACCAGTGTAGGCCTGAAGTAAATATATTTTTGCACAAAATGGCTGTATTTCAAATGGCTGTATTTCAAATTCCTGAATCAAACCCCTGTATGCAGAGGGAGTTTCTCACAGGGCCTGAACCAGTGTAGGCCTGAAGTAAATATATCTTTGCACAAAATGGCTGTATTTCAAATGGCTATATTTCAAATCCCTGAATCAAACCCCTGTATGTAGAGGGGGTATCTCACACGGTCTGAACCAGTTTAGGCCTGAAGTAAATATTTCTTTGCCCAAAATGGCTGTATTTCAAATGGCTGTATTTCAAATGCCTCATTCAAACCCCTGTATGTAGAGGGTGTATCTCACACGGTCTGAACCAGTGTAGGCCTGAAGTAAATATGTCTTTGCCCAAAATAGCTGTATTTCAAATGGCTGTTTTTTAAATGCCTGATTCAAACTCCTATATGTAGAGGGGATATCTCACACGGTCTGAACCAGTGTAGGCCTGAAGTAAATATTTCTTTGACCAAAATGACTGTATTTCAAATGGCTGTATTTCAAATCCCTGAATCAAACCCCTGTGTGTAGAGGGAGTATCTCACAGGGCCTGAACCAGTGTAGGCCTGAAGTAAATATTTCTTTGTACAAAATGGCTGTATTCCAATTGGCTGTATTTCAAATGCCTGATTCAAACCCCTGTATGTAGAGGGGGTATCTCACACGGTCTGAACCAGTGTAGGCCTGAAGTAAATATTTCTTTGCCCAAAATGGCTGTATTTCAAAAGGCTGTATTTCAAATCCCTGAATCAAACCCCTGCATGTAGAGTGAGTATCTCACAGGGCCTGAACCAGTATAGGCCTGAAGTAAATATATCTTTGCACAAAATGGCTGTATTTCAAATCCCTGAATCAAACCCCTGTATGTACAGGGAGTATCTCACACGGTCTGAACCAGTGTAGGCCTGAAGTAAATATATCTTTGCTCAAAATGGCTGTATTTCAAATGGCTGTATTTAAAATGCCTGATTCAAACCCCTGTATGTAGAGGGGGTATCTCACACGTTCTGAACCAGTGTAGGCCTGAAGTAAATATATCTTTGCACAAAATGGCTGTATTTTAAATGGCTGTATTTCAAATGCCTGATTCAGACCTCTGTATGTAGAGGGGGTATCTCACACGGTCTGAACCAGTGTAGTCCTGAAGTAAACATTTCTTTGCCCAAAATGGCTGAATTTCAAATGGCTGTATTTCAAATCCCTGAATGAAACCCTATGTGGTGAAACCAACCTCGCCACTGGGTTTCGGAGGGGCCTGGCTACCAGCCTCTTGCCTCAGGATTATGGCCCATACTAACTTTAAAGGAGCAGACAGACCGGCCGCACAGCCTAAATCTGTCTTTGCAATTGTATTTTGTTATGTGAGGATACCCAGATAGCTCATTTTATTGTATTCATGTTGTCTGAGTGCCATTCACCTAATAATATGCACTCAGACTTGAGCTATCAGTGGATATGTTAAATGTCTGTGTTTACTGTAAGGGTTGTGACATTGTATGTTTAAATGGTGATTCCTGTCATGTTGTTCCCACATGTGTATTGGTGATTACCCTTTGTCCTGAGAGATAATTGAATTGCTCCTCGGGTGTCTCCAGGGCAGAGAGGAGGAAACCATGATGCATTGTGGGGATGTCTTGTGTCTGTGTATCTTGAATTGCTGCATATCTGTCCTGTGTCACAGTCTAGATTCTGGTCCCCTAGGGGCGTGTCCACCAGATGGGGACCTGCATAAATACGGGCGGGTAGCCCTCAATAAAGTGTTCCTGTTTTATCCTTCATCATGTTGAGGCTGATGTTTGGGTAACTGATCGACGCTGGGGATTGCTATACGCTGGGAGATTTGCTATACTCCCCTGGCTATAACTACTAGCTCTTTTAAGAGCTGTTCCTGCTCTCTGGTTTTAGGAGAGGTTCACCCACTGGAGCCTGGAGCCTTGTCGTAGGTCCAGGGTGGGTAGGAGACGGTGAGACCTCAACCAAGCTTCGGCGGTTCGTGGGGTCTGCAGTGCGTACGTTGTCAAGTGGAGTGCTTGGAGTCCTCGGAAAGCGCTAGGAGCACCCATTCAACGGAGGTACCCGAGCGGGGTGCTAGGAGATCCGTTACAAAACCCCTGTATGTAGAGGGTGTATCTCACACGGCCTGAACCAGTGTAGGCCTGAAGTAAATATATCTTTGCACAAAATGGCTGTATTTCAAGTGGCAGTATTTCAAATCCCTGTATGTAGAGGGTGTATCTCAAAAGGTCTGAACCAGTGTAGGCCTGAATTAAATATTTCTTTGCCCAAAATGGCTGTATTTTAAATGGCTGTATTTCAAATCCCTGAATCAAACCCCTGCATGTAGAGGGAGTATCACACAGGGCCTGAACTAGTGTAGGCCTAAAGTAAATATTTCTTTGTACAAAATGGTTGTATTTCAATTGGCTGAATTTCAAATGCCTGATTCAAACCCCTGTATGTAGAGGGGGTATCTCACACGGTCTGAACCAGTGTAGGCCTGAAGTAAATATTTCTTTGCCCAAAAAATGAAATCCCACTTATTAAACCTGGGCACACCTTTGAAGTGAAAACCATTTCAGGGGACTACCTCTTGAAGCTCATCAAGAGCTCATCAAGAGAATGCCAAGAGTGTGCAAAGCAGTAATCAAAGCAAAAGGTGGCTACTTTGAAGAACCTAGAATATGATATATTTTCAGTTGTTTCACACTTGTTTGTTATGTATATAATTCCACATGTGTTAATTCATAGTTTTGATGCCTTCATAGTCATAAAAATAAAGAAAACTCTTTGAATGAGAAGGTGTGTCCAAACTTTTGGTCTGTACTGTATATATTAAACTTGAATTTAACACTTGCAGATCTGGAAAATACTGTTTTTTGAAGAAAAAAAAGTGTTTTTCAAACCTCAGAAAATGATGGGTGTATTTCTAGCTTAAATTGCACACGGACTAATCCAGATGTTGTAGATTGCCAAAAAAGAATTTTTTTGGTAACAGAATATGAAATCTTTATATATTAAACTTGAATTTAACACTTGCAGATCTGGAAAATACAGTTTTTTTAAAAAAAATTGTGTGTTTTTAAAACCCCAGAAAATGATGGGTGTATTTCTAGTTTAAATTGCACATTGACTAATCCAGATGTTGTAGATTGCCAAAAAAAGTCTTTTTTTGGTATTAGAATATGAAAGCTGTATATATTAAACTTGAATTTAACACTTGCAGATCAGGAAAATTCAGTTTTTTGGCAAAAAAGTGTGTTTTTAAAACCCAGGAAAATGATGGGTGTATTTCTACCTTAAATTGCACACTGACTAATCCAGATGTTGTAGTTTGCCAAAAAAATTGTGATTTGCAATGTCCCAATAGATCAGATGCAGTGCTGGTGCACTGAGCTTGCATAAAATGGCCGCCGCCACCCACCTTTTTTTTCGGTCAATGGCCTCAGGGCAGGGTAAAACGATTGTGCCCTGCACCTACACAACTATTTCTCTGTAGATCGCTGAGATAGATTCTCTCCTATTCTCTCACTGAAATCACAAGTCCAGCAGCATCCTCTCCCTACACTTGTAACAGCAGAGTGACGTGCAGAGCTACGTGACTCCAGCTTATATAGAGCCTGGGTCACATGCTGCTCTGGCCAATCACAGCCATGCCATTAGTAGGCATGGCTGTGATGGCTTCTAAGGTCAGACAGTTAACCGCTTGTTGATTGGCTGCTGTGCAGCCTTTCAAAAAGCGCCAAGAAGGTGCCGAACACTGAACCCGAACCCGAACTTTTACAGAAATGTTCGGGTTCAGGTCCGGGGTCCAAAAATCCTAAAGTTCGGTACGAACCCGAACTTTACTGTTCGGGTTCGCTCAACCCTAGTTATGAGAACTATTTTAACAATCTTTTTTGGAAGTTGTGTTCACATACATTTTGTATTTGTAGTTGCCAACTGGCAACCTCTCCTGAAACCAATTGGTCTTTTTTTCTCCCAGGAATCTGTTTCTCACAAACCTATCTTTTATTGTGTGGCTACGTCTATACGTGATTAACGTTTTTTCATCCACTATGCCTTTCAGACCCCCATCTTTTTTCAGGATATCCCAGTGTTTAAATATTGCTGTTCGTATTGAATTAGCCATCGGGCTAAATTTTTATGAAAATACACATCTCTTTTTGTTATTATTTTTATTTTCCTGTTGTCCTTTCCTATCATTCCCTCTTTTACCTACTAATAACTCATCTTGGGACAATTTCTCAACCTCTTTTATATTCTCATCCAGTAGGTGTTCAGGATACCCCCTTTGTAATAAGCGTTATTTTAAATGCAGTGCTTGTTTTTTATATCCTTCATCTTTGCTATTAATGAGTCTCAATCTAACAAATTGGCCATATGGCACAGATTTTTTTAACGGGATACGGATGAAAACTCATCGTCGTGGTGTAGTAGAGAGTTGGTCGCCGTGGGCTTACGATAGCCCTCCGTGACCAACTCTCCACCACAAACCACGACAGACACGTCCAGAAATTCCAGACGTAACCCCCCCATATTCATCGTGAATTTCATCGCCATACAATTTTCATCATTGAGGTGCTGTAAAAATTCCCTACACATGTTCTCTGTTCCGGACCAAATTATAAAAACATTGTCCACAAACCGAAGGAACAATTTAATGTACTGTAGGTAAGGATTACTGGTATTAAAAATACATTTGTTTTCCAATCTAACTAGGTACATATTTGCAAATGTACATGAGACAGGAGTCCCTATTGCTGTACCGACTTTTTGTCTATACCAGTCCATTCCAAACCTAAAGACATTATTCTCTAAAATAAATAACAAAGCTTCCTGTTTATTTGAAAGACTTTGTTGTTGCCTCTATACTGCGTCTGTTAACCTGCCTGCCAGAGCGAATCCCCACACCTTTCATAGGTGACATTTTTTTATGTGAAACAGGCTTTTTTTGTTAAAATTGACGGGTGATTGTAGACCTCCTTTTGCTGTATGGCCAAAATTACAAAGTTGTGGGTCCTGCAGTAAACATAATGAAGACGCTGATGACAACATACCAGCAGACTTTACCTTTATCATCTATTCACAATTAAATCAAGCATCTTCAGTAAGTTGAAAATATTCATGTGTTTCGCTCTGTCTGCATATGATCTCCATAGAACACATGACAGGAGAGCCTCTGGTTTGGAATCAAAGTCCAATTCCATTATCCTTTCATTGGTGAAATTTTTTATTTAAAACATGTTTTTTTTGGGGAAAATTGATGGGTGATTGTAGACTCCTTTTGCTGTATGGACCGTAAATTTTTTATGTGAAACAAGGTTTTTGGGGGAAAATTGATGGTGATTGTACGCTTTGTTCTGTATGAACTGAATTCCATTATCCTTTCATTGGTGAAATTTTTTATGTGAAACAGTTTTTTGTGGGGTAAAATTGATGGGTGATTGCAGACCTCCTTTTGCTGTATTGACCGAATAATGTTGTCGAGGATCCTGCAATAAACATAATGAAGACACTGATGACAACACACCAGCAGACTTTGCCTTTACCATCTATTCACATTTAAATCAAGCAGCTTCAGTAAGTTGAAAATATTCATGATTAAAGGGGTTGCCTGGGTTAAGAGCTGAACCCGGACACGCCTACAATCCCACCCAGACAGCCCACTGCTACGAGCATCGGAGCATTCCATGCTCCGATGCTCTCCCCTGCCCCATCTGAATCACGCAAGACAAAGGCATTTTATGGAGATCAGGTGACGTACTGGGCTCTCCATACGGACTGCTAGATGGAGGCTTCCACCTAACAGTGATCCTGGGAACATCACTGGCACTAATGGGCGGGCATTAGTGCTGCACTATCCAGTAAAAGCCTCTGCCCAGCAGTGTGTTATTATAAGCAAAAAAGCCCTTGTCCTGCACGATTCAGCGCAGGGCAAGAAAGGGCATCGGAGCATGAAATGCTCCGATGCTTCCACCACAGGGCCTGCCTGGATGAAAATGTGGGCACGCCAGGGTTCAGCTGTGAACCCCGACAACCCCCTTTTAGTTTAATTTTTTTTATTATATTCACCTGTGCTACCATTAGCTTTCCCCAGGTTTAGGGCTCATGCACACAGCCGTAGCCATTTTTGCCTCCGCGAATTGCAGATCGGCAAAACACAAATACCGGCCGTGTGCGTTCTGCCTTTTGCAACGTCCGTCCCTCTGTAGAACTGTCCATAATACGGACAAGAATAGGACATGTTCTTTTTTTTGTGGGTGTCGCGGAACAGACATATAGATTTGAACAGCAAACAGTGTACTGTTTGCATCTTTAGGCTGTCTGCTCTGGAGACCGAAATATAAAAAAGGGAAGGGCGTGCACTCGTCCGGCAGTTCATTTCCAAAGTAAAGCAGGGAGTCATCTGCTCCCTGCTTCACTGTTCTTCTGAGCTCCAGTGCTCCCCCCTTTGGCCACACATTGCGCTGCTGGCTGTGTAGGAGGAGCGCGAAAAGTCCGGGAATCAGCCTCTAGCACAGCCAGCAGCGCAATGTGTGTGTGGGAGTGCATCGTCAGGGAAGCAGGTAAGTATTTGTGTGTGAGGGGGCACATATCTGGGCATAACTTCATCGAGGGGGCACAAAAGTGGGCATAACTACAGTGAGGGAGCACAAATGTGGGCATGACTCCAGTGGGGGGTACACACTGTGGGCATACCTACTGTGAGGGGCACACAGATGGGCATAACTACTTTGAGGGGGGCAAAGGTGAACATAACTATAGTGAGGGGCCACAAGGAGGACATAATTACTGTGAAGGGGCAGAAAGGTGAGCATAACTAATGTGAAGGTCACAAAGGTAAGCATAACTACTGTGAAGGGGCACAAAGGTGTAATCATAACTACAGTGAGGGGCCACAAGGAGGATATAACTATTGTGAAGGAACCACAAGGTGGGCATAACTACTGTGAGGTGGGCACAATGTAGGCATTACTACTGTGTGGTAGCACCAAGGGGAAAAGCCCTAGATTACCCTGTTATACTTTGGGATGGCTCAGTCTTACAGAACCAGCACAGCGCCCCCTTGTAGGTATTTACCAGATGCAGTCACCATCCCTTCCTTATGTGGTTATTCTTTATTCTCACCGCAGTGACCTTGTTCCAGATCCATTGGGCATCATGTCGACGCCAGCAACACCTTGGATGAGGTAGGAGCAGTTTGTTCTTTTGTTTATTGCAAGGAGTATTAGTACCGGCATGTACCCTACGACGATTTTATTAGCTGGGACTGGGTGAGTATAGTTATGCATTAGGAGTAGTTAGGGGAGTGGCTTAGTGTAAAAAACAAACACATTTGCTGCGGTGTGCACAGCGGGGGGTTGTATTTGAATCCTTGCCCCAGGTACAGGAAAGCTACACCTCTGGGCAACACTGACCAAGCTGAATATATGCAAGAGTATTGTCCTGTTCTAATTCAAAGAACCCAGCTCAGGTTAAATAATGTGGAATTTAAATGTGGAAGGGGACAAATGTCATTTTATCATAGAACATTTCTCATCACATAGATGTGGGTATGAATAGATGCAACTCAGATCCTTGAGTGTTTTACCTCTTCACTGGCAAACTGAGGAAATTGCAATTCATAAAAAAAAAACATTTTCTAACAAGCACTAGTAAGTATATAAAATGAGAATGCTCGGACTGGGAGAAAACGTCTGTAAGTGGGTAAGTAACTGGCTTAATGATAGAAAACAGAGGGTGGTTATTAACGGTACATACTCAGATTGGGTCACTGTCACTAGTGGAGTACCTCAGGGGTCAGTATTGGGCCCTATTCTCTTCAATATATTTATTAATGATCTTGTAGAAGGCTTGCACAGTAAAATATCAATTTTCACAGATGACACTAAACTGTGTAAAGTAATTAACACTGAAGAGGACAGTATACTACTACAGAGGGATCTGGATAGATTGGAGGCTTGGGCAGATAAGTGGCAAATGAGGTTTAACACTGACAAATGTAAAGTTATGCACATGGGAAGGAATAATGCAAGTCACTCGTACATACTAAATGGTAAAACATTTGGTAACACTGACATGGAAAAGGATCTAGGAATTTTAATAAACAGCAAACTAAGCTGCAAAAAACAGTGTCAGGCAGCTGCTGCCAAGGCCAATAAGATAATGGGTTGCATCAGAAGGGGCATAGATGCCCGTGATAAGAACATAGTCCTACCACTTTACAAATCATTATTCAGACCACACATGGAGTACTGTGTACAGTTTTGTGCTCCAGTGAACAAGGCAGACATAGCAGAGCTGGAGAGGGTCCAGAGGAGGGCAACTAAAGTAATAACTGGAATGGGGCAACTACAGTACCCTGAAAGATTATCAAAATTAGGGTTATTCACGTTAGAAAAAAGACGACTGAGGGGAGATCTAATTACTATGTATAAATATATCAGGGGTCAGTACAGAGATCTATCCCATCATCTATTTATCCCCAGGACTGTGACTGTGACGAGGGGACATCCTCTGCGTTTGGAGGAAAGAAGGTTTGTACACAAACATAGAAGAGGATTCTTTACGGTAAGAGCAGTGAGACTATGGAACTCTCTGCCTGAGGAGGTGGTGATGGTGAGTACAATAATGGAATTCAAGAGGGGCCTGGATGTATTTCTGGAGTGTAATAATATTACAGGATATAGCTACTAGAGAGGGGTCGTTGATCCAGGGAGATATTCTGATTGCCTGATTGGAGTCGGGAAGGAATTTTTTATTCCCCTAAAGTGAGGAAAATTGGCTTCTACCTCACAGGCTTTTTTTGTCTTCCTCTGGATCAACTTGCAGGATGACAGGCCGAACTGGATGGACAAATGTATTTTTTCGGCCTTATGTACTATGTTACTATGTTACACTCTCATACTGCTGTGATTCTTTAATTGTAGTTTCTGTTTAATACACCCACATATACTGTATGTACTGTATATAGAAATCCTTCTGCTACTATGCCAAACTGTATAAACCTCCCTGACTTTCGTTTTAGAAGTAAAATCGAAGTTCCTAAAGGGGTTGTCTCACTTGGAACAATGGTAGTTATGTTCAATAAAACCCCATAATAAACAACTTACTAATATACTTCATGCTTCAAAACTGCCTCATCTCCTTGATAATCCTAATTTTGTAGCCCTTTAGAGCATGACCATTGTCAGGGGTTACGGCCACCACTGCAATCTAGTAGCGGTGGCCGCGTCTGTTCATTGTGAAGTACAGAGCTGGCTTGGATGTTTGCCGGGATCACAGGAGCGAGCTCTCAAAGCTGCTCATGTGCACTAGCTCCCTTCTGTACCGGCCACCTCATATGTACTGTGTTGAACAGCTCCCGGCAATTTCAGAAGCCTGGGAACTGTTCAACACAAGAAAAAGCAGCTCCAGGCATAGGGGTTAACTACTACATGTTCGGAATCTAGGCTGTCATCTGTGTCATCATGTTCGGCGGACTTTTAACTTTGTAATATAGTGTGCCCTTGCACTCTCAGCCAGGGGAGCCAACATGGCACAGGAAGCTGTAGGTTTGATTACCGTGCTCCCTGTGCCATCAATCAAATGAAGTGTGACGACCCGCAGAATGAACTGAAAGTGCACCGCTAAAGATCCAGGCTGTGCTCAAATTTCAAGGTGAGACAACCCCTTTAGGTACCTGAGGTCAGAAATAAGAGAAGTGAGGAGGGGAAAATATTACTTAGTAATATCAATAATTATTATCAATAGCAATATCTGAAGTTACTGATTAAGGGGTTTGATATACCTGCTTCCACAAAATATTGATTGAGGGGTGCAATATACCTGCTTCCACCAAATACTTAATAGGGGGTTTGATATACCTGCTTCCACAAAATACAGATTGAGGGGTGTGATATACCTGCTTCCACCAAATATTGATTAAGGGGTTCTATATACTTTCTTCCACAAAATACTGATTGAGGGGTGCGATATACCTGTTTCCACAAAAAAATTATTAGGGGGATTGAGGCAATTGTCATGCCTGCTTCCACCAAATATTGATAGAGGACTGCGATACACCTGCTTTTACAAAATACTGATTAAGGAATTTGATATACCTGCTTCCACCAAATATTGATTAAGGGGTTCTATATACCTGCTTCGACAAAATATTACTTGAGGGGTGCAATATACCTGCTTCCACAAAATATTGATTAGGGGGATTGATATACCTGCTTGCACCAAATATTGATTGAGGCATGCAATATACCTGCTTCCACAAAATACTGATTAAGGGGATTGATATACCTGCTTCCACCAAATATTAATTGAGGCCTGCAATACACCAGCTTCTACAAAATACTGATTAAGGGGATTGATATAACTGCTTCCACCAAATATTGATTAAGGACTGCGATACATCTGCTTCCACAAATACTGCTCTTCTCTAAAGACTTTGGCAAAGGGTCATTTTAAAAATTACAGGCAGAGGAAGAGGCAGGCCATTCCACCGTGGTGGTAGGGGTAGGGCAGGTGCTCCAGGCCGGAGCTTAAGTGGGAAGTTGGAGAAGGTGCGTGAGATTACGTCAAAGGATGCACCAGAGTTGGTTGAGTGGCTCACTCAGCCTTCTGCTACTCCACCCTCCTCATCCTCTCTATCTGCACCCTCCTCACTCTGCTGTGTGCACCCCCAAAGACACCACCACCACAACCATAGCCCCTTCACTCGAGTCAGAGGAATTATTTTCCCTTCCATTCCCAGACCTTACTGATGCACAGCCATTCTTAGCATCAGATGAGGAAGAGGAGGTAGCAACGGCTGCCACCAAGAGGTCTGACGACAGTTCCCAGATCAGCCCAGGGAGGGAGGTCCCCGCTGTTGTTGCCTACTCCGAGATCTCTAATGTCAGTGGTGGTGAAGGTGACAATGATGACGTGTCGATGGATGTCACGTGGCTGCCCACAAGAGAGGAAGTGGAGGGGTGTTCAGAGGTAGAGACGGAGTAGCAGATAGGGAGGAGAAAGAAGAAAAGCAGGCAGAAGTTGCAGTGCACAGGAGGCAAAAAGAAGACTGCAAATGTATCTGAAGCCAGCCATCCACCATACAAGGTCACCTCTTGCGCTCCCAGGACGCCGGCACATGGTTCCGCAGTGTGGTCTTTTTTTAACGTCTCAGCTGCTGACAATAGTGTTGTCATCTGCAGCCTGTGTTGGCAACACATAAGTCGCGGTAAGCCCAGACTGCTGGTATTCAGGAGAGGGCAAAGGAGAGCTAAGAACCGGGCCGGCACCTCTGCCTACCTGAAGCTCCCTTTACCTAAGAACTGCCCCATACAATAAAAACGCAGGACAACAGGTAACCTTTTAGCTGGGTGATGATCGGCCACAGCTTATTTATTTTATGCGGCAAAACCAAATAACAACTTGGAGCGGTATGCCAACCGCCGGTCTCCCGGCGGGCAAGTACGCCATCAGCCATTTCCAACGCTCCGCTGTAACAATTGCCGCCAGCTGTGACTTCATTTCTCAAATCAAATCGCCCTTCTTAAAAGAGAAGACAATGTAAATAACTCAAACATGGTAACCGGTTTAACATCTACATAAACTAAACCTTATACCTCGTCATTCCTTTCACCTTCACTTATCTCATCTTCCTCTTATATTTCCACTTCCCACTGTTCTTTTTTTTTTTTTTTTAACAGAAAATTAAGGAAACTCTCCGCTAAGACACCCATCCAAGGGCGGGAGGGTGGGCAACACGGCTTCCGCTGCAAAGAGGAAGTGCAGCAGCCGGGGAGTGGGTTATATACCCTGCTAGAGGGAGGGAACATCACTAACTCGTCCCTCCGTGACGTGCCACGACTCCCTTAACCCCTCAGTCCCTGAAAGCAACCGTCAAGGTGCTGCATCTTCCCATGGCTAGGAAGGGGGAAAGGGGGCCACCAGTCCCTAAGCACCCTCCCTAGAAGTCGGGCGCTTGCCAGACTGCTGGTATTCAGGAGAGGGCAAAGGAGAGCTAAGAACCGGGCCGGCACCTCTGCCTACCTGAAGCTCCCTTTACCTAAGAACTGCCCCATACAATAAAAACGCAGGACAACAGGTAACCTTTTAGCTGGGTGATGATCGGCCACAGCTTATTTATTTTATGCGGCAAAACCAAATAACAACTTGGAGCGGTATGCCAACCGCCGGTCTCCCGGCGGGCAAATACGCCATCAGCCATTTCCAACGCTCCGCTGTAACAATTGCCGCCACGGAGGAGACCCGCAGCCATACACGGGGCTCCGACCACCACCCAGCAAAAACATGGCCTGTTCAATACCGTCCTGCAAGCCAGAAATAAAGATATCCAGCCCAATCTCAGTCAAGTGAACTCCATCGGGCCTCATCAGGGATCTATTGTCGCCTTCTAGTTGGCGATGTCTCACCACAATCCGGCCACGGGACCGAACAAACCGGGACATGCGAGAATTGACCGTCCTCCTACATTTCTCTGCAGCCTCGGCATCCCTGGCGCCGTGCCAGACCACCCGGGGAATGATCTCGGACCAGACCAGTACCATCTCGGCAAAGAAGGACGAGAACCTCTCAATGTCGGAGCGCATGAGAGTCATGAGCTCAGCCAAGCGTGATAGACATAGGTCATTGCCACCAGCATGAATGACAAGAATCACCGGACCCCTGGAATGAAAACCAATATCTACCACCTCAGTAAGAAGCTGTGACCATTTAAGACCACGGATACCCCTCCAGGATACATCCACTTCACGGAATCCCAGCATCCGACCGCCAGGCCTGCATTCCGCCCTTTGAGCCGCCCAGAAAATGTACGAGTGGCCAACCAACCAGACCGCCGGGCGCACCACACCTAAAAGAGAAAACAGTTAGTACCAAAGTAACATATGATAACGCTGCGAACCCGCGCTAAAAACCCACTGGTGCCGTATCCTGCATAACAGGCTGAAACACAAGAAACACACATATACAACACCCGTATGACTCACACATTTATTGCAAAATTCGTACTTTTTTATTTACTTTTTTATTTTTTATTTTTTTACTTTTTTTAAAAAATTTTTTATAAGAGATCCGGCCTAATATACCTGGCGTAACAGGAGGACTGCCACCTGCCAATGCGCATAACCTCCGACTCAGGCAAACCGGCTCTGGCCGCCTCTGTAGCCGCACCAATGCGAAACGAGTGAGTGCCAAAATCCTTCGGCTCGATTCCCAACCGTGATAAGCAAGCGCGAAATACAGATACAAACTGGAATTTTGTCAAAGGGGAGGTGTCCAGATGAGTGAAGAAATTAGCACCACCAACGCGAGACTCACCGTAAACCGAGACCAAACGAACCGGGCAAGCCACACCAGACACCTGGTGAAGCGGGATCCACGCCCCCCTGCCAAACTGGTCCGTCTTAGATCTGCGAACACGGACCCTGACAGCCCCATTCCCCCAGACCACATCCTGAGATAACAACCCCCCTGGCTTCTTACCGGAAGGGGGAAGCAATTCACCCACCCGGAGAGCTGCAAAAAAGGCCAAACTAAAACAGGCCGAAAAAAGCTTTGCCTCAAACACTGAAGTACACCCCCCCGAACAAACCTCGACCAACCTACATAACAAGTTAAAAGAAATAGGACGGCGACAATCCTTCAAAACATAATCCTTCTTCCAGCCCTTCATAGCCTGCCTGATGATAAAATGCTTGGAGACATCAGGCCAACCACAAAGGCGAAAGAAAAAGGCAACCCCAGATAACCGCCGCTGCGCAACTGGTGCAGATACACCCATGGATCTGAGCTTTAGCAACCACTCTACCGTAACCTCCAGACGGAGGGAGTCCTGTGTGGAAACGTCCCTGGCACCCACGCCCAACCACCAGTCGGCCCATGCCTTACCGTAACCCCGCCAGGTCGCAGGCGACACCGAAGCCCCAACCAGAGACCTCAGCTGGTGGCCACCAAACACCATAGATCCTCCGGACATTCCTTCCCGATGTGCTCCGCTTCCGGAAGCAGCTCCCGAAAAACCTGCCAACGAAAACGGGAGAGAGCATCAGCAATACTGTTATCAACACCTGGAACATGTCGAGCCCTGAAATAGATATAAAGCTCAAGACAACGCAATGCTAAATGTCGCAACAGCGCAATCACCGGGAGAGAAGACGATGACAGGCGGTTAATACAATGGACCGCACCTAAGTTATCAGACCAGAAGCAAACGTGGTGATTAGAAAGCTTGCGGCCCCAGATCTCCACAGCAACCACAATAGGGAACAATTCCAGCAACGTTAAATTCTTACAAAGACCATGAGAGCGCCACCACTCTGGCCAGGGGGCAGAGCACCACTCCTTACCAAAAATGGTGCCAAAACCACAGGAACCAGATGCGTCTGAAAAAAGGGACAAAACCGAATTAGGGACCTCCTCAGAAATAACACACGTGTGACCATTGTACGAGTGCAGAAAATCCCGCCATACCCGCAAGTCGGCTTTCAGGGACCTAGTCAGGCGGATGCGGTGATTAGGAGACTTAGCCCCCCGCGTAGCCAATGACAAACGCCTGGAAAAAACCCGCCCCATGGGCATGACCCGGCATGCAAAACAGAGCAAACCTAGCAATGACTGAAGCTGCTGTAGGGTAACCTTACGCACTGCCAAGAAGCCTTCTATCAAATACAACAACTTCTGCAACTTGTCACTGGGTAAACGAAAAACCATCTCGACAGAATCAATTTCAATGCCCAAAAAAGACAAACACGTGACAGGACCCTCAGTTTTCTCCGCTGATATGGGAACACCGAATTTGGACATACAGGACAAAAACGTGTTGAGTAGCAAAAGACAACCATCCCCCGTTCCTTGGGAAACAAACAAAAAGTCGTCCAAATAGTGTATAACCGACGAGGATAGCGTTTCATACCTGACCACCCATTCTAGAAAAGAACCAAACATCTCAAAATAATGGCAGGAAATAGAACACCCCATAGGAAGGCAAGTATCATAATAATACAGACCATCAAACGAACAACCGAGAAGATGATGGCAATCTGGGTGAACAGGTAAGAGCCGGAAAGTCGATTCAATGTCAGACTTGGCCAAAAGGGCGCCCTGTCCTGCCGTCCTGACCAGAGAAACCGCACGGTCAAAAGATACATATGACACTGAGGACTCCTCAGGAAGGATAGCATCATTCACCGACGAACCCTTAGGGTGGGATAAGTGGTGAATGAGGCGAAACTTACCAGGTTCCTTTTTGGGGACAATACCCAAAGGGGACACTCTAAGGTTAGGAAACGGCAGGGATTGAAACGGACCCTTGACTCTTCCCAAAGATACCTCCTTACCCAATTTCTCACGAAGAACCTCAGGGAGCTCCCTAGCAGACCGTAAATTATCGGAAAAAACAGGAAACCTGCTCAAGACAAAAGGAATAAAGAAACCAAACGTGAAACCAAACCGAAGCTGTGAGGCAGCCGCCTTATTGGGGTAAATGTCTAGCCAAGGGGACATCTCTGCTACGCTCACCGGGGTCCTTAGGGTCTCCCGAAGCAGGGGTTTTGAAAGGTCTAGACGAGGGACGAGAGCACCGGTTTGCGGCATGGCTGCCACCACATGCCGAGCACTCGTGCTTGTACTTGCACAAGCCTGCATATTTGCAATGGCCTTCATTGAAAAGCCAGCATGCCCCTGGGCGGCGGACGGCCACTGGTCCTTGACTAGCACTTGTTCCGGAACCAGTGGCCGCGCTAAGAAAGGGGGGCTGTCGCTGGGACACCATAAGGCGAAGCCATACATCCGTTGCCTTGACACCCCAACCTACCTCCGGATGTAACGCTAACCGCCGCCTAAATTCCTCATCATATCTCCACCAAGCACTACCACCATGAGCTCGATAAGCACTATAAATGGTATCTTGGTAGACAAACAATTCAGAACAACTGTCAGGGTGACGCTGACCCATAATACATCCCAATACTGAAAAAGCTTGCAACCAATTATTAATGGTCTTAGCGACCCTGGGCTTGCGATCAAACGGCTTGTCAGGAAAACGCCTCTCCTTATCAACCGTATGCTGATCCACCAATATAAGAGACCAAATGTCGATATATTGGTTGGACCATATTTTCTCTCTCGCAGTTTCATCCAAATGACAACCCAGGGGGCTAACACCACAAAAGAAAGAGTCTTTATATACCCCCGCTAAAACTGGGGCGCGCGATAAAGAAGGAGACGGGGCAGGAGAAGGGGACATCTTTGCAAGCAATGCTTTAAGCACTGATTCCACATCCCCACCAACCCCCCCTCCCCCCCATGCCCCGGTATACTGGTACTCACCAGGTGCGTCAGTCGCTGAAACCGGAGAAGGACCGGGTACCGGGATCTCAATCCGGGGTTCCGACACTGGAGCCAGGCTGGGGGCCTGAATCCGCCGCCCGACCAGACTCCTCAGATGCGCCCGTCGATCCATCCGAAGATGACGGTGAGCGCCATCTAGAGGATCTGGAACGCCTGCTGCTACCTGAAATCCTGGAACGGCGACGGGATCGACGCCTACGTGCATGGCGATGATACCGCCGCCTACTGCCTGAGGATGATGACGAAGATCCCGACATCTCCCTACGCCTGCGTGACCTAACGCTGCCCCCAGGGGTTGGAAGTTGCAGGGGGGGTTGAGGCTGCAGGGGAGTCTGAGGCTGCAGGGGGGGTTTGCGGCTGCAGGGGGGGTTGAGGCAGCTGGAGGGACTGGGATGGCAAAGGAGGAGGCCCAGCTATCGCAGGGGGGGGGCCGCCAGGGTAGGAGCAGTCCCCATAAAGCTAGCCTGACTGGCATTTAACATATTTGGGGCAGCACCTGTGCCCCCTGGGGCCTCATATACACTAGCAGCAAGAGCTGCGGGCTGAGAGAGAGGGGGGGTCGGTGGGGAGTCACAAGACTCGACGCTGCCTTGTGCTCCCATTATGTTGAACAAACTCGCCTGCCATGCGCGCGCTAACTTCGGAGCGGCCGGAGGTGACGAAACAGGAAGGGGCGGGGCCAAAACGCATTGACTCGCCGAAGAAGACTCCCGGCTGGACGGCAAAGCGCACGCGCGGGACCGGGAGCTCCGGTGAGTGTCTCCTGTTCTATGGGAGGGCGCGGGGGGGCTGTGACCTAAACGGGTGGGAGGGCGGGTACACCGGGCAGACCGCCGGCCTCCTAGAGAAGTAACGGCGCTGCCTGTCACTTGCGGCAGCGCCGCACATTCCCACTGATCGCGACAGCCGAAGGGGGCAGAGGGGAACCAAGGCTGCTCAAAAAGGAGCGCAGCCAACCCTCTCCCCCTTCCGAAAAACTCGCCATAAGGGCCTCCCTCAAGGAGGCATCCCTTGCGGACATTTCCTCACAGACAGCCGACCTTACCAACACGGCTTCCGCTGCAAAGAGGAAGTGCAGCAGCCGGGGAGGGGGTTATATACCCTGCTAGAGGGAGGGAACATCACTAACTCGTCCCTCCGTGACGTGCCACGACTCCCTTAAGCCTTCAGTCCCTGAAAGCAACCGTCAAGGTGCTGCATCTTCCCATGGCTAGGAAGGAGGAAAGGGGGCCACCAGTCCCTAAGCACCCTCCCTAGAAGTCGGGCGCTTGCCAACACTCACCTAGGGACGACCGCCTTAATAAGGCACCTGGCCTCCAATCACCGAGCCCGGTGGGAGCAACGTTGTCAGAATCCACAAAGCCACACTCCCAGCGCTCCACGTCCTGCCTCTTCTCCTCCCATTTGTCCTCCACTCCACCTTCCACCATGCTGTCGTTGCGTTTATCTGGCAGAAGGCAGGCTTCCGTGGCCCAAATGTTCAAGCATAAAAAGTAAATGACGCCAGATAATACTCTTGCCCAATGGCTGACCGCTGGCATGTCGGAACTGCTAGCCCACCAACTACTGCCATATAAACTGGTGGACTCGGAGGCCTTTAGAAAATGTGTGGCCATCAGCACACCGCAATGGAAAGTCCCCGGAAGGAAATATTTCTCCCAGAAGGGCATCCCAGAGCTATATGGCCACGTTCAGCGACAAGTGAATATATTTCTGGCACACAGTGTCAGTGCCAAGATACATCTGACCACAGACACGTGGTCTAGCAAACATGGGCAGGGAAGGTACAAAGCTTTTACTGCCCACTGGGAGAACCTTCTGATGGCCGTCAAGCATGTAAACTGTGGCACCTGTGTGGATTTGGTGTTACCGCCACGGATTGCATGCAGGCCTGCCTCTTCTTCTCCTCCTCCTACTCCATCCTCCGTCTCCTCCTCGGCTGACTCCTCCTTTTGCACTGCTACCGCCTCTTCCGCTGCACCCCCCAAGCTCCCCAGAACCTATTCGACGTGCCAGGTGACACGTTGCCATGCTGTGCTGCCGCTGTTGTGCCTGGAAGCCAAGAGCCACACCGGTCCTGCAATGCTTTTAGCTCTGCAGTCACAGGCCGATCAGTGGTTAACCCCGCTCAATTTGACAGTTGGTAAAGTGGTGTGCAACAATGGTGCCAATCCGCTGAGCACGCTGAAACAGGGCAAAATGACCTGTGCCGTGCATGACACACGTCCTGAACTTAGTCGAGCAGCGATTTGTTGCCAAATACCCCGGGTTCCAGGACGTCTTGCAGCAGGCCAGAAAAATCTCTGGCCATTTTAGAAGATCTTACACGGTCATGGCTTGCCTTGCTAACGTTCAGCGGCGACATCACTTGCCCATCAGATGTCTGATTTGTGACAGCCCGACGCGCTGGAACTCCACCTTGTACATGCTTGATTGGCTGCTCCAGCAGCAACGTGCCGTTAACGACTACCTGTACGAACTCTGCAGCAGGATCGTTTCTGGGGAGCTTGGTTTCTTTTCACCGCGCCAGTGGCTGCTCATGCGTGACGCATGCCAAATTATGCAGCCATTTGATAAGATCACCAAACTGGTCAGTTGCAGCCAGGGGGCCATCAGTGAAATCGTACCTTATGCCTTCTTTCTGGAGCATGCATTTCGTCATGTCATTGATCAAGCCGTTGAGGAGCAGGAGCTGGAAGATGAGGAAGTCGCAATTCTGAATGAATTCCCAGGGGGGCTACTCCATCAGCAGGAGTGTGAATAAGAGTCAGAGAAGGATGGTGGTTGGGGGGAGGAGGAGGAGCAAGAAGAGCAGGCTTTGAGGGGGACTTTAACCACCTCCGGACCGCTGTACGCACAGACGCGTCCTGGAGGTGGTTGATTTATTCCTCCTGGACGCGCCGGCGCGTCCTCTCGTGAGACGCGAGATTTCCTGTGAACGCGCGCACACAGGCGCGCGCGCTCACAGGAACGGAAGGTAAGAGTTGATCTCCAGCCTGCCAGCGGCGATCATTCGCTGGCAGGCTGGAGATGTGTTTTTTTTAACCCCTAACAGGTATATTAGACGCTGTTTTGATAACAGCGTCTAATATACCTGTTACCTGGTCCTCTGGTGGTCCCCTTTGTTTGGATCGACCACCAGAGGACACAGGTAGCTCAGTAAAGTAGCACCAAGCACCACTACACTACACTACACCCCCCCCCCCGTCACTTATTAACCCCTTATTAGCCCCTGATCACCCCTGATCACCCCATATAGACTCCCTGATCACCCCCCTGTCATTGATTACCCCCCTGTCATTGATCACCCCCCTGTCATTGATCACCCCCCTGTAAAGCTCCATTCAGACGTCCGCATGATTTTTACGGATACACTGATAGATGGATCGGATCCGCAAAACGCATCCGGACGTCTGAATGAAGCCTTACAGGGGCGTGATCAATGACTGTGTTGATCACCCCATATAGACTCCCTGATCACCCCCCTGTCATTGATTACCCCCCTGTCATTGATCACCCCCCTGTAAAGCTCCATTCAGACGTCCGCATGATTTTTACGGATCCACTGATAGATGGATCGGATCCGCAAAACGCATCCGGACGTCTGAATGAAGCCTTACAGGGGCATGATCAATGACTGTGGTGATCACCCCATATAGACTCCCTGATCACCCCCCTGTAAAGCTCCATTCAGATGTCCGCATGATTTTTACGGATGCACTGATAGATGGATCGGATCCGCAAAACGCATCCGGACGTCTGAATGAAGCCTTACAGGGGCATGATCAATGACTGTGATGATCACCCCATATAGACTCCCTGATCACCCCCCTGTCATTGATTACACCCCTGTCATTGATCACCCCCCTGTAAAGCTCCATTCAGATGTCCGCATGATTTTTACGGATGCACTGATAGATGGATCGGATCCGCAAAACGCATCCGGACGTCTGAATGAAGCCTTACAGGGGCATGATCAATGACTGTGGTGATCACCCCATATAGACTCCCTGATCACCCCCCTGTCATTGATTACACCCCTGTCATTGATCACCCCCCTGTAAAGCTCCATTCAGATGTCCGCATGATTTTTACGGATGCACTGATAGATGGATCGGATCCGCAAAACGCATACGGACGTCTGAATGAAGCCTTACAGGGGCATGATCAATGACTGTGGTTATCACCCCATATAGACTCCCTGATCAGCCCCCTGTCATTGATCACCCCCCTGTCATTGATCACACCCCCTGTCATTGATCACACCCCCTGTCATTGATCACCCCTCTGTAAGGCTCCATTCAGACATTTTTTTGGCCCAAGTTAGCGGAATTATATTTTTTTTTTCTTACAAAGTCTCATATTCCACTAACTTGTGTCAAAAAATAAAATCTCACATGAACTCACCATGCCCCTCACGGAATCCAAATGCGTAAAATTTTTGACTTCTTCTCACGCTTTAGGGCCCCTAGAATGCCAGGGCAGTATAAATACCCCACATGTGACCCCATTTCGGAAAGAAGACACCCCCAGGTATTCCGTGAGGGGCATATTGAGTCCATGAAAGATTGAAATTTTTGTCCCAAGTTAGCGGAACGGGAGACTTTGTGAGACTTTGTATGAAAAGAAAAAAATAAATAAAAAATCATCATTTTCCACTAACTTGTGCCAAAAAAAAAAAATTTCTATGAACTCGCCATGCCCCTCATTGAATACCTTGGGGTGTCTTCTTTCCAAAATGGGGTCACATGTGGGGTATTTATACTGCCCTGGCATTCTAGGGGCCCCAAAGCGTGAGAAGAAGTCTGGTATCCAAATGTCTAAAAATGCCCTCCTAAAAGGAATTTGGGCACCTTTGCGCATCTAGGCTGCAAAAAAGTGTCACACATCTGGTATCGCCATACTCAGGAGAAGTTGGGGAATGTGTTTTGGGGTGTCATTTTACATATACCCATGCTGGGTGAGAGAAATATCTTGGTCAAATGCCAACTTTGTATAAAAAAATGGGAAAAGTTGTCTTTTGTCAAGATATTTCTCTCACCCAGCAAGGGTATATGTAAAATGACACCCCAAAACACATTCCCCAACTTCTCCTGAATACGGCGATACCACATGTGTGACACTTTTTTGCAGCCTAGGTGGGCAAAGGGGCCCATATTCCAAAGAGCACCTTTAGGATTTCACAGGTCATTTACCTACTTACCACACATTAGGGCCCCTGGAAAATGCCAGGGCAGTATAACTACCGCACAAGTGACCCCATTTTGGAAAGAAGACACCCCAAGGTATTCCGTGAGGGGCATGGCGAGTTCCTAGAATTTTTTATTTTTTGTCACAAGTTAGTGGAAAATGCTGATTTTTTTTTTTTTTTTTTTTTCATACAAAGTCTCATATTCCACTAACTTGTGACAAAAAATAAAAACTTCCATAAACTCACTATGCCCATCAGCGAATACCTTGGGGTCTCTTCTTTCCAAAATGGGGTCACTTGTGGGGTAGTTATACTGCCCTGGCATTCTAGGGGCCCAAATGTGTGGTAAGGAGTTTGAAATCAAATTCTGTAAAAAATGACCTGTGAAATCCAAAAGGTGCTCTTTGGAATATGGCCCCTTTGCCCACCTAGGCTGCAAAAAAGTGTCACACATCTGGTATCTCCGTACTCAGGAGAAGTTGGGGAATGTGTTTTGGGGTGTCATTTTACATATACCCATGCTGGGTGAGAGAAATATCTTGGCAAAAGACAACTTTTCCCATTTTTTTATACTAAGTTGGCATTTGACCAAGATATTTATCTCACCCAGCATGGGTATATGTAAAAAGACACCCCAAAACACATTCCTCAACTTCTCCTGAGTACGGAGATACCAGATGTGTGACACTTTTTTGCAGCCTAGGTGGGCAAAGGGGCCCATATTCCAAAGAGCACCTTTCGGATTTCACAGGTCATTTTTTAGAGAATTTGATTTCAAACTCCTTACCACACATTTGGGCCCCTAGAATGCCAGGGCAGTATAACTACCCCACAAGTGACCCCATTTTGGAAAGAAGAGACCCCAAGGTATTCGCTGATGGGCATAGTGAGTTCATGGAAGTTTTTATTTTTTGTCACAAGTTAGTGGAATATGAGACTTTGTATGAAAAAATAAAAAAAATCATCATTTTCCACTAACTTGTGACAAAAAATAAAAAATTCTAGGAACTTGCCATGCCCCTCACGGAATACCTTGGGGTGTCTTCTTTCCAAAATGGGGTCACTTGTGGGGTAGTTATACTGCCCTGGCATTCTAGGGGCCCAAATGTGTGGTAAGGAGTTTGAAATCAAATTCTGTAAAAAATGACCTGTGAAATCCGAAAGGTGCTCTTTGGAATATGGGCCCCTTTGCCCACCTAGGCTGCAAAAAAGTGTCACACATCTGGTATCTCCGTACTCAGGAGAAGTTGGGGAATGTGTTTTTGGGTGTCATTTTACATATACCCATGCTGGGTGAGAGAAATATCTTGGCAAAAGACAACTTTTCCCATTTTTTTATACTAAGTTGGCATTTGACCAAGATATTTATCTCACCCAGCATGGGTATATGTAAAAAGACACCCCAAAACACATTCCTCAACTTCTCCTGAGTACGGAGATACCAGATGTGTGACACTTTTTTGCAGCCTAGGTGGGCAAAGGGGCCCATATTCCAAAGAGCACCTTTCGGATTTCACAGGTCATTTTTTAGAGAATTTGATTTCAAACTCCTTACCACACATTTGGGCCCCTAGAATGCCAGGGCAGTATAACTACGCCACAAGTGACCCCATTTTGGAAAGAAGAGACCCTAAGGTATTCGCTGATGGGCATAGTGAGTTCATGGAAGTTTTTATTTTTTGTCACAAGTTAGTGGAATATGAGACTTTGTATGAAAAAAATAAATAAAAAAAAAATCATCATTTTCCACTAACTTGTGACAAAAAATAAAAAATTCTAGGAACTTGCCATGCCCCTCACGGAATACCTTGGGGTGTCTTCTTTCCAAAATGGGGTCACTTGTGGGGTAGTTATACTGCCCTGGCATTCTAGGGGCCCAAATGTGTGGTAAGGAGTTTGAAATCAAATTCTGTAAAAAATGACCTGTGAAATCCGAAAGGTGCTCTTTGGAATATGGGTCCCTTTGCCCACCTAGGCTGCAAAAAAGTGTCACACATCTGGTATCTCCGTACTCAGGAGAAGTTGGGGAATGTGTTTTTGGGTGTCATTTTACATATACCCATGCTGGGTGAGAGAAATATCTTGGCAAAAGACAACTTTTCCCATTTTTTTATACTAAGTTGGCATTTGACCAAGATATTTATCTCACCCAGCATGGGTATATGTAAAAAGACACCCCAAAACACATTCCTCAACTTCTCCTGAGTACGGAGATACCAGATGTGTGACACTTTTTTGCAGCCTAGGTGGGCAAAGGGGCCCATATTCCAAAGAGCACCTTTCGGATTTCACAGGTCATTTTTTAGAGAATTTGATTTCAAACTCCTTACCACACATTTGGGCCCCTAGAATGCCAGGGCAGTATAACTACGCCACAAGTGACCCCATTTTGGAAAGAAGAGACCCTAAGGTATTCGCTGATGGGCATAGTGAGTTCATGGAAGTTTTTATTTTTTGTCACAAGTTAGTGGAATATGAGACTTTGTATGAAAAAAATAAATAAAAAAAAAATCATAATTTTCCACTAACTTGTGACAAAAAATAAAAAATTCTAGGAACTTGCCATGCCCCTCACGGAATACCTTGGGGTGTCTTCTTTCCAAAATGGGGTCACTTGTGGGGTAGTTATACTGCCCTGGCATTCTAGGGGCCCAAATGTGTGGTAAGGAGTTTGAAATCAAATTCTGTAAAAAATGACCTGTGAAATCCGAAAGGTGCTCTTTGGAATATGGGCCCCTTTGCCCACCTAGGCTGCAAAAAAGTGTCACACATCTGGTATCTCCGTACTCAGGAGAAGTTGGGGAATGTGTTTTGGGGTGTCATTTTACATATACCCATGCTGGGTGAGAGAAATATCTTGGCAAAAGACAACTTTTCCAATTTTTTTATACAAAGTTGGCATTTGACCAAGATATTTCTCTCACCCAGCATGGGTATATATAAAATGACACCCCAAAACACATTCCCCACCTTCTCCTGAGTACGGAGATACCAGATGTGTGACACTTTTTTGCAGCCTAGGTGGGCAAAGGGGCCCATATTCCAAAGAGCACCTTTCGGATTTCACAGGTCATTTTTTACAGAATTTGATTTCAAACTCCTTACCACACATTTGGGCCCCTAGAATGCCAGGGCAGTATAACCACCCCACAAGTGACCCCATTTTGGAAAGAAGAGACCCCAAGGTATTTCGTGATGGGCATAGTGAGTTCATATAAGTTTTTATTTTTTGTCACAAGTTAGTGGAATATGAGACTTTGTAAGAAAATAAAAAAAAAATAAAAAATCATCATTTTCCACTAACTTGTGACAAAAAATAAAAAGTTCTATGAACTCACTATGCCCATCAGCGAATACCTTAGGGTGTGTACTTTCCGAAATGGGGTCATTTGTGGGGTGTTTGTACTGTCTGGGCATTGTAGAACCTCAGGAAACATGACAGGTGCTCATAAAGTCAGAGCTGCTTCAAAAAGCTGAAATTCACATTTTTGTACCATAGTTTGTAAACGCTATAACTTTTACCCAAACCATTTTTTTTTTACCCAAACATTTTTTTTTTATCAAAGACATGTAGAACAATAAATTTAGAGCAAAATTTATATATGGATGTCGTTTTTTTGGCAAAATTTTACAACTGAAAGTGAAAAATGTCATTTTTTTGCAAAAAAAATCGTTAAATTTCGATTAATAACAAAAAAAGTAAAAATGTCAGCAGCAATTAAATACCACCAAATGAAAGCTCTATTAGTGAGAAGAAAAGGAGGTAAAATTCATTTGGGTGGTAAGTTGCATGACCGAGCAATAAACGGTGAAAGTAGTGTAGGTCAGAAGTGTAAAAAGTGGCCTGGTCTTTCAGGGTGTTTAAGCACTGGGGGCTGAGGTGGTTAAACTTTTTGGGGATCCCTGGTGTTGTCCGTGGCTGGGGGAAAGAGACCGAGGACGACATTCTCCTGGGCGATGAGCAGGAGCCAGGCCGCTCCACCGCTTCCAATTTAGTGCAAATGCAGGCCTTCATGCTCCAGTGTTTGAAGAAGGACCTTGTATAAAAAGCACAAAGGGCAAAGACCAGTACTGCGTGGCAACGTACTTAGACCCCTGGTACAAACACAAAATTGTGGACATTTTACCAGCATCACAGAGGGCTGTCAGAATGCAGCATTTCCAGGCCTTGCTGCGAGCGATGCTGCATTCTGCTGAATTTCCACCCACAGCGAAACAGGTGCGGGTACCAATCCTACCACACATGCAATAAGAGGGCGGTTTGAATATGTGTTGGTTACTTCAGGTATGAGATCATTCTTGCATCCAACCCTTCGACAGCCACCCTCTGGATCCAGCCTCAGGGAAAGCCTAAATCGACAGGTGTCCGACTACATTGGGTTAACGGCCGATGTGGACGCTCTGAGAAGCGAGGAACCCCTTGACTAGTGGGTGTGCAGGCTTGACCTGTGGCCAGAGCTGACACAATTTGCCATGGAACTCTTGGCTTGCTCCTCATTGAATGTCCTGTCCGAAATGACGTTCAGCGCAGTAGGGGGGATCGTGACCGATAGCTCAGGAGTGGACTACCTCACATTTCTAAAAATGAATGAGGCATGGATCTCGGAGGAATTCAACACCTGTGACGACCACGTGTAATTGAAATTTCTCATGCCAGCCCACACATATCCGCCACCACCCAGAACAAAGAATGATCTTTATCTTATGTATTTACAGTGGCATAAAAGACCATTTCTGTCAGGTGAATGCCTAATTTTTTGGGAGTCTACTCCAGTGGCCTACAGTAAAATTTTTATCCAGTGACCGCCTAATGTACTTCCAGCCACATCATCACAAGTTCTTTTCTCTCAGGTGGTGAATGCCTAATTTTTGGGGCCTGTACTGGCCTAAAATAAAAAATTTTGACAGTGACCACCTAATTTACCTCCAGCCACATCATCACAAGTTCTTTTCTGTCAGAAAAATTTGTAATATTTGGGGCCTGTACTGTCCTACAGTAAAATATTTAGCTAGTGACCGCCTAATGTAGCTCCAGCCACATAATCACAAGTTCTTTTCTGTCAGGTGCATGCCTAATTTTTGGGCCCTGTATCCACTGACCTACAGTAAAATTTTTATTCAGTGACTGCCTAATGTTCCTCCAGCCACATAATCACAAGTTCTTTTCTGTCAAGTGAATGCCTAATTTTGGGGCCTGTACTGGCCTACAGTAAAATTGTTATCCACTGATCGTCTAATATACCTCCAGCCACATAATCACTTGTTCTTTTCTGTCAGGTGAATGACTAATATAGGGGGCCTGTACTCCACTGGCCTACAGTAAAATTGTTATTAAGTGACCGCCTAATGTACCTCCAGCCACATAATCACTTGTTCTTTTCTGTCTGGTGAATGCCTAATATAGAGGGCCTGTACTCCACTGGCCTACAGTAAAATTGTTATTAAGTGACCGCCTAATATACCTCCAGCCACATAATCACTTGTTCTTTTCTGTCAGGTGAATGCCTAATTATTGGGGCCTGTACTCCACTGGCCTACAGTAAAATTGTTATTCAGTGACCGCCTAATGTACCTCCAGCCACATAATCACTTGTTCTTTTCTGTCTGGTAAATGCCTAATATAGGGCGCCTGTACTCCACTGGCCTACAGTAAAATTGTTATTAAGTGACCGCCTAATATACCTCCTGCCACATAATCACTTGTTCTTTTTTGTCAGGTGAATGCCTAATTTTTTGGGCCTGTACTCCACTGGCCTACAGTAAAATTGTTATTCAGTGACCGCCTAATGTACCCCCAGCCACATAATCACTTGTTCTTTTCTGTCAGGTAAATGCATAATTTTTGGGGCCTGTACTGGCCTACAGTAAAATTGTTATCCACTGACCGTCTAATATACCTCCTGCCACATAATCACTTTTCTGTCCGGTGAATGTTAAATTTTTGAGGCCTGTAATTCACTGGCCTACAGTAAAACTGTTATTCAGTGACCGCTTAATGTACCTCCAGCCACATAATCACTTTTTTGTCAGGTGAATGCCTAATTTTTGGGGCCTGTACTCCCGTGACCTAAAAAAAAAAAAAGAATTCTAGGCTCCAGCATGGCACATTTTTGAGAGTTTCCCTTTAAGACAAATAAAAATGGTTAAAATACATATTTTTTGTAGGAATTTTTGCCATTGATCCCCCTCTGGAATGTCCATGTTGTGGGACTATTTGGGCACTTCTAGTAAGTATTTGGTGGATACAAATATGACCTAAAGGTTTTTCAGGCTCGCCTGCCATTAAAGTGAAAGGGGCCCGCCGCAAACACGCGTTTCGCGAACATTTGATAGCACATTTAATACACCATAGAAGACAAATTTAAAGTGCCTTTATGTTCAGCCGCTTTCCTCTGGTGGAGTAGACAAGTCAGGGGCAATCCAGGCCTTGTTCATTTTGATAAGAGTCAACCTGTCAGCATTTTCAGTTGATAGTCGGATGTGCTTATCAGTTATTTTGGCCAAAGCAGCAGTAAATATCCGCTCAGACAAAACGTTGGCAGCAGGGCAGGCCAGCACCTCCAAGGCATAGAGCGCCAGTTCGTGCCACGTGTCCAGCTTGGACACCCAATAGTTGTAAGGCACAGAGGGATCATTGAGGACACAGACACGGTCTGCTACGTACTCCTTCACTATCTTCCAAAATTTTTCCCTCCTTGTAACACTAGGCCGCGCATCAGGTTGAGGGTGCTGGCAGGGTGTCATAAAACTGTCTCAGGCCTTTGAGAGTGTTGCCTTGACTCGGTTGTAACTACTGTGTGTTCCTCTCGTCTCCCCTCCTCGGTTGCCGAAGGAACTACATACTCTGCTGATGCCAGCCTTGTCAGCTGGAAATTTTTGGAGCAATTTTTTAAACAGGGACCTTATGATATTGTACCATTTTGCTAGTCCTCTCCACCACAGGAATGAGAGACAAAAAGTTCTCTTTGTAGCAGGGGTCGAGAAGAGTGAACAATCAGTAATCGGTGTTGGCCAAAATGCATATTACGCGAGGTCCACGGGAAAGGCAGCATAACATAAAGTCAGCCATGTGTGCCAGAGTCCCAACAGACAAGACTTTGCAGTCCTAATCAGGAGGATGACTCTCAATCTCCTCATCCTTTTCGGCCAATCCACGCTGAACAGATGAAATATACCTGCTGTGGGTACTACCCTCTATAGCGGAGGCAACTGTCTCCTGCTCCTCCTCCTCATCATCATCCAATTCGCAATGAGAAGACGAATGGAGGGTGGTCTGTCTATCACCCTGTGTACTGTCTTCCCCATTTTCACTTTTTACACAAGCAAAGCGTCCGCCTTCATTGTGAGAAGCGAGCAAAAGTGGGATGGTTATGCTGATAATCACCATCTGTGTTGATTCCTCAAAGTTTCTTAAAACCTCACAGAGGTCAGACATCCATGCCGAATCGTTGCTTGTGAAGAGTGGAAGATGACTGGAAAGGCGACGACCATGTTGCAGCTGATATTCCACTACTGCCCTCTGCTGCTCACAAAGTCTGGCCAACATGTGGAACGTGGAGTTACAGCGCGTGCTCACGTCGCACAACAGTCTGTGAGCTGGCAATTGCAAGCGCTGCTGCAAGGTTGCCAGACTGGCGGCAGCTGTAGATGACTTTCGGAAATGGGCACACACGCGGCGCACCTTCACCAGTAGCTCAGGCGAATTGGCAAACTGCTGAACCACTAAGTTGAGCAAGTGGACTAGGCACGGTATGTGTCTGAGCTTGTCGAGCTCCAAAGCCACCACCAAGTTACGGCCATTATGAGACACAACCATGCCTGGTTCTAGGTTGAGTGGGGAGAGCCACAGTTCAGTCTTGTCCCTTATACGCTGCCACAGCTCTGCGGTGGTGTGCTGTTTGTTACCTAAGCAAATTAGTTTCAGCACGGCCAGGTGCCGCTTTCCCACTGCAGTGCTACACTGCTTCCAGCTACTGACTGATGGCTGACTAGTGCTGCAAGATGAGAATTCAGAGGTGGAAGTGGAGGAGGAGAAGAGGGGGGTTTGCAGCCACTATGTAGGTAGTAGGCAGAAATCCTGATGGAAGTAGGGACCGCAATCCTTGGTGTCGGTAGCACCTGTGCCATCCCAGGGTATGACTCGCTCCCGGCCTCCACAACGTTCACCCAGTGTGCCATCATGAAAAGGTAGCGTCCCTGGCCGAAAGCACTTGTCCATGTGTCAGTGGTTAAGTGGACCTTTTCTAGCAACTGCGTTGGTCAGGGCACGGGTGATGTTACGGGACACATGCTGGTGTAAGGCGGGGACGGCACACCAGTAAAAATAGTGGCGGCTGGGGACTGAATAACGAGGGACGGCCGCGGCCATAAGGCTGCGGAAAGCCTCAGTGTCCTCAAGCCTAAATGGCAACATTTCCAGGGCCAGCAATTTGGAAAAGTGCACATTTAGTGCTATGGCCTGTGGGTGGTTGGGTATTTGCACTTTCATTCTAAGACCTGGGGTATGGACATCTGTATGCTGCACTGGGACACAGAAGTTGATGTGCTAGCTGATGGTGCTTGCAAATGTCCAGGTGCAGGGCGGGAGGCATCTGGGCCTGTGTCTTGGACAGGGGATTGACCAGCACATAACACAGGGGAAGAGGAGGCAGTGGTATGACCCACAGACACTGATTGTGGACCCAGGCGTTCGGCCCACCTATTAGGGTGCTTTGATGCCATGTGGTGGATAATACTGGTGGTGAGGTTGCTAGTCTTTACGCCCCTGCTCATTTTGGTACGGTGCAGATTGCAAATGACAATTATTTTATTGTCCGCACTTTCCTCAAAAAAGCGCCAGACTGTGGCGAGGGAGATTGCCGCAAGGGGATGCTCCGGGGAACAGTTGCGGGCCTGTTTGGTGTGGCCTGCTTTCTCCCTTTTGCCACCCTACTACATCTTCAAGCCTGTTGTGGTGCTGCCGATCCCTCCCTCTCTGTACTGGTGTCCTTGCACGGCTTGCCACCTTCCCAGGTTGGGTCAGTGATTTCATCGTCCACCACCTCCTCTTCCACTTCCTCACTCTGGTCATCCTCCTGACTTGTTGACCTAACAAGAACCTCACTTATTGACAACTGTGACTCATCCTCATCATTAACTTCTTGAGACTCTAATTGCCGTTAATTTATTGGCAACTGTATCTCATCATCATCATCCACCTTGTGAAACACTAATTGCCATTCCCCACCTTCATCTTTTTCTGACTGTGGATGCTCAAGAGTTTGGGCATCAATGCACACGATCTCCTCATGTCCCTCTTCAAGCGGGCTTGGCGAGAGGGCCAAATCAAGGAATTTTGATGAAAAGAGCTCCTCGGAATATCCGAGTGTGGGATCACTTGTTTGCCAAAACTCTCCATGGTGGGAGAAAGGAGGATCAGGGTGATGATTCTGTTGACCAATTTCTTGTCTACTGAGACTGGACTTTGTGGAAGACAGGGTGGTGCTTAACTTACTGGAAGCATTATCTGCTGCAATCCAACCGACGACCTGGTCGCAATGGTGTGATTTCAAGAGCGGTGTCCTGCATGGGACATGAAGCTAGGTATCGTGGATGAGTGTGTTTCTTGTGCTCTGGCAGCAGGAACAGTTTCACTGCTAACAGGGCCATGGCCTCTGTGTGCACCATCAGCAGCACGGCCACTTCCCCATCCCTTACTACTCGCCTTGAGCATATTAAATGGTATATATGCTTGCAAGTATGTCACACGTAAAGTAGCGCAGGTTTTGTATGTGTATGCGTAAATAAATTTAACTGAATGTCACAGATATTTACGATGAGCAAACGTTATACAGGAGATATAGCACAGGTAATGTCGCTGTCACCAGCGGCTAAGAAAAATGACACTGAATGTCACAGTTATTTAGGATAACTGTAGTGCAGGTAATGTCGCTGTCAGCAGTGGCCAAACAATTGCACTGAATGTCACAGATATTTAGGATGCGCAAATGTAACACAACAGATGTAGCAGAGGTTGTGTCACTGTCAGCAGCGGCCAAACAATTGCACGCAATTTAGCGCAGGTTGCGCTAATAATATATATTGCAGCCAAATAAAACAATAGTCCTTAAAAGGACTTTTGGGTCTCTAACACCTTTCCACACTAAACCCTGCCTAAGAAAACAACAATTCCTGTCCCTACACTATCTGTTCCTTCTGCTGCAGCTCTACCTGATTAAAACTGAGGCGAACCAAGTGTTATCGAGTGTTGATCGATCTACAAAAAAGTGCTCGGGTGCTTTGGCAGTATATTGGAAATCAATGGGAGAACCCGAACATTAAACCAGGCACCCCCTGCTCTGAAGAGAGGAGGGTTCCTGGTTCATAGGAAAAGGTCAGAAAATGATGGAAACACCACCTAAATGGTTCGGGAACAGCATGGGGAGGATGTCTGGATGCATCTTGGACTCCTAGGTCACTGCTGGGAATGATGTTATCCGAGTAGTACGCCACTTTTACAGACTGACAATAATATGCATCAAACCGAAGATAAGATCGATTTTAGAGGAAAAATTGTTAGGAAACATTCTTTCCTGCATATTTACTTATTGTATATAAAGTGCAAGTGCTGCCAAAAATTACAAGGAGGAGGCACTCCAATACAACCTGTATATCACACAAAGGAGGGCCTCATTCACATTGTGGTACAATTGTTCAGGTAGTGGGACTCCTACACTCATAAAGCCTTTGCACTAAGTGAAAGGGCTGCCAAAAATTACAAGGAACCGAGACTCCAATACACCCTTTGTTACACATAAAGGAGGGCTTCATACACAGCCTTAAAAAATGATGATTGATGGAAAGCTGGTGACCCTCAAAAACATTTGGAGCAAGGGCCTGCTGAACTGACCATCTAAAACATTATGGGCGAGGGCCTGCTGCCGCTTTGGTGACTCTAGATAACCTGGGGCCGATCGCACTTTCCCATGATGGCGACGATCCATTCAGATGTCTGCCCTATCAACTTTAGATGTTATTTTCAGCCCAAACCATGTAGACCATGGGTAATGCGGGAATCTTGGTTCATTTCTGGAGAAGGAGTCTGAGAAACAGCTACGATTACCACATCGAAGCAAGGCAGCATGCGTGCAAATTACCTATTAGATATAATATGGTGAGGGCCTGCAGGTGAGCTGACCCTGTAAAAGATTGTATGTGAAGGCATGCTGATGACCCTCAAAAACATTTGGAGCAAGGGCCTGCTGATCTGACCATCTAAAACATTATGGGCGAGGGCCTGCTGCCGCTTTGGTGACTCTAGATAACCTGGGGCCGATCGCACGTCCCCGTGATGGCGACGATCCATTCGGATGTTTGCCCTATCAACTTTCGATGTTATTTTCAGCGCAAACCATGGTGACTACGCGTAACGAGGAAATCATGGTTCGATTCCGGAGAGGGAGCCTGAGAAACAGCTTTGGCTACCACATCCCAGCAAGGCAGCATGCGCGCAAATTACCTATTAAGTATAATTAGGTGAGGGCCTGCAGGTGAGCTGACTATGTAAAAGATTTTAGGTGCGGGCCTGCAGACGAGTTGACCCTGTAAAAGATTTTAGGTGCATGCCTGCTGGTAAACTGACCATGTAAAATATTGTAGATGCGGGCCTGCTGGAGAGCTGACCCTGTAAAAAATTATATGCGAGGACCTGCTGGTGAGCTGACCCTGTAAAAAATTATATGTGAGGGCCTGCTGGTAAGATGACCCTCTAAAAGGTTGTAGGTGAGGGCCTGCAGGTGAGCTAACCCTCTAAAACATTATATGCGAGGGCCTGCAGGTGAGCTGACCCTGTTAAAGATTGTAGGTAAAGGCCTGCTAGTGAGCTGACCCTGTAAAACATTATATGTGAGGGCTTGCTGGTGAGCTGACCTTCTAAAACATCATATGCTCGGGCCTGCTGGTGATCTGACCCTGTAAAACATTATATGCAAGAGCATGCTGGTGAGCTGACCGTGTAAAACATTATATGCAAAGGGAATATATGAGAGGGCATTATATGCGACAAATAAGCATGTGTTGACATGATGGAAGAGGAGAAGGAGGATGAGAAAAGGAAGATTCAACCATATACCCTTGTTTGTGGTGGAAGGGGTGCATGGGAATACAATGTATTCAGTACATTATAAACAATACATTTAAAGTGCCTTTATTTTCATCAGCTTTCCTCTGGTGGAGTCGAGAAGTCATGGTCAATCCAGGCCCTGTCAGCATTTTTAGTTGACAGGCGGATACACTTATCTGTTATAATGCCACCAGCAGCACTAAATACCCGCTCAGACAAAACGCTGGCGGCAGAGCAGGCCAGCAGCACTAAATACCTGCTCAGACAAAACGCTGGCGGTAGGGCAGGGCAGGCAAGCTGGACACGCCAGTTCGTGCCACGTGTCCAGCTTGAACACCAGGTAGTTGTAAGGCACTGAGGGATCATTGAGGACGCTGACAAGGTCTTCTATGTACTCCTTCACCATATTCCAAAATGTTTCCCTCCTTGTGACACTAGGCCGCGCATCAGGGTGAGGGTGCAGGCGTGATGTCATGAAACTGTCCCAGGCTTTGGAGAGTGTTGCCCTTCCTCTGTTGGAACTGCTATGTGTTCCCCTTGTCTCCCCTCCTCGGTTGGCCAAGGAACTACGGACTCTGCCGCCAGCATTGTCAGATGGAAATTTTTGGAGTAATTTTTCAACAAGGATCTTCTGGTATTGCACCGTTTTTCTCGTCCTCTCCACCAGAGGAAAGAGAGATGAGAAGTTCTCTTAGTAGCGGGGGTAGAGAAGGGTGAACAACCAGTAATCCGTGTTGTCTAAAATGCGTATAACGTGTGGGTCGCGGGAAAGGCAACCTAACATGAAGTCAGCCATATGTGCCACAGTTCCAACAGGCAAGACTTCGCTGTCGTCATCAGGAGGATCACTCTCAATCTCCTCATCCTATTACTCCTCTTATGCTCACCCCTGCTGACCAGATGGAATTAAACTTCCATGGGTACTACCCTCTGTAGCAGAGGCTACCGTCTTCTGCTCCTCCTCCTCTTCATCGTCCAATTTGCGCTGAGAAGACGAACTGAGGGTGGTCTGGCTATCACCATGTGTAATGTCTTCCCCCAAGGTCTTCCACATGCAAAGTGTCTTTCTTAATTGTGAGCAGCCAGCGTTTAGGTAGACACAGAAGTGGGATGGTTATGCTGATAATAGCGCTATCGCTGCTCACCATCTGTGTTGATTCCTCAATGTTTCTTAAAGTATCCCAGAGGTCAGACATCAATATCCCCACTCCTCGCATGTGAAGAGCGGAAGCTGACTGGAAAGGCGACGACCATGTTGCAGCTGGTATTCCACTACTGCCCTCTGCTGCTCTCAAAGCCTGGCCAACATGTGGAACGTTGAGTTCCAGCACGTGCTCACGTCGCACAACAGCTGGTGAGCTGGCAATTTCAAGCATTGCTGCAGCGTTAATGGGGCGCACCTTCACCAGTAGCTCAGGTGAATTGGGGTAGGTTTTGAGAAACTGCTGAACCACAAGGTTGAACACGTGGGGTAGGCATGGGATGTTTCTGAGTTTGTCGAGCTCCAAAGCTGCCACCAAGATACGGCCATTATCAGACACAACCATGCCTGGTTCTAGGTTGAATGGCGAGAGCCACAGCTCAGTCTGGTCTCTTATCCCCTGCCACAGGTCTGCGTCAGTGTGCTGTTTATCCCCTAAGCATATCAGCTTCAGCATGGCCTGTTGCAGCTTCCCCACTGCAGTGCTAAACTGCTTCCAGCTACCGACTGATGACTGACTGGTGCTGCACATGGATAATTTAGAGGTGGAAGTGGAGGAGGAGGTGGAGGAGGAGAAGTGGGGTTTGTATCGATGAACGTACATGCTGGCGGAAACCCTGATCGACGTAGGGCCCACAACTCTTGGCACCTGTGCCATCCTAGGGGACGACTCGCTCCCAGCCTCCACAACATTCACCCAGTGTGCACTTGTTCATGTGTTCGTGGGTAAGTGGACCTTCCCAGTAACTGCGTTGGTCAGGGTACATGTGATGTTACGGGACACATGTTGGTGTAAGGCGGCACACCTCAAAAAATAGTGGCGGCTGGGGACCGCGTAAAGCGGGACGCTGGCGACATTTGGCTGCAGAAGGCCTCAGTGTCCACAAGCCTAAATGGCAACATTTTCAGGGCCAGTAATTTGTAAAGCTGCACATTTAGTGCTATGGAATGTGGGTGGGTGGATGGGTAATTTCGCTTGATTTCAAAGGCCTGGGGTAAGGAAATTTGAATGCTGCTCTGGAAGTGGATGTTGTCGCTGATGGTGCTTGCGAAGGTCCAGGTGCAGGGCGGGAGGCATCCGGGCCTGCGCCTTCAACAGGGTATTGGCCAGCACGTAACATAGGGGAACAGGAGGCAGTGGTGTGTGACCTACAGACACAGATTGCGGACCCAGGCGTTCATTTCACTTATTATGGTGCTTGGATGCCATGTGGCGGATCATGCTGGTGGTGGTGAGGTTGCTAGTGTTCACGCCCCGGCTCATTTTCATATGGCACAGGTCGCAAACTACTATTCTTTTGTCGTCCGCACTTTCCTCAAAAAAGCGTCATACTGCGGAACACCTACCCCTTAGCAAGGGAGATTTACGCAAGGTGGTGCTCTGTGGAACAGTTGGGGGCCTGTTTGGTGTGGCCCACCTTCTCCCTTTTGGCATCCCACTGCCTCTTCCAGCCTGTTGCGGTGCTGCAGATCCCTCCATCTCTGTACTGCTGTGCTCGCTCGGCTTTCCACCTTCCCATGTTGGGTCAGTGACCTCATCGTCCGCCACCTCCTCTTCCACTTCCTCACTCTGATCATTCTCCTGATTTGTTGACCTAATTACAACCTCAGTGATTGACAACTGTGTCTCATCCTCTTCATCAACCTATTAAGATAGTAATTGTGGTTGACTTATTGGCAACTGTGTCTCATCATCATCCAACTCATTAAACACTAATTGCCATTCCCCATCGTCATGTTTTTGTGATTGTGGATGCTCAAGAGGTTGGGAATCAGGGCACAAGTTCTCATGTCCCTCTTCAAGCGTGCTTGGTGAGAGAGCCAAATCAAATAATGGTGATGAAAAGAGGTCCTCGGAATATCCGAGTGTGGGATCACTTCTTTGGCCAGACTGTACATGGTGGGAGGAAGGATCAGGGTGAGTATTGTGTTGACCAGACTGCTGGCTACTGAGACTGGACTTGGTGGAAGACAGGGTGGTGCTTAACCAACTGGGAGAATTATCTGTTGCAATCCAACCGACCACCTCCTCACACTGGGCTGACTTCGCGAGCGTTGTCCTGCGCCGCCCTACAAACTGGGACATGAAGCTAGGTATCGTGGATGATTGTTTTTCTTGTGCTCTGGCAGCAGGCACAGTTTCTCCATGCCCAGGTCCACGGCCTCTGCGTGCACCATCAGCATCACGGCCACTTCCCTATTTTAAATGTCATATATGCTTGAAAGTATGTCACACGTACAGCAGCGTAGGATTTGGAAGTGTTGGAAGTGTATGCGCAAAAACATTTGCAAAGGTATCGGTGATGAGGAAACGTTAAAAAACTGCACTAATATTCTGTTATAAAAAAAACACCCATTTTGAGAAAGATACTAAATTGTTCGGCCTTTGCTACATTTGTCACAGTTAAATACAAGTGTTAGATACTGATGTTATATTCTGTTATTTAAAAAAAAAAAAAAACATTTTGGGCAAGATAATAAATTTGCGGACTTTGCTGCATTTGTCACAGTGAAATACAAGCTTGAAAAACTGCAATAATATTCTAGGTTTAAAAAAAAAAAAACATTTTTGGCAATACCCTACATCTGGGGCCTTTGCTGCATTTGTCACTGTGAAATACAAGCTTGAAATACTGCAATAATATTCTGGGTTTAAAAAAACACCAATTTCAGGCAATACCCTACATCTGTGACCTTTGCTGCATTTGTCACTGTGAAATACAAGCTTGAAATTACTGCAATAATATTCTGGGTGTAAAAAAAACACCCTTTTTTGGCAATACCTTACATCTGGGGCTTTTGCTGCATTTGTCACTGTGAAATACAAGATTGAAATACTGCAATAATATTCTGGGTTTAAAAAAACATCCATTTTTGGCAATACCCTACATCTGGAGCCTTTGCTGCATTTGTCACTGTGAAATACAAGCTTGAAATACTGCAATAATATTCTGGGTTAAAAAAACACCCATTTTTGGCAATACCCTACATCTGTGGCCTTCGCTGCATTTGTCACTGTGAAATACAAGCGTTAGATACTACTTTTATATTCTGTTATTAAAAAAAACACCCATTTTGGGCAAGATACTATATTTGCGGCCTTTGCTGTATTTGTCACAGTAAAATACAAGCTTGAAAAACTGCACTAATATTCTGGGTTTAAAAAAAGAACCATTTTGGGCAAGATAATAAATTTGCGGCCTTTGCTGCATTTGTCACAGTGAAATACAAGCGTTAGATACTGCTGTTATATTCTGCTATTAAAAAAAACACCCTTTTTGGGCAAGATACTAAATTTGCGGCCTTTGCTGCATTTGTCACAGTGAAATACAAGCTTGAAATACTGCAATAATATTCTGGGTTTAAAAAACACCCATTTTTGGCAATACCCTACATCTGGGGCCTTTTCTGCATTTGTCACTGTGAAATACAAGCTTGAAATACTGCAATAATATTCTGGGTTAAAAAAAAACACCAGTTTTTGGCAATACCCTACATCTGTGGCCTTTGCTGCATTTGTCACAGTGAAATGCAAGCGTTAGATACTGCTGTTATATTCTGCTATAAAAAAAAAAAAACATTTTGGGCAAGATACTAAATATGTGGCCTTTGCTGCATTTGTCACAGTGAAATACAAGCTTAAAGGGCTTCTATCACCAGATTTGGTCCTATTTAGCTGACTGAGACTAGCGATGTGCTAGTGTTTGCAGTCCATAACAGTGTTCTTACTTATCTGTCTGCTGCCGTTCACCTTAAAAACGTACTTTTATAGATATGCTAATGAGCCTCTAGGTGCTATGTGGGCGTCATTAGCACCTAGAGGGCTCCGTCCACTAACCATTTGAGCCGCCCATCGCGTCCCTCCAGCCCGCCCCGCTCCTGTTGATTGACGTGAAACTTCTCAGTATCTCGTACCAATTCCCGCGCCTGCGCCGTGCGCTTCTGTATTCTCCCGGCGCCGGCTTCCTCACTGCGCCTGCGCCAACTACGTTACAGTGAGGAAGCCGGCACCAGGAGTGCGGCATTCACTCACTGCGCCTGCGCCGAATACAGAAGCACACAGCGCAGGCGCGGGAATTGGTACGAGATACTGAGAAGTTTCACGTCAATCAACAGGAGCGGGGCGGGCTGGAGGGACGCGATGGGCGGCTCAAATGGTTAGTTAGACGGAGCCCTCTAGGTGCTAATGACGCCCACAAAGCACCTATAGGCTTATTAGCATATGTATAAAAGTACGTTTTTAAGGTGAACGGCAGCAGACAGATGATAAGTAAGAACACTGTTATGGACTGCTGACACTAGCACATCGCTAGTGTCAGTCAGCTAAATAGAACCAAATCTGGTGATAGAAGCCCTTTAAATTACTGCAATAATATTCTGGGTTTAAAAAACACCCATTTTTGGCAATACCCTACATCTGGGGCCTTTTCTGCATTTGTCACTGTGAAATACAAGCTTGAAATACTGCAATAATATTCTGGGTTTAAAAAAACATCAGTTTTTGGCAATACCCTACATCTGTGGCCTTTGCTGCATTTGTCACTGTAAAATACAAGCTTGAAATACTGCAATAATATCCTGGGTGTAAAAAAAAACACCCATTTTTGGCAATATCTTACATCTGGGGCCTTTGCTGCATTTGTCACTGTGAAATACAAGCGTTAGATACTGCTGTTACATTCTGTAATTAAAAAAAAACACCCTTTTTGGGCAATATACTAAATTTGCAGCCTTTGCTGCGTTTGTCACAGTGAAATACTGTCACGGATGATATGGCAGATAGCTGGAAGTTATGGATAAACATCCGACTGGCTTGATCCCAAACTAAGGAGCATAAAGGTGACCTCTATAAAACCCTAAGAGCTCACCCTGTCTGCTAAGCACATACAAAAGGTCTCAGAGGTAGACGATTGCATGCCCTCGTACCTAGACTGTGTGACACCTGAAAACTCTATAATAGTGAGGGGACACGACCACCGGCTCCCTGTACTTAATACAGAGGGAGTCAGGGTCACCTAGAATCAAGCCAGCAAAGAAACACAATACAAGAAAGGACTTATCTTAACAAGCAGTAACAGAAGTCTCCAGCAGTGATCACTTCAATCCAGGAAGTAGTATAAACCGCAAAGTGAGGCAGTATGGGAGGGAATATAAAGGGAGGCAATTAGTGTGAATAGGTGACAGCTGGGAGAAGGAAAGGAGATGACAAAGTGAAACCAAAACAAAGAACATCATGCAAGAGGTACAGAAGAACATCTGCCAGACCTTCTCAGAGAGCTGGCGGTGACAAATACAAGTCTTAGATACTGCTGTTATATTCTGTTATTTAAAAAAACACCCATTTTGGGCAAGATACTATATTTGCGGCCTTTGCTGTATTTGTCACAGTGAAATACAAGCTTGAAAAACTGCACTAATATTCTGGGTTTAAAAAAAGAACCATTTTGGGCAAGATAATAAATTTGCGGCCTTTGCTGCATTGGTCACAGTGAAATACAAGCTTGAAATACTGCAATAATATTCTGGGTTTAAAAAAAAAAACACCCATTTTTGGCAATACCCTATATCTGGGGCCTTTGCTGCGTTTGACACTGTTAAATACAAGCTTGACATACTGCAATAATATTCTGGGTTTAAAAAAACACAAATTTTTGGCAAGATACTAAATTAGCGGCCATAGCTTCATTTTTGGTAGTCCAATAGAAGCGTTATATACCGCTGTTATATTCAGGTATTTTAAAAAAAAACACCCATTTTGGGCAAGATACTCAATTTGCAGCCTTTGCTGCATTTGTCACAGTGAAATACAAGCATTAGAAACTGCTGTTATATTCTGTTATTAAAAAAACACCCATTTTTGTCAAGATAATAAATTTGCGGCCTTTGCTGCATTGGTCACAGTGAAGTACAAGCTTGAAATACTGCAATAATATTCTGGGTTTAAAAAACACAAATTTTTTGCAATACCCTACATCTGGGGCCATTGCTGCATTTGTCACAGTGAAATACAAACGTTAGATACTTCTGTTATATTCTGCTAAAAAAAAAAAAAAAACTTTTTGGGCAAGATACAAAATTTGTGGCCTTTGCTGCATTTGTCACAATGAAATACAAGCTTGAAAAACTGCACTAATATTCTGGGTTTAAAAAAACACACTCATTTTGGCCAAGATAATAACTTTGTGGCCTTTGCTGCATTTGTCACAGTGAATTAGGCATTTGAAATACAGCCATTTGAAATACAGCCTTTTTGTGCAAAGATATATTTACTGCAGGCCTACACTGGTTCAGGGCGTGTGTGATCCCCCCTATACATACAGGGGTTTGAATTAGGCATTTGAAATACAGCCATTTGAAATACAGCCATTTTGTGCAAAGATATATTTACTTCAGGCCTACAATGGTTCAGGGCGTGAGTGATCCCCCCTATACATACAGGGGTTTGAATAAGGCATTTGAAATACAGCCATTTGAAATACAGCCTTTTTGTGCAAAGAAATCTTTGATTGAGGCCTAGTCTGGTTCAGGCCGTGTGAGATACACCCTTTACATACTGTCGTTCTTTTTTACTATTAAATAAACACCCATTTAGGGCAAGATCCTAAATTCAAAAAATATGAGGAGAGCTTAAAATAAGGGACGTGGCCCAGGTCGTGGTGTTGCTGGTGGAGCTCCTGTTGCGGGGAGAGGACGTGCACGATCTGTGCCAGCTACACACACAAGTGAAACCCCTTCCTCAGGTTGAGTAGGCGACAAAACCTGCAGCGGTATTTGGTCGGGCCTAATGCTGCTCTACGAATGGGGAGGCCTGAACAAGTACAGGCGATAGTAGATTGGGTTGCTGACAGTGGATCCAGTTCCTTCACATTGTCTCCCACCCAGTCTCCTGCTGAAAGACCACAGTTGGCACCTGCAGCCAATGTCCATCAGTCTTTCACCTCACCCCCTTGCAAATCAGCCAAGCAGTCTGAACCCCAAGTCATGCAGCAGTCTCTTCTGCTTTTTGATGACTCTTTTAGCAGGGTTTCCCAGGGCCATCCACCTAGCCCTGCCCCAGAAGTGGAAGAGATTGAGTGCACCGATGCCCAACCACTTATTTTTCAAGATGAGTACATGGGAGGACCATTGCAGCACGTCTCGGATGATGTCGAAACACAGGTGCCAACTGCTGGGGCTTTCGAAAGTGTGCAGACCAACAAGGAAGTCAGGGGTGAAGACTGGGTGGAAGATGATGTGGAGGACGATAAGGTCCTCGACCCCACATGGAATGAAGGTCATGTGAGTGACCGATGTAGTTCGGAGGAAAAGGCGGTGGTCGCACAGAGCCACCAGCACAGCAGAAGAGGGAGCAGGGTGCAAAAGCGGAGTGGCCGTCCTCTTCCTCTGTTCTATTGCTTGGTGACATGAACCCCCTTTTGCCGTGAATGAACCCCTGCTGTGCCTGGGTGACAGGGGCCTAAATCTCTCAAAATCCTCTGTTCTATTGCTGCGTGACATGACCCACCTTTTGCCGTGAATAAACCCCTGCTGTGCCTGTGTGACAGGGGCCTAAATCTCTCAAAATCCTCTGTTCTATTGCTGGGTGACAAAAAACCCCTTTTGCCGTGAATGAACCCCTGCTGTGCCTGGGTGACAGGGGCCTAAATCTCTCAAAATCCTCTGTTCTATTGCTGGGTGACATGAACCACCTTTTGCCATGAATGAACCCTTGCTGTGCCTGGGTGACAGGGGCCTAAACCTCTCAAAATCCTCTGTTTTATTGCTGGGTGACATGAACCACCTTTTGCCATGAATGAACCCCTGCTTTGCCTGGGTGAAAGGGGCCTAAATCTCTCAAAATCCTCTGTTCTATTGCTGGGTGACAAGAACCCCCTTTTGCCGTGAATGAACCCCTGCTGTTCCTGGGTGACAGGGGCCTAAATCTCTCAAAATCCTCTGTTCTATTGCTGGGTGACATGAACCCCCTTTTGCCGTGAATGAACCCCTGCTGTGCCTGGGTGACAGGGCCCGAAATCTCTCAAAATCCTCTGTTCTATTGCTGGGTGACATGAACCCCCTTTTGCAGTGAATGAACCCCTGCTCTGCATTGCTGACAGGGAACTTAATTTGCTGAAAACATCTGTTACTGATCGGAAGATGCGCGACTACAAGCACACGCTGATGATGGCATCCCCACCTGACAGCGGGGGCACAGTGGAAGCACAAGGCGAAGGCATAGGAGGAGGAAGAGGTCGCCAACGGAGGTGGGGCACCGCCAGCAACTGAGAAGGCAGGGTTAGCATGGCCAAAATGTGGAAAAGCTTTGTCAGCCTTGGAGGTGCTGACCTGCCCTGCAGCCAGTGTATAGTGTAAACGTGTGTTTAGCACGGCCGAGAGCATTATCACAGGCCGCAGCCAATGTGGACAAGCTTACGTTTATTAAAATGAACCAGGCATGGATCCCACAGGAATTTCTCCGTACCTTGTGCAGAATAGACATTTATACCAGCCTCAACCATCCATTCTTGTACTCAAGTGCACTTATTCTTTGTTTTATTTTGTTATATGTCCAAATATTTTGGGGGATACCCCAATTTAAAAATAAAAAATAACACAAATCAGTGTTGGCTACCTATTCCTCCTTCACCGCCGCTTCCACCTACACCGCCACGTTAACCTACACCGCCACATCCACCCATCCATCGCCTCCTCAACCTCCTACTCCTAGATCCAGATGGTTATTTTTATTTTTTCTGTATTTTATGTTATTTTAAGTCATTTCCCTATCCACATTTGTTAGCAGAACAGTTGCCATGCTCTTAAGCACATTTTGATGCCTTTTGCAGCCATCTAGCCCTTTCCAGGACTATTTTAGAGCCATTTTAGTGCCCAAAAGTTTGGGTCCCCATTGACTTCAATGGGGTTTGGGTTCGAGTTCGAGGTCAAGTTCGGGTCCCGAACCCGAACTTTATTTTCAAGTTTGGCCGAACTCATCGAACCCGAACATCCAGGTGTCCGCTAAACTCTACTGCCAACTAATTTTTTTTTGCCCAAACAGGTGTTTGTTTAATAACTGAATATGACAGCAGTATATAACCCAGGAATTGCAAACGTCAAGATGCTGCAAGGCCTGAAATATTGTGTATTTTGCCCCAAAAAGGGTTTTTTATTAATGAAAGAAGCCCTGTATATACAGGGTGTATCTCACACGGCCTGACCCACAGTAGGCCTCAATTAAAGATTTGTGCACCAAATGGCTGTATTTCAAATATTTGAATATAACCCAAATGTATAAAGGGTGTATCTCACAATGACATCTGCAGCAAAGGTTGCCAACTAAATTTTTTTTGCCCAAACGGGTGTTTGATTAATAACTGAATTTGACAGCAGTATATAACCCTGTATTTTCACACGTGCTGATGCTACAAGGCCTGAAAATAGTGTTTTCTTCGCAAAAAGTGTGTTTTTAAAACCCCAGAAAATGATGGCTGTATTTCTAGCTTAAATTGCACACTGACTATCCAGATGTTATATATTGCCAAAAAAAAGTGTTTTTTTGGTAACAGAATATGAAAGCTGTATATATTAAACTTGAATTTAACACTTGCAGATCACAAAATAGCATTTTTTGGCAAAAAAGTGTGTTTTTAAAACCCAGAAAATGATGGCTGTATTTCTAGCTTAAATTGCACACTGACTAAGCCTGCAAATGCACCAGATGTTGTAAATTGCCCAAAAAAATTGGGATTTTCCATGTCCCAAAAGCTCAGATGCAGTGCTAGTGCACTGAGCTTGCATAAAATGGCCTCCGCCGCCGTCCACCTAACTGACTTATTAAAGGTATTTTTTTTCGGTCACTGGGCTCAGGGCAGGATAAAAAAGTTGTGCCCTGCACCCACAAAACACAATGTATGTAGATTGCGGAGTTAGATTCAGATTTTGAGCAAAGATTTAGTCCTATTCTCTCCCTGAAATCACCAGCAGCATCCTCTCCCTACACTAAGCACAGCATAGTGACGTGCAGCGCTACGTGACTCGAGCTTATAGAGAGGCTGGGTCACATGCTACACTGGCCAATCACAGCCATGCCAATCGTAGGCATGGCTGTGATGGCTTCTAAGGACAAGCAGTTAACCGCTTGTTGATTGGCTGCTCTGCAGCCTTTCAAAAATCGCCAAGAAAGCGCTGAACACTGAACCCGAACTTTTACTGAAATGTTCGGGTTCGGGTCCGGGCTCCAAAAATCCTAAAGTTCGGTACGAACCCAAACTTTACAGTTCAGGTTCGCTCAACCCTATTCCCTGTCACCTATGCAGAGCAGGGGTTTGTATACGGCAAAATTGGTAAAATGTCACCTGACAATGTAACAGGCGATTTATTGAATTTTATCTCCCTCCCACCTATGCAGAGCAGGGGTTTAATCATGGCAAAAATGGTCAAATGTCACCCAAGAATGTAACAGACAAATTAGTGAAATGTTTTTACCTGTCTACTAGGTATAGCAGGGGTATATCACAGCCTATAATTTGTGAATTTCACCCAAATATGTAACAGACAAATTAGTGAAACGACATAAAATAATATACGTACAAATTAAAAATAATAATCTTGATTTATGAGGTGGAGGTCCATATGAAGTAGGAGTTTGAGGAGGCGGTGGACGTAGTGGTGTAGGTGAAAGCGGCGGTGGAGGAAGACGAGGTAGCCAACACTGTTTTTTGGTTTTAATTATATATATTTTTTAATTAGGGTACACTCTAAAAGAGTGGGAAATATCAAAAATACAACAATGAGCAATTGCGCTGTAGTATAACAATGGCTCGGTAAGGCCGGTATACATGTCTATTCTGCACCAGGTAGAGACAAGTCCTGTGGGATCCATGCCTGGTTCATTTTAATAAACGTGAGCTTGTCCACATTGGCTGTGGACAGGCGGCTGTGCTTGTCTGTGATAACGCCCCCTGCCGTGTTAAGCACACGTTCGGACAATACACTGGCTGCCGGGCAGGCCAGCACCTCCAAGGCGTAAAGGGCAAGCTCAGGCCATGTGCCCAATTTGGAAATGCAGAAGTTGAAGGGGGCAGACCCGTCATTTAGTACGTGTAGGCGTGTGCACACATAATGCTCCACCATGTTCTGAAATTCTGCCTCCTGCTAAGGCGTTCCATATCAGCTGGTGGTGCTGGTTGTTGTTGCATGCTGACAAAGCTTTTCCTCATTTTGGCCATGCTAACCCTGCCTTCTGAGGTGCTGGTGGTGCCCCAGCTGCATTGGCGACTTCTTCCTCGTCCTCTGCCTTTGCCTTGTGCTTCCACTGAGCCCCCACTGTCAGTTATGAATGCCATCAGCAGCACGTCTACCAGCGTGCGCTTGTACTCGCGCATCTTCTAATCATGCTCCAGTGACGGAATTAAGGACAGCACGTTGTCCTTGTAGCGGGGATCCAGCAGGGTGTCCACCCAGTAATCAGCACTGGTTAGAATGTGGGCAACTCAGAGGTTGTTGAGCAGGCACTGCAGCATGTAGTCGCTCATGTGTGCCAGGCTGCCCAGAGGCAACGACAAGCTGTCCTCTGTGGAAGGTGTATCGTCTGTGTCCTCTGTATCCCCCCAGCCACGCTCCATTGATGCCCATAAGCTGCTTTGGGTGGCATTTCGCTGTGAACACGGTTCCTCCTCATCATCATCCTCCTGCAAAACTGTGCCCTGGCAAGACAGTTGTGTACCTGGCCTCTGTTGGTGCAGGAACCCAACCTCCGAGCCACTTGTGAATCACTGGCCTGATAACCATGGAAATTATCCCTCTTCCACCTGCTCTTCCTCCTGTGCCAATCCTCTTCCATAATCGCCCGGAAACAATGCAACACGGCACACACATGCCGCATGGAGGCACACTCATTGGTGGTGAAGTGGTGCTGTTCCACAGAGTGACCCACCCGTGCGTGCTGCAGCTGAAACTCCACTATTTCCTGCTGCTGCTCGCACAGTCTCTCCAGCATGTGCAAGGTGGAGTTCCACCTTGTGGGTACGTTGCATATAAGGCCGTTAGCGGGAAGGCCGGGAAGGGATGGTGCGTAGGAGGGTACTTCCTCTTTCTCTCCAGTGTTTGGGGGATGGACAGCTGAACGCTTACATGGGACAGTGTGGACATGCTGGTGACAGTGGTGGAGATGGTGCTGTTGCTGCCACATCCTCTGTTTGCGGGGTGGCAGGTGCCACTGTCACTTTAGAGGTGGAGGAAGAGCCGGAGACCGCAGTAGAAGACGGAGCAAGAGGAGCTTGAGATCTTTTGTGCTTTTTCGAGTCTGTACTCCACTGCAGCTCGTGCTTTGCATTTAGATGCCTGGTCATGCAGGTGGTGCTCAGGTTTAGAACATTTATGCCTCGCTTTAGGCTCTGATTGCACAGCGTGCAAACCACTGGCGTCTTGTCGTCAGCACATTGTCTGAAGAACTGACATGCCAGGGAACTCCTTGGAGCAGACTTTGGTGTGCTCAGTTCCTGGGTGCGGTGGGCAGTAGCAGGCATACTGGCTAGGGGACAGCCACTCTGCTTTTGCACCCTGATCCCTCTCTTGCTGTGCGACTGGCGCTGTGTGACCACCACCTCTTCCTCCGAACTGCACACGTCACTCGCATAACCTTGATTCCATGTGGGGTCTAGGACCTCATCATCCTCCACATCATCTTCCAAACACTCTTCACCCCTGCCCTCCTTGCCGGTGTGCACATGGCAGAAAGCCACAGAAGTTGGCACCTGTGTTTCGTTATCATCATCAGAGACGTGCTGCAGTGGTCCTCCCATGTCCACATCCTGAAACATAAGAGGTTGGGCATCAGTGCACTCAATCTCTTCCATTTCAGGGGCAGGGCCAGGTGGATGGCCCACGGAAACCCCACCAGCAGAGTCATCAAAAAGCATAAGAGACTGCTGCTTTCACGGTGGGGAGAGGGGGAAAACCCCCACTGTATAGAGTTGATAAAAGGGAAAGATACTAAGTCTGGATGCAAGGAAAAAGGGAGCAGGTCACCACCTAGGCTTCCCTCAACCTATCCCTGACCTCCTGACTGTATGAGCCTCCCTCGATGGTAGGGGGGCTCATACTCTCGAACATGGGCCCTACAGGCTTTATTGGTCCCTGCAATATAGTGTCAGAAGGTGGAGATAACCGATTCCTCCATGACACGGATGAACCGGAGTCTTCAACAGGCCAGCAACAAAGGGGATGAAAAAGACATAGAGCAGCAACTGAATGGCAGGAAAGCACCCAGTGTAACAACGGCACACCAGAACATCCAACATTTACCTGCCGCAGCAAAGATGAAACCATGACTCCCAAACTACCCAGACCCCATGCGGACACTGGATGCAAGTAAGCTTCAGGCAGAGCTGTTCATAGTCTTTAGGTTCCCGCTCCGGGGAACCCTAGGGACCTCCTCACGGAGAAACAGCACACAGGGGAAAATGTCAATCATTCATGCTGATCACTAACACCACACCGACCAGACATGGAACACCAGACTAGACATAAACAACAAAACCCCAACATAAACCTCACCAACCAACATAACAGGTGAGGAAGGGAAAGGAAACAAAGGGTGACAAACAATGTCCAACTAGGGTGCCCCCACACTGGAAAGAAGACATATCCTGAGGAGCAGAGCTCCTACACATATAAAGGCAGACAACCATCTGACCTCAGGCTTACAAGACAGAATAAGAAAAGCCCAGAGGCCACACCCAGCTCCCCAAAGTACACAACTTAAACCCAAACACGCCAGGATGGGAAGGAACACAAAACATAAAGAGGAAGATTTCAAACATGCAAAACAACATGTTGCCACAGGCAACAAGCATGCACGGCAAAAGTGTCATGGTCAACTATACCAGACCATGACACAGCCGTGACAGCTGCATGTCTTGGGCCTCAGACTGCTTGGCTGATTTGCAAGGGAGTGAGGCGAAATACAGATGCCCATGGGCTGCTGGTGCCAACTCTACGGTTTCAGCAAGTGACCGGGTGGGAGACAATGTGAAGGAACTGGAGGCACTGTCAGCCATCCAATCTCCTACCACATCTACTTGTTCTGGCCTCACCATTCGTACACCGGTATTCGGACCTATAAAATTACACTGAACACCCTGTCGCCTATGTGCCCCTAAGGAAAGTGTTTAATCTTTGCATGTAGCTGGCACAGATCATGTCCTCTCCCTGCAACAGGAGCTCTACCACCACCAGCAGCACCACGATCAGGGCCACGTTCTTTATTTAATGCTCTCCTCATTCTTTGAGGTCACCCACCAAAATAACAGACAGATTGACTATATTAATCTCCCTGTCACGTATGCAGTGCAGGTGTACCTCGCACCAAAAATGGGAATATGTTACCGGCTGATCTGACAGTCAAATTAACTATATTAATTTCCCTGTCACATATAAAGTGCACGTGTATCTCACACCAAAAATGGGTATATGTCACCCACCAATCTAACAGACGGATTAACTATATTAATTTCCCTGACACATATGCAGTGCAGGTGTACCTCACACAAAAAATGGGAAAATGTCACCCATCGAGCTAACAGATGGATTAACTATAATAATTTCCTGTCACATATTCAGTGCAGGTGTACCTCACACCAAAAATGGGAAAATGTCACCCACCGAGCTAACAGATGGATTAACTATATTAATTCCCTGTCACATAGGCAGTACATGTGTACCTCACACCAAAAATAGGTATATGTCACCCACCAATCTAACAGACGGATTAACTATATCAGGCCTCATGCACACGACCGTTGTGTGTATCCGTGGCCGTTGTGCCGTTTTCCGTTTTTTTTCGCGGACCCATTGACTTTCAATGGGTCCGTGGAAAAATCGGAAAATGCACCGTTTTGCAGCCGCATCCGTGATCCGTGTTTCCTGTCCGTCAAAAAAATATGACCTGTCCTATTTTTTTGACGGACAACGGTTCACGGACTCATTCAAGTCAATGGGTCCGTGAAAGAACACGGATGCACACAAGATTTGCATCCGCGTCCTTGATCCGTGGCCGTAGGTTACTTTCATACAGACGGATCCGAAGATCCGTCTGTATGAAAGCTTTTTCAGAGCTGAGTTTTCACTTCGTGAAAACTCAAATCCGACAGTATATTCTAACACAGAGGCGTTCCCATAGTGATGGGGACGCTTCTAGTTACACAAAAAGTGGTCGTTCAGGAGGGGCAGTCAGAGCCACCCTGATATACTGCTCATGAGATGCCAAAAAGAAACTAAAGGGGCAGTAGACTAATATAAAACTTCGCTTTAATTTAAATAGGAGATAAAAAGGCCCCTACTACACAAACAACAAATAAGACGTGCCCTTTTGGTAGGTTGGGCAAAACGACACAACACACAAAAAAATATATATTATAAGGGAGAAGGTCAAGGAGAGGGTAGGTAAATATAGGGGCTACGGCTGTAATGTGTACCATCCACTGGCCCTAATACCTCCCTACTTGTCCTGTAACACCCTATATGATATCCAAAGGACGGGGTCCAAAATGCCCCGCAAGGGGTGGCCCAGACAGGAACTCTGATCCTAGTAAAAGGCCCTGTTAAGGCCCTAATCAATTGATTGATGTAGGAAAGGAGTACACACTTTGGAACACAATGAAAAAAATGATAAACACAAGAAAATGGGTATACCACCAACCAGACACAGGGGAGTGGATCAGTGTGGGGGCATACTCTGGTGTCCCGACGCGTTTCTTCGGTTAAAGCCCCAGGAATCTTCAGGGGACACGGGGCTAGGTGTTTGCTGTAGTCAGTCTTTGACTAAGCCTATGAATAACGAAATACATATATAATAGTACATCACATAAGTAGTCAGAGGAAAAAGAAAACCTCCCCATCAATTATCCAGTATAAGGTCATGGAGAGATAGTGACTTACTCATTTGTGGCTGCGGTCACGGTGGCTGTTGGCGCACTGAACAGCAGGACCCAGTGTGGTGGTGTCCGCAAGGTTGATGACCGGCAGTTATGAGGCGGAAACCGCCACCTTATAAAGATTATGGGGCCAAATAGGGCGCATTTACCGGAGTCAGTGGACTTCCGGCCGTGCGCCTATTGATGACGCTCCTGCAGTGCGCCTATTGATGACGCTCCTGCAGTGTGTCAGAGGCCGCGGTCACGTGCACGGAGTATCCAGAAATCACGTGACCGCGCCTGCGCCTCATACCCCTATCCCATGCGTTCCATGGGACTCAGGGTGGAACGCACGGCCGGCGCCCTACCCCAGCGTCACCCGGACGCGCCTTATGGGATGCAAATGCATCACAGACGCGGCCACATGACCCAGGCACCGGCATCGGCCGCACAGGCGCAATGGTATCCCTAATGTCCAGACTGGAGGGTATATCATAACACCCCTCTGTTTCCTGGTTATTAAATGGGATAGATAAAGTGTCCTGCCTCAGCCTCTCCTACGCTCGGCAGGACACTGTAATAATATACTTATAAATGGATTGCTTCCCTATTTCGCCATATATGGGAAAATCCATAACAAGTAGGCGGTGGAAAGAGGGTGCGATAAGAGGGAGAGACCACCTGCTCATCGGTCCGTTCCAGACCCCTATCCCCCCTAACCTCCTCCACCTCCTCGCAGGGATGTGACAGTGTATGCCCACCATCCCGCGTATAAGACCAAAAATAGAAAGGGATTTATAGTTGGAAAAGTGGTCACAAGGCCCTAACAAGAAACGGAGGTAGTCACAAGAAACAGCTGAAGTTCAAATGTTCATTTAGCCCATTGGGGACAACCGTGTTCAGTGTGAATGTCCACCAACATTCCCTCTGTAGGATGGATTTATTCCAGTCTCCCCCACGGATGGGCTTAGGAACATGCTCGATCCCCATAAACCTGATGGACGTAACACGTCCTTCGTGGGCCGTCTGTACATGACGTGCAACGGGGGTATCCCTGCTGTTGCGAATATCCCCATGATGCTCCCCCATGCGTTTCCGTAGCTCCCTGAATGTTTTGCCTACGTAGCGCAGGCCACATACGCACGTAATCAAATAGATCACGCCTGTGCTGCGGCAATTCAGGAATCCTTTGATATGGTAGGTAGTATTCCTTGGTTCACCGACAAACGTCTTACCCTGTGTCAAGCTATCACAGAAGCTACATCGTCCGCATCTGTGACAGCCCGTCACCAAACCATCCAGCCACGTCCGTGGCTTAGCTGCAGAAGTAAAGTGGCTGTGCACCAGTCTGTCCCTCAAATTGTTGCCCCTCCTGAATGTCAGGGAGACCGAGGGATCCAAGACCTCAGCCAGGTCTGGGTCCATAAGCAAAGTGTCCCAGTGGCGCGTCAAAATCTTCCTCACCTGTGACGCAGCCGCGTCGAAGGTGCCTATCACCCGGACAACACTCTGAGACTCACGTTCCCTGATATTTGTGGGATGAAGAAGTTCCGTTCGTTTGCGTGCCTTGGTTCTCTCATAGGCCAGTCTGAGCGTACTATCTGGGTATCCCCTCTCCTGAAATCTAGACCTAAGGTCACGTGCTTGATATTTAAAATCCTTGTCTTCGGAACAGTTACGTTTGAGTCTCAGGTACTGTCCGGTAGGTATCCCTCTCTTAAGAGGGACAGGATGACAACTGTCCCACCTAAGAAGGGAGTTAGTGGAAGTGGGTTTTCTATAAATGGACGTATTCAAACCACCTTTGTCATCCCTGATGATGACCACATCCAAGAAAGGAAGACGGTCCCTCACGATGACCGAGGTGAATCTAAGGCCAAAATTATTCACGTTCAGTTCGGTGATCAGTTTGTTGAAATCGCTCTCTGGTCCGCTCCACAACAGAAATATATCGTCAATGTAGCGTGACCAGAGAGCGATATGATCCACGAACCAACGCGGCGGGTCCCCGAACACCACTGATTCCTCCCACCAGCCCAGGAGCAAATTGGCGTAAGATGGGGCACAGGAACTGCCCATCGCCGTGCCCCTGAGCTGGTGGTATATGCGACCGTCAAACATAAAAACATTGTTTGACAGCACAAACTCCAGCAGCTCCAGGGTGAAAGTATTGTGTAGGGAAAATTGTTGCCCCCTAGTGCTCAAAAAATGTCTGGAGGCCTCCAATCCCCGTTCATGTGGAATGGAGGAGTAGAGTGCCTCCACATCAATGGAGGCTAGAAACCAGTGCGGCTCTATGCAGGTGTCCTCAATTTTCCCCAACAAATCGCCTGTGTCTCGCACATAGGATGGCAGGGACACCACAAAAGGACGCAATACCCTGTCCACATAGATACCACAGTTCTGTGAAATACTACCAATCCCTGAAACGATTGGCCGTCCTCTGATGGGTGTGGTCTCTTTATGCACTTTTGGCAAGCAATAAAAAGTAGCCATGATCGGGTAACGTGGGTATAGAAAATCATATTCTTCGTCACTAATAATGTGGATGTTCTTGGCCCTCACTAAAATATCTCTCAGGGTCCCCCGCAGACTACTAATAGGATTGCTCCGAAGGATCTCGTACCCCATGTCGTCTGACAAGATGGATAGGCACATGTTACGATACGCCGATGTATCCATTAAAACAATGTTGCCCCCCTTGTCAGACGGTTTGATAACAATATTTTTATCCTCTTCGAGGTCTTTGATAGCCATCCTTTCTTTTTTGCTGCAGTTGAACCTAGGTGGGACTGGATGTATATTGGCCAATTCTGAGATGGTGTGTTGTAGAAATACGTCTACGCAGGACACTTACCCTATCGGGGGCATCTTGACACTCCTATTTTTTAGAGATGTGAATGGACCCAACCCTTCTGCATTGGGGGGTGACCGGTCAAGGTTAAATAATAGATGAACGTCTTTTAAAATTTCCACGGGGACACCCAGTTCACGGCTTTCCCTCTTGTCCCTAAGTTTATGAAATTTGTGCCATCTCAGTCTGCGGGCAAAGAGATTCAAGTCTCTTGTCCACCGAAAGATGTCAAATTTATTGGTGGGTACGAACGAAAGTCCACGTCCCAGCAGACTCAGTTCAGTTGGTGATAGGATACGGGCAGAGAGATTAATAATCCGTTTGTCTAAAAGGAATTGGTCTACCATGTCTGTTTTTCGGTATTCCTGCTCCTGAGAGGGTAATGTGTCCCTTGATCTAAAAAAGGAGAGGAAGGACCCGGTGCGGCTGTAGGTGGAGTTTGAGAGGGATACTGTGGGTACCGTCTCGACCGATTACCCCGTCCCCTAGATCTAGATGCACCCCGTCCGCGTCCCTTGCTCTTAGGATTTCTCTCTTTCTCTGTATCAGAGAATTCTGTATCCGTAGAGGATATGTCTGTGTTCTGTGAAGTGGGCGGGTTAGTCAAGAACTGATACGCTTTATTATCGCGGAAATCCTGGGAGTCTTTGCTAAATTGCCTGTGTTTGCGGTCCTTTAAATGAAATTGGTACCGCTCCACCGCGTTCTGCAGCTGGGCTTCTTTAACAGAGAATTCCGGTTCCGACTGAAATTTCTTTGTGATGTCAATCTGTTCTTTAAGACTCGCCTCCGCCCGCTCTAGAACAATCCTCTCTTCGTCTACCAATAACTGCATAAATTTTAGGGAACTAGCAGTGGCCTCCTTTTCCCACTTTTTCAGGAATTCTGGGTTCCTGATGCGGTGTGCAGGGGAAAGGGTGATACGAAGCCCTCTGGGCACGATCCCCTGTTTGATATAATGTTCCAGACCCTGCACCTCCCACCAGGAACTTATATGTTCTTTATATAACCTAGTGAGTTCCGAGAAGGCGCCATTAAGGGTGGGGGTATATTTTTTCTGTATGAAAAGTTGTTCAGAGAACACCAAGCTGGCCTCAGAGACCCAAACATTCCTATCAATGCCCGTGGCCAAGAACCCGGACATATCCCAAAAATACAAAATACACAAAAAGTGGTCGTTCAGGAGGGGCAGTCAGAGCCACCCTGATATACTGCTCATGAGATGCCAAAAAGAAACTAAAGGGGCAGTAGACTAATATAAAACTTTGCTTTAATTTAAATAGGAGATAAAAAGGCCCCTACTACACAAACAACAAATAAGACGTGCCCTTTTGGTAGGTTGGGCAAAACGACACAACACACAAAAAAATATATATTATAAGGGAGAAGGTCAAGGAGAGGGTAGGTAAATATAGGGGCTACGGTTGTAATGTGTACCATCCACTGGCCCTAATACCTCCCTACTTGTCCTGTAACACCCTATATGATATCCAAAGGACGGGGTCCAAAATGCCCCGCAAGGGGTGGCCCAGACAGGAACTCTGATCCTAGTAAAAGGCCCTGTTAAGGCCCTAATCAATTGATTGATGTAGGAAAGGAGTACACACTTTGGAACACAATGAAAAAAATGATAAACACAAGAAAATGGGTATACCACCAACCAGACACAGGGGAGTGGATCAGTGTGGGGGCATACTCTGGTGTCCCGACGCGTTTCTTCGGTTAAAGCCCCAGGAATCTTCAGGGGACACGGGGCTAGGTGTTTGCTGTAGTCAGTTTCTTTTTGACGCTTCTAGTTAGAATATACTGAGAACTGTGTACATGACTGCCCCCTGCTGCCTGGCAGCACCCAATCTCTTACAGGGGGCTGTGATCCGCACAATTAACCCCTCAGGTGCTGCACCTGAAGGGGTTAATTGTGCATATCATAGCCCCCTATAAGAGATCAGGGGCTGCCAGGCAGCAGGGGGCAGACCCCCCTCCCTCCCCAGTTTTAATTTCATTGGTTGCCAGTGCGGCCCCCCCCCCAGCCCCTCTCCCTCTATTTTATTATTTTCATTGGCGGCACAGTGTGCGGCCCCCCCGGCCCCCCCTCCCTCCCTCTATTGTATTATCATTGGTGGCCAGTGTGCGGCCTCCCCCCCCCCCCCCCGATCATGAGTGGCAGCGGAGAGTTAGAAGCATCATACTTACCTGCTGCGCTGTCTGTGACCGGCCGGGAGCTCCTCCTACTGGTAAGTGACAGATCATTAAGCAATGCGCTGCACAGACCTGTCACTTACCAGTAGGAGGAGCTCCCGGCCAGACACAGACAGCGCAGCAGGTAAGTATGATGCTTCTAACTCTCCGCTGCCACCAATGATCGGGGGAAGGAGAGGGGAGGCCACACACTGGTCACCAATGATATTAATACAATAGAGGGGGGGCCGGGGGGGGGCGCACACTGGCCACCGATGATAATACAATAGAGGGAGGGAGGGGGGGGCCGGGAGGGGCCGCACACTGTGCCACCAATGAAAATAATACAATAGAGGGAGGGGGGGGCGGGGGGGCCGCACACTGTGCCACCAATGAAAATAATACAATAGAGGGAGGGGGGCGGGTGGGCCGCACTGGCCACCAATGAAATTAAAACTGGGGAGGGAGGGGGGTCTGCCCCCTGCTGACTGGCAGCCCCTGATCTCTAATAGGGGGCTATGATATGCACAATTAACCCCTTCAGGTGCAGCACCTGAGGGGTTAATTGTGCGGATCACAGCCCCCTGTAAGAGATCGGGTGCTGCAAGGGCAGCAGGGGGCAGTCATGTACACAGTTCTCAGTATATTCTAACTTGAAGCGTCCCCATCACCATGGGAACACCTCTGTGTTAGAAAATACTGTCGGATCTGAGTTTCACGATCTAACTCAAATCCGATGGTATATTCTAACATAGAGGCGTTCCCATGGTGATGGGGACGCTTCAAGTTAAAATATACCATCGGATTGGAGAAAACTCCGATCCTATTGTATATTAACTCCTGACTTTACATTGAAAGTCAATGGGGGACGGATCCATTTGAAATTGCACCATATTGTGTCAACTTCAAACGGATCCTTCCCCATTGACTTGCATTGTAGTTCAGGACAGATCCGTTTGGCTCTGCACGGCCAGGCGGACACCAAAACAACTTTTTTTTCATGTCCGTGGATCCTCCAAAAATCAAGGAAGACCCACGGACGAAAAAACGGTCACGGATCAAGTAAAAACGGAACCCCGTTTTGCGGACCGTGAAAAAATACTGTCGTGTGCATGAGGCCTTAATTTCCCTGTCACATATGCAGTGCAGGTGTACCTCACACCAAAAATGGGGAAATGTCAGCTACCGAGCTAACAGATGGATTAACTATAATAATTTCCTGTCACATATGCAGTGCAGGTTTACCTCACACCAAAAATGGGTATATGTCACCCACTGAACTAACAGACAGATTAATTATATTAATTTTCCTGTCACATATGCAGTGCAGGTGTACCTCACACCAAGAATGGGTATATGTCACCGGCCAAACTAACAGTCCGATTAACTAAATTAATTTCCCTGTCACATATGCAGTGCACAGGTGTCTCACACCAAAAATGGGTATATGTCACCCACCGAACTAACAGGCGGATTAACTATTATATTTTTGTGTCAGGGGTACAAAAAAGGTGCATTGCCCCCCCAAAAAAAATATTATAGGTCACACACAAGACAAATAGCCAGATTCCTAACACTCTCCCTCGCTTCAGCTGCCTGCTTCCTGTCCCTGCACTACTCAGAGCTGATGGGCCGTGCTACACGTGATCCAGCTTGTATAGAGGCTGGGTCACATGATGCACCGGCCAATCACACCCATGCCACTACTAGGCATGGCTGTGATGGCTTCTAAGTGCCCACAGCTTAAAAGCTTGTTGATTGGCTGCCCTGCAGCCTTTCAAAAGCTTTATTAAATGCCCGAACACCTAACTCGAACCCAAACTTTTCCGGCAAAGTTCGAGTTCAGGTCTGGGTACCCACACTCGCAATGTTCCGTACGGACCCGAACTTTATAGTTCGGATTCGCTCAACACTATACATTACCACCTACAGATGTGTGCTACCCTGTGTATTGGTGTAGTAATTACATACACTGTATATTGGTTTTAATAAATTCAACAACCGCCCAAATAATTGGAACTGTAGGGAGACAGAAATAAATAGAAATAGATTGAGGTATGACACTTAATATCACATTATCGCTCACAGATGTGCCAGCAAAATGTGGTTAAGAGCATGGCAAGTGCTCTGCAAACAAATGTGGATAGGGAAATTACTTCAAATAACATAAAACACGTAAAAATAAAAAATAATAATCTTGATCTAGGAGAACGAGGTCCATATGGAGTAGGGGGTTGAGGAGGCAGTGGATGCGGCGGGGGAGGAGGTAGCCTACACTGGTTTTTGGTTTAAAATTTATTTAGATTATTTTTAAATTAGGGTACACCCCAAAACATTGGTTAATATAACCTGTAATAACCCCCTCCAGCCATGCTAAACAAACGTTCAGACAATACACTAGCTGAAGGGCAGGCCAGCAACTCCAAGGCATAAAGAGCAAGCTCAGGCCATGCGCCCAATTTGGAGACCCAGAAGTTGAAGGGGGTAGACCCGTCATTCAGTACGTCTAGGCATGTGCACACAAACTGCTTCACCATGTTGCTGAAATGCTGCCTCATGCTGCCTAAGACATTCCATATCAGCTGGTGGTGCTGGTTGTTGTGGCGTGCTGACAAAGCTTTTCAACATTTCAGCCATGCTAACCCTGCTGTCACAAGGGTGTCAAGAACCACGCCTGTCTCCGTTATACCCGGGGTCAGGAAGTCGCAGCGGTTGGCTGCACGCTCTATGTAAGATAGGGCTGTTTCCTTATGGTAGCTTTCTGGGTTTGCTTTGCAAACCCTTTTGGCTCACTCAGGGATCCGTAGCCCTTTCTCCTCAGCTGTTTCTTGTCCAGCACTCCCAAACCTCCTTATATTCTCCTCTCACACTTCTCTGGTTGCCAGATATAGAGCTTCCTGCCTGGACATCTATTCTGACCCTCTGGAGCTGTGTTGCTGCGTTCTCTGGTAGTTGGTCCAGAACGCTACCCTCCGGATCCCTGTTGGACCTTTGTGGTCTATTGTGGTCGCCCACCTGGGTGTATGTGTTTGTCTGTTTTGTCTGTCCTCTCCATGGTGTTTCCCTCTTAGTGACAGTGGTGCGGACTAGCGATCCCACCGGCCCGTTCACTATCTAGGGCTCATTTTAGGGAAAGCCAGGGTTTAGGCACGTGATCGCCGCACGCGTGAGGAACCAGTCTAGGGACGTCAGGGCAGTCAGGTGCCAGCCGCAAGGTGAGTTAGGGGTCACCACCTTTCCCTCTCCCTTGGGCAGGGCTTTCCCATTTTCCTCCCTGTGCGTGACGCCGGTCATTACACCTGCCTTCTGAGGTGCTGGTGGTGCCCCAGCTGCGTTGGCGACCTCTTCCTCCTCCTCTGTCTTCGTCTTGTGCTTCCACTGTGCCCCCGCTGTCAGGTGGGAATGCCAACAGCAGCGCGTCTACCAGCGTGCGCTTGAACTCGCGCATCTTACGATCACTCTCCAGTGACGGAATTAAGGACGGTACATTGTCATTGTAATGGGGATCCAGCAGTGTGGCCACCCAGTAATCAGCACAAGTTAGAATGTGGGTAACTCGGCGGTCGTTGCGGAGACACTGCAGCATGTAATCGCTCATGTGTGCCAGGCTTCCCAGAGGCAACGACAAGCTTTCCTCTGTGGGAGGTGTATCGTCTGTGTCCACTGTATCCCCCCAGCCAGGCACCAGTGATGGCCATGAGCTTGTATGGGTGCCACCCTGCTGTGAACACGGTTCATCCTCCTCCTCCTCATTCTCCACCTCGTCATCCTCCAGAACTGTGCCCTAGGTGGACAATTGTGTACCTGGCGTTTGTGGGTGCAGGAACCCACCATCGTAGCCACTTGTGAATGACTGGCCTGAAATCCTATGAAAAAATTAGTGTCTAATTGCAGTTTAGCGGTGCAGTTATATGCAGTAAAGCCCTTTTTGCTGTATGGACCGAATTACGTAGTGGTGAAATTTTTTATGTGAAAATTGCTTTTTTGGGGAAAATTGATGGGTGATTGTAGACTTTGTTCTGTATGAACCGATGTTATGTGTTGAAATGTCTTTAGTGTAGTGTAGCTTTTAATGTGACTCAGTTTGACCCGGCATACCAGGTGCAGAACAGTATGAGAGTGATGAGAGGGGTCGCACATGGCTTGCATACTCTACATGCCTCCAACATAATTCTTGGATCTCTATTCTCTACATGAAATTTATGTATTTGCTGTAAATCGCGAGAGGGGCAAAGTTGGAGACATTGACTTCACAAGAGATACAGAGCAGCGGAGTTCAGCCACCTCTATTTGCTTCATGCTGTTTACTGCTCCTGAATTAAAATTGGGGTAACCAGCTTCAACTTCCTCTTATGTGTATTCCTACAGAGTCCTTCTGTTATGGTTTTGCACAGGGAGCAAGAATGTTATGCACAATTCTGATGGAACTCCTAATTAGAGTTGAGCGAACACCTGGATGTTCGGGTTCGAGAAGTTCGGCCGAACTTCCCGGAAATGTTCGGGTTCGGGATCCGAACCCGACCCGAACTTCGTCCCGAACCCCATTGAAGTCAATGGGGACCCAAACTTTTTGGCACTAAAAAGGCTGTAAAACAGCCCAGGAAAGAGCTAGAGGGCAGCAACATGTAGGTAAATCCCCTGCAAACAAATGTGGATAGGGAAATGAATTAAAATAAAAATAAAATATATAAAAATAAACCAATATCAATTGAAGAGAGGTCCCATAGCAGAGAATCTGGCTTCACATCAGCAGAGAATCAGTCTTCATGCCATAGCAGAGAATCTGGCTTCACGTCACCCACCACTGTAACAGTCCATTGTCATATATTTAGGCCCCGGCACCCAGGCAGAGGAGAGAGGTCCTGTAACAGAGAATCTGGCTTCATGTCAGCAGAGAATCAGTCTGCATGTCATAGCAGAGAATCAGGCTTTACGTCACCCAACACTGGAACAGTCCATTGTCAGATATTTAGGCCCAGGCACCCAGGCAGAGGAGAGAGGTCCCGTAACAGAGAATATGGCTTCATGTCAGCAGAGAATCAGTCTGCATGTCATAGCAGAGAATCAGGCTTCACGTCACCCACTACTGGAACAGGCCACTGTCACATATTTAGGCCCAGGCACCCAGGCAGAGGAGAGAGGTCCCATAACAGAGATTCAGGCTTCATGTCAGCAGAGAATCAGTCTTCATGTCATAGCAGAGAATCAGGCTTCACGTCACCCACCACTGGAACAGGCCACTGTCTCACATTTAGGCCCTGGCACCCAGACAGAGGAGAGAGGTCCCGTAACTGAGAATCTGGCTTCATGTCAGCACAGAATCAGTCTTCATGTCATAGCAGAGAATCAGGCTTCACGTCACCCACCACTGGAACAGGCCACTGTCACATATTTAGGCCCAGGCACCCAGGTAGAGGAGAGAGGTCCCATAACAGAGATTCAGGCTTCATGTCAGCAGAGAATCAGTCTTCATGTCATAGCAGAGAATCAGGCTTCACGTCACCCACCACTGGAACAGGCCACTGTCACACATTTAGGCCCCGGCACCCAGACAGAGGAGAGGTTCATAAAACTTTGGGTTGCCCCGCAATATAATGGTAAAATGAAAATAAAAATAGGATTGAATGAGGAAGTGCCCTGGAGTACAATAATATATTGTTAAGGGGAGGTAGTTAATGTCTAATCTGCACAAGGGATGGACAGGTCCTGTGAGATCCATGCCTGGTTCATTTTTATGAACGTAAGCTTGTCCACATTGGCTGTAGACAGGCGGCTGCGTTTGTCTGTAATGACGCCCCCTGCCGTGCTGAATACACGATCAGACAAAACGCTGGCCGCCGGGCAGGCCAGCACCTCCAAGGCATAAAAGGCTAGCTCTGGACACGTGGACAATTTGGAGACCCAGAAGTTGAATGGGGCCGAACCATCAGTCAGTACGTGGAGGGGTGTGCACAGGTACTGTTCCACCATGTTAGTGAAATGTTGCCTCGTGCTAACACGTTCCGTATCAGGTGGTGGTGCAGTTAGCTGTGGCGTGGTGACAAAACTTTTCCACATCTCTGCCATGCTAACCCTGCCCTCAGAGGAGCTGGCCGTGACACAGCTGCGTTGGCGACCTCTTGCTCCTCCTCTGCCTTCGCCTTGGGCTTCCACTGGTTCCCCTGTGACATTTGGGAATGCTCTCAGTAGCGCGTCTACCAACGTGCGCTTGTACTCGCGCATCTTCCTATCACGCTCCAGTGTAGGAAGTAAGGTGGGCACATTGTCTTTGTACTGGGGATCCAGCAGGGTGGCAACCCAGTAGTCCGCACACGTTAAAATGTGGGCAACTCTGCTGTCGTTGCGCAGGCACTGCAGCATGTAGTCGCTCATGTGTGCCAGGCTGCCAAGAGGTAAGGACAAGCTGTCCTCTGTGGGAGGCGTATCGTCATCGTCCTGTGTTTCCCCCCAGCCACGCACCAGTGATGGGCCCGAGCTGCTTTGGGTGCCACCCCGCTGTGAACATGCTTCATCCTCATCCTCCTCCACCTCCTCCTCATCCTCCTCGTCCTCCAGTAGTGGGCCCTGTCTGGCCACATTTGTACCTGGCCTCTGGTGTTGCAAAAAACCTCCCTCTGAGTCACTTCGAAGAGACTGGCCTGAAAGTGCTAAAAATGACCCCTCTTCCTCCACTTCTTCCTGGGCCACCTCCTCTTCCATCATCGCCCTAAGTGTTTTCTTAAGGAGACATAGAAGTGGTATTGTAACGCTGATAACGGCGTCATCGCCACTGGCCATGTTGGTGGAGTACTTGAAACAGCGCAACAGGGCACACAGGTCTCGCATGGAGGCCCAGTCATTGGTGGTGAAGTGGTGCTGTTCCGCAGTGCGACTGACCCGTGCGTGCTGCAGCTGAAACTCCACTATGTCCTGCTGCTGCTCGCACAGTCTGTCCAGCATGTGCAAGGTGGAGTTCCACCTGGTGGGCACATCGCATATGAGGCGATGAGCGGGAAGGCTGAAGTTACGCTGTATCGCAGACAGGCGTGCAGCAGCAGGGTGTGAACGCCGGAAGCGCGAACAGACGGCCCGCACTTTATGCAGCAGCTCTGACATGTCGGGGTAGTTGCGAATGAACTTCTGCACCACCAAATTTAGCACATGCGCCAGGCAAGGGATGTGCGTCAAACCGGCTAGTCCCAGAGCTGCAATGAGATTTCGCCCATTATCGCACACCACCAGGCCGGGCTTGAGGCTCACCGGCAGCAACCACTCGTCGGTCTGTTGTTCTATACCCCGCCACAACTCCTGTGCGTTGTGGGGCCTGTCCCCCAAACATATGAGTTTCAGAACGGCCTGCTGACGTTTACCCCGGGCTGTGCTGAAGTTGGTGGTGAAGGTGTGTGGCTGACTGGATGAGCAGGTGGAGAAAGAGGAGGAGGAAGCTGAATAGGAGGAGGAGGAGACAGGAGGCAAAGAATGTTGCCCTGCGATCCTTGGCGGCGGAAGGACGTGCGCCAAATAGCTTTCCGCCTGGGGCCCAGCCGCCACTACATTTACCCAGTGTGCAGTTAGGGAGATATAGCGTCCCTGGCCGTGCTTACTGGTCCACGTTTCTGTGGTTAGGTGGACCTTGCCACAGATGGTGTTGCGCAGTGCACACTTGATTTTATCGGACACTTGGTTGTGCAGGGAAGGCACGGCTCTCTTGGAGAAGTAGTGCCGGCTGGGAACAACATACTGTGGGACAGCAAGCGACATGAGCTGTTTGAAGCTGTCTGTGTCCACCAGCCTAAATGACAGCATTTCATAGGCCAGTAGTTTAGAAATGCTGGCATTCAGGGCCAGGGATCGAGGGTGGCTAGGTGGGAATTTACGCTTTCTCTCAAATGTTTGTGAGATGGAGAGCTGAACGCTGCCGTGTGACATGGTTGAGATGCTTGGTGACGCAGGTGGTGGTGTTGGTGGTACATCCCATGTTTGCTGGGCGGCAGGTGCCAACGTTCCTCCAGAGGCGGAGGAAGAGGCCGAGGCGGCGGCAGCAGCAGAAGAGGCCGAGGCGGCAGCAGCAGAAGAGGTAGCAGGGGGAGCCTGAGTGACTTCTTTGTTTTTAAGGTGTTTACTCCACTGCAGTTCATGCTTTGCATGCAGGTGCCTGGTCATGCAGGTTGTGCTAAGGTTCAGAACGTTAATGCCTCGCTTCAGGCTCTGATGGCACAGCGTGCAAACCACTCGGGTCTTGTCGTCAGCACATTGTTTAAAGAAGTGCCATGCCAGGGAACTCCTTGAAGCTACATTTGGGGTGCTCGGTCCCAGATGGCGGCGGTCAGTAGCAGGCGGAGTCTCTTGGCGGCCGGTGTTCTGATTTTGCCCACTGCTCCCTCTTTGTTTTTTGCTACGCTGTTGGCTCGGTCTCACCACTGCCTCTTCCTCCGAACTGTGAAAGTCAGTAGCACGACCTTCATTCCATGTGGGGTCTAGGACCTCATCGTCCCCTGCATCGTCTTCCACCCAGTCTTGATCCTTGACCTCCTGTTCAGTCTGCACACTGCAGAAAGACGCAGCAGTTGGCACCTGTGTTTCGTCATCATCAGAGACGTGCTGAGGTGGTATTCCCATGTCCTCTTTATCAGGAAACATAAGTGGTTGTGCGTTAGTGCAGTGGGGAAGGGCTAGGTGGATGCCCTTGGGAAACCCTGGCAGCAGAGTCTTCAAACAGCATAAGAGACTGCTGCATAACTTGAGGCTCAGACAGTTTCCCTGATATGCATGGGGGTGATGTGACAGACTGATGGGCTTGGTTTTCATGCGCCATCTGTGCACTTTCTGCAGAAGACTGGGTGAGAGATAACGTGAACGTGCTGGATGCACTGTCGGCCACCCAATTGACTAATGCCTGTACCTGCTCAGGCCTTACCATCCTTAGAACGGCATTGGGCCCCACCAAATATCCCCGTAAATTCTGGCGGCTACTGGGACCTGAGGTAGTTGGTACACTAGGACGTGTGGCTGTGGCAGAACGGCCACGTCCTCTCCCAGCACCAGAGGGTCCACTAACACCACCACGACCATGTCCACGTCTGCGTCCCTTACTAGTTGTTTTCCTCATTGTTACCGTTTACCACAATAAGAAAAATATTATTCGGGCCAATGTATTGAATTAAAATTCAGGCCTTTTTTTACAGACACCTAACACTGTCTGGCTATCTATTTAGGTACCGTATTACACTAATACAGGCACACAGGTAATGACAGATTTGGTTGAATATAAATGTGAGGCCTATTTTTTACGCGCTGTGTGACAGATATTCCTTTAATCACAGAATTAGACTTGTATCTGCATTGTAGCGTGTGTTTTAAGTTTTTCAGAATGACACTATCAGCACCTTCAATCTAAGATATCCTTTTTGGGATAGATTTAAAGTAGGCCTGATATAGCAGAAACTACTAATTTTGAGAATGGCAAATTTGGGAATAGTTTTTTAACCCAGAACAAAAACTGTGCTTTTACGGTCACTACAAATAATTTGACCAGCTAAAACAGTACAGATTTGGTTGAATAGAAATGTGAGGCCTATTTTTTACGCGCTGTGTGACAGATATACCTTTAATCACAGAATTAGACTTGTATCTGCACTGTAGCGTGTGTGTTAAGTTTTTCAGAATGACACTATCAGCACCTTCAATCTAAGATATCCTTTTTGGGATAGATTTAAAGTAGGCCTGATATAGCAGAAACTACTAATTTTGAGAATGGCAAATTTGGGAATAGTTTTTCAACCCAGAACAAAAACTGTGCTTTTACGGTCACTACAAATAATTTGACCAGCTAAAACAGTACAGATTTGGTTGAATAGAAATGTGAGGCCTATTTTTTACGCGCTGTGTGACAGATATACCTTTAATCACAGAATTAGACTTGTATCTGCACTGTAGCGTGTGTTTTAAGTTTTTCAGAATGACACTATCAGCACCTTCAATCTAAGATATCCTTTTTGGGATAGATTTAAAGTAGGCCTGATATAGCAGAAACTACTAATTTTGAGAATGGCAAATTTGGGAATAGTTTTTCAACCCAGAACAAAAACTGTGCTTTTACGGTCACTAAATATAACTTTACCAGCTAAAACTGTACTGATTTAGAGGAATAGAAATGTCAGGCCTATTTTTTACGCGCTGTGTGACAGATATACCTTTAATCACAGAATTAGACTTGTATCTGCACTGTAGCGTGTGTGTTAAGTTTTTCAGAATGACACTATCAGCACCTTCAATCTAAGATATCCTTTTTGGGATTGATTTAAAGTAGGCCTGATATAGCAGAAACTACTAATTTTGAGAATGGCAAATTTGGGAATAGTTTTTCAACCCAGAACAAAAACTGTGCTTTTACGGTCACTACAAATAATTTGACCAGCTAAAACAGTACAGATTTGGTTGAATATAAATGTGAGGCCTATTTTTTAGGCGCTGGGTGACAGGCTCAACTTGCCCCTGATGTAGTATATGGCCAAAAAATAACCACACTATTGATGGTTAAATGCACTTGGGTGACACATGCTCAGCCTGCACCTAATGTAGTATATGGCCAAAAAATAACCACACTATTGATGGTTAAATGCACTTGATGAAAGCTTGACCCTGATGTAGGATATAGCAAAAAATAACCACACTATTGATGGTTAAATGCACTTGGGTGACACAGGCTCAGCCTGCACCTGATGTAGTATATGGCCAAAAAATAACCACACTATTGATGGTTAAATGCACTTGGGTGACACAGGCTCAGCCTGCACCTGATGTAGGATATAGCAAAAAATAACCACACTATTGATGGTTAAATGCACTTGTGGTAGCTTGTGCTGGGGCACCACAAGCCACAAAATGGCCGCAGATCACCCCAGAAAAAAGTGATATAAAAACGCGGCAATTCAATATCAGCACTTCAATGATCCACAGCTGGAGATCGATCACTGAATTAAATCTTTTGGAGGAGTTAATCTGCCTAATCTCGCCCTAACGTCGCAGCAGCAACCTCTCCCTACGCTTGTATCAGCAGAGTGACGTGCAGCGCTACGTGACCCAAGTTTATATAGAGTCTGGGTCACATGCTGCACTGGCCAATCACAGCCATGCCAATAGTAGGCAAGGCTGTGATGGCCTCTTGGGGCAAGTAGTATGACGCTTGTTGATTGGCTGCTTTGCAGCCTTTCAAAAAGCGCCAAGAAAGCGCCGAACACCGAACCCGGACTTTTACGAAAATGTTCGGGTTCGGGTCCGTGTCACGGACACCCCAAAATTCGGTACGAACCCGAACTATACAGTTCGGGTTCGCTCATCCCTAGCTACAAGGCTTTCCAAGGTCATCCCCCTCTATTATTCATCCAGACCAGAATGGCTTTATTCCAAATAAGGGCTCTTTCACACTTGCGTTCTTTTCTTCCGGCATAGAGTTCCGTCGTCGGGGCTCTATGCCGGAAGAATCCTGATCAGTTTAATCCTAATGCATTCTGAATGGAGAGAAATCCGTTCAGGATGCATCAGGATGACTTCAGTTCCGGACCGGAACGTTTTATGGGCAGAGAAAATACCGCAGCAGGGACAATACATGTCCTTTACAACCACATTCACCCAGTGCGCTGTAAAGGACATGTATTGTCCCTGACCATAGTTACAGCTCCACACATCGGCGCTGCTGTGCACTTTGGCAGATACCGACAGGCTCAAGGACTGGCCCACCTTCTGTTCTACATATTTGTGCAGGGCTTTTTCGCAAAGAAATGACGGCTTGGGACTCTCCACCTTGGCTCGGCACAAGCCATCAGTTCTCTTAAAGGTGCAGAGTCCAGCACTTGGAAAGGGAGGGACTGCAGCACCAGCAACTTAGACAGGAGCACGTTCAGCTTCTGTGCCGTCGGATGCGTCCATGCATACTGTTGTTTCTTAGCAATCGCTAGGAGTAGGAGGAGCAGGAGCATCAGGAACAGCAGAAGATGAGAACGGGTTCGCTCATCCCTACTCCTAATCTTAAGAAACTGGACTTGGACTCCAAAGCAGAGGCTCTCCTGTCATGTCTTGTGTGCTGTGGAGAATGCAGACGGAGCAGATAAAAACACATGAATATTTTAAACTTACTGAAGCTGCTTGATTTAAATGTGAATAGATGGTAAAGGCAAAGTCTGTTGGTGTGTTGTCATCAGCGTCTTCATTATGTTTATTGCAGGACCCACAACAACGTAATTAGGTCCATACAGCAAAAGGAGGTCTACAATCATCCATCAATTTTCACCAAAAAAGCCTGTTTCACAAAAAAAATATCACCAATGAAAGGATAATGGAATTTGGTTAATTCGGTTATTGTTCTGATGAATCAGAGGAAGTGCAAAATAATTAGTGACGTCAACACAAACTTACTGCTGACACCCTTTCTACTCTGTCGGGGGGCTCTTCTTGTATAAGTGTTTAATAGAACAGGTTCTGTAGACATCTATGTGGAATCAGCTGACGATGGTGTAAAAGGAGTGCGCTTCTTCTTGGCGCTAACACCGACCTGTAACCAACTTGAGTTATTTGGTCAGTTTTGGCCCCATGACTGCCCAAATAAGTGAAGTGTGCAGCGATTCTAAGAGCGACATCTGTCATCTGCATGTCATACGGACTCACAGTATTATTTCACTGCCAAAGCAGACTTCCTATGCGTGTTATTGCAAGGCACAGTAATCTACACCACTATAGAGGCTCTCTGCAGCCAGGAAATAGACATTTTTTTAACACAATTCGCCGCAAATATATATCAAACCAAATTTAAAAAATAAAAGCAAACCGGCGAATCGAATTTTTAAAAAAAATTGCTCATCTCTACCACTATGTAATACAACACACACTGATTAATAAAAAGAAGCACACATTTATAACAGTTGCTTGAGCCACCAGAGGCCATTGCAAATAACTTACAGGAATCTGTAAACAAGGCAAGCTGTGTTTCCTGGTAATAATGTAATTTCTGCTTCATTTCTGTGCAAGGAAAACATTCCCCCATTTTGATTTGATAGCTAAGGTCTAAAAGCACGGCTATCCAGACTGCTTGATGTCAACGATGCACCTATCACTGTGAAAGCAAGTGAGTCTACAGATCGCCATTGTGGCCAAGGAGCCAGTTCTTTCCAACTCTGCCCCCATTGAGACAATTTGGTGTTGTGGCTGGTGTCACTGTCAGCATCATTATTCCTTTGTTGCTCCAAATCCAACTCCTCTTCCTCTTCAGGTGGCAGCACCTCATCCTCTTCCCTCATGGGAGTTTCTCATTGTGGGTCCCCAACAGCTACAGGGAGAACAACAAGATGTGTTAGTTGTTCTTCTTCCTCCTTTATCACCACCTGTTGTATCTGCATTAGCATCTCTTCAAAGATACATATGAGGGGGATGAGGGACAACTGCGGCATGAATGGCATGAACTGTCCAACTGGGAATGAACACATGCTCACTGCTAAGGCGGCCTGGTGCATGACAAAATCTTTCGCGGCTTTCCACTGCTCGAGCATGTGCAATGTTGCATTCCAGTGAGTTGGAATGTCGCAGATTAAGTGGTGTGGATGCAGACCATTCTGGCACCACATGAGAATATATAAATCCCTGCGAAAGGTGCACCACAATGATATTCAACTGACAACTCTGGCTAATCCCTCAAGCTGATGTTAAGAACTGAGACTTTAGCCAATGTATTCCTGTCAGGAACACATCAGAGCCCTTTTGCACCACCGTCAAGGTATCTCAGCGTGGCATGGGTTCCTACCACTAGACTACCTACGGTGTGTGAACACGGTCTGAGAGGTGCTAAGATACAACTTAGAGTCCAGCTCCCACATACATCCAGAGTGAAATCACTCAGGTAGTGGGAGAGATGATAAGGCTGTAATCCCCACCTATAACAGGCCACGTGACACAGGCTACCAGGTGCAACAGAATGCTACCAGCAGTACAAAATGGCAAATTCTAGACATACCAAGAAAAATAACTAAAATAAAGTGACCTAAATGGGAGGAAATGCTAAAAAAAAAAAAACACTGTGGCGTGTTTATAACCGGGGGAGCAATTCCTCCACATGTGATCCGTTGCTAACGGCAATCCCCAGCAAAAATGCATACAATGGAGGATGTCGGCAGCGGACCACATGCACCACAAAAGCATTTATCACAAGATGGGATAATGTGTGGATGCAAATATAAAATACATAAATCCCTGCGAAAGGTGCACCACAATGATATGCAACTGACAACACTGGCTAATCCCTCAAGCTGATGCTAAGAACTGAGACTTTAGCCAATGTATTCCTGTCAGGAACACATCGGAGCGTCTGAGAGGTGGTAAGATAGAACTTAGAGCCAAGCTCCCACATACCTCCATAGTGAAATCACTCATGTAGTGGGAGAGATGATAAGGCTATAAGCCCCACCTATAACAGGCCATATGACACAGGCTACTGCTGGTAGCATTCTGATACAGAGTTCAGACTAGTATTTCAGATGCCAATCAGGGTAATACCCCCCCCCCCCCCCCCCACACACACACACACTTCCTCCCTAGTGTTTTTTTCCAACCAACATGCGCAGTAAAATGAAGCTGTGCACTGTTTTACTGGATTAGTCCGAAATAAGCCTGAAAAGGTTTGGGTTCGTCTGCCGGTTGAAATTTTGCAAAGATCACTCATCTCTAGTATGTTACATACTTTAGTAACAGTAAGGTTGAAAAAAGGAACAAGTCCATGAAAAATTCCTATGAGGCAGCTACTGTACAAATATGTTTTCAACAGGGCCATGAATAGAAATGACTGGGCTCCATATCAAATTTTTTAAATGGGTTCTGAAATCTGCCCCCTCCCCTCCCAGAAACGTCCCCATAGCTCCCTCCTCTTGCGCAGCACATAACTAATCTCACACACGCTTCAGTCAAAATGGTTTATGAAGGGATACCCGGAATCTACAGGGTGGGCCATTTATATGGATACACCTTAATAAAATGGGAATGGTTGGTGATATTAACTTCCTGTTTGTGGCACATTAGTATATGTGAGGGGGGAAACTTTTCAAGATGGGTGGTGACCATGGCGGCCATTTTGAAGTCAGCCATTTTGAATCCAACTTTTGTTTTTTCAATAGGAAGAGGGTCATGTGACACATCAAACTTATTGGGAATTTCACAAGAAAAACAATGGTGTGCTTGGTTTTAACGTAACTTTATTCCTTCATGAGTTATTTACAAGTTTCTGACCACTTATAAAATGTGTTCAATGTGCTGCTCATTGTGTTGGATTGTCAATGCAACCCTCTTCTCCCACTCTTCACACACTGATAGCAACACCGCAGGAGAAATGCTAGCACAAGCTTCCAGTATCCGTAGTTTCAGGTGCTGCACATATCGTATCTTCACAGCATAGACAATTGCCTTCAGATGACCCCAAAGATAAAAGTCTAAGGGGGTCAGATGGGGAGACCTTGGGGGCCATTCAACTGGCCCACGACGACCAATCCACTTTCCAGGAAACTGTTCATCTAGGAATGCTCGGACCTGACACCCATAATGTGGTGGTGCACCATCTTGCTGGAAAAACTCAGGGAACGTGCCAGCTTCAGTGCATAAAGAGGGAAACACATCATCATGTAGCAATTTTGCAATTTCGCATATCCAGTGGCCTTGAGGTTTCCATTGATGAAGAATGGCCCCACTATCTTTGTACCCCATATACCACACCATACCATCAATTTTTTTGTTCCAACAGTCTTGGAGGGATCTATCCAATGTGGGTTAGTGTCAGACCAATAGCGGTGGTTTTGTTTGTTAACTTCACCATTCACATAAAAGTTTGCCTCATCACTGAACAAAATCTTCTGCGTAAACTGAGGGTCCTGTTCCAATTTTTGTTTTGCCCATTCTGCAAATTCAGTGCGCCGATCTGGGTCATCCTCGTTGAGATGCTGCAGTAGCAGGAGTTTGTAAGTGTGCCATTTGTGAGTAGCTAATATCCGCCGAAGGGATGTTCGACTAATGCCACTCTCCAGTGACATGCGGCGAGTGCTACGCTGTGGGCTCTTGCTGAATGAAGCTAGGACAGCCACTGATGTTTCTTCATTAGAGACAGATTTCATGTGTCCACATTTTGGCAAATCTAACACTGATCCAGTTTCACGAAACTTAGCAAGCAGTTTGCTAACTGTAGCATGGGAGATGGGTGGTCTCGTAGGGTGTCTTGCATTGAAATCTGCTGCAATGACCCGGTTACTGCGTTCACCAGACAACAACACAATTTCTATCCGCTCCTCACGTGTTAACCTCGGCGACATGTCAATGGCTGTAAACAAAGAGAAACTTGTAAATAACTCATGAAAGAATAAAGTTATGTTAAAACCAAGCACACCATTGTTTTTCGTGTGAAATTCCCAATAAGTTTGATGTGTCACATGACCCTCTTCCTATTGAAAAAACAAAAGTTGGATTCAAAATGGCCAACTTCAAAATGGCCGCCATGGTCACCACCCATCTTGAAAAGTTTCCCCCCTCACATATACTAATGTGCCACAAACAGGAAGTTAATATCACCAACCATTCCCATTTCATTAAGGTGTATCCATATAAATGGCCCACCCTGTACATTCCAGTGTTTTCTACCTCCACACTCCCCTCCTTTTGTCCCCTGTCACTGATAAAGACAGTAAAATGTTGCCTTGACTTAGTTACTTCAGTCCCCAGAGACTCAGCCCCCTGATATGCAAGCTCCACACTCCACTCAGGATGCCCACAATGACTCCGAGTTGCTTCTGTGCTTCTCTTTTGGTCCTAAACAGTTTCAGGCACGGCAGGCGTTGCATAGGTATAGAACTTCATAGGGCTAGCGTCATTACTTTCTTTACCAGCGCCACGTCCTTCTGAGTCCTTACGGTTACTATCGCAGCGCTGGACTCAGGAGTCTGTCCACCAGTGTCACTGTAGGGTATAGGTACCAGGCTCAGGCCGCAGAAGTAGATAATCAATTAGTCCTAGGATGGCCACTTTCATAACCTCATAAAGGAGAATGTCATACTTGAGATGATACTACAACACGCAGAATTAAAACCATAATCTATATGTGTCAGCCAAATTAAGCTAGAAACCTATAACAAATTATTGTTTTACTCACCAAACTTGGTGCCTATGTTATCAGTGTCATATTGGGACCCCACCAATTAATGTTTTGAGTAGGCAATGGCACTCGCAGTAGTGTTTGGGAATTCTCGCAGCTTAGCTTAGGAATGTGATGTAACGTTTATTGGTACTTATTTGCCTAGTCGCAGCTCCTCCCCATTGAAATGAGTGTGGCTGGGTTGCAATAGCTAGCACAGCCTCTGTGCAATGTACAGCACTGTGCTTGGTGAGCTGAGAGAAGGCACTACTGTGAGCGCCTCTGCCTTCACAAACAGCTGATTGGCGGGGGTGCTGGGTGTCAGACCCCCACCAATCAGATACTAATTACTATCCGTATAAGGGCTCTTTCATACAGGTGGATGCCATGTGGGTAATCTGCTGCGTGAAAGAGAGCCAAGCCCCGTTCCAGACAGCAGAGACACGGAGCATTAACATGATTAATAATGTTCCGTGCCACTTTGTGATCTTTTTACTACAAAATCATAGTGAGATAAAGTTGTCACCGTTATTTTGTAGCAAAAAGGTCACAGAGAGGCAAAGAGCATTATCAATCATGTTAATGTTCCGTGTCTCTGCTGTCCGGAACAGGGCTTGGCTCTCTTTCACGCAGTGGATTCCATGAACGGGATCTGCTCGTGTGACAGAGGCCTAAAAGTTTCAGAAAACCTCTTTAACTGCTTTCCTTGCTGCCTCCAAGAGTTTGCAAGTTTGGACATTATAGAGAGGAGGTATAAGAGAAGAGAACTACAACTCCTAGCATGCGCAGGCTGTTATTATGTGGTATCAAGTGACATTACAGGGAGAAAGTATGAGGCGATAACTACAACTCCCAGCATGTCCAGAATGTTATTATGTAATATCAGTGGACATTACAGGAAGGTCATATAAGAGAGAACTACAACTCACAGTATTTTTCTGGCTCACATTTAATCCATCAGTTATCCATGTTCTTTTCATCCACACAGAGCTCCCTGATGTCACCAAAGGTCCAGGACTTCTCTGCATCACTGAACTCATTTTTCTCTTGCACTGATCATATGGCGGTGACATAACCACAAATCATTTCCCTCCACTTTTCATTTCCATTGCTGAGCTCTGCCCCTCCTGCACAGACAGTCACATCATCACAGGTCCTTCAGCTCTTGCAGTGGAGCAGATACAGAGAAGGTCCTGGTCGGTAGTTACTTTTGTTGGTCATTCTGTTATCAGCCATTAGCAAAGCATCCTGCTGGTTCGGGCCTAGCTACTACAGCCAGTGTCGGCCCGGGTTGCCTAGGGCCCACCGAAAAAATAAATTCTGGGGGACCACTGTACATGCAAATGCCACCTATTCACACAGCGGTAGGCAGCAGCAACATGCTCAAAATGATTGATTATTGCTGATTGATTTTGAGACGGCAAGTCAAGGAGAAAATGCATACTGGCTTGCCTGCCTCTGTGCCTAGAAGTCATCTCAGCCACCTGATGCATCTAAAATTACTATCTATATGTAGTGCAGTCTTTCTACTATGCCTCCTGTGCAAGTGGTGGGGGACTAGGGCAGTAGCGGATCCAGAGCCTGGTCTCGGGAGGGGCACTTCCAGATTATTTTCTGTCCGCCGCCACAAAACAATGGTGCTTATAGAACAGGCTCCACAGTGTAGCGGTATACTGTATTTTGTGTGGCACAGTGTATCCTATATGTGTATAACAAACATATTTCACATGAAAATTTACAATTACTTGGCTTGGCCCTTGGGGATCTCAGGCGCCACTTCAACACTTTGGCTGGGGGACTCGGCAGAGCTGATGTTGTGTTTTATACTAATGAGAAACATTTCATAAGGATTTGGAGAAAGGGCAGAGGGATATCAGAGCAGGGAGAGGCTGGTACTGCTGCTAGGGGGTCATACCATGGGGGAGTAATAAAGCCCACCATAATGCCCACCCAGTAAAAATAATTCTCCTTATAATGTGCAAAAAATACCCCCTTGTAATGCCCCCAGGTGAGCTAATGTCCCCATCGTGCCCCCATAATGTGCCAGTATAAAATACCCCTATTTAGTGCCCCCAGTAAATGCCCCCATAGTGCTCCACTCCCCCCTTCCTCCTAGTGCCCCCATAATGTACCAGTATAAAATGCTCCAGTAGATGTCCTCAGTGTCCCCCATAATTTGCAAGTATAAAATATCCCTTCTTAGTGCCCCCCGTAGATGACCCCATAGTACTCCTCTCCCCCCTTCCCCATAGTACCCACTATATTGTGTCCCAGTATAGAATTCTACTGTACAGAGACCCCCATATAAAATACCCCTTCTTTGTGGCCTCAGTAGATGCCCCTATAGTTTCCCCAATAATGTGCCAGTAACAAGAGCAACCCCCCAATCATGTGCCAGTAATAATGGCCCCCCATGCGCCAGTAATAACAGCCCCCCCCATGTGCCAGTAATAACAGCTGCCCCCCATGTGCCAGTAATAACAGCTGCCCCCCATGTGCCAGTAATAACAGTCCCACCATGTGCCAGTAATAACAGTCCCCCATGTGTCAGTAATAACAGTCCCCTCCATGTGCCAGTAATAACAGTCCCCCATGTGCCAGTAATAACAGTCCCCTCCATGTGCCAGTAATAACAGTCCCCCCATGTGCCAGTAATAACAGCTCCCCCATGTGCCAGCAATAACAGCTCCCCCATGTGCCAGCAATAACAGCCCCCCCATGTGCCAGTAAAAGTATTGTATATATAAAAAATAAAAAAATAAAAACCACATACCTCCATGTCAGCCGATGCGATGCAGGCCTCTTCCGGCCTGTGTCCCGTGCTGCACAGCTCAGGCGGCGCGATGATGTCATGTGCCTGCAGCCTATCAGAGGAAGGGAAAGGGACACGCCTCTCCCTCCCCTGCCTCAGCACAGCCATCTGTATTGCTGTCTCCCTGTGCCCCGCCGCTGCCGCCAGCTCAGGGGGGGGGGGCAATTGCCCCGTTGCCCCCCCCCCTGGATCTGCCAGTGGACTAGGGGCTCACCTTGCATTGGGGGAATTCACCTGTTCCCCTGTGGGCCATTCCAAGCCTGACTACGGACATAGTTGTGCCCCAGTGTTTAGGTAAAGTTGAGGTCAATACACCAACTTGCATGACCATAAGTTTTCCTAAAGGACACTCTTTTGGTCTACATCTGACCATTGGTAGCCTAAGGGTAAGTTTGACACAGAGGTTGAAAATTTCCTTTTGTATCTGAAAAATGTTCAACTTGAATGTGATCTATCCTTAAGGCAGCAAAGTGTTCAAGTACAGTATGTAGGCCTCATTTAGATAACTGAAATAATGCATTTTAGAATGGGTATTATAGTTTCATTTACCAACCTGACTAAAGGTGTAAATACACAAACAGTATGATAGGGGTCTACTGTATGATGCTGGTAATTCGGGTGATGCTTCTGTGTTTCTCTTTTGGTCCTAAACAGTTTCAGGCACGGCAGGCGTTGCATAGGTATAGAACTTCATAGGGCTAGCGTCATTACTTTCTTTACCAGCGCCACGTCCTTCTGAGTCCTTACGGTTACTATCGCAGCGCTGGACTCAGGAGTCTGTCCACCAGTGTCACTGTAGGGTATAGGTACCAGGCTCAGGCCGCAGAAGTAGATAATCAATTAGTCCTAGGATGGCCACTTTCATAACCTCATAAAGGAGAATGTCATACTTGAGATGATACTACAACACGCAGAATGAAAACCATAATCTATATAAGTGTCAGCCAAATTAAGCTAGAAACCTATAACAAATTATTGTTTTACTCACCAAACCTGGTGCCTATGTTATCAGTATCATATTGGGACCCCACCAATTAATGTTTTGAGTAGGCAATGGCACTCGCAGTAGTGTTTGGGAATTCTCGCAGCTTAGCTTAGGAATGTGATGTAACGTTTATTGGTACTTATTTGCCTAGTCGCAGCTCCTCCCCATTGAAATGAATGTGGCTGGGTTGCAATAGCTAGCACAGCCTCTGTGCAATGTACAGCACTGTGCTTGGTGAGCTGAGAGAAGGCACTACTGTGAGCGCCTCTGCCTTCACAAACAGCTGATTGGCGGGGGTGCTGGGTGTCAGACCCCCACCAATCAGATACTAATTACTATCCGTATAAGGGCTCTTTCATACGAGTGGATGCCATGTGGGTAATCTGCTGCGTGAAAGAGAGCCAAGCCCCGTTCCAGACAGCAGAGACACGGAGCATTAACATGATTAATAATGTTCCGTGCCACTTTGTGTTTTTTTTACTACAAAATCATAGTGCATTTTAGAATGGGTATTATAGTTTCATTTACCAACCTGACTAAAGGTGTAAATACACAAACAGTATGATAGGGGTCTACTGTATGATGCTGGTATTTCGGGTGATAAGGAGGCTGAAAGTGGCTACATCACTGCAGTTGACTTCGGATGAAACACCCTGAAGTCAATTCGCATAAAACTTTGTTCCAATACTGTACGCAGCAGGAGCTCCATAAAGTATTAGAATGTATTGGCTCCGATGAGTGAAGTTATTGCTTCTCGAAGTCTCGCGAGACTTTGGCTAATAACTTCATAAATTAATTTGTACTGTAAAAAAACATTTTGTGAACTTGGGTTCGGGTTCCAAGTGGTACCTTGGAACCGAACCCGAAAACGGGAAATGTTTTTTTACAGTACAAATTAATTTATGAAGTTGTTGTGCGAAGTCTCGCAAGACTTCGCGAAGCAATAGCCTTGGCTCATTTGAGCCAATACATTCTAGTACTGTACGGAGCCCCTGCCTCGTACAGTATTGGAACAAAGTTTTATGCAAATCGACTTTGGATGTTTCATCTGAAGTCGATTCGCTCATCCCTAGTAGCAAACATTAACTTGCCCATGACCAGATGAAATAAACTGCAGTAGCATACTAGAAACAACTATTTCATTGGCTAGTCCCTGTGTTAATACATGTTATTACATGAAATGTTGATGTTCATTAGTTGGATCTATAATAAGCACATGAGCAGGTTTTTTCATGCTGTCAGTGCTTTAGGTATATTTGGGTCTTGATACACACATTCTATTTAGGTCTACTGAAAAAATATCAAACCATAAACCATAAAAGGGTTAAGACTGTTCTTTGCAGTTATTGTACAGAATCCATCATTAAACTCATTAGAGGCACACAAGTGTATTATTACATCAGTAGAGCTCTTGATAATACATTATTGACAACAGATACAAATTTGTTTTTGCATTTGATTAAATTAATTGGATCTCGGCCACAATAGGACCATCTAAACATCAATGCTAATAGGAACCTTGAGGATTTAGCAGCACAGACATCGTTATCCCTTGATACTTGTTAGTTGCATTCTATCTTTAAAGGTTTGTTTTGTTAATTATGATTATATCATCTGTAATTCAAGTGATATGAATACCATAGACCTCAAATTTCACAAGACAGTTACTATTATTTCATTACATCATTGAATCTTTTATTAACACAAATTTAAAATATGCATATATCTTTCATTTAAAGTATAACTATATTTTTTATTATTTGCTAATGTGTAGGGATAGTGAATATATCTAATATACTTTATTTATAGTAGAAAACTTGGGATGAAATGTCCCTATGGCTACATGCACACGTCCATTGTGTGTTTTGCGGTCCGCAAATTGTGGATCCACAAAACACAGATAGCGTCCGTGCGCGTTCCGCAATATTGTGGAACGGCACGGACAGCCATTAATATAACTGTCTATTCTTGTCCGCAAAACGGACATGTTATATTTTTTTTGTGGACCACGGAACGAAGCAATTGATGCGGGCAGCGCACGGAGTGCTGTCCACATCTTTTGCGGCCCTGCATCCAAGCTGCAAAAACTGCGGCTTGGATGCAGTCCAAAACAACATTTGCGTGCATGTAGCCTTAGAAGCAATCTTTTTCAGAGCCGTTGCTTAGGCTATTTTCACACTAGCGATGTTATGTGATGTTATGGCAGCACAGGCTTCAGCTGCGGCCTAGTAACGGACAGCATGGGATCTCTGTAATGGCACCACTTACAGTAGGTGATTCATGGTTCATTTTTAGTTTTTGTCCAGAGTGACCCTTTAAGAGAAACAAAATGAGAGTCTTGCAGGTATGATACCATTTAATTGCTCACAAAAATAAAAGCAATCATGTTACATAGCAAACTTTAGAAACAACTTTTGTCTCTGCCTCAGGCATTATATTTATTTTTTATTTATTTAATATTTTTATTGAGGTAAAACAAATACAATTCAAGTTTTAATACAAAATCAGAATTCAAAATTATTATATTTTTCTTTCCTCCTAAACCACCACCTCCCAATACCCCCCCACCCCCACCCTTGTGATGCATCTCACATCTTACTATCACTCAAAGAAACTGAAAAACAAAAGCAAAAGGTAAATATACAGGAATTAAAGATGAACCATCAGGGTTTAAAACCTCCAGGCCTCCCATATCTTGATCCACTTCTCTTGGGCATTTCTTTGCTTATATAGGATATTTTCATAGTTTTTTTACCTTATTGACCAAATTTATCCAGGTATTCACATCTGGAGTATATTGTGAGAACCAGATCCGAGTAACCGAAAGTCTGGCCAAGAATAATATTCTACCTAGAAAAATCTTTTGATATTTATGGCTACTTATCTTAGAGAGATCACTAAATATAAAAAATTCTACATCTAAAGGAATCTGTAACTTCAGTTTATACACTTCTCAAAAAAATAAAGGGAACACTTAAACAACACAATGTAACTCCAAGTCAATCACACTTCTGTGAAATCAAACTGTCCACTTAGGAAGCAACACTGAGTGACAATCAATTTCACATGCTGTTGTGCAAATGGGATAGACAACAGGTGGAAATTATAGGCAATTAGCAAGACACCCCCAATAAAGGAGTGGTTCTGCAGGTGGTGACCTGACCACTTCTCAGTTCCTATGTTTCCTGGCTGATGTTTTGGTCACTTTTGAATGCTGCCGGTGCTTTCACTCTAGTGGTAGCATGAGACGGAGTCTACAACCCACACAAGTGGCTCAGGTAGTGCAGCTTATCCAGGATGGCACATCAATGCGAGCTGTGGCAAGAAGGTTTGCTATGTCTGTCAACGTAGTGTCCAGAGCATGGAGGCGCTACCAGGAGACAGGCCAGTACATCAGGAGACGTGGAGGAGGCCGTAGGAGGGCAACAACCCAGCAGCAGGACCGCCTTTGTGCAAGGAGGAACAGGAGGAGCACTGCCAGAGCCCTGCAAAATGACCTCCAGCAGGCCACAAATGTGCATGTGTCTGCTCAAACGGTCAGAAACAGACTCCATGAGGGTGATATGAGGGCCCGACGTCCACAGGTGGGGGTTGTGCTTACAGCCCAACACCATGCAGGATGTTTGGCATTTGCCAGAAAACACCAAGATTGGCAAATTCGCCACTGGCGCCCTGTGCTCTTCACAGATGAAAGCAGGTTCACACTGAGCACATGTGACAGACGTGACAGAGTCTGGAGACGCCGTGGAGAACGTTCTGCTGCCTGCAACATCCTCCAGCATGACCGGTTTGGCATTGGATCAGTAATGGTGTGGGGTGGCATTTCTTTGGAGGGCCGCACAGCCCTCCATGTGCTCGCCAGAGGTAGCCTGACTGCCATTAGGTACCGAGATGAGATCCTCAGACCCCTTGTGAGACCATATGCTGGTGCGGTTGGCCCTGGGTTCCTCCTAATGCAAGACAATGCTAGACCTCATGTGGCTGGAGTGTGTCAGCAGTTCCTGCAAGACGAAGGCATTGATGCTATGGACTGGCCCGCCCGTTCCCCAGACCTGAATCCAATTGAGCACATCTGGGACATCATGTCTCGCTCTATCCACCAACGTCACGTTGCACCACAGACTGTCCAGGAGTTGGCAGATGCTTTAGTCCAGGTCTGGGAGGAGATCCCTCAGGAGACCGTCCGCCACCTCATCAGGAGCATGCACAGGCGTTGTAGGGAGGTCATACAGGCACGTGGAGGCCACACACACTACTGAGCCTCATTTTGACTTGTTTTAAGGACATTACATCAAAGTTGGATCAGCCTGTAGTGTGTTTTTCCACTTTAATTTTGAGTGTGACTCCAAATCCAGACCTCCATGGGTTAAAAAATTTGATTTCCATATTTTTTTTTTGTGTGATTTTGTTGTCAGCACATTCAACTATGTAAAGAACAAAGTATTTCAAAATAATATTTAATTAATTCAGATCTAGGATGTGTTATTTTTGTGTTCCCTTTATTTTTTTGAGCAGTGTAGATAAGAAAGTTATTAATACCATTCCAATATTCTTTTAGTTCTGGAGAAGACCAAAACATGTGTAGGTGATCCACACCTTGATAATCACACCGCGGACACCTAGAACTATATTTTAGCCCACATTTACTAAGCCATAGGGGCGTGACATCTAATCTATGAAAATATAAAATTATACCAAAATGTGATTAAAATTATGAGATAATAAACCTAAATTCGAAAATATATTCCCCCATCCCTCTAATTAAATACTTGGGCAAGCCACCTCCCAGGCCCTTTCTCCTGGTGATTGTGTCTTAATAAATCGTACCTTAAGAAACAATTTATAAATATTTGCAATCTTCAGTCTCTGTTCTAAATTCCCTGTCAACTCATTTAAAAAAGAAGAAGTATCAATCTCTAACAGTGATTTATCCTTCAGATTAGAAAGCGCCGATTGCAGCTAAAAATATCTAAACCACGATAAATTATCCACCCTCTGTGCTAAATCCAAAAACGGCAATATCTCTCTATTCTTCACCACCTGTGTAACATATAAAATCCTATTTTGCCAAAACTGATCCTCAGCTATACCACCTAAAACCTGTAAATAAGAATTGTGCCAAAGAGGAGTGAACTGAAGCGACCCTTTTACCCCCAACCATAATTAGAAGGTGTCCCAAGTCTTAGATAATAATTCTGTGGCCTCTTTATAGTCCTGCTCCCGATTGATCAATTGTCCAGATTCTAAAAGATTAAATATATTGTTATACGAGGAACTCCTCACCAAAGTCGTTAGGAATGCACTTTTCTGCCATTCACGATACAACCATAGCTGGCCAGCAATGAAGTAACCCTTGAAGTAGGGGAGATTCAAACCCCCCTGCTTCAGTGATTTATACTCAATTTGAGCCTTACTCGCTTCATTCCCCACAATAAGTTATTAATGATTCTCTCCATAAGTTTAAAATATTTGTCCTCTATATATATGGGTGAATTCCTAAGAATATAAAGGAATTGGGGGAAAATCACCATCTTAACCAGGGATACTCAATATCCCAATTTTTTACCTTAATTTCGTTATCAGTGGAATCAAGTTAAGCTGTAAAAAATCTTCAATCTTACGGGATATAGTGTCATACCCAAATAATGAAAAGTATCAGAAACATTCAACTTAGTCAACAAAGCCTCATTGGGGGGTGCAAAGTCCAATGGCATAAGAATGGTTTTTGACCAATTTATATCTAAGCCAGAAACCCCGCAGAAAGAGTTAACCATTCGGATGAGTCTTGGGAGAGTTGTTTCTGTATAAGCTATAAAAAAATAAGACATCATCCGCGTATAGGGAAATACGATCTTTCATGCCTAATATTCCAAACCCTTTGATTTTATAATTCTGTCTAACTGCCAAAGCCAAAGGCTTGGTATAAATATCAAATAGCAATGGAGATAGTGGGCAACCTTGCCAAGTGCCCCTATTCACATCGAAGTTAGATGTCAAGATCCAATTAACATTGAGCCTCGCTGAAGGAGATCTATATAACGTATTTTTCACTTTATAAGACGCACACCATGATAAGACGCACCTCAGATTTTAGAGGAGGAAAATAAGTTTTTATTTTTTTTCATCAGGCCTCATATCAGATCCTCAGATCAGACACCCATAAATATCAGGACATCACATCAGACCCCCATATCAGGACATCACATCAGATCCCCATATCAGGACATCATATCAGACCCCCTTATCAGCCCTCCATGTCAGAACTCCATCAGACCTCAAAACAGCCCTTTATTTCTGACCCCCATCAGACCTCAAATCAGAATAAGATAAAAAAAAACTCCTCTTACCTCTCCTATGCCACGGCTCCTCTTCATTTCTGGCAGAAGTAATGCTCCCCTGTCTTCTCCGGCCCACGCTGCACTGTCACCTGCCAACGTGCAGCGTCAGGTCATTGTGCGCGCACTACATCCTGATGCTGCACGGGGTCAGGACAGTGCAGCGCCGTCCCAGCAAAGGAGACAAAGAAGTGTGAGTATCGGAAGAGCTTGTAGCACTTCTTCCCTGCTCCTGGCCCCGAATGCATACAAGTGAGCTCTGCCATATTGGTATTCGCTTTATACGACGCACGGACATTCCCCCCCCTCATATGGTGGTGCATGAGACCTTATGCTTAGTGTGGCAATGATCTGGCACAGTTTTTTTAGGCTACTGGAGGGTGGCACCTGGTGACTTTCACTCCCTCCTGATCACCAGCCCCCACTGATAATCTGGCACACTGCAGTGCCACTCTACCAGGCTGTCACCTCTCTGGTTGGGGAGTGGCTGCCATGGAGTTCTTCAATGGGCTCAGTGACAGGAAGTGCAGGGCATCCCAGGCTACATGTGTGTGCTGACAACCAGCCAGCTCCCAGCATGCACTGCGGAGGGTGGAGGGAGGCTCCTGTGTATATGGAAGGAGGCAGCAGCCCAGGGCAGGCCTCTCTCACCTGGCTTTTCTGGTTTAGGTGGCGGCTTGGATATGGTCTGAGCGGAGGCAGTGCTGATATCCCGGCGGCTGTAATCTGCTAATAGACCATAGACGAGGGAGTCACTGGCCGAGCGGAGAATAAAGAAGTCAGCAATCCCTTGCGGGGGAGGGGCCAATCCTGCAGGCCACGCCCTCATCCACGCAAGCAGACAGAAGCATGCACAGCAACTGCACACATGAACACTGCTATAGGTGACATGTACACACATACACTGACTGACTGACATATGGGCACCGCTACAGGTGACATGTATACAATGACAGCGCCTGCCCCAGCAAAGAAGACAAGGGAGGGTGCGTACTGGAAGCACTACTTCCCTACTCCCGGAACCAAATGCATACTAGTGAGCGCTTCCATAATGGAAGCGCTCACTAGTATTCACTTTATAGGACGCACAGCAATTTTCCCCCCACTTTTCGGGGGGGGGGGGGGAAGGGCGCCTTATAAAGCAAAAAATACGGTAATACTTTAATCATATCAATAAATCTATCTCCAAAACCCATCCTAGCCAAAACCTTCCAGACTAATCTACACTCCACCCTGTCAAAGGCCTTAGAGGCGTCCAATGACATGATGGAGAGAGAGACCCCTCCGGGAGACCTTATTTTGGTAAACAGCCAATGGAGATTAGCCGATGGAGATTAATACCCTTAGGGCTCTTTCACACTTGCGTTGTCCGGATCCGGCGTGTACTCCATTTGCCGGAATTACACGCCGGATCGGGAAAAACGCAAGTGAACTAAAAGCATTTGAAGACGGATCCGTCTTCAAAATGCGTTGAGTGTTACTATGGCAGCCAGGACGTTATTAAAGTGGGGAGCGGGAAAGCAGTATACTTACAGTCCGTGCGGCTCCCGGGGCGCTCCAGAATGACGTCAGAGCGCCCCTTGCGCATGGATGACGTGTCCATGTGATCACGTCATCCATGCGCGTGGGGCGCCCTGACGTCACTCTGAAGCGCCCCGGGAGCCGCATGGACGTATACTGCTCCCCCGCTCCCCACTACACTTTACCATGGCTGCCAAGACTTTAGCGTCTTGGCAGCCATGGTAACCATTCAGAAAAAGCTAAACGTCGGATCCGAAAATGCGCCGAAACGACGTTTAGCTTAAGGCCGTATCCGGATTAATGCCTTTCAATGGGCATTGCCCACTTGCGGCAAGTGTTCAGGATTTTTGGCCGGAGCAAAAAGCGCAGCATGCTGCAGTATTTTCACTGGCCAAAAAATGTTCCGGTCCGGAACGGAAGACATCCTGATGCATCCTGAACGGATTTCTCTCCATTCAGAATGCATTAGGATTAAACTGATCAGGATTCTTCCGGCATAGAGCCCCGACGACGGAACTCTATGCCGGAAGAAAAGAACGCAAGTGTGAAAGAGCCCTTATTTGGAATAAAGCCATTCTGGTCTGGATGAATAATAGAGGGGGATGACCTTGGAAAGCCTTGTAGCTAGGGATGAGCGAACCCGAACTGTATAGTTCGGGTTCGTACCGAATTTTGGGGTGTCCGTGACACGGACCCGAACCCAAACATTTTTGTAAAAGTCCGGGTTCGGGTTCGGTGTTCGGCGCTTTCTTGGCGCTTTTTGAAAGACTGCAAAGCAGCCAATCAACAAGCGTCATACTACTTGGCCCAGCCTCTATTTAAGCTGGAGTCACGTAGCGCCGCACGTCACTCTGCTATGATCAGTATAGGGAGAGGTTGCAGCTGCGACGTTAGGGCGAGATTAGGCAGATTAACTCCTCCAAAAGACTTCATTCTGTGATCGATCTGCAGCTGTGGATCATTGAAGTGCTATTATTGACTTGCTCACTTTTTTGAGGCTGCCCAGAGCGTTTTTAGATCACTTTTTTTCTGGGGTGATCGGCGGCCATTTTGTGACTTGTGGTGCGCCAGCACGAGCTATCACCAAGTGTATTTAACCATCGATAGTGTGGTTATTTTGTGCTATATCCTACATCAGCTGCAGGCTGAGCCTGTGTCACCCAAGTGCATTTAACCATCAACAGTCTGATTATTTTTTGGCCATATACTACATCTGGTGCAGGCTGAGCCTGTGTCACCCAAGTGCATTTAACCATCAACAGTGTGGTTATTTTTTGGCCATATATTACATCAGGGGCAAGTTGAGCCTGTCACCCAGCGCCTAAAAAATAGACCTGACATTTCTATTTAACCAAATCTGCACAGTTTTAGCTGGTCAAATTATTTGTAGTGACCGTAAAAGCAGACTTTTTGTTCTGGGTTGAAAAAGCATTCCCAAATTTGCCATTCTGAAAATAACTAGTTTGTGGTATTTGAGGCCTACTTGAAATCTATCCCAAAAAGAAAATCTTACATTGAAGTTATTGATAGTGTCATTCAGAAAAACCTAAGACACACGCTAGCGTGCTGATAGAAGTGTCATTCTGTGATTAAACCTATAACTGTCACACAGCGCAAAAAAAAAACAGGTCTCACATCTCTATTCAACCAAATCTGCACAGTTTTAGCTGGTCAAGTTATTTGTAGTGACCGTAAAAGCAGACTTTTTGTTCTGGGTTGAAAAAGCATTCCCAAATTTGCCATTCTGAAAATAACTAGTTTGTGGTATTTGAGGCCTACTTGAAATCTATCCCAAAAAGAAAATCTTACATTGAAGTTATTGATAGTGTCATTCAGAAAAACCTAAGACACACGCTAGCGTGCTGATAGAAGTGTCATTCTGTGATTAAACTTATAACTGTCACACAGCGCAAAAAAAAACAGGTCTCACATCTCTATTCAAACAAATCTGCACAGTTTTAGCTGGTCAAGTTATTTGTAGTGACCGTAAAAGCAGACTTTTTGTTCTGGGTTGAAAAAGCATTCCCAAATTTGCCATTCTGAAAATAACTAGTTTGTGGTATTTGAGGCCTACTTAAAAAATCTATCCCAAAAAGAAAATCTTACATTGAAGTTATTGATAGTGTCATTCAGAAAAACCTAAGACACACGCTAGCGTGCTGATAGAAGTGTCATTCTGTGATTAAACCTATAACTGTCACACAGCGCCAAAAAAAACAGGTCTCACATCTCTATTCAACCAAATCTGCACAGTTTTAGCTGGTCAAGTTATTTATAGTGACCGTAAAAGCAGACTTTTTGTTCTGGGTTGAAAAAACATTCCCAAATTTGCCATTCTAAGAAAAAACTAGTTTGTGGTATTTGAGGCCTACTTGAAATCAATCCCAAAAAGAAGATCTTACATTGAAGTTATTGATAGTGTCATTCGGAAAAACCTAAGACACACGCTAGCGTGCTGATAGAAGTGTCATTCTGTGATTAAACCTATAACTGTCACACAGCGCAAAAAAAAACAGGTCTCACATCTCTATTCAACCAAATCTGCACAGTTTTAGCTGGTCAAGTTATTTGTAGTGACCGTAAAAGCAGACTTTTTGTTCTGGGTTGAAAAAGCATTCCCAAATTTGCCATTCTGAAAATAACTAGTTTGTGGTATTTGAGGCCTACTTGAAATCTATCCCAAAAAGAAAATCTTACATTGAAGTTATTGATAGTGTCATTCAGAAAAACCTAAGACACACGCTAGCGTGCTGATAGAAGTGTCATTCTGTGATTAAACCTATAACTGTCACACAGCGCAAAAAAAAAACAGGTCTCACATCTCTATTCAACCAAATCTGCACAGTTTTAGCTGGTCAAGTTATTTGTAGTGACCGTAAAAGCAGACTTTTTGTTCTGGGTTGAAAAAGCATTCCCAAATTTGCCATTCTGAAAATAACTAGTTTGTGGTATTTGAGGCCTACTTGAAATCTATCCCAAAAAGAAAATCTTACATTAAAGTTATTGATAGTGTCATTCAGAAAAACCTAAGACACACGCTAGCGTGCTGATAGAAGTGTCATTCTGTGATTAAACCTATAACTGTCACACAGCGCAAAAAAAAACAGGTCTCACATCTCTATTCAACCAAATCTGCACAGTTTTAGCTGGTCAAGTTATTTGTAGTGACCGTAAAAGCAGACTTTTTGTTCTGGGTTGAAAAAGCATTCCCAAATTTGCCATTCTGAAAATAATTAGTTTGTGGTATTTGAGGCCTACTTGAAATCTATCCCAAAAAGAAGATCTTACATTGAAGTTATTGATAGTGTCATTCGGAAAAACCTAAGACACACGCTAGCGTGCTGATAGAAGTGTCATTCTGTGATTAAACCTATAACTGTCACACAGCGCAAAAAAAAACAGGTCTCACATCTCTATTCAACCAAATCTGCACAGTTTTAGCTGGTCAAGTTATTTGTAGTGACCGTAAAAGCAGACTTTTTGTTCTGGGTTGAAAAAGCATTCCCAAATTTGCCATTCTGAAAATAACTAGTTTGTGGTATTTGAGGCCTACTTGAAATCTATCCCAAAAAGAAAATCTTACATTAAAGTTATTGATAGTGTCATTCAGAAAAACCTAAGACACACGCTAGCGTGCTGATAGAAGTGTCATTCTGTGATTAAACCTATAACTGTCACACAGCGCAAAAAAAAAACAGGTCTCACATCTCTATTCAACCAAATCTGCACAGTTTTAGCTGGTCAAGTTATTTGTAGTGACCGTAAAAGCAGACTTTTTGTTCTGGGTTGAAAAAGCATTCCCAAATTTGCCATTCTGAAAATAATTAGTTTGTGGTATTTGAGGCCTACTTGAAATCTATCCCAAAAAGAAGATCTTACATTGAAGTTATTGATAGTGTCATTCGGAAAAACCTAAGACACACGCTAGCGTGCTGATAGAAGTGTCATTCTGTGATTAAACCTATAACTGTCACACAGCGCAAAAAAAAACAGGTCTCACATCTCTATTCAACCAAATCTGCACAGTTTTAGCTGGTCAAGTTATTTGTAGTGACCGTAAAAGCAGACTTTTTGTTCTGGGTTGAAAAAGCATTCCCAAATTTGCCATTCTGAAAATAACTAGTTTGTGGTATTTGAGGCCTACTTGAAATCTATCCCAAAAAGAAAATCTTACATTGAAGTTATTGATAGTGTCATTCTGAAAAACCTAAGACACACGCTAGCGTGCTGATAGAAGTGTCATTCTGTGATTAAACCTATAACTGTCACACAGCGCAAAAAAAAAACAGGTCTCACATCTCTATTCAACCAAATCTGCACAGTTTTAGCTGGTCAAGTTATTTGTAGTGACCGTAAAAGCAGACTTTTTGTTCTGGGTTGAAAAAGCATTCCCAAATTTGCCATTCTCAAAATTGTGGTGAACGGGAACAATGAGAAAAACATCTAATAAGGGACGCGGACGCGGACGTGGACATGGTCGTGGTGGTGTTAGTGGACCCTCTGGTGCTGGGAGAGGACGTGGCCGTTCTGCCACAGCCACACGTCCTAGTGAACCAACTACCTCAGGTCCCAGTAGCCAGCAGAATTTACAGCGATATTTGGTGGGGCCCAATGCCGTTCTAAGGATGGTAAGGCCTGAGCAGGTACAGGCATTAGTTAATTGGGTGGCCAACAGTGGATCCAGCACGTTCACATTATCTCCCACCCAGTCTTCTGCAGAAAGCGCACAGATGGCGAATGAAAACTAAGCCCATCGGTCTGTCACATCACCCCCATGCATATCAAGGAAACTGTCTGAGCCTCAAGTTATGCAGCAGTCTCTTATGCTGTTTGAAGACTCTGCTGCCAGGGTTTCCCAAGGGCATCCACCTAGCCCTTCCCCAGGGGTGGAAGAGATAGAATGCACTAACGCACAACCACTTATTTTTCCTGATGATGAGGACATGGGAATACCACCTCAGCACGTCCCTGATTATGACGAAACACAGGTGCCAACTGCTGCGTCTTTCTGCAGTGTGCAGACTGAACAGGAGGTCAGGGATCAAGACTGGGTGGAAGACTATGCAGGGGACGATGAGGTCCTAGACCCCACATGGAAGGAAGGTCGTGCCACTGACTTTCACAGTTCGGAGGAAGAGGCAGTGGTGAGACCGAGCCAACAGCGTAGCAAAAGAGGGAGCAGTGGGCAAAATCAGAACACCCGCCGCCAAGAGACTCCGCCTGCTACTGACCGCCGCCATCTGGGACCGAGCACCCCAAAGGCAGCTTCAAGGAGTTCCCTGGCATGGCACTTCTTCAAACAATGTGCTGACGACACGACCCGAGTGGTTTGCACGCTGTGCCATCAGAGCCTGAAGCGAGGCATTAACGTTCTGAACCTTAGCACAACCTGCATGACCAGGCACCTGCATGCAAAGCATGAACTGCAGTGGAGTAAACACCTTAAAAACAAGGAAGTAACTCAGGCTCCCCCTGCTACCTCTTCTGCTTCTGCCGCCTCGGCCTCTTCTGCTGCTGCTGCCGCTGCCTCGGCCTCTTCCTCCGCCTCTGGAGGAATGTTGGCACCTGCCGCCCAGCAAACATGGGATGTACCACCAACACCACCACCTGCGTCACCAAGCATCTCAACCATGTCACACGGCAGCGTTCAGCTCTCCATCTCACAAACATTTGAGAGAAAGTGTAAATTCTCACCTAGCCACCCTCGATCCCTGGCTCTGAATGCCAGCATTTCTAAACTACTGGCCTATGAAATGCTGTCATTTAGGCTGGTGGACACACACAGCTTCAAACAGCTCATGTCACTTGCTGTCCCACAGTATGTTGTTCCCAGCCGCCACTACTTCTCCAAGAGAGCCGTGCCTTCCCTGCACAAACAAGTGTCCGATAAAATCAAGTGTGCACTGCGCAACGCCATCTGTGGCAAGGTCCACCTAACCACAGATACGTGGACCTGTAAGCACGGCCAGGGACGCTATATCTCCCTAACTGCACACTGGGTAAATGTAGTGGCGGCTGGGCCCCAGGCGGAGAGCTATTTGGCGCACGTCCTTCCGCCGCCAAGGATCGCAGGGCAACATTCTTTGCCTCCTGTCTCCTCCTCCTGCTACTCAGCTTCCTCCTCCTCTTCTTCCAGCTGCTCATCCAGTCAGCCACACACCTTCACCACCAACTTCAGCACAGCACGGGGTAAACGTCAGCAGGCCATTCTGAAACTCATATGTTTGGGGGACAGGCCCCACACCGCACAGGAGTTGTGGCGGGGTATAGAACAACAGACCGACGACTGGTTGCTGCCGGTGAGCCTCAAGCCCGGCCTGGTGGTGTGCGATAATGGGCGAAATCTCGTTGCATCTCTGTGACTAGCCGGTTTGACTCACATCCCTTGCCTGGCGCATGTGCTGAATTTGGTGGTGCAGAAGTTCATTCGCAACTACCCCGACATGTCAGAGCTGCTGCATAAAGTGCGGGCCGTCTGTTCGCGCTTCCGGCGTTCACACCCTTCCGCTGCTCGCCTGTCTGCGCTACAGCGTAACTTCGGCCTTCCCGCTCACCGCCTCATATGCGACGTGCCCACCTGGTGGAACTCCACCTTGCATATGCTGGACAGACTGTGCGAACAGCAGCAGGCCATAGTGGAGTTTTAGCTGCAGCACGCACGGGTCAGTCGCACTGCGGATCAGACCCACTTCACCACCAATGACTGGGCCTCCATGCGAGACCTGTGTGCCCTGTTGCGCTGTTTCGAGTACTCCACCAACATGGCCAGTGGCGATGACGCCGTTATTAGCGTTACAATACCACTTCTATGTCTCCTTGAGAAAACACTTAGGGCGATGATGGAAGAGGAGGTGGCCCAGGAGGAAGTGGAGGAAGAGGGGTCATTTTTAGCACTTTCAGGCCAGTCGCTTTGAAGTGACTCAGAGGGAGGTTTTTTGCAACACCAGAGGCCAGGTACAAATGTGGCCAGACAGGGCCCACTACTGGAGGACGAGGAGGACGAGGATGAGGAGGAGGTGGAGGAGGATGAGGATGAAGCATGTTCACAGCGGGGTGGCACCCAAAGCAGCTCGGGCCCATCACTGGTGCGTGGCTGGGGGGAAACACAGGACGATGACGATACGCCTCCCACAGAGGACAGCTTGTCCTTACCTCTGGGCAGCCTGGAACACATGAGCGACTACATGCTGCAGTGCCTGCGCAACGACAGCAGAGTTGCCCACATTTTAACGTGTGCGGACTACTGGGTTGCCACCCTGCTGGATCCCCGGTACAAAGACAATGTGCCCACCTTACTTCCTACACTGGAGCGTGATAGGAAGATGTACAAGCGCACGTTGGTAGACGCGCTACTAAGAGCATTCCCAAATGTCACAGGGGAACCAGTGGAAGCCCAAGGCGAAGGCAGAGGAGGAGCAAGAGGTCGCCAATGCAGCTGTGTCACGCCCAGCTCCTCTGAGGGCAGGGTTAGCATGGCAGAGATGTGGAAAAGTTTTGTCAACACGCCACAGCTAAGTGCACCACCACCTGATACGGAACGTGTTAGCAGGAGGCAACATTTCACTAACATGGTGGAACAGTACCTGTGCACACCCCTCCACGTACTGATGATGGTTCGGCCCCATTCAACTTCTGGGTCTCCAAATTGTCCACGTGGCCAGAGCTAGCCTTTTATGCCTTGGAGGTGCTGGCCTGCCCGGCGGCCAGCGTTTTGTCTGAACGTGTATTCAGCACGGCAGGGGGCGTCATTACAGACAAACGCAGCCGCCTGTCTACAGCCAATGTGGACAAGCTGACGTTCATAAAAATGAACCAGGCATGGATCCCACAGGACCTGTCCATCCCTTGTGCAGATTAGATATTAACTACCTCCCCTTAACAATATATTATTCTACTCCAGGGCACTTCCTTATTCAATACTATTTTTAATTTAATTTTACCATTATATTGCGGGGCAACCCAAAGTTGAATGAACCTCTCCTTTGTCTGGGTGCCGGGGCCTAAATGTGTGACAGTGGCCTGTTCCAGTGGTGGGTGACGTGAAGCCTGATTCTCTGCTATGACATGAATACAGATTCTGCGCTGACATAAGGCCAGATTCTCTGTTACGGGACCGCTCTCCTCTGCCTGGGTGCCTGGGCCTAAATGTGTGACAGTGGCCTGTTCCAGTGGTGGCTGACGTGAAGCCTGATTCTCTGCTATGACATGAAGACAGATTCTGCGCTGACATAAGGCCAGATTCTCTGTTACGGGACCGCTCTCCTCTGTCTGGGTGCCGGGGCCTAAATGTGTGACAGTGGCCTGTTCCAGTGGTGGGTGACGTGAAGCCTGATTCTCTGCTATGACCTGAATACAGATTCTGCGCTGACATAAGGCCAGATTCTCTGTTACGGGACCTCTCTCTTCTGCCTGGGTGCCTGGGCCTAAATGTGTGACAGTGGCCTGTTCCAGTAGTGGGTGACGTGAAGCCTGATTCTCTGCTATGACATGAATACAGATTCTGCGCTGACATAAGGCCAGATTCTCTGTTACGGGACCGCTCTCCTCTGTCTGGGTGCCGGGCCTAAATGTGTGACAGTGGCCTGTTCCAGTGGTGGGGTGACGTGAAGCCTGATTCTCTGCTATGACATGAATACAGATTCTGCGCTGACATAAGGCCAGATTCTCTGTTACGGGACCTCTCTCCTCTGCCTGGGTGCCTGGGCCTAAATGTGTGACAGTGGCCTGTTCCAGTGGTGGGTGACGTGAAGCCTGATTCTCTGCTATGACATGAATACAGATTCTGCGCTGACATAAGGCCAGATTCTCTGTTACGGGACCTCTCTCCTCTGCCTGGGTGCCTGGGCCTAAATGTGTGACAGTGGCCTGTTCCAGTGGTGGGTGACGTGAAGCCTGATTCTCTTCTATGACATGAATACAGATTCTGTGCTGACATAAGGCCAGATTCACTGTTACGGGACCTCTCTCCTCTGCCTGGGTGCCTGGGCCTAAATGTGTGACAGTGGCCTGTTCCAGTGGTGGGTGACGTGAAGCCTGATTCTCTGCTATGACATGAAGACAGATTCTGCGCTGACATAAGGCCAGATTCTCTGCTACGGGACCGCTCTCCTCTGCCTGGGTGCCTGGGCCTAAATGTGTGACAGTGGCCTGTTCCAGTGGTGGCTGACGTGAAGCCTGATTCTCTGCTATGACATGAAGACAGATTCTGCGCTGACATAAGGCCAGATTCTCTGTTACGGGACCTCTCTCCTCTGCCTGGGTGCCTGGGCCTAAATGTGTGACAGTGGCCTGTTCCAGTGGTGGGTGACGTGAAGCCTGATTCTCTGCTATGACATGAAGACAGATTCTGCGCTGACATAAGGCCAGATTCTCTGTTACGGGACCGCTCTCCTCTGTCTGGGTGCCGGGGCCTAAATGTGTGACAGTGGCCTGTTCCAGTGGTGGGTGACGTGAAGCCTGATTCTCTGCTATGACATGAAGACTGATTCTGCGCTGACATGAAGCCAGTTTCTCTGCTATGGCATGAAGAGACTGATTCTCTGCTGACATGAAGCCAGATTCTTTGCTATGGCATGAAGAGACTGATTCTCTGCTGACGTGAAGCCAGATTCTCTGCTATGGGACCTCTGTCCAATTGATATTGGTTCATTTTTATTTTTTTTATTTTAATTTTAATTCATTTCCCTATCCACATTTGTTTGCAGGGGATTTACCTACATGTTGCTGCCTTTTGCAGCCCTCTAGCTCTTTCCTGGGCTGTTTTATAGCCTTTTTAGTGCCCAAAAGTTCGGGTCCCCATTGACTTCAATGGGGTTCGGGTTCGGGACGAAGTTCGGTTCGGGTTCGGCCGAACTTCTCGAACCCGAACATCCAGGTGTTCGCTCAACTCTACTTGTAGCCAGAATTTTCGATAGAAGCTTCACATTCGTATTTAATAATGAAATGGGTCTCTAGGATGGGAATCTACCAGAATCAATGAAAAAAGCTGTAATAATATTAATTCCGAAAAAAGGTAAGGATCCCACCTTTTTTCGGAATTAATATTATTACAGCTTTTTTCATTGATTCTGGAAAATTACCATCCTCCAACTATTCAGCGAAAACCCTCAAAAGCCTAGGAAGAATAGTTTCCCTCTATATTATCGATAAACTTCATATGGGAATCCGTCTGATCCGGCGGAGGAATTCCTGGAACATGCTTTAATTGCCCCTTCCAATTCCTGCATAGAGAAGTCCACCTCAAGTGCTTCCTTTTGAGCGACGGTAATAACTGCAAAGGAGATGGCGTCCAAATAGGAATCCATCATTTCATCCTTAATATTACTATCTGCTTTATATAAATCTGAAAAATAGTCCAAAAAGGTTCTCTCTATAAGATCCTGTCCATTAACTATTTTACCATTAGTTAATAAATATTATCTATAGTTTTTGATCTTGATTAGAAATCACTGGATAGCAGATTTCCAGTACGCCCTGATACTGTGAAATATTTTTGACCCTTAAAGAATAGCTTCTGTTGAGCCTTCTCCAGAATAGGCTTGAGTAATAGTGTTGATCGAGTACCAAAGTGCTCGTGTGCACGAGTAGAACACTTTGCGATGCCCGAGCACAATGTCAGAACCCGAGCATTAAACCAGGCACCACTGCTCTGAAGAGGGGAGGGTGTTGGGACTCTAGTTCAGCTTAGGAGTCCCTGCTCTAACTCCATATATAGCTATGTCCATATATGGAGTCAGTGCTTTGGGACATGCAGTGTATGTAAATCTAACTTAGCCTCTATTCCTGAAAAGTTTCTGGTGGGATTTGAACTCACAACCTTCTACATTATAGCCAAGAACCTTAACCACTACACTTTAAAACTGCATGGCCAGTTATATAAAAAATAAAAATAATATAATATAATATAATATAATATGATATATATATATATATATATATATATATATATATATATATATACACTGCTCAAAAAAATAAAGGGAACACAAAAATAACACATCCTAGATCTGAATTAATTAAATATTCTTCTGAAATACTTTGTTCTTTACATAGTTGAATGTGCTGACAACAAAATCACACAAAAAAAATATATGGAAATCAAATTTTTTAACCCATGGAGGTCTGGATTTGGAGTCACCCTCAAAATTAAAGTGGAAAAACACACTACAGGATGATCCAACTTTGATGTAATGTCCTTAAAACAAGTCAAAATGAGGCTCAGTAGTGTGTGTGTCCTCCACGTGCCTGTATGACCTCCCTACAACGCCTGTGCATGCTCCTGATGAGGTGGCGGACGGTCTCCTGAGAAATCTCCTCCCAGACCTGGACTAAAGCATCTGCCAACTCCTGGACAGTCTGTGGTGCAACGTGACATTGGTGGATAGAGCGAGACATGATGTCCCAGATGTGCTCAATTAGATTCAGGTCTGGGGAACGGGCGGGCCAGTCCATAGCATCAATGCCTTCGTCTTGCAGGAACTGCTCACACACTCCAGCCACATGAGGTCTAGCATTGTCTTGCATTAGGAGGAACCCAGGGCCAACCGCACCAGCATATGGTCTCACAAGGGGTCTGAGGATCTCATCTCGGTACCTAATGGCAGTCAGGCTACCTCTGGCGAGCACATGGAGGGCTGTGCGGCCCTCCAAAGAAATGCCACCCCACACCATTACTGACCCAATGCCAAACCGGTCATGCTGGAGGATGTTGCAGGCAGCAGAACGTTCTCCACTGCGTCTCCAGACTCTGTCACGTCTGTCACATGTGCTCAGTGTGAACCTGCTTTCATCTGTGAAGAGCACAGGGCGCCAGTGGCGAATTTGCCAATCTTGGTGTTTTCTGGAAAATGCCAAACGTTCTGCATGGTGTTGGGCTGTAAGCACAACCCCCACCTGTGGACGTCGGGCCCTCATATCACCCTCATGGAGTCTGTTTCTGACCGTTTGAGCAGACACATGCACATTTGTGGCCTGCTGGAGGTCATTTTGCAGGGCTCTGGCAGTGCTCCTCCTGTTCCTCCTTGCACAAAGGCGGAGGTAGCGGTCCTGCTGCTGGGTTGTTGCCCTCCTACGGCCTCCTCCACGTCTCCTGATGTACTGGCCAGTCTCCTGGTAGCGCCTCCATGCTCTGGACACTACGCTGACAGACACAGCAAACCTTCTTGCCACAGCTCGCATTGATGTGCCATCCTGGATAAGCTGCACTACCTGAGCCACTTGTGTGGGTTGTAGACTCCGTTTCATGCTACCACTAGAGTGAAAGCACCGGCAGCATTCAAAAGTGACCAAAACATCAGCCAGGAAGCATAGGAACTGAGAAGTGGTCAGGTCACCACCTGCAGAACCACTCCTTTATTGGGGGTGTCTTGCTAATTGCCTATAATTTCCACCTGTTGTCTATCCCATTTGCACAACAGCATGTGAAATTGATTGTCACTCAGTGTTGCTTCCTAAGTGGACAGTTTGATTTCAGAGAAGTGTGATTGACTTGGAGTTACATTGTGTTGTTTAAGTGTTCCCTTTATTTTTTTGAGCAGTGTATATATATATCTTCTGCTGTATAGAAATACTTACTAGTAGTAAGTATTCCTATACAACAGAAATCTCATTACTATTTTTTTTTTTTTTAACTTGCTATGCAGCTCTATAGTGTAGTGGTTAAGATTATTGGCTGTAATGTAGAAGGTTGTGAGTTCAAATCCCATAAGAAACTTTTCAGAAATATATATAAGTTTTTATAATGAAATGGGTCTCTAGGATGGGAATCTACCAGAATCAATGAAAAAAGCTGTAATAATATTAATTAAGGTAAGGATCTATCGAAAATTCTGGCTACAAGGCTTTCCAAGGTCATCCCCTCTATTATTCATCCAGACCAGAATGGCTTTATTCCAAATAAGGGCTCTTTCACACTTGCGTTCTTTTCTTCCGGCATAGAGTTCCGTCGTCGGGGCCACAGCTGCAGATCGATCACAGAATGAAGTCTTTTGGAGGAGTTAATCTGCCTAATCTCGCCCTAACGTCGCAGCTGCAACCTCTCCCTATACTGATCATAGCAGAGTGACGTGCGGCGCTACGTGACTCCAGCTTAAATAGAGGCTGGGTCACATGGTGCACTGGCCAATCACAGCCATGCCAATAGTAGGCATGGCTGTGATGGCCTCTTGGGCCAAGTAGTATGACGCTTGTTGATTGGCTGCTTTGCAGCCTTTCAAAAAGCGCCAAGAAAGCGCCGAACCCCGAACCCGAACCCGGACTTTTACGAAAATGTTCGGGTTCGGGTCCGTGTCACGGACACCCCAAAATTCGGTACGAACCCGAACTATACAGTTCGGGTTCGCTCATCCCAGCTACAAGGCTTTCCAAGGTCATCCCCCTCTATTATTCATCCAGACCAGAATGGCTTTATTCCAAATAAGGGCTCTTTCACACTTGCGTTCTTTTCTTCCGGCATAGAGTTCCGTCGTCGGGGCTCTATGCCGGAAGAATCCTGATCAGTTTAATCCTAATGCATTCTGAATGGAAAGAAATCCGTTCAGGATGCATCAGGATGACTTCAGTTCCGGACCGGAACGTTTTATGGCCAGAGAAAATACCGCAGCAGGGACAATACATGTCCTTTACAACCACATTCACCCAGTGCGCTGTAAAGGACATGTATTGTCCCTGACCATAGTTACAGCTCCACACATCGGCGCTGCTGTGCACTTTGGCAGATACCGACAGGCTCAAGGACTGGCCCACCTTCTGTTCTACATATTTGTGCAGGGCTTTTTCGCAAAGAAATGACGGCTTGGGACTCTCCACCTTGGCTCGGCACAAGCCATCAGTTCTCTTAAAGGTGCAGAGTCCAGCACTTGGAAAGGGAGGGACTGCAGCACCAGCAACTTAGACAGGAGCACGTTCAGCTTCTGTGCCGTCGGATGCGTCCATGCATACTGTTGTTTCTTAGCAATCGCTAGGAGTAGGAGGAGCAGGAGCATCAGGAACAGCAGAAGATGAGAACGACAGACAGCTCCCTTCGGCTGAGGTGGTGGAGCCTTGACTGCCTGAAATCGGGTGTGGCGTGCCACTCGGTAATGTAGCGGTTGCTGCGACAGGCTGGACCACCACATCAGAGCCACGGTTCTCCCACGCTACTTTATGGTGATGCTGCATATGTTGGCACCCTGGCCACGCTTCACCTTCTGCCCACATATTGTACATATGGCCATGTTCTATGTCCTATGGCGGCTTTTCAAAAAACTGCCACACCACAGAGCAGCTGATTTTCCCTCCAACACAACGCACTAAATGGCTGCTACCGCCGCTGATTCCGTGAAGCAGTGCACAACTTCTTTCCGGGCAGGTAGGCTGCTGCAAAGCGGGTAATCTAACCCGTGCCCATTTGGCTCCCGACCTCCCACTGCTGCCACCCTGCCGAAACCCGGCCACGCTATCGAGTTGCTGGCTCAGCCGCTGCCTCACGGACCCCTTCTTCACCCGGCTCCCAAGTGTGATCGGCTTCATCATCGAGTATTGTCTGCACGTCACTGATGTCCTCCTCAACGGTCTCTGGGTCAGGAGCCTGACCGTTTGCAACACCACCTCTCACACCACTCTCCTCATCACTATTTGCCTGCCTAGCGGAGGAACCGGCAGATATTTCCTCCAGATCTTGGGTGGGCAGTAGCTGCTGACTGTCCTCTAGTAGCTTGTCCTTGCTGTATAGTGGAGATGAGCCCACAGCATACAATACTTCTGTGGCTGAGGGAACAGCAAAGGACAGAGGCAGGTTGAGGACAAGTGAGGGCACAGGGCCTGCTCCCGGGCCATGCCAACTAAGGGTTGTGTCAGATGTAACCACCGACTGTTGGCTGGGGGTGTTTGATGTCATTTGGGATGAAGTGGATAACCGAGTTAACCAATCAAGAACTGCTGGGTTGCTGGTCAAGACATGACCATTAGATGACACCAGGAGCGCAGGCCTCTCACTGCGACTCCTGCTGCCACGCACCCTTACTCTGCTGCGACCTCTGCCTGCACAAGAAACATTTAGGCCTCTGCCACAATCTTCTGTGCATGGCCTGACACGTCTCTGTCTAACATACTTTTAGCTGAACTAAATAAATTAAAAGCAAATTGAAACACCTCTAAAAGCGAATGCCACTGAATGCTTTCACCACAAATTTCTGTAACAGTGAATTGCGTATATATTTTTCTTTTTGTTCTGAAATAGGCGCTAAACGATTTCACCACAAATAACTTCAACAGTGAAGTGTGTATACATTTTTCTTATTGTACTATAACTGCTAGTGTTGGGTGAGCATGCTCTGCTGAATACCGCGTGTGCTCGAGCGAGATGCTGGAGTCTCATCCCTGCATGTTTGTTGGCTGCTATGCAGCCAATAAACGTGCACGGAGGTACTGGCACTGTAATGCAGTAGCCTTCTTGGCTACTGGCATTACAGTGATTGGCTGGCCGAAACGCATTATCAGGTGCTATATAGCACCCGATGACACATGTTCAGCTCAGTCTTAGTTAGGGAGAGCTGTGCTGAAGAAGGAACAGATAGTGTAGGGAGTGAAATAGTAATATTTTAGTGAAAAAACTTGTTGGAGACCCAAAAGTCCTTTTAAGTACTATTGTATCTGGCAGAAATATAATTATTAGCGCAACCTGCGCTAAATTGCGTGCAATTGTTAGTGCCGCTTCAGACAGTGACACAACCTCTGCTACAGCTTTTATTTTACATTTGCGCAGCCTAAATATCTGACATTCAGCGCAATTGTTTGGCCGCTGGTGACATCGACATTACCAGCGCTACATCTCCTGTATAACGTTTGCGCATCCTAAATATCAGTAGTAAAGGAATCTTAGGAAACTACGGCTTCAATTCATATGCTTGATGTTTATTCCATCAACATTACAATAATTGGACGCATTTCGGCCCGTCCAGCCTTCGTTTGCTGACGAAGGCTGGACGGGCCGAAACATGTTCAATTATTGTAATATGGATGGAATAAATATCAAGCATATGAATTGAAGAAGCTGTTGTCTGCTGGGATTCCTTTACTGCTGTCTTGGAGTTTGCTTTTTACCCGTGCGGAGTATTAGTCGAGTGCCAATCTTCTCCACTTCCTAAATATCAGTGACATTAATTCAGGGTAATTTTTTATTAGCCGCTGGTGACAGCGACATTACTTGCACTATACCTCCTGTATATTGTTTGCACATCCTAAATATCAGTGACATTCATTCAGTGTAATTTTTTATTAGCCGCTGGTGACAGCGACATTACTTGCGCTATACCTCCTGTATAACGTTTGCACATCCTAATATTATCTGTGACATTCAGTGTACTTTTTTTTATAGACGCTGCGGACAGCGACATTATCTGTGCTACATCTCCTGTTTAACGTGTGCGCATCCTAAAAATATCTGTGACATTCTGTGTACTTTATTTGCGCATACACTTACAAAACCTGCGCTACTGTAAGTGTGACATACTGGCAAGCTTATACTGTATACCATTTAATATGCGCAAGTCGAGCAGTAAGAGACAAGGAAGTGGCCATGCTGCTGATGGTGCACGCAGAGGCCGTGGCCCTGGGCGCAGTGAAACTGTGCCTGCTGCCAGAGCACAAGAAGTACATTCATCCACAATACCTAGCTTCATGTCCCAGTTTGCAGGGTGGCACAGGACACCACTCTTAAAGTCAGACCAGTGCGACCAGGTGTTTGGTTGGATTGTAGTAGACAATGCTTGCAGTCAGTTAAGCACCACCCTGTATTCCACAAAGTCCAGTCTCAGTAGCCAAGAGTCTGTTCAACAGAATCCTCACCCTGATACTCCTTACTCCCACCATGGAGAGTCTTGGCAAGCAAGTGATCCAACACTCAGATATTCCAAGGAGCTCTTTTCATCGCCATTCCTTGATTTGGGCCTCTCAACAAGCCTGCTTGAAGAGGGACATGAGGAGATATTGTGCCCTGATTCCCAAACTCTTGAGCATCCACAGTCACAAGAAAATTACGGTGGGAAACGGAAATTAGTGTTTAAAGAGGTGGATGATGATGATGAGACACATTTGCCAATAAGTCAACCGCAATTAGTGTCTCAAGAGGCTCATGATGAGGATGAGACACAGTTGTCCATAACTGAGGTTGCGGTTAGGTCAAGTCAGGAGGATAACCAGAGTGAGGAACTGGAAGGGGAGGTGGTGGACGATGAAGTCACTGACCCAACTTTGGAAGGTGGCAAGCTGAGCAAAAGAGAGAACGCGGGCCACACCAAACAGGCCTGCAACTGTTCCCCGGAGCACCCCCTTGCGGCAATCTCCCTTGCCAAGGGGTAGGTGTTCCGCAGTCTGGCGCTTTATTGAGGAAAGTGTGGACGATAAAACAATTGTCTTATGCATCCTGTGCTGTACCAAAACGAGCAGGGGCGTGAACACTAGCAACCTCACCACCACCATGATCCGCCACATGGCATCAAAGCACCCTAATAGGTGGGCCGAACACCTGGGTCCACAATCAATGTCTGCAGTTAACACCACTACCTCCTCTTCCCCTGTGTTACGTGCTGGCCAATACCCTGTCCAAGACGCAGTCCCGTATGCCTCCCACCATGCACCTGGACCTTCGCAAGCACCATCAGCTAGCACATCCACTTCTGTGTCCCAGCGCCGCACACAGATGTCTATACCCCAGGCCTTTGAATGAAAGCACAAATACCCAGCCACCCACCCACAGGCCATAGCACTAAATGTGCACCTTTCCAAATTGCTGGCCCTGCAAATGTTTCCATTTAGGCTTGTAGACACTGAGGCCGTGCTGTGATCCGACATGCACAGCGTGAGATCACAAAGCACTGACGTCCTCATGATGTGTGCAGCCACAGCACAGTGAGCGCCCGAGAACATGAAAAGAAGAGTACAGAGCCCGGGGAAAGCTGCATTCACCACTTAGTAGGTATGAGGGAAATTGTGTTATCAAGTTCGGCATGCAGGGTTCAGGTTATCTAAGAATTCTGTTATGGATTCCACTACCACTGACTCATTAGTATTCGGCATATAAGACTTACTGACATTTTTCCCCCACTTGCGGGGGGGGGGGGGGGGGTACGTCTTATAGGGCAAAAAATACAGTAATTTGTTCAATTTGTTTTAGGAGTCTGGGGTTTCAGTCTTTTTGGGGTCAAGTCTGGTTTCTGAATTAATGTTGGCATCTGGTCTAAAACCTGTATATATTTTATATTCTAGTCTGAAGAGTCCAATCTTATTTTGGAGTCCTATCTGGAATCTGAATTTTGGGGTCTATAGGTTTGAATTATTGTCTGGGTCTGAATTTATTATGGGTATAGTCTGGAGTTTTAATAAATATTTGGCTAGTTTGGATTCTGAATCATTTTTATTTTTTTGGTCTTTCTGAGATCTAAGCTCATTTTAAAGTCTGCTTTGTGGTTTGAATTGTATTGGGGTCAGAATTACTTTAATGTGGGGTGAGGGGGTTATTTTCCACTGCCTCAATAAATTGTGGGGTCTAGTTTGGAGTCTAAGTTCTAAATTAAATTTGGTGCCTGTTCTGTAGTCTGAATTATGGCCTAAAGTCTGAATTAAATGTGGCGCCAGGTCTAGGGACTGAATTATTGTTTGATCTTTAGACATAGTTAATTTTAGATTCTAATTAATGGATAATGAATTAACAAGCACTCAACATTTGAAGTTGCATTAAAAAACTAAATATTTTAATGGTAAAAATAAATTAAATTGTATGGGAATGGTCCACTAGGAACCAAACAAAAAGGACACCAACAGTATATTGTCCCCAATATTACATTAAATTATACCACTCACATTCAGTTATCAAAATAACATCAGATAATTCCATGTAAAACATAATAAAATGATTAAAATTTAATTTGATTCCCTGATTATGTCATGATGCTGGAACAATAAATATGCAAGTTATATGAATATTTATAAGGCCACAATAAAAATTCATATATCCAAAATAAATCCCAAAGTGTTGCGCAAAGTCTATTATATCCAAAGAGTATTAAGTCCAACATTGTAAAAAATATAAAAAATATATCAAAAAATATAAAAAATGTGATAGAGTACAAAAGTTATATATTTGTGATCCACAATAAAGAATAACAATAATGTATGTCCCAAAGCAATCCAATCGGTGTTAGTGAATACATATGGAAGTATGACAACGGAGCGAGGCGCAGACATAGCGCAGTGGAAATTGACTGGAAGGGGGAAGTGTCCAGGCAGGTTAGGGTTAATGTGGTTAGGAAAGGGTGGAGTGTTTCTGGGGAGGGTCTGTGGGGGTGGCAGGGGGGTCCGTGCGCCGTATATAGGCTGGGGTTAGGGGCGGGATCGGCATCAGTGTCCGTTGCGCCTAGGCGAGTTGGTTGTGTGCGGGATAGTGTAGTGATATGGCGTCTCTGGAAGAATTGATGGCGGCGGTGCGGGCAGCGGCCGAACAGCATGGTTCGGCTTGGCTGGTGAGTAGTTTGCAGGCTGCAGTGGGGGCCCCTAGCGTGCCTCCGGTTGCGGCAGGGGGGAGGTTGAGGGCTAGGAGATCGGTGCTGCCTGAACGTCTGAGCCCGGAGGCGACCCCTCGGGCTCGGCGGCGTTTGAGGAGCCCTCCTGGGGACCCTCCGCTGCGATCGGCTGGGGTGGCAAGTGTTTCTGCCAGCCGGCGCAGCGGGAGGAATTCTGCGCAGCGTAGTGCGCTTGCGGTGGAGGCGAGAGTTAGTGCCCAGCGGGTGTCCCACTCCCGGCGGGGGGGGGGGGGGGGGGGGGGGGGGCGCGCGGCGGTTCTGTGTCTCGGCGCGGTGTGCGGGGGTGATGCGGCTTCACTGGTGTCTGGTGGGGGCCTTGTGGTCGGCGGATCTGGCATGGAACAGCGGGCAGCGCAGCGGTCGGTAAGTGTGACCGGCGGCAGCAGCAGAGAGGGCAGACATGCGGACGCGGCCTCACTTACCTCCGGTGGTGGCCTGGCAGCTGGGGGTGATTCCATGAGAAGGCGAGCAGCGTCATGGTCCAGGTCTGAGGGACGGCGGCAGTCTTCTGAAGTGCAGTTTCGTCTGGATGGTTCGGGATCGGCGCCACCTGCTGGTAGGTCTGTGGTATCAGGAAGCAGTGAGAGGAATGAGGAGATGTCGCCACCTGCTGGTCGGTCCTCGACACCAGGCAGAGGGCTGAGGAGTGCTTCTATGTCGCCACCTGCTGGTCGATCCTTAGTACCAGGCAGTGGTCTAAGGAGTGATGCTATGCTGCCACCTGCTGGTCGGTCCTCTGTACCAGGCAGAAGTTTGCTGAGTGATGCGCTGGCCGGGGGACTGGACTTTGTTTCGCCCACGGTGCAGCAAGCTAACGATTTTTTCACAGGATTGCAAGTTGCGGCTCGCAGCGGACTGGCTGCGGAGCTTGGGCGGGATGTCCTTGGATCGAGAGTTTTGCAGCGGCCACTTGACGGTGGGTCGGCACACAGGGAATTGGCGCCTACGCAGCCACGCCACGTGGATTCTGGCGGGGGTTTCTCGGCCGATTAGTCTTTGGAGGAAGGAGAAGTCAGCCAGGAAGCGTGGGAGATCGGAGGTCGGATGGATGATGCGGACGGCGCGGGTCCCTCGACGTCCAGGTCTTCGGCTGGGTCGACGCAGAGAGGAACATCGGTGAGGTCGGCGGCTGCTGGGAGGATGCCCCAGGGACAGCCAGGTGAGAGGACGTCGTGTCAGGTTCCTGGTGGGGGGGGTGGGACTTCGTTGCCAGGGGAGGAGGGGTTGGCTCACGAATTGTTGACGGGTATGTGGTCGTTATTGTCGCGGTGGAAGACCGGGGCGGTGTCGTCTCCAGCCGCCGTTTGGGCTGCTGCGCCGGCGGTTGGGGAGGGGGTGCGTTTAAGTGGGGCTGGAGTTGGTGACACCCCTGTCATGGGGGCAGGGTCGGCGGTGGTTGAGGTCGCCGGGAGTGGAGGCGGTAAAGGGGCTGCCGTGGACGAGGTTCGGTTGGCGGATGCTGCAAAAGGGGAGGTATATGTGTGCTTTGAGGGGCCGTTGGGGGCTCATTTGAAGAGTGAGATCAGGGAGAAGATTTGGAAGGACGAGTATGTCGAGATATTCTCGTTACTTCTGTTGGACAAATTTAATTTGGATAGGGGAAAGCCGGATGAGAGTAAAAAGGTTGATTCCGCGTACGTTTTTTAATTGGCTGCAGGCTTTTGCTATTTTCGCCAGTGTGGTGGGGGAAAAGGCGCCTGAACACTGTTCGGCCCTTTTTTGCTATATGGACGCCATAGGGGAGGCGTATCGTACATATGGTGGGGTGGCGTGGCTCAGGTACGATGAGCAGTTTCGCCAGAGGAAGGCGGTTAGGCCTAGTATTCGTTGGGACCATAAGGACATTGGTCTGTGGATGCGGTTGATGGCGGCGCCAAAAGGGGTTAGCCAGCCCTTTCGTGGGGCGGCCGGGGGTCCCTCGGCGTCCGATGCGGCTGGAGGGAGCAAAAGGGGATGTTGCTGGCAGTTCAATGAGGGACACTGCAAGTATCTTTCGGAGTGCCGTTTCAAGCATGAGTGTTCCGGTTGTGGGGGAGCCCATAGATTTGCCCGGTGTTTCAAGCGCGGTAGGGGGAAGGGATTGGAGGTTACGCAGAAGACCCCGGTGAGGGTGGACGTGATAGAGCCGTTTCTAGAGAACTATCCAAATAGGGAGGCGGCGGCAGTGTTATTGGCCGGTTTTCGGGACGGTTTTCGGATTCCGTGCACAGTAGTGGGTTCGGTGGTTGCAGCGCGTAATTTGGCTTCCGCGTTGCAGCGTCCTGAGGCGGTGTCTGATAGGATCGCGAAAGAGGTGGCTGCTGGTAGGGTGGTAGGCCCCTTTGTGGAGTGTCCATTGCCGGATTTGTGGGTTTCGCCTTTATGATTAGTTCCTAAGAAGGAACCTAACAAATTTCGGCTCATTCACAACTTGTCTTACCCGGCTGGGGGTTCCGTGAATGACGGCATTGATGAGGTTTTGTGCTCCGTGTCGTATACGTCGTTTGACGAGGCGATTAGGTGGGTGCGGCGTTTTGGGCAAGGGACATTGTTAGCTAAGACGGATATTGAGGCGGCGTTTCGCCTGTTGCCAATTCATCCTGATAGTTTTCGTTTACTGGGTTTTAAGTGGGAAGGGCGGTTTTTGGTGGATTGTTGCTTACCCATGGGGTGTGCGATTTCGTGTTCGTTGTTTGAAATGTTTAGTTCTTTTTTGGAGTGGGTAGTGCGGCGAGAGGCGGGATGGAGTTCAGTGTTGCATTACCTGGACGACTTTCTGTTTTTGGGCCCGGCTGGGTCAAGGGTGTGCTCAGTGTTGTTGCATACCATGGAGCGGGTGGCGGGGAGATTTGGGGTTCCGTTAGAAAAGGAGAAGACGGAGGGTCCATCTACAACTGTGAAGTTTTTGGGGATCGTGATTGATAGCGTGGCTATGGAGTGTAGGCTGCCCGAGGATAAGGTGGTTGATTTGTGTAGTGAGGTGGGTTTTTTGCGTAAGACGAGGAAGGTGCAGCTCAGGCGGGTACAGTCGGTTTTGGGTAAATTGAACTTTGCCTGTAGGATTTTGCCCATGGGGCGAGTTTTTTGTAGGCGTCTGTCCTGAGCCACGGCGGGTGTGAAAGCTCCCTTTCATTTTGTGCGGTTGGGGGGTGAGGTGCGTGCGGATTTGGAAGTGTGGGAGCGATTTTTGAAGGAATTTAACGCCCATTTCTAATGTAGATTTGGAATTGTTCACAGACGCGTCGGGGTCATGTGGTTATGATGCCTTTTGTCAGGGGCAGTGGAGTGCGGGGATTTGGCCTGAGGAATGGAGGGTTGCTGGATTGCTTGGGAACCTGGCGTTGTTGGAGTTGTTCCCTATAGTTTTGGCTACTGAGTTTTGGGGTGAGTTGTTGAGAAACAAACGGGTGCGTTTCTGTTGTGACAATTTGGGGGTGGTCCAGGCGGTGAATAGTCAGTCGGCCAATTCCCCACCAGTGGTGCGGTTGCTTCGGCACCTGGTTCTGAACGGTTTGAGGTTGAATGCGTGTTTTGTGGCTGTGCATGTTCCAGGTGTTGATAATTGCATAGCTGACGCTCTTTCTCGTTTCCAGTGGGATCGTTTTCGCAGTCTGGTTCCGGGCGCGGAAGTGACGGGTCTGCCGTGTCCTCAGTGGCTCTGGAGCGTGGCCTTGGGGTCTCCTTAGACCTGATTCAGCGGTCCGTGAGTAGCAGTACGTGGTCGGCTTATTCTTCTGTGTGGTCTCAGTGGGAACGTTTGATAGAGCAGGTGGGGGGGTGCGAAGGGGTTGAGGATTTTCATTCGTTGTTGGTGTATTTTGTGGGTGTGTCGTTTAGTGCAGGTTTGTCGTTCGCGGCAAAAAGGGTGGCGGCGGTGGCCTTTTGGTTAAAGTTGCGGGGTTTGGCGGATGTTTCCAGAAGTTCTTTGGTGCGGAAGGCTTTGAAGGGGTATCGTCGTAGTGGGGTTCGAAAAGGTGTCCGTCGCCCGGTTTCTTTTCAGGTGTTGCAGTCGTTGTGGGACCGGGCGGAGGCGGTGTACAAGTCCTGGTATGAGGTGTGTTTGTTTCGGGCGGCGTTTTCTTTGGCTTTCTTTGGGGCTTTTCGGGTCTCGGAGCTTGTGGCTAACAGTCGAGTGAGTGGCGGTGGTTTGCTGCGGGAGGATGTGAGCGTTGGTGAGGATGGATTGCGGTGTAGGTTGCGTAGGTCCAAGACGGACCAGGTGGGAAAAGGGGTGTGCGTTTGGTTGCGGCCTCTGCTGGGGTCAGTGTTGTGCCCTGTGCGGTGTTTGGAGGTTTTTCTGGCGGTCCGGCCGGAAGGGCCGGCTTCGATGCTGGTTCATATGGACGGTTCGGCTTTGTCTCGTTATCAATTCGTTGCGGTTTTCCGGAAATGTTTGACAGCGGCGGGTTATGCGGCAAGTGAGTTTGCGTCTCATTCATTTCGTATTGGGGCGGCAACTGAAGCCGCCAGATGGGGTTTGGGGGACGAGGCCATTAGGAGGATTGGCAGGTGGGAGTCCGCTTGCTTTCGTTCCTATATTCGTCCTCATATGTTGTAAGGTTGGTGGGTGGAGTGTGTGTGTTAATTTTATTTAACTTGTTATTGTAGGTTGGGGTGCTAATTTCTTTTGTTTGTTTTCAGGATCGCCTTCTTCTTGTTTGGCCTGGATTTTCAGGCCATTCTTATGTGTATTGGGGAGCGTTGAGAGCAGACGTGCGAAGGAACGGACGGCAGTTAGGTTTCCGGCCGGAGGACTTGCAGGTCCGGTGGATTGGCGTGCGGGGTATGCTGTGGGGGCGTGTTTTACCTGTATTCCATGAATATGCTTCCCTGGACAGGTGCCCTGACATTGTGGTTCTGCATGTGGGTGGGAACGATTTGGGGGTTCGTCGCTCGAGGGATGTCATTAGTGATGTTAAGTTGGATTTGCTGCGTTTGACTGAGGAGTTCCCGGATTTGTTGGTAGTTTGGTCTGATGTGGTGGCGAGGAGTGCTTGGCGTTTTGCGAGGTCGGTAGAGCGTATCAACAAGGCGCTTGCGAAGGTGAACAAGGAGGTGGGGTGCTTTGTGCGGCGGCAGGGTGGTTTTGTGGTACGTCACCGGGAATTGGAGGTTGCGTCACCTCAATTCCTCAGGGCTGATGGGGTTCATATTAACGAGATTGGGATGGACTTGTGGGCGCTGGGGCTTCAGGAGGGTTTGGAGACAGCGTTCAGGGTTTGGCGGGACGTCCATAGGTGAGGTGTCTCCTATGTGCGTCGATGGCAGGTTAACGGGGGTCCTGGAAGGCAATTCTACGTTTTATTAGGTGCATGACACGTTGGAGCGTGCATCTTATGTGGTTTGGTAAGCTGAAAACTGGGGGGCTCCTGTTGGGCTAAAAGGCCTACAGGGGTAGAGGAAGATATGGATTCTGGAGGATTCGGTGCCCTTGGGTCGGAGAGTGCGGCCGAGGGTAAAAGGATAAGATGTGAGGAGTGAAGATAGCAGCTTGCTTGGGTTGCCTTCTAGGATCCTTCCGCAAAGTGATTGTTGGGACATTGTACTGTTGATGTTTGCATATATGTATATCTCATGTTTGCATTATAATGATGTTGGATTAAAATATTGTTATTTAATAAACGGCTGCTATGGCCTTTCAACCAAGAATTCAGGTTTTGTGTGCTTACTGGGGGTAGGGGGAAGTGGTTGGTGGGAAGGGTCTGGAAATGATCTTACCTCCTTAAGTCATAACGTGAAATAAATAAATAAATAGTGATTTGATAGGTAGTAGTCTCCAATCATCTTTGTTAGTTCATGATGTTTATATTCAATCAATTGTATCTATATATGTGAATTCACTCGATACTTTTTGATTGTATGTGCTCAGTTATTAAAACGGCCCTTTAAACTGATACTATGTTAAAGGCACGTTTAATAACGGAGCACATACAAAAAGTATCACGTGAATTCACATACAGTGCCTTGCAAAAGTATTCACCCCCTGAATTTTTTTCGGATTTTGTTACATTATAGCCTTAAGTTAAAAAAAAAATTTATCTGAATTTTATGTGATGGATCAGAACACAATAGTCTTAGTTGGTGAAGTAAAAAATATATAAATAAAACTATTGTTTAGAAATAGAAAACAGAAAATTGGCATGTGCGTATGTATTCACCCACTTTGTTAGGAAAACCATAACAATCTCTGGTGCAACCAATTACCTTCAGAAGTCACAGAATTAGTGAAATGATGTCCACCTGTGTGCAATCTAAGTGTCACATGACCTGTCATTACATATACACACCTTTTTTAAAGGACCAAAGGCTGCAACACCTATGCAAGAGGCATCACTAACAAAACACTGCCATGAAGACCAAGGAACTCTCCGAACAAGTAAGGGACAATGTTGTTGAGAAGTATAAGTCAGGGTTAGGTTATAAAAAAAATATACAAATATTTGATGATCCCCAGGAGAACCATCAAATCTATCAAAACCAAATGGAAAGAACATGGCACTACAGCAAACCTGCCAAGAGACGGCCACCCACCAAAACTCATGGACCGGGCAAGAAGGGCATTAATCAGAGAGGCAGCACAAAGACCTAAGGTAACCGTGGAGGAGCTGCAGAGTTCCACAGTAGAGACTGGAGTATCTGTACATAGGACGACAATAAGGCGTACGCTCCATAGAGTTGGGCTTTATGGCAGAGTGGCCAGAAGAAATCCATTACTTTCAGCTAAAAACAAAAAGGCACGTTGTGAGTTTGCGAAAAGGCATGTGGGAGACTCCCAAAGTGTATGGAGGAAGGTGCTCTTGTCTGATGAGACTAAAATTCTACTTTTTAGCCATCAAAGAAAATGCTATGTCTGGAGCAAACCCAACAAATCACATCACCCAAAGAACACCATCCCCACAGTGAAACATGGTGGTGGCAGCATCATGCTGTGGGGATGTTTTTCAGCAGCCGGGAATGGGAAACTGGTCAGAGTTGAGGGAAAGATGGATGGTGCTAAATACAGGAATATTCTTCAGCAAAACCTGTACCACTCTGTGCGTGATTTGAGGCTAGGATGGAGGTTCACTTTCCAGCAGGACAATGACCCCAAACACACTGCTAAAGCAACACTTGAGTGGTTTAAGGGGAAACATGTAAATGTGTTGAAATGTCCTAGTAAAAGCCCACATCTCAATCCAATAGAAAATTTGTGGTCGGACTTAAAGATTGCTGTTCACAATCTCAACCCATCCAACTTGAAGGAGCTGGAGCAGTTTTGCAAGGAGGAATGGGCAAAAATCCCAGTGGTAAGATGTGGCAAGCTCATAGAGACTTATCCAAAGCGACTTGGAGCAATGATTTCTGCGAAAGGTGGCTCTGCAAAGTTTTGACTTTAGGGGGGTTAATAGTTATGCACATTGACTTTTTCTGTTATTTTATCCTATTTGTTGTTTGCTATACAATAATAAAAAAAAAAAAAAAAAACACATCTTCAAAGTTGTGGGTATGTTCTGTAAATAAATGATGCAAATCAAACAATCCATGTTAATTTCCGGTTGTGAGGCACCAAAATACGAAAAAAGTCAAGGGGGTGAATACTTTTGAAAGGCACTGTATATAAATACAATTACACTGTTAGACTTAATACTCTTTGAATATAATAGACTTTGCACAACACTTTGGGATTTATTTTAGACTTATTTTGGATTTATTTTGGATATATGAATTTTTATTGCGGACTTATAAATAACCATATAACTTGCATATTTCTTATTCCAGCATCATGACATAACAGATATAATCAGGGAATCAAATTAAATTTTAATCATTTTATTACGTTTTGTATGGAATTGTGATGTTATGTTGACAACTGAATGAGAGTGGTATAATTTGATGTCATATTTGGGACAATATACTGTTGGTGTCCTTTTTGTTTGGTTCCTAGTGGACCATTCCCATACAATTAAATTTATTTTTACCATTAAAATATTTAGCATTTTAATGCAACTTCAAATTTTTAGAGTGTTTGTTAATTCATTATCCATTAATTGTCCTCACATAGCTCTTGGGTGAAGCTTCATATAACAAAGCACCTTAGTTCCAGTTGTTTAATAGGTGAGCCACCATAAATATTATCTTAACCTCAATTTTAGATTCTAGTTTCTGAATTATGGCTTGTGGTATGCTCTTATTTAAAGTTTCTTGTCTGTGGTCTGAGTAAAATTTTGGGTCTATTTTTGGGTCAGAATTTATTGTTTTAGTCTCTTCCAGTGTCTCAATTAGCTGGCTGCTTTGCAGTGTGAATTATAGTGTGGAAGTTGTATTTCATTCTGGGCTCTGTTCTGGTCTCAGTTTTAAGTTAATTTTAGACTCAATTTCTACAGACCACCCTGTCTTAGAGCATAGTCTTTTGAATTTATTTAGGGGTCTGGTCTAGGGTCTCAGTTATTGTCTGGGGTCTGCATTTGTTTAGGGTTCTGATCTGGGATTTCAACATAATTAGCAGTCAGATCTGTGTCCAGAATGAATTTGCGGGTCTCTTCTAGCATCTCAATTGGCCTTGTGGTCTGGTTTCTGAATTCATTTGGAGATGTTTTCTGAAGTCTGTATATATTTTGAGTTGTAAACTTATTTTAGGGCCTAGTTTTTGGGTCAGAATTAATATTATAGTCTTCCCTAGGGTGCCCTTATTCTGGCATTTTTCAGCAGAAAAAATTGCACAAAATGTTTTTGTGTGTAAAGGCTCATCATCTCTAACATAGCATGGCTTGACAGTTTAAACATATGATAGGAGGGAGGGGAAGTGAAAGCAATGCTCTGCCTTGTTTATGTTGGCAACGGGAGGATATTTATTGATGAGGATGTGTAGGAGGTGCACAAGCCGTTGGTATGGGAACCAGACTGGCACAAGCCTGGAGGTGTCAATAGGACTTGGCATTGTTGCAGTGGTGATGCATGGAAAACATTGACCTAGTGAACCATAAAATAAATATCATATAGAAAGAGAAGAGAAATAGTTGGCGCTACCTCATTATAGTTTTAAGTAAAGTGGCTGTATATACAGCAGTTCGGTGCACAACAATATAAGTGAAATAATTCACTGGGAGTGCAAGGCTTAAAGACAGGAATTAACTTTGTGTGTTCTTGTAATGATGTAGCATTGTTTTGCCTGTATTTCTTTAAATTAAACACTGAAGTCAGTAATGTGGATATGCATATATGGTAGCTCCCACACTTCTATGTTTGTAGGCCTGTAGAAGTGCATCCTGCACCTATGTCAGCTTGGTTTTATTGGACCAATAAAGTACTGGAATTTTACAGTGGTTATTGTCGCATCTTTCTTTTTCACGAACTGTGCATACAGTGGAACTGACCATAACAGCTGCTCCCGTTGACTAAGAGGGTGTGCATCCTTTCCTCACAGTAACAATTGCAAGGAGGGGCCTATGTTCTCTTCCATGAGAGAGTACAAGACAAGGATGTCTTTTTGGGGAAATAATTGCAGCAAGGTATCTTTCGTCAAGGCCATCAGTTCCCTAAAGGCAGTGGAATCAACTAAGAGGTACAGCAGTGACTGCACTGCCAGAAACTTAGGCAGGAGGAAGTTGAGCTGGCACACCAGAAGATTGGTAGGCACGTAGAGTTGTTTCCTGGACACAAATTCTGTTATCAATGACTATTAATAACTAATAATAATTATGAGACTGTGCTGTATGTGTATGCTGCCTGGCTGCTGCAAAGAAAACCAGAAAATAGAAGAAACTCTTGTTCCGATTGGTGGTGCTACTTCTATTTTACTATTGGATCTAGTAATGCTGCTTTATGAGCTGCAATAGAGCAGTAGTGCGTATGTTTTCTGTTTGATTGCCCTCTGCTTATTTTCACCCAGCAGACCTTGGACAAGGCAGTGCTTTTATCTTCTGGCTCTGTGGAAAAAAAACTGCCATAAAGGGAGATACACAGAGCTAGGTAGGTTTGGCACGTTTTGAGCCTGCACTCACAGCACCAGTGGCATCACCAGTTCCCAAGCTGACAACAATAGAAGTAGATCTGACAATGACAGTTTTTGGGAGGTTTCACATTATGTTGCTTCTGCTCTTTATTGACAACTTGGCCATCAATCTCCTCCTCTGATTTTAATTTCTCCAAAGAACCTCAATCTGGCGCCAAGGACCTGCTGCTTTTACTACTACTGGCCTGACGTGTGGTTCTGACTGTGCTGCTACTGCTTTTTGCACTACAGCAGCCACCCACATTCTGGCTTCTGGATGATGAGGCACTGGTCTTTAGTTTTCCAATTTGTTGTCCACCAGGCATTTTATTATGTGGCCTATTTAAACAATGGCAAGTCACAAGTTTGGTATTTGTTAAATGGTAAAAATATTGCAAGCTTTTTCCTGTAACTAGAGGTACACTTAAAGGGGTTATGCCATCTCAGACAATGGGGTTGGCTCGGCTATTTCCATCTGTCCCATAGAAATGAATGGGATCAGCCGGGAGCAGCGCTTGGTGGTGAACGGACTCCGGGAAATCCGGAGTTCTTCAGCCACAGCTCTCCCTACTCTGTTCTCTTTGTAGGTGCGGGTCCCAGAGGTGGGACCTACACCTATCAGACAATGGGGGCATATCCTAGCGATATGCCCCCATTGTCTGAGATGGGAATACCCCTTTAAAGAGGACCTTTCATGGGTCTGAACATTGTAAGATAACTATCTGGACATGTATAGTGACGCCCAGGGATCTCACTGCACTTACTATCCATGGGCGCTGCTCCATTCGCCCGCTGTGGCCCCGTTACCTTCTCCTGCGCTGTATGGTAATTGCTGCTATCGGTACACCAAAGAGGAATCTGCCCCGTTTCTCCCTGGGCATTCCTTCTCCCTGGCTGTAGCACTGTCCAATCGCAGTGCAGAGCTCACAGCCTGGGAGTTTATTTTATGACTGTGAGCTCTGCGCTGCGATTGGACAGCGCTACAGCCAGGGAGAAGGAACCCTCAGGGAAAAACAGGGCAGACTTCTCCTTGGTGAACTGATAGTAGCAATTACCATACAGCATGGGAGAAGGTAACTGGGCCACTGCGGGAGAATGTAGCGGCGCCCAGGGATAATAGTAAGTGCAGTGAGTTCCCTGGGTGCCGCTTTACATGTCCAGATAGTTATCCTACAATGTTCGGACCCATGAAAGGTCCTCTTTAAACATCCCTCCCCTTCTACGAACACACTGCACACTGGTATTTACAATTCACCATGGTATAGCAACGCAGAAAAATACATTGAATTAAACTGGTATATTGATGCAGTAAAATGTGCTACATTAAACTGGATTGGATATTATTGCACTGTGCACTAAAATATATTGAATTAAACTACTGTAGTATATTGATACACGGAAATGCATTAAAATGCACAATTACAAATGGCAGCTAAATTAAAACAGTTTTTTCCATAATTAAAACTGGAGCAATAAAACGTGCCCTGCTATGAACACACTGGTACTGATAGGCTGCAATGCGCTTAACTACTTAATTATTTACGGTGGCAAAATTATAGCTGTTTCTTCAGTATACGAAGACACTGGTACTGAAATGCATTGAAATGCTTAATAATAAACTGTAGCAAAATTGAAACCCATTTTTACAGCAATTGCATGCTGTAGGAAGTGCTGCAAATACCCTCTAAAACACTTATATAAGCTTGAGGATTTTTTTTTATAATTTCGCTGACTATTCATGCACAGAAAAAAAAATCCTAATCTTTCCCTCTCTGATAAAACCCTGACCAGATATAACTAGACCAGTATAAAGGTCACACTGTGTAGAATCAACCCAAAGAAAACTTGACACGCTTCAAAGAAAATTTGACACAAAACACTGACTAACTCTATTCTTTTCCTCTCTGATAAAACCCTGATTATTGATTAAAAACAGATATAACTACGCCAGTATAAAGGTCACACTGTGTCAGTAGAATCACCCTAAAGAAAATAAAATAAAAAAGGGGCCAACAACTCCAGGATAATCATATGATTACCCTGAGGTTGCTGGCCCCTTTTTGATTTTCCTAACTATTGATTCAATCTACCTAACTAAATTTGTCCCTAAACTATCACTACAACACCCTAAAATTGGTAGATTGAATCTGTAATTGCTGTTTGCCAGACACTTCAAACACATATTCTCTCACAAGCCAGGCTAAGCTTAGAATGTGTCTGTACTTCAGAGCTAGCCCAGAGCCTGAAGGACTTGCCAAAATCCTGCTACCTGATGGGCTCACAGGCTGTCAGGGCAAGCCCACCTCCCTCCAAAGCTCATATGAGCCTCCATCTTCATTTTCCCAGTCCTGTTTCACTCCCATTTTCACAGTAAATTGTCACATATCTACCAGTGAGCATAAGGTTGACAAGGAACAAGACTTACACCCCTGTTCCTCACCTCTTGGGGGAGTGGGCTGGTCCTGCTTCCTGCCAAGAGGGAGAGTTGCAGAGTAGCCTGAGAGTGCAGAGTAAATACACTAAAGAGCTCTTGCTCCTGTAAAAGGGTCTCCAGAGCAATCAACTTGATTGTTCCTCAAGAATATACTTGAAAGAAGACAGCTAATGCCAGCTTTAACCACTTCAGCCCCCCTAGCTTAAACCCCCTTAATGACCAGACCACTTTTTACAATTCTGCACTACACTAATTTCACGGTTTATTGCTCGGTCATACAACTTACCACCCAAATGAATTTTACCTCCTTTTCTTCTCCCTAATAGAGCTTTCATTTGGTGGTATTTCATTGCTGCTGACATTTTTACTTTTTTTGATATTAATCGAAATTTACCAAAATTTTTGCAAAAAAATGACATTTTTCACTTTCGGTTGTAAAATTTTTCAAATAAAACTTCATTTCTATATAATTTTTTCTCTAAATTTATTGTTCTACATGTCTTTGATAAAAAAAAAAATGCAATAAGTGTATATTTATTGGTTTGGGTAAAAGTTATAGCGTTTACAAACTATGGTACAAAAATGTGAATTTCCGCATTTTGAAGCAGCTCTGACTTTCTGAGGTTCTACAATGCCCAGACAGTAGAAACACCCCACAAATGACCCCATTTCGGAAAGTAGACACCCTAAGGTATTCGCTGATGGGCATAGTGAGTTCATAGAAGTTTTTATTTTTTGTCACAAATTAAGGAACATGATGATTTTTTTTTCTTACAAAGTCTCATATTCCACTAACTTGTGACAAAAAATAAAAACTTCCATGAACTCACTATGCCCATCACAAAATACCTTGGGGTGTCTTCTTTCCAAAATGGGGTCACTTGTGGGGTAGTTATTCTGCCCTGGAATTTTAGGGGACCTAAAGCGTGAGAAGTAATTTGGAATCCAAATGCGTAAAAAATGCCTTGTGAAATCCTAAAGGTGCTCTTTAGAATTTGGGCCCCTTTGGGCGCCTAGGCTGCAAAAAAGTGTCACACATGTGGTATCGCCTTACTCAGGAGAAGTAGGGTTTTGGGGTGTATTTTTACATATACCCATGCTGGGTGAGAGAAATATCTCTCTAAAAGTCAACTTTTCCCATTTTTTTTATACAAAGTTGTCATTTGAGAGAGATATTTCTCTCACCCAGCATGGGTATATGTAAAATGACACCCCAAAACACATTGCCCAACTTCTCCTGAGTACGGCAATACCATATGTGTGACACTTTTTTGCAGCCTAGGTGGGCAAAGGGGCCCAAATTCCTTTTAGTAGGGCATTTTTAGACATTTGTATTCCAGACTTCTTCTCACACTTTAGGGCCCCTAAAATGCCAGGGAAATATAAATACCCCACATGTGACCCAATTTTGGAAAGAAGACACCCCAAGGTATTCCATGAGGGGCATGGCGAGTTCATAAAAGCTTCTTTTTTTTTGGCACAAGTTAGCGGAAATTGATTTTTTTAGTTTTTTCTCACAAAGTCTCCCTTTCCACTAACTTGTGAAAAAAAGTTCAATCTTTCATGGACTCAATATGCCCCTCAGCGAATACCTTGGGGTGTCTTCTTTCCGAAATGGGGTCACATGTGGGGTATTTATACTGCCCTGGCATTTTAGGGGCCCTAAAGCGTGAGAAGAAGTCTGGAATATAAATGGTTATGGTGAGATTTTATTTTTTGTCACAAGTTAGTGGAATATGAGACTTTGTAAGAAAAAAAAAATTAAAAAAAATCAATTTCCGCTAACTTGTGCCAAAAAAAATAAAAATCTTCTATGAACTCGCCATGCCCCTCAAAAGTGATCTTTTTATAGCGCCGCAGCGATTTTACGGTGTTTTTGCAGTGATCAGAAAAAAAATATTTCTATCACTGCGGTGGGGCGGACTGAACGCAAGTGTCCGCACAAGATCAGGCCTGATCGGGCGAACACTGCGTTTTTTGTAGAGCCTATAGAACATGTCCTTTTCTTGTCCGCAATTGCGGACAAGAAAAGGCATTTTCTATATAGTTCTGGCACATTGCCGGTGTCCGTGTTTTGCAGATCCGCAAAACACATACGGATGTCTGAATGGAGCTTTACAGGGGGGTGATCAATGACAGGGGGGTGATCAGGGAGTCTATATGGGGTGATCACCCCCCTGTCATTGATCACCCCCCTGTAAGGCTCTATTTAGACGTCCGTATGTGTTTTGCGGATCCGCGGATCCACGGATCCGCGGATCCGCAAAACACATACGGACGTCTGAATGGAGCCTTACAGGGGGGTGATCAATGACAGGGGGTGATCAGGGAGTCTATATGGGGTGATCAGGGGTTAATAAGGGGTTAATAAGTGAAAGGGGAGGTGTAGTGTAGTGATGTTTGGTGCTACTTTACAGAGCTGCCTGTGTCCTCTGGTGATCGATCCAAGCAAAATGGACCACCAGAGGACCAGGTAGCAGGTATATTAGACGCTGTTATCCCTACCTCACAGTTTTTTTTTTTGCCTTCCTCTGGATCAACTTGCAGGATGACAGGTCGAACTGGATGGACAAATGTCTTTTTTCGGCCTTATGTACTATGTTACTATGTTACTTCAGGGGTTAAAAAAAATCGCATCTACAGCCTGCCAGCGAACGATCGCCGCTGGCAGGCTGCAGATCCACTCGTTTACCTTTGGTTCCTGTGAACGCGCGCGCCTGTGTGAGCGAGTTCACAGGAAATCTCGCCTCTCGCGAGAGGACGCGCCGGCGCATCCAGGAGGAATAACAGGGCCGCCGCCAGGACGCAATCCTGCGTACGGCGGTCCTGAGCTGGTTAAAGACACTGCTGTGAGATGAGGGACTATGGCTAAGACACCCATGATTCAGAATACTACTAGGCCAGTACTATCCTAGTGCTAAATTTCAGGCCTCTTTCAGACGGGTGTTGCAGAAAAAAAGCGGGTGCGTTACGTGAACACCCGCGATTTTTCTGCGCGAGTGCAAAACATTGTAATGCGTTTTGCACTCGCGTGAGAAAAATCGCGCATGTTTGGTACCCAAACCTGAACTTCTTCACAGAAGTTCGGGCTTGGGATCGGTGTTCTGTAGATTGAATTATTTTACCTTATAACATGGTTATAAGGGAAAATAATAGCATTCTCAATACATAATGCATAGTAAAACATCGCTGGAGGGGTTAAAAAATAAATAAATAATTTAACTCACCTTAGTCCACTTGATCGCGTAGCCCGGCATCTCCTTCTGTCTTCATCTGATCTCTGTGCAGCAACAGGACCTGTGGTGACGTAATTCCGGTCATCACATGATCCATCACCATGGTAAAAGATCATGTGATGACCGAAGTGACGTCACCACAGGTCCTATTGCTGCACAGAGATCAGATGAAGACAGAAGGAAATGCCGGGCTACGCGATCAAGTGGACTAAGGTGAGTTACATTTTTGAATTTTTTTTTTAACCCCTCCAGCGATGTTTTACTATGCATTCTGTATTCAGAATGCTATTATTTTCCCTTATAACCATGTTATAAGGGAAAATAATAATGATCGGGTCTCCATCCCGATCGTCTCCTAGCAACCGTGCGTGAAAATCGCACCACATCCGCACTTGCTTGCGGATGCTTGCAATTTTTACGCAACGGTCAAGTGATGCGTGAAAATCACCGCTCATGTGAACAGCCCCATAGAAATGAATGGGTCGGTATTCAGTGCGGGTGCAATGCGTTCAACTCACGCATCGCATCCGCGCGGAATACTCGCCCGTGTGAAAGGGGCCTTACTGGTGCCAGAGAATTTCAATTTAAAATTGCTGCCAATGAATGCACAAAAAGCATTTTGCACTGTTGTGGGTTTACTTCTGGCCTCATTCTTCAAAACTACCTTTTAACTGCACTGATCCCCAGGGAGCAACAGCCTAAACCATGACATAACACTTCATCAGGGCCACTACCACTCCCATGCTCTGCACTGGCCCTTACGGGCTTGCTGCAGATACATCCTCCACATCCACAAATACATTAATGAAGTATTTTTATAATAGATATTGTGGAAGATTTATCAAGACTGCCACTTTTTATGCCTGTCTTGATATCCCCTGCATTGCCAAAGGATGCACCAAATTTATGACGAGGCTCACACCTGGTCATAAATTAGGCCCATCCTCCTGCAAGTCCGTGTGTCTAACCAGAAAACTATGACAGCTCAGAGTTGGCATAAACTGGCATAAATTAAGATACATTTGTCAGAGTAGCAGGCTACAACCACTCTCCCACCCTTCCCATGCCCCCTTTCAGAAAAGTGGTGAAAACAGCAAAAAATTGGAAAATGCGAAAAAAAATAAAAAATGTTGCAGTAAAAAAGTCTATCTCATAGTATTCATAAAGCACTCATTTCCAATGGTAAAGTCATTTATTATTTAAAGCAATGCATGTCTTAATTAATCTCTTGACAATAAGATCCTCTGGGATAATATATCATATATAAGTTCATGGTTCTACTCATTGAAGTGCTATTACACAGCCTGTTATCCTTGTTATAATGGATTTGTGAACTATTTTATAATATATTCTGGTAAAGTATTATTATCCAACTTATTACACATGTATTTTACAATATAATCTAAGATTCCAGTTATTTGTATCGCTTATATACAAATGTCAACATAAAATATAAGATAGATCATTAGTTAAAAAAATCTCAGAAAACTAAATTGATTCCACACGTATTGAATATGCTTCAGTTGCCCTGAAAATTGGTATATGACACTCTGATGTCTCCTAGGACTCGATTTACATCTATCTATCTATCTAATATATATATATATATATATATATATATATATACATAGTGGATATAAAAAGTCTACACACTGCTGTTAAAATGTCAGGTTTCTGTGCTGTAAAAAAATGAGACAAAGATAAATCATTTCAGAACTTTTTCCACCTTTAATGTGACCTATAAACTGTACCACTCAATTGAAAAACAAACTGAAATCTTTTAGGTAGAGGGAAGAAAACAAAAAAACATAAAAAATAATGTGGTTGCATAAGTGTGAACACCCTCTTATAACTGGGGATTGTCATGCCCCACTCTGATTATGTGCGGAGGTCGGCCAGGATAGCAGCACGAGTTTAGTATTTGTTTTGGTGCCGTGCTGGATCCGCCTCTCATCAGGTACACTGGGTGGAGTCATTAGTTTAAATGGTCTCCAGCTAAGTGCTCTGAGCGGATTATACTGATCATTTGGGTCTGGGAAGTTTGTAGGAAAGGTTGGCTGTCAGTTCCTGCTCTCAGAAGATAAGTGACATTTCTAGTTTGGTTGTTTGTGTCATCTATCCCATCCAGGTTCTGAGCGAGCAGGCTGCTCCTATCTCCCCACTTCACCATCTCAGGGAGTTCAGGGTTTTGTCAGTCCAGGCTGGAGGACACAGCACACCTACCTTCAAGGTCTGCCTGTGGGCTGAGCAGTGCAGGGAAAGAGGTCAGGGATTTACTAGGAGGTGACCCTTCCCCTGTCTCTCGTCCAGAGCCTGGTTGGTGTGTTATCGTTTATACTGAGTGCACGTCCGCCGTGACAGGGATGTAGCTGTGTTCAGAATTAAGCAATCACATTCAAAATCATGTTAAATAGGAGTCAGCATACACCTGCCATAATTTAAAGTGCCTCTGATTAACCCCTAATAAATTTCAGCTGCTCTAGGTGGTCTTTCCTGAAATTTTCTTAGTCGCATCCCACAGCAAAAGCCCTGGTCCACAGAGAGCTTCCAAAGCATCAGAGGGATATCATTGTTAAAAGGTATCAGTCAGGAGAAGGGTACACAAAAATTTCCAAGGCATTAGATATACCATGGAACACAGTGAAGACAGTCATCATCAAGTGGAGAAAATATGGCACAACAGTAACATTACCAAGAACTGGACGTCCCTCCAAAATGTATGAAAAGACGAGAAGAAAACTGGTCTGGGAGGCTACCAAGAGGCTACAGCAACATTAAAGGAGCAGCAGGAATATCTGGCAAGTACTGGCTGTGTGGTACATGTGACAACAATCTCCCGTTTTTTTCATATGTCTTGGCTATGAGGTAGAGTGGCAAAAACACATCTGAAGTCTCCCAAAAGCATGTGGGAAAAGGTGTTATGGTCTGATGAAACCAAGGTTGAACATTTTGCCCAAATTTCCAAAAGATATGTTTGGCGCAAAAACAACACTGCACATCACGAAAAGAACACCATACTCACAGTGAAGCATGGTGGTGGCAGCATCATGCTTTGGGGCTGTTTTTCTTCAGCTGGAACTGGGGCCTTAGTTAAGCTAGAGGGAATTATGAACAGTTCCAAATACCAGTCAATATTGGCACAAAACCTTCAGACTTCTGCTAGAAAGCTGAACATGAAGAGAAACTTTATCTTTCAGCATGACAACGACCCAAAGCATACATCCAAATCAACAAAGGAATGGCTTCACCAGAAGAAGATTAAAGTTTTGGAATGGCCCAGCCAGAGCCCAGACCTTAATATGATTAAAAATATGTGGGGTGATCTGAAGAGGGCTGTGCACAGGAGATGCCCTCGCAATCTGACAGATTTAGAGTGTTTTTGCAAAGAAGAGTGGGCAAATCTTGCCAAGTCAAAATGTGCCATGCTGATAGACTCAAAAAAGACTGAGTGCTGTTATAAAATCAAAAGGTGCTTTAACAAAGCATTAGTTTAAGGGTGTGCGCACTTATGCAATCATATTATTTTATTTTTATATTTTTTCTTTCCTCTACCTAAAAGATTTCAGTTTGTTTTTCAATTGAGTTGTACAGTTTATAGGTCACATTAAAGGTGGAAAAAGTTCTGAAATGATTTATGTTTGTCTAATTTTTTTTACAGCACAGAAACCTGACATTTTAACAGGGGTGTGTAGACTTTTTATATCCACTCTAGCTATGTTAAAGCATGTTTGACAGTGTTTACCAACAGTTTGAACTGAACTTATCCATCTGTAATGCCGGCTTCCTCACTGCGATGTATTCAGCGCAGGCGTAGTGATGAAGCCGGCTGTCGGTAAAAATGCCTTCCTCACTGCGCCTGCGCCGAATACTGAATGAGGCAGTGCAGGCGCGAGATTTCCCCGGCAGACAGGAGACCAACCCTGGCCTGGCCCTGTCATTCAAGTATAGAAGGGCGTGGGAAATGCCTCTAGGAGCAGGTGCAACACCCCCCCGCTCCTAGAGGCTCATTTGTATATTATAAAAGTTTGTTTTTCTAAATAACGCCACAACATAGTGACATGGGACTAATATAGTTATGTTCAGCTGACATTAGCACATCGCTAATGCCAGCCAGGTTAATACACATTTTTCTGATGACAGAAACCCTTTAAAAAAAATTGTCCCTCAGGGGCGGATAGTGCTATTGGAAAATAACAGTGGCTTGTTGACCAACCATTCAAAAAATATTTCTCTATCGAGACAGTCTCATGCCCCTATTTATACACACACATTAATGTCAGAAGAAAGTCACTTAATCGGCATAAACGTTCAAAAATCTTAACTGGGAGAGTGACTGCCCGTATTTATACACACCTAGGCCCCTTGCAGACGAGCATGTCCGGATTAGGTCCGGATGCGTTGCATCTGCAATCAGGAAAAATCATGCGAGTAGGTACGCAACTTCAGTCAGTTTTGACTGGGATTGCGTTCCGATGTTCAGTTTTTATCAAAGCGTTTTGCACGCGTGTGATAAAAAACTGACTGTGGTACCTAGCTCCAAACCCGGACTTCTTCACTGAAGTTCGGGTTTGGGATCGGTGTTCTGTATATTTTATTATTTTCCATTATAACATGGTTATAATGGAAAATAAAAGCATTCTTTAATTCAGAATGCTAAGTAAAAGGTCCATTTTGGGGTTAAAAATTAAAAAAATGTAACTCACCTCATCGACTTCATCGCGCAGCGGACTCGTCTTCTTTCTTCTTCTTGCAGGACCTGGCTGGAAAAGGGCCTTCGGTGAGCGCGATGACGTCACCGCAGGTCCTGCTGAATGAAGATAGAAGGTTCTTGATGATGTCACCGAAGGTCCTTTTTCAGCCACGTCCTGCAAGAAGAAGAAAGAAGTCGAGCCCGGCTGCGCGATCAAGTGGATGAGGTGAGTTACATTTTATTTTATTTTTTTAACCCCACAATGGACCTTCGACTTAGCATTCTGAATTAAAGAATGCAATTATTTTCCATAATAACCATGTTATAGAAAATAGAACATGCTGCGATTTTCACGCAACGCTGCTCATCTGAACAGCCCCATTGAAGTGAATAGGTCTGGATTCAGTGCGGGTGCAATGTGTTCACTTTATGCATTGCACCCACGCGGAATCCTCTCCCGTGTGAAAGGGGCCTTAGGGCTTATGCACAAAAACGTATTTTCTTTCCATGTCCGTTACATTTTTTTTGCGGACCGTATGAGGAACCATTGATTTTGATGGGTCCGTAAAAAAATGGAAGTTATTTCGTGTGCAATCTGTTTCGGTATGTCTGTATCTCCGTTTCGCAAAAAAATAGAACATGTCCTATTATTGTCCGCATTACGGAGACGGATAGGACTGTTCTATTAGGGTCCAGCTGTTCCGTTCCGCAAAACATGGAATACACACAGACGTAATCCGTATTTTTTTGCGGATTGGTTTTTGCGGACTGCAAAATACATACGGTAGTGTGCATGAGGCCAAAATTGATAATTGTCAGAAGAAAGAGTAGCTTGTTCTGAATGAGCCTAGAAAGAAGTATGCCTTTTTATTGGGAGCAGCATAAGTGCAGTATAGAAAGGGTATGTCAGTGGCGGTTTGGGGCCTCAATAGTACTGGCAGCAGCACAGCATGGAACAGACAAGTTACTGTGTAGCATTAATGGCAGTGGCAGAAAAAAATTATGGAAGTAGCAGTAGCAGGTTTAGCAGCAGAAAGTAGCAGCTGTGACGGTGGTGGCAGCAGCAGTTATATGGTACGGAACATGATAGTAGGCAGGCTGACAGCGACATTTGCATGATAGTGGCAGTGGCAACAGCCACCATAGGGTTTGGAACATAATAGCAGGCAGGCAGATAGCAGCAGTAGCATGATGGTAATAGTCGTGCAAATATTTCCCTGGTCTAACAATGAAATTTTTGTAGTAGAATTTATTCGAAACACACTGGGGGAGATTTATCAAAACTGGTGTAAAAAACTGGCTTAGTTTCCCATAGCAACCAATTAGATTCCACCTTTTATTTTCCAAAGGAGCTTTGAGAAATAAAAGGTGGAATCCAATTTTCCTTTACACCAGGCATCCTCAAACTGCGGCCCTCCAGCTGCTGTAAAACTACAACTCCCACAATACCCTGCTGTAGGCTGATACCTGTAAGCTTTTCGGGCATGCTGGGAATTGTAGTTTTGCAACAGCTGGAGGGCCGCAGTTTGAGGATGCCTGCTTTACATCATTTATGATAAATTCCACCAACGGTCTCATGCAGTAATGCATTCACTAACAGATATAACAATGCAGTGTTTACGGTGAAATGTCTTTGAGTAATTATTAGGCTCTGGCTACGTTGTAATCTTGTCTATGATAACCGCTGTACTAGCAAAGATTGCTGTGTAGCGGTGCAACCATTAAATTAAATGTAATAATGCTGGATTTTTATGTGATCTGGGATTGCACTTGCGGCAACTTGGGAGTTGTGCTATGACTCCTTTTAGTTGTGATATATATATATATATATATATATAAAACATTTAGGGCGTGGCTGCATTGAGGCCCGCGTACTGCGGGTCCGCAATACACGGACACCGGCTGTGTGCATCCTGCATCAAGGATCGCGGACCCATTCACTTCAATGGGTCCACAATCCGGGAGATGCGTAACTGAGGCAAAGATCGGAAGCCCACGGAAGCACTACGGAGTGCTTCTATGGGATTACTGTACGTGCCTCCGCACCGCAAAAAAGCACTACTATTTTGCTGCACGGACGGTCGGATGCGGATCGCGGACCTAATTCAAGTGAATAGGTCCGCGATCTGCATGCGGCTGATCCACGGTTGGTGCCCGTGCATTGCGGTTCACAATTTGCAGTCCACAGCACGGGCATGGAGCCCTTACGTTTGTGGGAATGATTCCTTAAGCCTGCTGTTTGTCCTGAGAATTAATCGGAACCATATAGAAGTCAGGGTATTGCGGCTGTACTACAGATATCATCTTTATCCAATTGGTGTTTGAATGTTTATTTTATAATATTAAATAATGTAGCCAGAAAAATAAGGAAGGATCATTCCTGTGCCTCATTCACACGTCAGTGTTTGGTCAGTGATTACCATCAGTGATTGTGAGCCAAAACCAGGATTGGAGCCTCCACAGACATAAGGCATAAGGCCGAATGCACACGGCCGTGTTCCGCGGCCGAGAGCGGTCCGTGGTAATCCGGCCGGGATTCCTGCTGACAGCAGGAGCGCACGGCGTCATTGGTTGCTTTGACGCCGTGCGCTTCATGCCGCTGCTGCTGTACAGTAATACACTCGTATAGATCATGCGACTGCATGAAGCGCACGGCGTCATAGCAACCAATGACGCCGTGCGCTCCTGCTGTCAGCAGGAATCCCGGCGAGATTACCACGGACCGCTCTCGGCCGCGGAACACGGCCGTGTGCATTCGGCCTTATGTCTGTGGAGGCTCCAATCCTGGTTTTGGCTCACAATCACTGATAGTAATCACTGACCAAACACTGACGTGTGAATGAAGCTTTACAACTAATATCTGAAGTAGCATGAAAACATTGTAGTGATCTATAATATTTAGCTGTGGATTTTCTTGACTGAGATTAAAGGGGTTGTCTCATCTTGCAATTTGAGCACAGCCTGGATCTTTAGCTGTGCACTTTCAGTTCATTCTGGGGGCGGTCACACTACACTTGACTGATGGCATAGGCAGTGCTGTCATCACAGTGGTGGATCCAGAGCCTGGTCTCGGGAGGGGCACTTTCAGATTATTTTCTCTCCGCCACCACAAAACAATAAAATCACATGAAAACTTACAATTACTTGACATGGCCCTTGGGGATCTCGGACACCACTTCCACGCTTTGGCCGGGGGCTCGGCGGAGCTGATGTGCTTTATCCTAATGAGAAAGATTTCATAATAAGGATTTGGAGAAGGGGCAGAGGAATAGCAGAGCAGAGAGAGGATGGTGCTGCTACTAGCGGATCATACCATGGGGGAGTAATAAAGCCCACCATAATGCCCCCCCCCAGTAGAAATAATTCTCCTTATAATGTGACAGTGCAAAAATTACCCCCTTGTAAAGCCCCCATAATGTGCCAGTATAAAATACCCCTATATAGTGCCCCAGTAAATGCCCCCATAGTGCTCCACACCCTCCTTCCTCCTAGTGCCCCCCATAATGTACCAGTATAAAATGCTCAGTGTCCCCTATAATTTGCAAGTATAAAATACCCCTTCTTAGTGCCCCCCGTAGATAACCCCATAGTACTCCTCTCCCCCTTCCTCATAGTACCCACCATAATGTGTCCCAGTATAAAATTGTACTGTACAGAGTGCCCCATATAAAATACCCCTTCTTTGTGGCCTCAGTAGATGCCCCTATAGTGCCCCCAATCCTGTGCCAGTATTAACAGCCCCCCGTGTGCCAGTATTACTAACAGCCCCCCCTTGTGCCAGTATTAATAACAGCCCCCCCGTGTGCCAGTATTAATAACAGCCCCCCCTGGGCCAGTATTAATAACAGCCCCCCATGTGCCAGCAATAACAGCCCCCCATGTGCCAGAAATAACAGTCCCCCCGTGCCAGAAATAACAGCCTCCCCCCGTGCCAGAAATAACAGCCCCCCCTGTGCCAGAAATAATAGCCCCCCCCCCCGCTGTGCCAGAAATAACAGCCTCCCCGGCCTAGTGCCTGCAGCCTATCAGAGGAAGGGAAAGGGACACGCCTCTCCCTCCCCTGCCTCAACACAGCCATCTGTATCGCTGTCCTGAGGATGGCGATACACATTACTATGGAGATGAGTGCTTCCACAATGGAAGCGTTCATCTTCCTGTGCCCCGCCGCCGCCGCCAGCTCGGAGGGGGCAATTGCCTAGTTGCCCCCCCCCCCCTGGATCCGCCACTGTGTCATCACACCCACAGCTTGCCAGTGCATGCTCTCTCCCCTGGCTGCGAGTGAAAGGGCACACTATATTCATAGGCGTGCACACAGGGTGTGCCTGGGCACACCCTAATCAAACCTGCTGGCCTGAGAATACTAATGAAGTGCTTCCATTTTGGAAGCGCTCATTAGTACCGGAGGACTGGGCCAGTTCAGAGCACAGCTGACAGCAGGAGGAAGAGGATCGCGGGCGGCGAGGAGCGGCGGCGTCCAGGAGCAGAGAGGTAAGTGTTTTTTTATTTAATAAAAAATGAGGCTGCTGGGGGCATAATGGACGCTAATGAGAGGCAAAATGGGGGCTAATGACAGGCATAATGGTGGCTAATGAGAGGCATAATGGGGGCTAATGGCATAAAGGCTATATACAGTCAGGTCCATAAATATTGGGACATCGACACAATTCTAACATTTTTGGCTCTATACACCACCACAATGGATTTAAAATAAAACAAACAAAATGAGGTTTAACTGCAGACTGTCAGCTTTAATTTGAGGGTATTTATATCCAAATCAGGTGAACAGTGTAGGAATTACAACAGTTTGCATATGTGCCTCCCACTTGTTAAGGAACCAAAAGTAATGGGATGAGTGGCTTCTCAGCTATTCCATGGCCAGGTGTGCTATTTTCTCATTATCCCAATTACAATGAGCAGATAAAAGGTCCAGAGTTCATTTCAAGTGTGCTATTTACATTTGGAATCTGTGAACTCTCAAGATGAGATCCAAAGAGCTGTCACTATCAGTGAACAAGCCATCATTAGGCTTAAAAAACAAAACAGACCCATCAGAGAGATAGCAAAAACATTAGGCGTGGCCAAAACAACTGTTTGGAACATTCTTAAAAAGAAGGAACGCACCAGTGAGCTCAGCAACACCAAAAGACCCGGAAGACCACGGAAAACAACTGTGGTGGATGACCGAATAATTCTTTCCCTGGTGAAGAAAACACCCTTCACAACAGTTGGCCAGATCAAGAACACTCTCCAGGAGGTAGGTGTATGTGTGTCAAAGTCAACAATCAAGAGAAGACTTCACCTGAGTGAATACAGAGGGTTCACCACAAGATGTAAACCATTGGTGAGCCTCAAAAACAGGAAGGCCAGATTAGAGTTTGCCAAACGACAACAGTTTGCCAGACTTCACAGTTCTGGAAGAACATCCTATGGACAGATGAGACCAAGATCAACTTGTACCAGAGTGATGAGAAGAAAAGAGTATGGAGAAGGAAAGGAACTGCTCATGATCCTAAGCATACCACCTCATCAGTGAATCATGGTGGTGGTAGTGTCATGGCGTGGGCATGTATGGCTGCCAATGGAACTGGTTCTCTTGTATTTATTAATGATTTGACTGCTGACAAAAGCAGCAGGATGAATTCTGAAGTGTTTCGGGCAATATTATCTGCTCATATTCAGCCAAATGCTTCAGAACTCATTAGACAGCATTTCACAGTGCAGATGACCAAAGCATACTGCAAAAGCAACCAAAGAGTTTTTTAAGGGAAAAAAGTGGAATGTTATGCAATGGCCAATCAATCACCTGACCTGGACCCGATTGAGCATGCATTTCACTTGCTGAAGACCAAACTGAAGGGAAAATGCCGCAAGAACAAGCAGGAACTGAAGACAGTTGCAGTAGAGGCCTGGCAGAGCATCACCAGGGACGAAACCCAGCGTCTGGTGATGTCTATGCGTTCCAGACTTCAGGCTGTAATTGACTGCAAAGGATTTGCAACCAAGTATTAAAAAGTGAAAGTTTGATTTATGATTATTATTCTGTCCTATTACTTTTGGTCCCTTAACAAGTGGGAGGCACATATGCAAACTGTTGTACTTTCTACACAGTTCACCTGATTTCGATGTAAATACCCTCAAATTAAAGCTGACAGTCTGCAGTTACAGCACATCTTGTTTGTTTCATTTCAAATCCATTGTGGTGGTGTATAGAGCCAAAAATTTTAGAATTGTGTCGATGTCCCAATATTTATGGACCTGACTAATATATATATGACAAAAAAGATGGGCAGCACTCCAAGAAGTAAAAAAATACTAAAATACTTTATTTACCCAAGCAGGACATGCATTTCCTGCTTGGGTAAATAAAGTATTTTTGTATTTTTTTACTTCTGGGAGTGCTGCCCATCTTTTTTGTCTTCTATCTATTGGATTAGCTTATATCCACATTGGGCCAGCTGCACCCTCTTGTTTGCACCAGGGACGGTGCTGCCACTTTTTTCTATATTATATATATATACACTAGCTGAAGGGCCCGGCTTCGTTCAGGTATATTAAATCTATTTCATTTAATGTTGGTGTGTGTCGTTAAAAGATATCAACACTATCCACTATAACAGTGACATCTACAGCACCCCACCCCCAAAACAGTGACCTCCACAGCCACCCACCCTTTAACACTGACCCCCCCACAGTGCCCCATCCCTTAAAATCAGACCTCCACAGCAGCCCACCCCCTTAACTTTGACCTTTACAGCAGCCTTCCCCTTTAACAGTGACTTTCACAGCATACCAACCTCTTGACAGTGACCTCCAGAGGGGTCGGGAGAGTGTCCTTTTGAACAGCTCACTCTAAGACAGCAGCACTGTATTATCTGAGTGTGAGCTGCAGGGAGAAAGTCATCCTCCCTCCCACCTCTGCAGCTGACAGAAGTTGATTTTTACCTTCATGTTTTAAATCCCTGGCGGGCTTCAGGGATCCTCATGTACTATCACATTGGTACGGCCAGGGGTTTCTGAGAAGATATCCATATTCCTCTGCAGCAGTTCCCTAAACTGTTGTTTTTCTTAGGGGGATAGGGTCTAACAGCTTCGATGGTGGACCCCTGTTGAGCCCCCAGGCAAGAAGCTTCAGGTGGGTCTCTCTCCTTCCAGAGTTTGATCAGATTGATATGGTATATCTGGTAGGGCTTTCTCTTCCCTGGCTGGTGTACCCTATAGTTGACCTCTCCCACTTTTTCCACTATCTCGTAGGGACCCTGCCATTTGGCTAGGAATTTGCTTTCGACGGTAGGGACTAACACTAGCACCCGATCTCCCGGATTAAACTGTCTTAGACAAGCGGACCTATTATATACCCGGGCCTGTGCCTCCTGAGCCTGAAGCATATGTTCCTTTACAATGGGCATCACCCTCGCCATCCTCTCTTGCATCTGTGCTACATGCTCTACTACACTTTTGTAGGGAGTGGCCTCACTTTCCCACGTTTCCTTTCCCACATCCAAGAGACCTCTGGGGTGTCTGCCATATAGTAATTCAAAGGGTGAAAAACCTGTGGAGGACTGGGGCACTTCTCTAATAGAGAACAGTAGGTATGGTAACAGACAATCCCAGTCCCGCCCATCCTTCTCTACCACCTTCCTCAGCATGGCCTTTAGGGTCTTATTAAAACGCTCCACAAGGCAATCTGTCTGAGGATGGTATACGGAGGTTCGCAGCTGAGTGACTCTTAAATCTTTGAACAGTTCCCTCATCACTTTTGACATAAATGGGGTCCCCTGATCTGTAAGAATCTCTTTGGGAATTCCTGTTCGGGAGAAGACATGGAACAACACCCGGCCAATATTTTATGGATGTGGGGTTCTGTAGGGGAACAGCCTCGGGGTACCGGTAGCATATCAGCGATAACGAGGATGTACTGATGCCCCCTAGCGGACTTCACCAATGGGCCTACCAGGTCCATTGCTATCCTTTCAAAGGGGACCTCAATAATTGGTAAGGGGACGAGAGGGCTACGGAAGTGTGCTACTGGGGAAGTGACCTGACAAACTGGACACGATTGACAGAATTCCCTAATCTCTCGGTAACACCCCGGCCAATAAAATCGTTGTAGGACCCTCTCAAGTGTTTTGTCTGCACCTAGGTGACCACATAACACATGAGAATGGGCCACGTCCATAACCATACGTCGATATGGTCCCGGGACTAGTAGCTGCTCTATCACTTCGTCCCGTATCTTGGTCACCCGGTATAATAGGTAGTGATGTCGCAAACATAAAATTTTCCGTTCGCGAACGGTGAACGCAAATTTTTGCAAATGTTCGCGAACGGGCGAACCGGGCGAACCGCCATAGACTTCAATAGGCAGGCGAATTTTGAAACCCACAGGGACTCTTTCTGGCCACAATAGTGATGGAAAAGTTGTTTCAAGGGAACTATCACCTGGACTGTGGCATGCCGGAGGGGGATCCATGGCAAAACTCCTATGGAAAATTACATAGTTGACGCAGAGTCTGGTTTTAATCCATAAAGGGCATAAATCACCTAACATTCCTAAATTGTTTGAAATAACATGCTTTAAAACATCAAGTATGATGTTGTATCGATCAGGTAGTGTAAGGGTTACCCCCGCTTCACAGTGACAGACCAAACTTCCCGTTTAACGCACCTCAAACAACCGCAAACAGTCCATTTGCACAACCACAAACTCCCCATTTGCACAAGGTTGGATACCAAGCTAGCCATGTCCCATTCCTTGTCCTCACTGATGTCATTGAAGGTCTCTTCCTCCACCCAGCCACGTACAACACCAAGGGTCCCCGAAAGGTGACAACAAGCCCCCTGGGACGCCTGCTGTGTTTGGTCTTCCACCTCCTCAAAGCCACCTTCCTCCTCTGACTCCTCTTCTTCAGACTCCTCTCTCTGCGTTGCCTCTCTCTGCATTATTATAAGGTGTGTTAAGTTGTACTATTCCTAGCAGTTTAATCCCTGTTACGTCCACTAGTATTATTATTATTATTATAAGGTGTGTTAAGTAGTACTATTCCTATCAGTTTAATCCCTGTTGCGTCTCTATCAGTGGACGTGTATATGGCATCGATTTTAGGAACCGGGAGATGGAAAAAGATGCTTGGTCGGTCTTCCTACTTCAAATTTGGGGCACTGCGCGTGTAATCTAATGTGCCACCAGATAGGAGTGGTGTGTTAAGTAGTTCTATTCTTATCAGTTTAATCCCTGTTACGTCCCCTATAAGGGGACGTGTATATGGCATCGATTTTAGGAACGGGGAGATGAAAAAAGATGCTTGGTCGGTCCTCCTACTTCAAATTTGGGGCTCTGCGCGTGCAATCTAATGTGCCACCAGATAGGAGTGGTGTGTTAAGTAGTTCTATTCTTATCAGTTTAATCCCTGTTACGTCCCCTATCAGGGGACATGTATGGAATATATTTTAGACAACCGCAAAGAGTTGTCAATAGTTGACACACTCATGACATAAATTTTATATCTCTATGCGTCAATCTTGGTGTAGTTATGACTGTGCTCGTGCGCACGTTTGGGAGATTGCAGGCGATGGGGGTTTTATAAAGCCTATGGTCGTGCTGAGGTAGTTCAGTGACAGTTAAGTGACCCAGAAAACAATGATTCTGCAGTGTGGGGCCATTGTTGGCCTAGTAGGCTTTAATGAACACCTTAGATGATCACAAAGAAAATTAATGTTTTTTCTATGCAAAATTATCCAGCCGATCGCTTTTGGTCTGTTCACAATGAAGCAACGACCTTATAATCTGGGGTGTGCCAACATTGCCATTGCCAACACACTCATAGAGGTGGTTGCATCATTGTGATACCTGCCCTGACCGTGCTTTGCAGACCCTGTATCAGTGGTCAGATGGACCCTTGCCCCAACACTGTGTGCCAGACATGCCATTACTTCCTTTTTCACAATCGAGTACAGGTTGGGGATTGCCTTTTGTGCAAAGAAATTTTGGCCGGGTACCTTCCACTGCGGTGTCCCAATAGCTACAAATTTTTGGAACAACTCAGACTCCACCAGCTTGTATGGTAAAAGCTGGTGGGCTAAGAGTTCAGACAAGCCAGCTGACAGACGCCGGGCAAGGGGGTGACTTTGTGACATTGGCTTCTTACACTCAAACATGTCCTTGACAGACACCTGACTGTGGGCAGATGAGCAGGAATTGCTCAAGGCGAGAGACCGAGTGGCGGATGGTTGAAAGGGTGCAAGGAGGACAGCAGTGGTTGACGTGGCTGAAGATGCTGGACCAGGAGGAGGATGGCGGCTTTGAGTTTGTGTGCTGCTTGTACTCATGTGTTGATCCCATAGGCGTTTGTGATGTGTGATCATGTGCCATCGCAAAGCAGTTGTACCTAGGTGGGTGTTGGACTTCCCACGACTCAGTTTCTTTTGGCACAGGTTGCAAATGGCATCGCTGTTGTCAGAGGCAGACACACAAAAAAAATGCCACACTGCTGAGCTCTGCAATGACAGCATTCTGGTGGTGGCAACAACATGCGTTGATTGGCGTGCTGTCTGGCTGACCCCGGGTGCCGATGCATGCTGTCTGACTGTGCCACTAGCTCCTTGCGATGACCTCCCCCTGCTTCCAACTCGTCTCCTCCTCCTCTCTGTCTCCCCATCTGAACTTTCCCCCTGTTCTTCTTCTCTTCGAGCGGGCACCCACGTGGCATCCACGGACACATCGTCATCATCAACCGCTTCACTTGTATCTGACAACTCAGCAAAAGAAGCAGCAGCGGGTACAACATCATCATCATCACACCGTACGTCCATGTGTGTAATGCTGCCTGACTGAGACATATCCCTGTTATCTACATCTTCTGGCAATAATGGTTGCGCATCACTCATTTCTTCCAACTGATGTGTAAATAACTCCTCTGACAGATCAAGTGAAGCGGCTGTGGTGGTGTTGGTGGTGGCGGCAGGCGGGCGAGTGGTAACTTGAGAGGTGCCCGAAGCTAAGCTGGAGGAGGATGGTGCGTCAAGGTTCCGAGCGGAAGCTGTAGAAGCTGTAGAAGATTGGGTGTTCTGTGTTAGCCAGTCAACCATGTCCTCAGAACTTTTCGAGTTCAGGGTAAGTGGCCTCTGAACACTGGGCATTATTCTAGGGCCAAAGGGAATCACAGCACCACGACCACGATGGCCCCTGCAGGGTGGCCTGCCTCTGCCTGTGATTTTTTTTTAGATTAGTTAAGTTGTACTATGCGTGCAAGCTACTGTGACACCAGATATGAGTGGCACTCTGCACTGGCAGAAGTTGGCAGAGTAGACGCTGTAGCCCTGACACACACGCTTGCAGACAACTAACTGCTATTCAATCTATTACAGTCAAAATTGCACTACTGTTACACCAGATTTGAGTTGCACTGGTGTGACACTGTGCCCTGGCAGGCCCTGAAACGCACACGTGTGAAGGAAAAAAAGCAGACTGATTATTACAGTCAAAAATTTTATATATTTTTTTAATGCAAGCTATTGTGACACCAGATATGAGTGGTGGCACTGGGCAAGTGGGCACGGTATACGCTGTGAGCCTGACACACACCTAGGTGGGTGTTGGACTTCCCACGACTCAGTTTCTTTTGGCACAGGTTGCAAATGGCATCGCTGTTGTCAGAGGCAGACACACAAAAAAAATGCCACACTGCTGAGCTCTGCAATGACAGCATTCTGGTGGTGGCAACAACATGCGTTGATTGGCGTGCTGTCTGGCTGACCCCGGGTGCCGATGCATGCTGTCTGACTGTGCCACTAGCTCCTTGCGATGACCTCCCCCTGCTTCCAACTCGTCTCCTCCTCCTCTCTGTCTCCCCATCTGAACTTTCCCCCTGTTCTTCTTCTCTTCGAGCGGGCACCCACGTGGCATCCACGGACACATCGTCATCATCAACCGCTTCACTTGTATCTGACAACTCAGCAAAAGAAGCAGCAGCGGGTACAACATCATCATCATCACACCGTACGTCCATGTGTGTAATGCTGCCTGACTGAGACATATCCCTGTTATCTACATCTTCTGGCAATAATGGTTGCGCATCACTCATTTCTTCCAACTGATGTGTAAATAACTCCTCTGACAGATCAAGTGAAGCGGCTGTGGTGGTGTTGGTGGTGGCGGCAGGCGGGCGAGTGGTAACTTGAGAGGTGCCCGAAGCTAAGCTGGAGGAGGATGGTGCGTCAAGGTTCCGAGCGGAAGCTGTAGAAGCTGTAGAAGATTGGGTGTTCTGTGTTAGCCAGTCAACCATGTCCTCAGAACTTTTCGAGTTCAGGGTAAGTGGCCTCTGAACACTGGGCATTATTCTAGGGCCAAAGGGAATCACAGCACCACGACCACGATGGCCCCTGCAGGGTGGCCTGCCTCTGCCTGTGATTTTTTTTTAGATTAGTTAAGTTGTACTATGCGTGCAAGCTACTGTGACACCAGATATGAGTGGCACTCTGCACTGGCAGAAGTTGGCAGAGTAGACGCTGTAGCCCTGACACACACGCTTGCAGACAACTAACTGCTATTCAATCTATTACAGTCAAAATTGCACTACTGTTACACCAGATTTGAGTTGCACTGGTGTGACACTGTGCCCTGGCAGGCCCTGAAACGCACACGTGTGAAGGAAAAAAAGCAGACTGATTATTACAGTCAAAAATTTTATATATTTTTTTAATGCAAGCTATTGTGACACCAGATATGAGTGGTGGCACTGGGCAAGTGGGCACGGTATACGCTGTGAGCCTGACACACACGCTGGCAGGCAGGCAACTGCAATTAGATTACACAGGAAAAAAAAAGCAGACTGATTATTTCAGTCAAAAAAAAAATATATATATATTTTTAAATGCAAGCTATTGTGACACCAGATATGAGTGGTGGCACTGGGCAAGTGGGCACGGTATACGCTGTGAGCCTGACACACACGCTGGCAGGCAGGCAACTGCAATTAGATTACACAGGAAAAAAAAAAGCAGACTGATTATTACAGTCAAAAAATATATATATTTTTTTTAAATGCAAGCTATTGTGACACCAGATATGAGTGGTGGCACTGGGCACGGTATACGCTGTGAGCCTGACATACACGCTGGCAGGCAGGCAACTGCAATTAGATTACACAGAAAAAAAAAAAAGCTGACTGATGTTCTAGCCCTAAAAAGAGCTTTTTGGGGTGCTGTCCTTACAGCAGAGATCAAATGAGTCCTTCAGGACTGTAGTGGACACTGAATACACTAGCCTAGCTATCGATTTCCCTATTAAATCAGCAGCAGCTACACTGTCCCTCCTCTCACTAAGAATGCAGCTTCGAATGAATCTAAAATGGATGCTGTCCGGGAGGTGGGAGGGTCTGGGAGGGAGGGTCTGCTGCTGATTGGCTGGAATGTGTCTGCTGACTGTGAGGTACAGGGTCAAAGTTTACTCAATGATGATGTATAGGGGGCGGACCGAACATCGCATATGTTCGCCCGCCGCGGTGAATGCGAACAAGCTATGTTTGCCGGGAACTATTCGCCGGCGAACTATTCGGGACATCTCTAATAATAGGTCCTGATTCAGGGCAAAGTGTGGAAACCGTTGGTCGACCCCGGGCTCTTGCGGAACCCCATTAAGGACCTCTACATTCTCTAGTGCCCCTTTTAAGGTCAAATCTCGAAGTTGGGCCGTACCAAACGTTCCCCGGGATACCTCCAAGTCGGGGACATTTTCCTCTGTGGTATCCTCTTCCTCATTGTCTCCTAGCAGGACAGTCAGAGGAAACTCCTGAGTCGTCTCTGGACTCCCACCCACAGGGTTGCATGGGCCTGCAGTGTGATTCGGCATAGCAACCTTTGCCCACTGGTCCCAGAACAGGGGGCAGTCACGACCAATAATAACCTCATGCAGTAAGCATTTCACTACTCCCACATGGTGGGTCAGGGCAGCCCAGCTTGTCTCCAGAGTAACCCGGGCCACCGGGTAAACTCTGGTGTCCCCATGAATACACGTGACCCCCAGATTTTTCCCAGGGACCAACACATGAGGAAGAGAGGCCGAGATCAGGGTGACCAAGCTCCCTGAGTCCAACAGTCCTGAGACCAGAGTTCCATTGACGGTTAGTGTACACATCTGGGGTCCCTCCCCCCCTGTGGGTACGGCGCTGCAAGCTGGCTGTGCAAAGAGGGAGCTGCGCCGGCCCACATAACAGTCCATGGGCTCCGTGGTGAGGGGACACTGGGCTACCATGTGACCTGGGGCCCGACATCTCCAGCAAATAATTTCCCGGGACATTCCTCTGGGTATGGGTTCGGGCATCCCCCTGGCCTTGACACGACCCTCTCGAGTAGGCTTGGCCCCTAGTCTCTGACTATCTGAGTCCTTCTGGGCCCCCCAATATGTTGATTTCAGGTTCCCTGGACCGCCCAGAGACTTCTCCATGGCATGGAATCTCTCCACTAGTCCCACCAGGTCATCTGCTGTCTGGGGGTCACCCTGTGTAACCCAGCACTGAATGGGGTGAGGAAGGGAGTGCATGTACCAGTCCATGACTACACGCTCCACCATTTCAGCAGGGAAGCAAATCTCTGACCACTTTTGAACCAGATGTAGCAAGTCAAATATCTGGGACCTCGGAGGTTTGTCCAGGCTATAGGTCCAGTACTGTACCCTTTGGGCTTGCACTGCCAAATTAACACCCAGCCGTGCCAGGATCTCGGCTTTTAATTTGGGGTACTCTTTAGCGTCCTGCAGGGCAAGATCATAATAGGCCTTTTGGGGCTCCCCAGTTAAATACGGGGCCAGGACTTCAGCCCACTGATCCGGTGGTAGCTTTTCCCGGTCAGCCACCCGCTCGAACACCGCAAGGAAAGCCTCGACGTCATCCTCCAGGGTCATCTTTTGTAAAGCTTCCCTCACAGTTCTCCTGACACGATGACCATCATTTGGAGTGGGAGGAGTTGAACTCTCCCAGGTGCGAACGGCGTCGGTCAGAACAGCCATCTGCTGGATGAGCAGCATGTTGGTCTCTTGCTGGGCTTGCATGGCGTCCGTATGTGCTTTCTGTTGCTGCAAGTTTGCTTAATCACTTCCCCCATGGCAGCTGGTGTGGGTTGGCTCTGTGTTGCAGCTTTGACCCAGGACATGTAATTTGACCGCGGGTTTATGCACGCATCTTCCACTACTTGTGGGGATCAGCTCAAACAGTGACTTCAGGTGTCATTTAAACAATAGTCTTTTATTTTGTTCAACACAGACTTAACAAATGCTCGCTTACTTCAGCGGGTAAACACAAAGAAACACAGTCCATATGAAATGGTACAACTCAAAGTCCTCTGTAGTTCCAGAGTTCCACCACCCGCTGGAGAGGGGGAAAAGAGTAGGCAACGGCAGGTTTATCCACAGCAACACACCACACAGCATTACTACCAGTCTGTTACACTTCCAGACTAGGAACCACACCCCCAGCTCTCCTGGGATTCCTGGCTTAAATAGGCCAGCCAACACCTGGCCTGGATACGTGAGAGTAGTCATCCCACCCTGCTCTTTGACTACTCCAATGAAACCCGGCTCGGATCAGCTGCAGCTAGCAACTAAACTACTTCTAACAACTGTCAGTAACGTAGGGTTACTGACAAAACATTACCGGTTCATTTCACTGAGGCCAGGCACCTCGGTGACACGTATCTTTCATCTATTATGGCACCTTGTGCCTTCTCACAACACACACACGCACGCGGTGTGTGTGTTTGTGCTTTAGGGTGCACACCTTAATGCAATAGGCTGCGCACGCCTATGACTATATTGCAAAGTTAAAAGCAGACGACAGCCCTGCACAGCTGCCAATTATCACGGATGACATGTAGTAGTTTGTTCACCCCGATGCATGGAGCTGCTTTTTCTTGTGTTGAACAGCTTCAAGCCTTCTGACATTGCCAGGAGCTGTTCAACACAAGAAAAAGAAGCTCCTGAGCTACACAGGAGATGTAGCACAGATAATGTCTCTGTCACCAGTGGTGAAAAAAATTAGACTGAATGTCACTGATATTTCGGATGCGCTAACGCTATACTGGAGATGTAGCGCAGGTAATGTCGCTGCCACCAGCAGCAAAAAAATTTGACTGAATGTCAGTCTAATACGCAAAAGTTATACAGGAGATGTAGTGCAGGTAATGTAACTGTCCACAGCGGACACCGTCTATGGAAAAAGTACACTGGATGTCACAGATATTTTTAGGCTGCGCACGCGTTACACAGGAGATGTAGCACAGATAATGTCGCTGCCACCAGCTGCAAAAAAATTTACACTGAATGTCACTGATATTTCGAATGTGCTAACGTTATACTTGAGATGTAGTGCAGGTAATGTCGCTGTCACCAGCAGCAAAAAAAATTGACTGAATGTCACTGATATTTCGGGTACGCAAACATTATACAGGAGATGTAGCGCAGGTAATGTAACTGTCCGCAGCGGACACCGTCTACAGAAAAAGTACACTGGATGTCAGATATTTTTAGGCTGCGCACACGTTACACAGGAGAAATAGCGCAGATAATGTCACTGTCTGCAGCGGCCAAACAATTGTAAGCTATTTAGTGCAGGTCGCGCTAAAAATATATATTTCTGCCAGATACAACTATAGTCTTTAAAAGGACTTTTGGGTCTCTAACAATTCCATGCAGTTTAGCGCAGGTTGCACTAATAATTATACTGCTGCCAGATACAACAATAATCCTTAACCGCCTCCGGACAGCCGAACGCAGGGACGCGTCCTGGAGGCAGTCGATTTATTCCTTCTGGACGCATATACGCGTCCTCTCGCGAGACGCGAGATTTCGGTCAGAGCCGGCCCGCGCATGCGCATCGCGGGCCGGAAAAAGTTAAAGGAGTATTTCGTCAGCAACCTGCCAGCCAATGATCGTCGCTGGCAGGTTGCTGATTTTTAAAAAATCGAATCAGAAGCCATCTAACACCTTATATTTATAAATATAAGGTGTTAAATGGCTTGTCTGCTCCTCTGCTGGTCCTTTTGGTCGGTTGGTTCCAGCAGAGGAGCAGACATCACTGTGAGTACCCACCAACACCACACTTAGCCCCAGATCACCCTCCATCACCCTCCATCACCCCAATTAACCCCTTGATTGCCCCCTGTCAATCACCTAGTGAAAGGGAAAAAAGTGATCAGTGTAAACTGTCACTTTTTTTTCCCACTGGTATTGACTGATAGTTTTAGGATAGTTTAGGCCCCTTGGTTAGGTAGTTAGCGTCGGTTAGCGCCCAGCCCACCGCACCGCAGTCACTTATTCGCTGATTAGCGTATTGCTAATCAGCATTTGTACTTTTATAGTATCTGTAAGTGATCAAAACTGATCACAGTCAGATCTATAATTGTATTATTGTCACTTTAGTTCGCCCTCCACCCAAAACGCAGTGTTAGCCCGATCAGGCCTGATCGGTTGCCAACACGTGTGTTCACCCACGGCCCTCCTAAAAGGAATGTGGGCCCCTTTGCGAAAAAAAAAATCTCATTACCCGTATGCTCAATATAAAGGAGAATAGTAGAAACTCCTAATGCTGGCCATACATGTAATGATTGCGAAGACCCTCAAATGCCAGGGCAGTACAAACACCCCACAAATGACCCCATTTTGGAAAGAAGACACCCCAAGGTATTCACTGAGGGGCATATTGAGTCCATGAAAGATTGAAATTTTTGTCCCAAGTTAGCGGAAAGGGAGACTTTGTGAGAAAAAAATAAATAAATCTATCTCCGCTAACTTGTGCCCCTTTGCGCATCTAGACTGCAGAAAAGTGTCACACATGTGGTATTGCCGTACACAGGAGAAGTTGGGGAATGTGTTTTGGGGTGTCATTTTACATATACCCATGCTGGGTGAGAGAAATATCTTGGCAAAAGACAACTTTTCCCATTTTTTTATACAAAGTTGGCATTTGACCAAGATATTTATCTCACCCAGCATGGGTATATGTAAAATGAGACCCCAAAACACATTGCCCAACTTCTCCTGAGTACGGCAATACCACATGTGTGACTTTTTTTTGCAGCCTAGGTGGGCAAAGGGGCCCACATTCCAAAGAGCACCTTTAGGATTTCACAGGTCATTTTTTACAGATTTTGATTTCAAAGTACTTACCACACTTTAGGGCCCCTAGAATGCCAGGGCAGTATAACTAGCCCACAAGTGACCCCATTTTGGAAAGAAGACACCCCAAGGTATTCCGTGATGGGCATAGTGAGTTCATGGAAGTTTTTATTTTTTGTCACAAGTTAGTGGAATATGAGACTTTGTAAGAAAAAATAAAAAATCATCATTTTCAACTAACTTGTGACAAAAAATAAAAAGTTCTATGAACTCACGATGCCCATCAGCGAATACCTTAGGGTGTCTACTTTCCGAAATGGGGTCATTTGTGGGGTTTTTCTTCTGTCTGGGCATTGTAGAACCTCAGGAAACATGACAGGTGCTCAGAAAGTCAGAGCTGCTTCAAAAAGCGGAAATTCACATTTTTGTACCATAGTTTGTAAACGCTATAACTTTTACCCAAACCATTTTTTTTTTACCCAAACATTTTTTTTTTATCAAAGACATGTAGAACAATAAATTTAGAGACAAATTTATATATGGATGTCGTTTTTTTTGAAAAATTTTACAACTGAAAGTGAAAAATGTCATTTTTTTACAAAAATTTTGTTAAATTTCGATTAATAACAAAAAAAGTAAAAATGTCAGCAGCAATGAAATACCACTAAATGAAAGCTCTATTAGTGAGAAGAAAAGGAGGTAAAATTCATTTGGGTGGTAAGTTGCATGACCGAGCAATAAACGGTGAAAGTAGTGTAGTGCAGAAGTGTAAAAAGTGGCCTGGTCATTAAGGGTGTTTAAGGTAGGGGAGCTGAGGTGGTTAAAAGGACTTTTGGGTCTCTAACAAGTTTTTTCAATAAAATATTCCTATCTCTCTCCCTACACTATCTGTCCCTTCTTCAGCATAGCTCTCCCTAAGACTGAGCCGAACACGTGTCATCAGGTGCTATATAGCACCCGATGACGCGTTCCGGCCAGCAAATCATCGGAATGCCAGTAGCCAACATGGCTACTGACATTACAGTGAGTGTAGTTCTTACCTGCACGTTTATTGGCTGCATAGTAGCCCACAAACGTGGGGAGGAGACTTGAGCATCGCGATGCTCGAGTAAAATTAGTGTTCGGCAGAGCATGCTCGCCCAACACTAATAGGGAGAGATTTGGCAAGCGCTCATGTGCGATGGACAGTGTTGCTGCAATAGTCCACCATGTTCTCTCCATCCACAATGTTCTGCCATCTTGTCTGAACTAATAGTTTTAAAAGCAAAATATCACTAGATAATATAAGGGAGGAATCCCAAACCTTACGGTGGGATCCACATTGCATATCATCATCCTTTTTATGGATGCCTAAATTGTATTGCTTTGAGAAAGGTTTTCCTGACGCAGTGCTGTGTACTGTCTCTAGTACCATCACACTAGTGATGGGAAATCTAGTTCATTTTGGAGATTAGTTCACTGTGATCAAGTTCATCCGAAAGATTAGTTCAAAAGATGAGTTTGTTTGGTTATTTAGCTTTGTGATGCTACTGAAAAGTGATCAGAAGCACAGATCTGCTCTGTTATACAGGATTTATAGCTCATTGGATGAAATATCGTTTTATAAAAAGGATCAGATATATTTATTATTATCCATCAGTCTGAATAAGAACAAGCAGATGATGCTTGGTGCAGTGAATAGAACTCCAGAATAGGCTACTGCCTGTCCTGCAGGAATATGTCCTGAGAAGGCTGATAAGGGAGTGGCTACTTTGACTTGTGAACTAACTGAGCTAAAAGAATTACTGAACTAACATGCTCTGAGAACATGGGTGTAGGAACCCCCAAAAATCTGGGGGGGGGCAGCATTTTTGCTCGCCGGGTATAAACTTACAGTTCTGAAGACTCAGGGGTGCTGGCTTGGCCGGACAGAAGGAGTGTGGGAGACTGTGAGGCCTTTTTCTCCAAGCTGCTCTGGATCAGTGCTCTGGGCTCCGGGCTGGAAGTGGGCACAATAATATTTTTCATTACACCTCAGGTCAGACCACCAATGTTAATCAGACCTCAGCTAACAGCCCCAATAAGATCCCCAATGTTAATAAGACCTCAGATCACACCTCAGCTCAGACCCCAATATGAATGACCCCCAATCAGACCTCAGATAAGAGCCCCATGCCTCATAGCAGCCCCTAGTGCCTCTCCAGCAGCCCCCAGTGCCTCTCATCAGCCCCCCAGCACCTCTCATCAGACCCCCAGCGCCTCTCATCAGCCAGTAATAACAGCCCCCCCTCAATCATGTGCCAGTAATAACAGGGCCCCCCAATCATGTGCCAGTAATAACAGCCACCCCCCCAATCATGTGCCAGTAATAACAGCCTCCCCCAATCATGTGCCAGTAATAACAGCCCCCCCCCCCCAATCATGTGCCATTAATAACAGGGCCCCCCCCAATCATGTGCCAGTAATAACAGGGCCCCCCCAATCATGTGCCAGTAATAACAGGGCCCCCCCAATCATGTGCCAGTAATAACAGGGCCCCCCCAATCATGTGCCAGTAATAACAGCGCCCCCCCAATCATGTGCCAGTAATAACAGGCCCCCCCAATCATGTGCCAGCAATAACAGGCCCCCCCAATCATGTGCCAGCAATAACAGGGCCCCCCCATTATGTGCATGTAATAACCAGGCCCCCCCATTATTTGCCAGTAATAACCAGGCCCCCATTATTTGCCAGTAATAACCAGGCCCCCATTATGTGCCAGTAATAACCAGGCCCCCCCATTATGTGCCAGTAATAACAAGGCCCCCCCATTATGTCCCAGTAATAACCAGGCCCCCCCATTATGTGCCAGTAATAACCAGGCCCCCCATTATGTGCCAGTAATAACCAGGCCCCCCCATTATGTGCCAGTAATAACAGGCCGCCCCCCCATTATGTGCCAGTAATAACAGGCCCCCCCCAATCATGTGCCAGTAATAGGGCCCCCCCCATTATGTGCCAGTAAAAAAATAATTAACACTTATACTTACCTCTTTGGAGCGATGCGATGCAGGACTCTTCCGGCCTGTGTCCCGACTCCAGCGCTGTACGGCTCAGGCGGCGCGATGATGTCAATCATGTGCCAGCAATCATGTGCCAGCAATAACAGGGCCCCCCCATTATGTGCATGTAATAACCAGGCCCCCCCATTATTTGCCAGTAATAACCAGGCCCCCATTATGTGCCAGTAATAACCAGGCCCCCCCATTATGTGCCAGTAATAACCAGGCCCCCCCATTATGTGCCAGTAATAACCAGGCCCCCCCCATTATGTCCCAGTAATAACCAGGCCCCCCCATTATGTGCCAGTAATAACCAGGCCCCCCATTATGTGCCAGTAATAACCAGGCCCCCCCATTATGTGCCAGTAATAACAGGCCGCCCCCCATTATGTGCCAGTAATAACAGGCCACCCCCCCAATCATGTGCCAGTAATAGGGCCCCCCATTATGTGCCAGTAAAAAAATAATTAACACTTATACTTACCTCTTTGGAGCGATGCGATGCAGGACTCTTCCGGCCTGTGTCCCGACTCCAGCGCTGTACGGCTCAGGCGGCGCGATGATGTCATGGCCTAGTAGTGCCGGCAGCCTATCAGAGGAACAGGAAAGGGACACACCTCCCTGCCCTGCTCCTCCGCAACCTTCTGTTTGTATCGCAGTCCTGAGGACGGCGATACAAACAGTCAGATCACTATGGAGATGAGCGCTTCGCTTCCACAATGGAAGCGCTCATCTCAGTGCCTGCCCCGCCGCCGCTGCACACTTTGCCGCTGGGGGGGATTTGACCAAACCTGTCCCCCCCGCATTATTTCCTGGGGGGGATCCGTCCCCCCCGTCCCCTCCGCTTCCTACGCCCATGTCTGAGAACCAATCCTGACAGTCTAGTTGAGTGAGATGCAAAAGACTGAGTGCCTCAGTGCCACCTCTAGTAGTTCTTGATACCTACTTGCAGCGCCGCCAAGCTTGCTTTTTTCTTACTCCTTTCTCTGTCAAATCCACTCACTCATGGTGAATGTATGAGAGCTGAAAAGCAGTGTACCGGCATCTATAACATATTTATCATAGGGAGGGGTGTGAAATAGAGAAGCCTCTATATAAGCTGGAGTCACATAGCGCCGCACGTCACTCTGCTCTTATTAGTTGTAGGGATAGGAAGCTGCTGCTGTGAGGGAGAGATTAGGAAAGGCTCTGATATGTGCACTTGGTGTGAAGTCTGCGATCTACAGCTTTTTTTGCTTGGGGGTGCCATGCAACATTTGTGTACCCTGCCCTGAGCCCATTGAGACTGAAAAAAAAGTTTGAATCCGTCTGTTATTTAGGTGGGCGTCGGTGGCCATTTTGTGCAACAACAGTGCACCACCACTGCATATGTGCCAGGGACAATCATTTAATCCTGTTCTTGTAGATCAGTGGCTGACATATACCCATTTTTAAAGTGTACCAGCACTGTATATGTGCCAGGGGAAGGGAAAATAATATTGTCTGTGAGTTCAGGTAAAGTACCCCTGTGCTGCATTTCTGAGAGTGAAATATAATCTCAGTTAAATCCTAGAAAGTACATTTGCAGCCTACTCTGCGTTCCTATCAGTCAAATAAAACCATTAAATACTGCTGTTACATTTTTGGGCTTAAAATTCCCATTTTTGGGTGTAAAGTACCTCTGAGGCCTGCACATGTGACAGGCACATAAATTCAGCAAATCCATCTGTTCCATTTTAGGGTTGACATATCCACCATTTTTATGTAAAAAAAACCCTGTGCTTCATTTGTAAGAGTGCAATATAATCTCAGTTAAATACATCTGTTTGATTGTGTGTGAGAAAAAAAAGTTTTTTGGGTGGGCAATAAAGTATCTTTGCTGCCTGTACTGCATAGCAGACCGGGCAATAAGTTTAAAAAATGTGTCTGTTCCATTGTTGGGTGGCATTAGCCCATTTTTCCCATCAAAAATCCCCTGCTCTGCCTAGGTGACAGGGACCTAAATTTCTAAAATTCATCTGTTCCATTGTTGGGTGACATTAACCCATTTTGGCCATCAATGCTCTGCATTGTTCACAAGGAACTTAATTTAGTAAAAATGTCTGTTACTTCTGTGGGTGACCGCAAAAAATGAGGAGAGCGTCAAACAATGGATGTGGCCCAGGTCGTGGTGCTGCTGGTGTTGGTGGAGCTCCTATTGCAGGGAGAGGACGTGGTCGATCTGTGCCAGATACACGCCCAAGTGAAACACCTTCCTCAGGTGCGAGTAGGCGACAGAACCTTCAACGTTATTTGGTAGGGCCGAATGCGGCTCTACGAATGGTGAGGCCAGAACAACTACAGGCGATAGTAGATTGGGTGGCTGACAGTGCCTCCAGTTCCTTCACATTGTCTCCCACTCAGTCCCCTGCTAGATCAGAGTTGGCACCTGCAGCCCATGGCCATCAGTCTTTCACCTCACCCACTTTCAAATCAGCCAAGCAATCTGAGCCCCAAGTCATGCAGCAGTCTCTTATGCTTTTTGATGACTCTGCTGGCAAGGTTTCCGTGGGCCATCCACAAAGCTCTGCCCCAAAAGTGGAAGAGATTGAGTGTACTGATGCCCAACCACTTATGTTTCAGGATGAGGACATGGGAAGACCACTGCAGCATGTCTCTGATGATGACAAAACACAGGTGCCAACTGCTGCGGCTTTCTGCAGTCTGCAGACCGACAAGGACGGCAGGGGTAAAGAGTGGGTGGAAGATGATGTGGAGAGTGATGAGGTACTAGACCCCACATGGAATCAAGGTCATGCGAGTGACGTGTGCAGAGTGGAGGAAGAGGCAACAGCACGGCAAAAGAGGGAGCAGGGTGCAAAAGCGTCTGTTACATTCTTGGGTGACATTTTACCATTTTTGCCGTGAATAAACCCCCGCTTTGCATAGGTGACAGGGACCTACATTTCTAAAAATCGTCTGTTACATTCTCGGGTGACATTTTACAATTTTTGCCGTATACAAACCCCTGCTCTGCATAGGTGACAGGGACCTAAATTTCAAAAATTCGTCTGTTACATTGATGGCTGACATTAACCCATTTTTGCCGGTGAAAAACCCCTGCTCTGCATTTTTAACAGGGAACTAAATTTAGTAGAAAACATCTGTTACTGATCAGAAGATGCGCGACTACAAGCACATGCTGGTAGACTCGCTGCTGGTGGCATTCCCACCTGACAGCGGGGGCTCAGTGTAAGCACAAGGCGAAGGCTGAGGAGGAGGAAGAGGTCGCCAACGCAGCTGGGGCACCACCAGCACCTCAGAAGGCAGGGTTAGCATGGCCGAAATGTGGAAAAGCTTTGTCAGCACGCCACAACAACCAGCACCACCAGCTGATATGGAACGTCTTTGCAGGAGGCAGCATTTCGGCAACATGGTGGAGCAGTATGTGTGCACACGCCTATACGTACTGACTGATGGGTCTAGCCCCCTTCAACTTCTGGGTCTCCAAATTGGGCACATGGCCTGAGCTTGCCCTTTATGCCTTGGAGGTGCTGGCCTGCCCTGCAGCCAGTGTATTGTCTGAACGTGTGTTTAGCACGGCAGGAGGCGTCATTACAGATAAGCGCAGCCGCATGTCCACAGCCAATGTGGACAAGCTCACGTTCATTAAAATGAACCGTACCTTGTACAGAATAGACATGTATACCGGCCTCACCCAGCCATTGTTGTACTCTAGCGCACTTTCTCTTAGTTTTATTTTTTATATTTCCCAATGTTTTGGGGTCTACCCAAATAAAAAATAAAATAATAAAATAAAATAAAATAAATTAAAAAGCAAAACCAAAAATCAGTGTAGGCTACCTCCTCCTCCTCCACCGCCGCTTCCACCTACACCACCACATCCACTGCCTCCTCAACCTACTACTCCATATGGACCTCCTCCTCCTAGATCAATATTATTATTTTTTATTTTTATGTATTTTATGTCTTTTTAAGTCATTTCCCTATCCACATTTGTTTGCAGAGCACTTGCCATGCTCTTATCCACATCTTGATGCCTTTTGCAGCCCTCTAGCCCTTTCCATGACATTTTTAGAGCCATTTTAGTGCTCCAAAGATCGGGTCCCAATTGACTTTAATGGCGTTTGGGGTCAAGTTTGGGTCAAGTTCGGGTCCTGAAGTTCGGCTGAACCCGTCAAACCCGAACTTCCAAGTGTCTGGTCAACTCTACTCATCTATACTAATAATAAAAGCTTCTCGAAATGTACGTTTGTCCTGCTCTTTCCCAGAACATATATAGCACTGTCACCAATTTTGCATAATGAAAACTACTGATAGACTGACTCTCTTTAATAAAATCAAGTACAAAGAATTTTGAAGTATTTAGTAACTATAAATCGGCTTCAAATGTTTCAATATTTCTTTTTATTATATTTTTACTCTGAACAATAGATATTTCAAGAGAAAGTGCTTTTGTGAATAAAGTGAATAATCAGTAACATCCAGCTATTTACATGTTACACAAGATATCCTGCTTTATAAGAATGACAGTCATAAATGAAACTATAGTAACTGAATTTATTCTTTTGGGGTTTACCGGTGTTAAACATATAAAGCTACTTTTGTTTGCCATATTCTTATTTATTTATATTGTGACAGTCACTGGAAATATTGTAATTGTCGCCATTGTATACGTAGATAATCATCTGCACACACCCATGTATTTCTTCCTAAGTAACTTATCATGTTTAGAAATGTTGTACACATCTAATATTATCCCCAAAATGTTATTTAACATCATAACGGAAAATCCAACTGTGCCATTTACAGGATGCATTGTTCAGTTGTATTTCTTTGGTTCCCTGGGGTCTACTGAATGCTTTCTTTTGGGGGCTATGGCCTATGACAGATATGTTGCTATCTGCAAACCATTGCACTATTCATTACTGATGACCACTAGGACAAGTGTATTGATGTCATTAAGTTCATGGTCTGCAGGATTTATTGCTACTTTTGGGGCAATTGTATTAGTATCTCAGTTGCATTTCTGTGGGCCTAATCAAATTAAACATTTTTTTTGTGACCTTCAGCCAGTTTTGAAATTATCCTGCAAAAATGCACACGCTATGGAAACTGTGTCTTGGATATTAGCTTCCACTATTCTTCTAGGCTCCTGTCTCCTTACACTAGCATCTTATGTGAGGATCATACTAACTATGGTACAAATTCCCTCTTCTAAAGGTCGACAAAAAGCGTTCTCTACCTGTACTGCCCATCTTACAGTAGTTATCATCTTTTATGGTGCCATGATTTCCATGTACGTCAGTCCAAATACAGTGGGAAATGAAGAGATTAATAAAGTCTTATCTTTACTTTATACAGTTATAACCCCTTTTATGAATCCCTTCATTTATACACTGAGGAATCAGGATGTGAAACAAGCACTCCATAAAGCAATTAAAACATGTAACTGTAACTAAACTTACAAAGGCAAAGCTTGGAGGAGGAATAGCATCCAGTTAACGGAACGGTCATATAAAAGTATATATTTTTTAAATTAAAATGTTTTATAATGTAACAACAAGTGGAAGAGTATATATAATGTACTATGTAGCATGTATCATAATTGGTGACTGCGATGAAAATGTTAAAAACTAATCATGAAAGCATTTAAAATACAGTATTAACCAACAATTAAAAAATAAAAATAATGCTCTGCTATAAAGTTTATGTATATAATCAATGGGAAATTATATCTGAAATGCTGTTAATACTGTTGTGCCAGGGTACAATGAGTGCCTCTTTAATAATACAGCATACTTAGTTATGAGTCTGCGGTAATCAAAATCCCAGTGCTTCCTGTTCCTTTCCCAACCTTCACCCACTAACATCGCTATATACATCTGCCGATGCATAAAACATATACATCAGCTTCTGTCAAACATTATTGAGGAGTCTGTAAAGAAGTTGCTCAGTACAAGATCTGTTTGTAGCGCTGATGGAATTAATCCAATATATGATAAGAGAATTCCCAGCAGCCGCTGTATAGTCTCAATAGACTTTTATATAATTTATTTCAGCAGAGAAGACACAAGGCGCGTTTCGGCCCATCCCAGCCTTTTTCATCTGAAGTGTCCTGTATGTTCTCTTCTGAAATAATTGAAAGAAAAGTCTAAATGGCGGCTGACGGGGATTCTCTTATCACATATAGCTTTATTGGGTAGACATCAGTACTTTCATGTGAATGTACATATAAACGTAGAGCAGCTAGCTACAATGAAGTCAAAGGGTAGATAAAACCAGTATTTGAAGGGGAAAAAAATGCCATACAGCACAATATAAATAATATCACAATCAACAGAGAAAATGTGAATAAGACTACGCATGATTACTGTTTATACTTATAGAGCAGGTTTTAGAACAAGCATGGACGGAGTGGGAGTCTCCAGCACGCAGGCTAGCCGCTGAAGATAGACCATCACCATCTGGTAGGCCTTATGCAGCATCACTGACAAAAAAAGCTATTCTATATTATTGTTTTCTCTTAATTGAATACTTCAGTAAAGTCCAGTTAAAGCCAGAGGAGCTGTGTTTGTCACCAGAGCACAATATTAACCCTGACGTAGTTCGGCAGGATAGAGACAGATATGACGCCTCAGCCAGTGCTGGGGGCACTGTTAAGCCACTTACTCAAGTTCAATGTGGACAATATTTGCTAGAAGACTGGAAGGAAAGACTTGAGAGAGCTGCCCTATTGTGTAATATCGTTCTTCATCTAAAAGCAGAATTGGCATTTAGCATGCTGGAAGGAGGAGCCTGAAAAACAGTGATGCTGCGGCCCGGCGCCAAAGAGAGAGATTCAAGCAGATCTTGGCTTTTTCCAGGACGTGTATGGGGATCTATTTTCTTAGGCTTTATTGAGGAAAAGGTTCTTCACTCGTTACCAAAGACAGAATAAAACTCTGCCCTGATAGGCAAATAGCTTGCGAGAGCTTATGACTGCTTTGCAAAAGAAAAAGGAATCCAGTGCTTCATCCTTCACAAACACAGAACCTTTGATGCAATATCAATTCTTTTTAGGCAAGAGGAGCCAGCTGTTGCGTAGAACTTTAAGAAAGCAGGTAAAGCAGCATCCGGACCTGACCTTCCACCAACTATTATAGGAAGCCATCATAGTAAAGAGGAAGGAGCAGGTGGAAATAACTTCTGGTATGCCACAGTTTGAGGTGGTACTAGTGTTGATCGAGCACCAAAGTGCTCAAGTGCTTGAGTAGAACACTTCTACCGAGCACCCGAGCACAATGGAAGTAAATGGGAGAACCTGAGCATTAAACCAGGCACCCCCTGCTCTGAAGAGAGGAGGGCGTCTGGTTCACAGGAAAAGGTCAGAAATTGATGGAAACACCAGTGAAATGGTTCAAGAAACGAATGGGGAGGATGTCTGGATGCATCTTTGTCTCCCAGGTCACTGCTGGGAACGATGTTGTCTGAGTAGTACGCCACTTTTACAGACTGACAATAAATACGCACAAAACCTAAGATAAAATCGATTTTAGAGGAAAAATTGTTAGGAAACAATCTTTCCTGTATATTTACTTGTATATAAAGTGCAAGTGCTGCCAAAAATTACAAGGAAGAGGCACTCTGATACAACCTATATATCACATAAAGGAGGGCCTCATTCACATTGTGGTAGAATTGTTCAGGTATTGGGACTCCTACACTAATAAAGCCTATGCACTAAGTGAAAGGGCTGCCAAAAATTATAAGGAACCAGCACTCCAATACATCCTTTATTACACATAAAGGAGGGCATCATACACACCCTTGAAAAATTATTAATGATGGCCTGCTGATGACCCTCAAAAACATTAGGAGCAAGGACCTGCTGATGACTCTCTAAAAAATTTTGGGCGAGGGCCTGCTGCTGATCTGACCATCTAAAAAATTAGGGGTGAGGGTCTGCTGCTGAGCTGACCATCTAAAACATTAGGGGTGAGGGTCTGCTGCTGAGCTGACCATCTAAAAAATTAGGGGCGAAGGCCTGCTGCCGAACTGACCATCTAAAACATTATGGGTGAGGGCCTGCTGCTGAGTTGACCATCTAAAACATTAGGGGTGAGGGTCTTCTGCTGAGCTGACTCTCTAAAACATTAGTGGCTAGTGTCTGCTGCTGAGCTGACTCTCTAAAACATTAAGGGTGAGTGCCTGCTGCTGAGTTGACCATCAAGGAAATTATGGTTGAGGGCCTGCTGCTGAGCTGACCATCGAAAAAATTATGGTTGACAGCCTGCTGCTGAGCTGACCATCGAAAAAAAATTATGGTTGAGGTCCTGCTGCTGAGCTGACCCTCTAAAACATTGGGAGTGAGGGCAGCCTAATAAGCATGTTGATATGATGGAGGAGGAGGACAAGAATAGTGTTTAGTGCAAATATTTGAATTGCGAATTATAATTGCGAATATTGCCACTTTGAGAATTTGCTAATATTTAGAACATAGTGATATATATTCGTATTTGCGAATAGTGTTGATCACAAATATTCTAATCGCAAATTTTTATCGCGAATATATTACATTGCCGATTTTCGCAATCAAGTAAATAATGACTGGAGATCACGAATTCTCAAATTTGCTCATTTATGGTGACTATTTGGCCAATAATTCGAGAAATATCGCAAATTTGAATATTGACTATGCCGCTCATCACTAGACAAGAAAAGGAAGATTGAACCATATACCCAGTTTTGTGGTGGAAGGGGTGCATGGGAATACAGTGTATTCAATACACCATAAAAGCCGCATTTAGAGTGCCTATATGTTCCGCCACTTTCCTATGGTGGAGTAGAGACGTCAGGGGCAATCCAGGCCTTGTTCATTTTTATAAGAGTCAATCGGTCAGCGGATACGTTTATCAGTTATTATGCCCCCAGCAGCACTAAATACACGCTCTGACAAAACGCTGGTGGCAGGGCAGGCCAGCACCTCCAAGGCGTGGTGAAGCTAGTTATCGTGGAGAGTGTGTTTCTTGTGCTCTGGCAGCAGGGACCAGTTTCACCGCGCCCAGGGCTATGGTCTCTGCGTGCACCATCAGCAGCACAGCCTCTTCCCTGTCCCTTTCTGCTCGCCTTCTGCATATTAAATGGTATATATGCTTGCATGTATGTCACACGTACAGTAGCGCAGGTTTTATAAGTGTATGCACAAATAAATTTAACTGAATGTCACTGATATTTCGGATGTGCAAAAGTTCTACAGGAAATGTAGCGCAGGTAATGTCGCTGTCACCAGTGGTGAAAAAATGTATCTGAATGTCACTGATATTTATGATGGGCAAATGTTATACAGGAGATGTAGTGCAGGTAATGTCGCTGTCACCAGCAGCAAAAAAATTAGACTGAATGTCACTGATATTTAGGATGCTCAAATGTTATACAGGAGATGTAGTGCAGGTAATGTCACTGCCACCAGCGGCTAATACATAATTACAGGGAATATTACTGATATTTATGATGCACAAATGTTAAACAGGAGATGTAGCACAGTAGGTTTGTTTCGGGTTTCGATACCCAATCGATACTTTTGTTTGATATCGCTCTCGATACCGGGATTTGCCTTTTTTCAATACTAGGCTTCGCTATTGCGCAATCTAGTATCAGAGAACATGGAGCACGCTGCTCTCAACACGTTCAGTGTTCTCCCCATCAGCATAGGGGGGAAGGAAGCACTCTCTCCCTTCCCCCTGTGCCTGCTGCCACCAATGAGGAGAGAGGGGCCGGCGCACTGCGCCACCAATAAAAGTAAACGTTTAATACAAATCCAGGAGGCGGGTGCTGGCGGGGAGCTGCGATCAGCGGCAGTTAACCCATCAGGTGCCGCACCCGCCTCCTGTATTAAATATTAATTATCATTGGTGGCGCAGTTCGTACTCCACCCCTCCTCCCCAGTATTAAAATCATTGGTGGCGCAGTTCGCCCCCTCCCCTCAACACCCCAGTATTAAAATCATTGGTGACAGTGCCACAGGGTCCCCTCCTCCTCATTGGTGGTGCAGTGGTAGTTATGATCGGAGCACCAGCAGTGTAATCCTGGGGCTCCGATCGATTACCATGGTAGCCAGAACGCTACTAAAGCCCTGGCTGCCATGGTCAGCTCACTGCTGTTGTGTGTACTATGCACAGGGCAGCAGGGAGAGTGTGAAGTTCTATTCACCCTAATAGAGCTCTATCAGGGTGAATAGGACAAGGGATTAAAAGATCCCAAGTTCTAGCCCCTAAAGCCCCTTTCACACGGGTGAGAATTCCGCGCGGGTGCAATGCGTGAGGTGAACGCTTTGCACCCGCACTGAATCCAGACCCATTCATTTCAATGGGGCTGTGCAGATGAGCGGTGATTTTCACGCATCACTTGTGCGTTGCGTGAAAATCGCAGCATGCTCTATATTGTGCACTTGTCATGCAACGCAGGCCCCATAGAAGTGAATGGGGCTGCGTGAAAATCGCAAGCAAGTGCGGATGCGGTGCGATTTTCACGCATGGTTGCTAGGTGACGATTGGGATAGGGACCCGATCTTTATTATTTTGCTGTATAAGATGGTTATAAGGGAAAATAATAGCATTCTTAATACAGAATGCTAAGTAAATTTGGGATGGAGGGGTTAAAAAAAGGAACTTTGACGTCACTGCGCTCATCACATGGTCCATCACCATGGTGATGGACCATGTGATGAGCGAAGTGACGTCACCAAAGGTCCTTTTCCTCCCAGGTCCTCAAAGAAGAAGAAAGAAGACAAGCCGGGCTGCACGAACAAGTGGATGAGGTGAGTTTAATAATAATTATTTTTTTTTAACCCCTCCATCCCTAATTTACTTAGCATTCTGTATTAAGAATGCTATTATTAATAATAAATTCTACACAACACCGATCCCAAACCCGAAATTCACCTTGCCACTCTGTGGCCTCCTGATGTTGCTGCCACATCCACACTCTGTCATTGTGCCACTCTGTGTTCTCTTCATGCTGCTACCACCTGAAGACTCTGTCATTGTGCCGCTCTGTGTTCTTCTCATGATGCTGCCACCCCCAGACTCTGTCATTGTGCCACTTTGTGGTCTCCTCATGCATCTGCCACCTCAAGACTCTGACACTGTCCTGCTCTGAGTTCTCCTCATGCTGCTGCCACCTCAAGACTCTGTCATTGTGCCACTATGTGTTCTCTTCATGCTGATGCCACCTCCAGACTCTGTCATTGTGCCGCTCTGTGGTCTCCTCATGCTGCTGCCACATCCAAACTTTGTCATTGTGCCACTCTGTGTTCTCTTCATGCTTCTGTCACCTCCAGACTCTGTCATTGTGCCACTTTGTGGTCTACTCATGCTGCTGCCACCTCCAGACTATGTCACCTTGCCACTCTGTGGCCTCCTGATGCTGCTGCCACATCCACACTCTGTCATTGTGCCACTCTCTGCTCTCTTCATGCTGCTGCCACCTACAGACTCTGTCATTGGGCCACCCTGTGGTCTCCTCATGCTACTGCCACTGCCACACTGTCATTGTGCCACTCTGTGGCCTCCTCATGCTGCTTCCACCTCACCACTTCATAATAGGGCCACTCTGTGGACTTCTCATGTTGTTCCCACCCTCCCGACTTCATGACTGGGCCACTATATGGCCTTTCGGCCTGGCTGACATCATCATTTATTTGACCCTTTTTCTAATCTATCAGAAGGAAGGAAAAATGAGACACACAACGGCTCCTGTCTGTGTAGCAGCTGTAAGGCTGAATTGGCTTGTGATTTGGTAGCCAAAAGCAGGAGTGGGTACAAAACACATAAGACATGCAAATATTTCATCTCCGCTTTGGATCCACTCCTGTTTTTTTGGGTATTAGCAATACTGATGGATTACTGACCAAATGCTTACCGAGTGAAGGCAGATGCTCCAAAGACAGGATCCGTTTTTTGTGGGTTATTGCTCTGATGGATGAGAGGAAGGGCAAAATAATCAGTGACATCAGCACAAACTTATTGCTAACACCCTCTCCACTCGTGGGGCTCTACATGTATAAGCCTTTAGAACAGGTTCTGTAGAAATCTGTGCTGAATCCACTGAAGACAGTGTAAAAGGAGCGCGCTTCTTCTTGTTGCTAACATCGACCTGTAAGACTGAGTTTATACTTGAGTTATTTGGTCAGTTTTGGCCCTGTGACTGTCCAAATAAGTGAAGTGTGCAGTGATTCTAAGAGCGACGCCTGCCATCTGCATGTCATACTGACTCACAGTGTTATTTCACTACCACAGCAGACTGCCTATGCGTGTTACTGCAAGGCACAGTGTTCTACACCACTATAGAGGCTGCAGCCAGGAAATACCCATTTTTTTTAACGCAATTCACCGCAAATATATTTTGACTAAACCGAATTTAAAAAAATAAATTTGGCGAGCCGGCGAATCTAATGTTTGAAAAATGTGCTCATCTCTAGTTATAATTATTTGCTTATTATGTCTACAATGCGCCCCCCTCACAGTAGTAATGCCCACATAGTGCCTTCTTCACAATAATAATATCTACACTGTGCCTCCTTCACAGTGGTAATGCCCACATTATGCAACCTTACAGTAGTTATGCCCACATTGTGCCCCTCTCACAGTAGAAATGCCCACATTGCGCCCCCTCACCAGTCAGATTTACAGCTTAATCCATGCCCCAATCAGTGCTACCAGGTCCTTGGTCTTAGACTCGGCGCCCTACTAAGTCCTTCCTGGCTATACAGCTTTGCCAGTGATATTCTCTAACACCTGTGGGGATTCGCTCTGGTAGACAGGGTGTGCGGACGCAGTACAGAGGCAAATTACCAGCTCTTAAATCAAACTTCCATGTTTATTCACACATAAAGCAAAAACAACACGTCACTTTGCAGTCTTGGTGTTAGTTCACACACAATGGAAAGTCCACATAGTAACAAATCACTTTGTTGGCAGTTCTGCCTTTAGCAGTTTTTAGGGGGCCTGTTTCCCTTACAGACGGGTCTTAGCCCTCCAGCACGACACAAGCCTCAGATCCCAGCACACACACCTCCTGATCTCCACTGTCAGACTGAGATAATCCCCCTCACCTGGCAGTGCTGGCTGGTTTTTAGGCCTGGCCAAACCCGGCCTGGAACATATGGAGTAGTCACCCACCCTGCACTTTGACTACTCTTAGTAGGAGCCATCACAGATCAGCTATACGGCCATACTAACTATTAAGGTGTCAAACAGCAACTGCTGCTGACACATACAAACTGTCTCTTACTCCACCGAGGCCAGGGACCTCAGTGACACGTACCTATCATCCACGATGATTCCTTGTACCTTCTTACACTGCCTAGCTGTTCTTCCAGTTCTGGTTCTGTGTGCTTTTGAATTATTTGTGTTACTGACCTCGGCTTTCCTTTTCAAAATACTCTGTCTCATGTATAGGTACTGAGTTTCCTGTCTGGTTCTGATCTTGGCTTGGCTTTCCCTCTGTCTCTCAATATGGTACCTTCTGGTCCTCCTGGTTTCGACCCATTTCTGTATAGCCCTGTATTGCTGTTGTTTCTCTTGCACCTTAGCAGAATAGGGATCATCGCCCAGTTGCGTACTTGCTGTTTAGGGCTGCAAGTAGGCAGGGAAAGTGGATAGGGTCCTACCTAGGGATCACTGCCGTTGTTATTTCCTACCTACTGACATCACACCAATAGATTATGGTTTGATTGGCAAGCCTACAGTTCCCACCGCCAACATAGCTTTCCCATTTTCTGAGTAGTCTTGTTCCTCACCATCACTTAGTCCCCAATCTTCAAGGGGAGCTCTCTCAACCCTCAGTTCACCACCAAATCGCAGGGGCCCATATGGTGGGCAACTAGGTTGTATATCTCATGCACCTTCCGGCTAGGGTCACTCATCCAAGTCTGAGAAGTTCATTTCTCCTTATTTCAACTGAACATTAGCATGAAAGACGAGTATCCTGTGGTAGATTGAACTGTATTGTTGTATACACACACTAATTCAGCTACAAATTCTGGCGAGCTTTCTCATTTTTCCTCTAACAAAGCACTCAACATCTGTAACAAAGCGCCATCACTGGAGTGTGAATGGAAGATGCGTGAGTACAAGCGAATGCTGTTAGAGGCACTATTGATGGCCTTCCCACCTGACAGCAGAGGCTCATTGGAAGCACAAGGCAGAGACAGCGAAGGAAGAGGAAGTCTTCAACGCAGCTGGGGCACCATCAGCACCTCAGAAGGGAGGGTTAGCATGGCCGAAATGTGGAAAAGCTTTGTCTGCATGCCACAATATTCAGCACCACCATCTGATATGGACCAACTTAGCAGTAGACAGTGTTTCAGCAACATGGTGGAACAGTACGTGTCCACGCGTCTGCATGTACTGATTGATGGGTCTGCCCTGTTTAACTTCTGGGTCGTGTATTGTCCAAATGTGTGTTTAGCACAGCGGGGGGAGTGATCATGGACAGGCGCATCCGCCTGTTCACAGCCAACGTGGACAAGCTCACGTTCATTAAAATGAACCAGGCATGGATCCCACAGGAATTATCCGTACCTTGAGAGGTATACCAGGCACACCTAGCCATTGTTGTACTCTGACACAGTTTGTGCGTTTTCTTTGCTATTTCCCAATGTTTATGGGCCTCCACAAAACAAAAAAAAAAAAAAAGTTGGTGACCTCCTCCGCCTGCACCACCATGTCCACTTCCTCCTCCACTTGGACCTCTGCCTCCAGGCTCAAGATTGTTATGTGTTATATTGGCAGAGTAGAGAAGTGTACCGTGTGCACCTAGCTATTGTTGTACTACTGCGCAGTTTGTGCATTCTATTTGCTATTTCCCAATGTTTTGGGGCTTCCACAAACATAAAAAATAAAAATAAATAAGGTTGGCGACCTCATCCGCTGCACCGCCATGTCCACCTTCTCCGTCTGCACCACCATGTCTGCCTCCTCCTCCACTTGAACCTCCGCCTCCAGCCTCAAGATTATTATGTCTTATATTGGCAGAGTAGAGGAGTGTAACATGCGCACCTAGCCATTGATCTACTACAGCACAGTTTGTGCTTTCTCTTTGCTATTTCCCAATGTTTTGGGGCTTCCACAAAACAAAAACAAAAAAATTTAAATAAAAAAACTAAATAAAAAAGGTTGTGACCTACGCCTGCATCGCCACGTCCGCCTCTTCTGCCTGCACCTCCACATCCGCCTCCTTCGTCTGCACCACCACATCTGCCTCCTCCACTGTGACCTCTGTCTCCAGGTTCAAAATTGTTATATCTAGATTGCTATGTCTTATATTGGCAGAGGAGAGAAGTGTACCGGGCGCACCTAGCCATTGTTTTACTCCAGCGCAGTTTGTGCGTTCTTTTTGCCATCTCCCAATGTTTTTTGGTCGACAGTTACCACCCCCCCAAAAAGAAAAAAGGTGTGAAATCTATAACTTAAACAAAATTTTTACCCAGTTTCAACCCAGCACATATAAGCACCAAACTGTCATGCCGTGGCCCTTAGCAACCTTACACAGAATTGACGGACACATGGAAAAAAAATTAACAAAAAAAGTGTTGGCTTCGTCCATCGCCTCCGCCGCCTCTTCCACCTACACCGCCATGTACACAGCCTCCTCAACTTTCTACTCCTGTTGGACCTCCGCCTCTTGGTTCAAGATTGTAAATTTTATATTTTTATGTATTTTATGTCATTTTAAGTCACTTCCTATTCCACTTTTGCAGGGCAATGCTTTTATGCACACTTTGGAGCCTTTTGCAGTCCTCTAGCCAGTTTTATTACTTTTTTAGAGCCATTTTAGTGCCCCAACGTACGGGTCCCCGTTAACTTCATTGTGGTTCGTTGTTCGGGGTCAAGTTTGTGTCAAGTTCGGAACCCCTCGAACCCGGACATCCAGCAGTCCGCTCTTTCCTATTCAAGACCTCTCGGATTCAAATAAAAATAATTAGTTGGCATTCTTGAGATTATACAAACAGGAATTCCATCTCAAATCCATGTGCAAAGTCTTTTTCAATTGCTCAATATAAGAAGGATATAGAGTGTACAACTGTCAGGCCAATTATTGGGAACGAACGTTACTACGAATGCTCGTTCCTGATAATAGGCCTGTGTAAATATGCTGCTGATCAATCACCCAATGAATGGGCAAAATGCTAGATCATTGGGTGAATTAATTGTTGATGCAGAACATAAAATAATCATTTCTGGGAAGCAGATTGTGCAGTGTAAACAGTGGTTTGCTGCCCTCATATAGTAGAGGAGACTGTTGCATGTAAATGCAGCTCTGTACCTCAACCGACAAGTAGGAACTTATTGGTAAGGAATGCCCCCTTCTCAATAATTGCCTGCTCAATCTGCACATGTACCGTAAATGTCTCTTTACTTTGAACTAGTAACCAATTTAGCCAGTTATTTGAACATATTATCTAACTTTGTCCTTAAAATACACGGTCCCGGTGAATTGAAAAGTACAGATACAGTGGCTATTACAATGCAACTGCATAACTACTATGCTAATCTATACGGTTCCATTAAGAGCAAAACCATTTTAGAGATCTTTTATTACTTCCAGAATGTGAACTTTCCTGTCCTTTCCCAAGAACATGTAAGAACATTATTGGATGATCTTCTTATTCTTAAGGAAATCCAAAGAGCAACCTTAGATATGGCCATAATCGTTAATTTCTAACGATAATTTGTTTTTCCTTAGTCCCAACAGCAGCACAGATGGGGTTAACTGCCCCCTGTGGACTGGTAGGACCGGCGGAATTTTTAATGAGCCCAAAGAATAACCAATAGAAGAACTCCAGCTCCCTTAAAGGGAGGGGTTCGCCCCCCAGACCAGCGTGTTTATACCAAGAAAAGGTACTTAGGGCGGGAAAATTTGTGTGCTGCTGTTGGGACTAAGGGAAAACAAATTATCGTTAGAAATTAACGATTCCCTTACGTCCCACCAGCAGCACAGAAGGGGAGATAGCAAGAAGAATCCCCTAGGGAGGGTCCTCATGCCCGGCAGAAGTAAGAACTGTCTGCCCAAAAGCCGAAAACTCTGCTACCTTAGCATCTATTCTATAATGAGAGATGAAGGTTGATTCAGAGCTCCAGGAAGCCGCCTTACAGATCAACTCTAGGGGGAGAAGACTTCTCTCCGCGACAGAGGTAGCTACGGCCCTAGTAGAATGGGCCCTCACAAACTCCGGAGGATCTAAGGATTGGGAGGTGAGAGCTTCCCTAATGGCTTCCTTGATCCAGCGACTAATAGTAGTTTTAGATGCCTTGCGGCCTTTAGACTTACCGGCAAAAGAGGTTCTCATCTATCCTGAATTCTCTGGATCTATCCACATAGATCTGGAGGCCTCTCGATATGTCCAGTGGATGTCGGACTGGAACATCAGAGGAGGAGGCGGAGAATAATACAGGTAGAGAAACTACCTGATTGATATTTTGAAAAGTTGGAACCTTAGGTCTAAAATAAGGTAGAAATTTTAAAAGGATTCTGTCCTGTAAGAAAATGATGTATGGGTGTAAAGCGGAGAAAGCTTGTAGCTCCGAAATTCTTTTGGCTGAGGTAATAGCCAGAAGAAAGACCACCTTGAGTGTTAGAAATTTAAAGCTTGCCTCCTCCAAAGGTTCAAAGGGGGGAGATGCTAACCCCTTGAGAACTACTGATAAGTCCCATTGGGGAACGGGTTTCAGTATCGTAGGCTTCAATCTTTCTGCTCCCTTAAGGAAGCGTTTGATAAGCGGGTCCCGAGAATATGGCCTGTTGAGACAGGCCGAGATGGCAAAAACTTGGACCTTCAGGGTAGAAGGGGAGAGACCTCTTTCCAACCCATCCTGGAGGAACTGTAAGATCGCAGAGAGGGGCGGATCTGCAGACGCCACCTGGTTGGAACTACACCATGAGGTGAAGATCCTCATGATCCGGGAGTAGGCCTTTTTGGTAGACTCTGCTCTAGAATGCGACAAAGTTCTCAGGACCGACTCAGAGAGCCCATCCACTCTGGGAAGGGACTGGTCAACCTCCAGGCTGTCAGGTTGAATCTGTGCAGATCTGGGCAGAGATGCATGTCCCACGACACCACGGTCTGCTCTGGGGGGAGTTTCCAATATTGTCCCCGACTCATCTGAATGAGCTGGGTAAACCAGGATCTCCTGGGCCAAAATGGTATGATGGCTATTACCGAGGCCTGATCCTGACGGATTTTCATCAATACCCTCGGAATCATGGAAAAGGGAGGGAAGATGTAAGCCAGCCTGAACCTCCACGGTATTGTCAGAGCATCTATCGCCAAAGGGTTGTCCTCCCTGTATAGGGAACAGAACCTCTGTACCTTGGCATTGAACCTGGTTGCCATAAGATCCACTTCTGGCATACCCCATTTGAGGACTAGCTGCTTGAAGATCTCCTGGTGCAGTGACCACTCCATGGTCGGTAAGCCGCGACTTAGGCAATCCGCAATGAAGTTGAGGGAGCCTCGAATATGAGTGGCAGATAGATGGGATAGGTTCAGCTCTGCCCACCGTAGAATTACCCCAATTTCTGAAAGAAGGGGTAAGGATCTTGTGCCTCCCTGCTTGTTTATGTAAAGCACGGCAGTCATGTTGTCTGACTGGACTTTCACAGGTTTGCCCCGAATCTGAGGGGCGAAGTGAAGGAGGGCTAGCCGGATAGCACGCATCTCGCGGAGATTTGAGGAAAGATGCCGCTCCTGAGGAGACCAAGATCCCCGAACTGGGGATCCGTCTAAATGGGCGCCCCAGCCTACAAGGGACGCGTCCGTAGTCAATATGAGCCAAACTGGTTGGGTCATAGACTTCCCTGCTGGTAGATGGAACCACCATCTGAGGGAATTCCGGGTTTGGTTGGATAGGGAGCACAGGGAATCTAGCCCCGCCGGGCTGCCGTTCCATTTGTTTAAGACCTCCGACTGAAGAGGTCGGAGGTGCCATAAAGCCCAAGGGACTGCATCCGCAGCCGTTGACATGAGCCCCAACATCTTAATGAGGGTCCGTATGGAGACTCGTCGTGGTACGTAAAGGAACCTTGCCAGGTCCTGAATCCGCGCTCCTCTTTCTGGCGTCAACTGGAGGGACATCTCCAGAGAGTCGACTACGAATCCTAGATAATGGATAGAAGTTGAAGGGCTCACGTTCGACTTCTGCCAGTTGATAATCCAGCCTAAGCGGAGCAGAAAGGAAATTGCGACACGAAGATGATGGGAAAGTAAAGGGACTGAAGAGGCTAGAAGGAGCCAATCGTCCAGGTAAGGGACAATGGTCAGTCCCTGGAGTCTCAGAGCTGCTACCACCGATACTACCACCTTGGTGAAGATAAGGGGGGCAGATGAGATTCCGAAGGGGAGGGCGGCAAATTGATAGTGCCTGCGCACTCCTGAAATCTGGACCGCGATCCTGAGAAATTTCTGTGAGGAGGGATGGATCGGGATGTGGAGGTAAGCATCCTTGAGGTCCAGAGTAGCCATCACGTCCCCAGGACTGAGGAGGTGGCTGACTGACCTTATGGTTTCCATACGGAACCTGGTTCTCCTTACAAAACGATTGAGGAATCTCAAATCTATGATCATTCAGAGATCTCCTGTCTTTTTGGGTACCAGGAATACTGGAGAATAAATCCCTAGACCCCTCTCCCCTGCCGGTACCTCCTCCAGGGCTCCCTTGGAAATGTAGTCCTGGATATAGGACTCTAGGATCCTTTGTCTGGCCGGCAAAAAAACTGCGCGTGGCGATTAATTTTTCTGGGGGGAGAGAAACGAGGTCTATGGAATAGCCTGTAGTTACTATGCTTTGGACCAAGGGATCTGAGACTTCCTGGGCCCATACATGCTTGAAAAAGGAAAGACGCCCCCCTACAGGGAGGTGAGGGAGGGGTACGGGAAAATCTAGAGGCGTAACAACAGGGGTAGCAGGGTTTATCCAAGAGCCTCAGAGGCCCACAGTCAGGAGGGCTTTGCCTCCCTAGTGGGTTTAAGGGAGCGTCTAGAGAACTTTCTAGACGGCCCGCCCCAGTCTCTACGTCCAGCCTGCTGTCCTGGTCGGCCCCGCGAGTTTGTCTACCCCTGCCCCAAAAGGGCTGTTGGGGGAGACTTTTTCCCTTTTTATCCGAGAGACCCTCCATAATGGAGTCTAATTCTGAACCGAATAAGCGGTTTGGTTCGAAAGGAAGCCCACAGAGGTTATATTTGGAAGCATTGTTGGCATTCCAGGGCTTTAGCCACAGAGGTCTCCTAGCAGCTGACACCAGAGCCATTGTTTTGGCTGCCAATTTCAGCTGTAGCTGGGACGTGTCGCACAGGAAATCCATGGCCAGATTGACGGATTTGAAAGCGGCCAGGATGTCGTCTCGGGAGACACTCTGGTCGACATCCGTTTGGATTTGGTTCAGCCTGGCTCTAAGGAAAGAAGAGACCTCTGTGGCCACAATGGAGGTTGAGGCCGAAGCTGCGGCCGCCGAGTAACCCCTTCTTAGGGTGCACTCTGCCCTCCTATCTAGAGGGTCCTGCAGACTAGACCCATCGTCTGCAGGAACCAGAGTGCGCCTGGACAGTTTGGCTATCGCTATGTCCACCTTAGGTATGGAACCCCATGATTCCACTAAGGGTTTAGCCATCGGAAACATTAACTTAAATTTCCGGGTGAGGACTGGGCCTTTTTCTGGCTTTTTCCATTCTGTGCGCATCACAGAAAGAAGGGTCTCATCTGCCTTAAAGACCCGCTGAGTCCGGCAGGCGGGATCGAAAGACTCCCCTATGTCGACATCATGGTCCCCCGACCTGATGGACTTTAGTAGCTTCTGTGTCTTTTCGGGTGGAAAGAAACATGAAGTTGATTCCTCCTCATCCGAGGAAGATGACCCCACAGAAAGGGGCATAGGTCTGTCAGTGGGGGTGACAACCTCCATCGGAGTCTGAGAGGGAACCGGTAACCTCTCATTTAGAAGGCGTACGACACCCTTGATGGAGTCGTCCACGTACGTCTTAGCCCACTGGTACATATCCTGCATAGACAGTTCTGTAGCGGTGTCAGAACGGCAGCTGTCGCACCTGGAATAGGGGCAACTCTCGTCAAGAGGCGTGTTGCAATCATAACAGGCCAGGTGTTTCCTCTTAGCCGCAGACTTCCGTTGCTGGTCTGACTCTCTAGGAGAAGCCATAGCTGAAACGAAAGAAGAAAATTAAAACATCCCTGAATTAAAAAACTAAGGGAGTAAAAGACATTGATTAGCGGCACGAACCAGAGGAGAAAAGTCAAGCACTTTGAAAAATAGAGGCTGAATGGAATTCAGAAATTAGACAACTCTGACTGAACACAGGAGACTCTGGAGCTAGCTTGTTAAAGCAGCGCAGCCAGAGACAGACTGAAGCTGTCAGGGAGCTTAAGAAGGGGACAGCTCCACCCAGGGGAGGGACCCAGCCACTAGCACTCCCCCAGGAGTCAGAGTAACAGCTGTACGTCTTTAAACATTAGTGTGGTAAAGGAATACATCTTAACTACCTTTACAACGCCCATCCCTCCTGAAAAACAACCCCCCGGCTGGCAGGAATTAGTTTGCTTTAAGCAGAAAGAAAAAACGACATCAGCCGAAAGACCGGAAGTGACGCCGCAGCAGGCAGCGCGTCACTTCCGGTCATGGCGGCGCCCATGCCACGCCGAAGTCTGAGTGAGCCGAGACATCCAGGAGGGGAAAACTCAGTAAGTAGAGAACACATCGCCCCCAAAAATCGCTAAGTTCAGCAGCTGAATGGGGGAATGAAAGAATAAGCGCAGGTTAGAAAGAGCGCTAGATGTAATGGACAAAAAAAGGAGACCAATCTGGAACATTGGAATAATGGTCTCCAAACTCCCAGAGAGGGAGAGCTTCGCCAGTCCACCTGTCCAAAGGACAGAAAAAAACACGCTGTGCTGGGGGGCGAACCCCTCCCTTTAAGGGAGCTGGAGTTCTTCTATTGGTTATTCTTTGGGCTCATTAAAAATTCCGCCGGTCCTACCAGTCCACGGGGGGCAGTTAACCCCATCTGTGCTGCTGGTGGGACGTAAGGGAAATAACCCTTAACCAGTTAGGCTTCCTATAAATATGCACACATACAGTACTTTCCCCCGGTATTGTTATATACTCTATACAAGTCCTGTAATATTGTCCTTATTTTATGATGAAACACTCACTTTAAAACCAGACACAAAAATGTAGCTTTCCTTTCATATTGACTAATTTCTCTATCTACTGTAGGCAAAAGTCTTTAACACAAGCCTTAACAGATCAGTCTTTCTTATAATAAACCCTGACTATATATTAGGGCAAGTTTGTTTAGGGAAAATGCATTACGAGTGAACCTCTAACCTTGTACTGCTGCCCAACTAGCAGCATCCCTTATTTTTGGTAGTCATTTATCTGCCATCTGACCCTTTATTATTTTCAACATGAATAAACATTTTTTATCAGTGACTATACAGTATATTTATGTGTGATTGTTATGTATTTAAATATTTAAGAACATTTAGGGAGGAGTATCAAAGATCTATGCCAGTTTTCTGATATAAAAAAGTTGCTAATTTTGGCACAAGTCCTAGTTAGCAGTGGCGTAGCGTGGGTTGCCAGCACCCGGTGCAAGTCATGTATTGCGCCCCCCCCCCCCAACCTGTGGACACACCCCTTTTTACAGATAATGTAGTAGTCCTATGTAACACCACAGATAATACAGTGATAATTTCTGAGTACAGATAATATAGTAGATGGGTGTGACATACATGACTACAAAATATACAGGAGAATACAGTACCACATACCTCATTAATCCAGTGACATCTCCTGTGATGTAGACTTTCCTCAACGTCTTCATTCGGAGATTAGGACCGTCATTATACCTTCTTTCAGCCGTGTCTCTCTCTGCAGAGTTGTATTATTATTAGTTTTTATTATATATAATGGCCCCTCTGTATAATTATTATAGATAATGACCCCCCCTATATTATTATAACATATAATGACCCCTCTGTAATATTAGGATATATAATGGGTCATTATATATCCTAATAATATGGAGGGGGTTATTATATACAGGGAATGCAGAATTATTAGGCAAGTTGTATTTTTGAGGATTAATTTTATTATTGAACAACAACCATGTTCTCAATGAACCCAAAAAACTCATTAATATCAAAGCGGAATATTTTTGAAAGTAGTTTTTAGTTTGTTTTTAGTTTTAGCTATTTTAGGGGGATATCTGTGTGTGCAGGTGACTATTACTGTGCATAATTATTAGGCAACTTAACAAAAAACAAATATATACCCATTTCAATTATTTATTTTTACCAGTGAAACCAATATAACATCTCAACATTCACAAATATACATTTCTGACATTCAAAAACAAAACAAAAACAAATCAGTGACCAATATAGCCACCTTTCTTTGCAAGGACACTCAAAAGCCTGCCATCCATGGATTCTGTCAGTGTTTTGATCTGTTCACTATCAACATTGCGTGCAGCAGCAACCACAGCCTCCCAGACACTGTTCAGAGAGGTGAACTGTTTTCCCTCCTTGTAAATCTCACATTTGATGATGGACCACAGGTTCTCAATGGGGTTCCGATCAGGTGAACAAGGAGGCCATGTCATTAGATTTTCTTCTTTTATACCCTTTCTTGCCAGCCACGCTGTGGAGTACTTGGACGCGTGTGATGGAGCATTGTGCTGCATGAAAATCATGTTTTTCTTGAAGGATGCAGACTTCTTCCTGTACCACTGCTTGAAGAAGGTGTCTTCCAGAAACTGGCAGTAGGACTGGGAGTTGAGCTTGACTCCATCCTCAACCCGAAAAGGCCCCACAAGCTCATCTTTGATGATACCAGCCCAAACCAGTACTCCACCTCCACCTTGCTGGCGTCTGAGTCGGACTGGAGCTCTCTGCCCTTTACCAATCCAGCCACGGGCCCATCCATCTGGCCCATCAAGACTCACTCTCATTTCATCAGTCCATAAAACCTTAGAAAAATCAGTCTTGAGATATTTCTTGGCCCAGTCTTGACGTTTCAGCTTGTGTGTCTTGTTCAGTGGTGGTCGTCTTTCAGCCTTTCTTACCTTGGCCATGTCTCTGAGTATTGCACACCTTGTGCTTTTGGGCACTCCAGTGATGTTGCAGCTCTGAAATATGGCCAAACTGGTGGCAAGTGGCATCTTGGCAGCTGCACGCTTGACTTTTCTCAGTTCATGGGCAGTTATTTTGCGCCTTGGTTTTTCCACACGCTTCTTGACTATTTTGAATAGTTCGATGATCACGCTTCAGAAGCTTTGCAATTTTAAGAGTGCTGCATCCCTCTGCAAGATATCTCACTATTTTTGACTTTTCTGAGCCTGTCAAGTCCTTCTTTTGACCCATTTTGCCAAAGGAAAGGAAGTTGCCTAATAATTATGCACACCTAATATAGGGTGTTGATGTCATTAGACCACACCCCTTCTCATTACAGAGATGCACATCACCTAATATGCTTAATTGGTAGTAGGCTTTCGAGCCTATACAGCTTGGAGTAAGACAACATGCATAAAGAGGATGATGTGGTCAAAATACTCATTTGCCTAATAATTCTGCACGCAGTGTATTATAATAATACAGGGGGTCATTATATATAATAGTTATACAGGGGGCCATTATATATAATAATTATACGGGGGCCATTATATTTTATACAGAGGGGCCTTTATATATTATTGTTATACAGAGGGGCCATTATATATTATAATTATATAGGGGGGCCATTATATATAGCACTTATACAGGGGGGCCATTATATATTATACAGAGGGGCCATTATATATAATAATTATATAGGGGGCCATTATATATTATACAGAGGGGCCATTATATATTATAATTATACAGAGGGGCCATTATTAATGGGCCCTCTGTATAATTATAATATATAATGGCCCCTCTGTATAATATATAATGGGCCCCCTGTATATTATATAATATATAACGGTCCCCATTCTTTCTAAATATAACGCCCCCCTTTGTATTTCTTCTGCCTCCCCCCTCAATAGTGCCCCCATTATGGCCCCTAGTACTTACATAAAAAAATATATATATACTCACCTCTCTTCATTGCCTCTTGTAGCCTTTGCTCAGGCGTCCTGGTGCAGGCAGTCAGGAACACATCACTGCGCCCTGCTGTGCCGTGTCATCATGTCATCTCGCGAGACCACGGTGCAGGAAGTCATGGTGATCTCCTGCACCATTCTACTGCTTCATAGGCTTCAGGCCTGGCTTGAAGCTTATGAGGCAGAACAGAGGGGATGGGAGCCATAGGCTTCCATCACCCTCATTATACTGCCTGCTGCCCGGCGCCCCCTACAATTTGGCGCTAGGGGCAACGGCCATCCTCTTCCCCCTACGCTACGCCACTGCTAGTTAGTGCAAAAATGTGTGACTTTTTCCTGTTTTATGCAGCTCTAGACACTTTTGAAATGTAGGTAGAAAAGTGGGTGTGGTAATTAATACTAATTGTTTTCCAAAACATTTATCACTGCAACTTTTTTTTTTTTTTTCAAGTCACAAACTCACTCCAGGAGGGTGGTGGCTTAAAAATGGAAGTATCATTTATAGATAAATTGTTAAGTTTAAAGATGCACCAAATTTATCAAACAATGTGTGCTATTTGGTAACTTTGATACAATTTTTGCCAATGCAAAGTCAAAGTAAAATTGACTTAAAAATATCCCCTCGTGATAATTTCCCCAAGTTTCCTTCTGAGTAGTTATTTTCCAGTCACCATTTTTCATGGGAAAAGTTGTAATTCAGCAAGGTATTGTGTTCATCTCATATTATCTCTGGATTAAGTCCCTAGGCTCCTGCAGTCCACGTATATACACCCAACACTTTGCATGTGCAAATGAAATTGATTTTCCATCTTCCAGAGGTTATGTGAGTATCAGACCATATCCACCTGACTGCATGTACTGTATGCACAATGCGGATCCTCAAAATATAGATGCCAGCTATGTGCATGTCACATTTTTTGCAGGTCCAATAGCAAAATGATGCCTATAGTTGTCCACAAAGTAGACAAGAACACGGCATGTTCTATAATTTTTACAACAAACACATGGGTGCAGACAGTAGACAGATGACAAACATGTGCTGTCCGCATTTTGTGAATGTCTAAAGCAGTCATGGGACCAAGACACTTCCTGGTCCTGCGGGGACTAGAGGCGGCCAGGAAGGATCAGCATCCAAAGCATAAACAGGTGAGTTGAGTTTGTTGTGTTCAGGGGACAGGGGAGGACCCCAGATATTGTTGGCTCTAAGGCTGCATTCATATCACGTTTTTCCCATCCTTTTAACGTAAACAAAATCTGTAAACGTTAAACGGAAGTCTCAGACTGATACCATACAGTGGGGTCTGTCACCATACAATTCCATTGTAAAAAAAAAAAAAAGTATACTTTTATTACCGGACTGTGTAGGATACAAGAATATGGTGTGCTGCGTCTTTGTATCCTTTTTTTGTATCCTTTTTTTCTAAGGTATATGTCAAGCAGAGGCATAAAACATGATGTGAACCATCCTAAGTCCAGACAACCCATTTGATGATGGGCCAATTTTAGATTTGTGTTTTCGTATTTTCCTTCCTGCCTTCCAAAAGCGATACATTTTTAAATTTTCATTCACGTAGTCATATGAGAGTTATTTGTGTTTCTAGGAAAAGTTACATTTTTTTTTTTAAACATGAGATTTTTATTGAGGTATTTTCATATACAGTAAGAGGTAGTATAATAGTGTACAAAATACATAGTATAAAATACTAAAATACTAAAAGTACAAAACAAAAAAAAACAAGAAGCAAAATTAGGATGGGTTGTAACATTGTGGTATTGGTTCGGTTTGACTTTATGATTACAATAGTGTTTAAAGAGCGATCTTGAAGTCTTGTGACAGATCAGGAGCATATCAACATTGCTACCATTAGATGGTTAATGGTTGCAGAGGAGGTACTCTAAATCATAAGTGAGGTAGATGTCCCAAATTCACTGACCAGACTCTACCTGAGACATATCACAAAACAAGAGAGTCAACTTGTATAGATGGGGAGTGGTAATAGCTACAAAATCAGGTATCCCATTGTTTGTTAAAAGTCACTTTATGGTGGAACGAGGTAGCTGCTGCTCCCTCAAACCAACAGTTGTCTTGGACACCTCTAATAACCTTAGATATTGAGGGTTGGTTTTTGTCTTTCCAATGACATGCAATCAACTGTCTAATGCTAATGCAGAGGTGACTAATCCCTGTGCGTGTCAGATACGGAAACTCATCCAAATTAATAAATAGAAGTGCAACTAGGGGAGATGTGGGAATCGGTATTCCACATAGTAACATAGTACAAACCGGATTCCAAAATAGTTGGGACACTATACAAATCGTGAATAAAAACTGAATGCAATGATGTGGAGGTGCCAACTTCTAATATTTTATTCAGAATAGAACATAAATCACGGAACAAAAGTTTAAACTGAGAAAATGTACCATTTTAAGGGAAAAATATGTTGAATCAGAATTTCATGGTGTCAACAAATCCCCAAAAAGTTGGGACAAGGCCATTTTCACCACTGTGTGGCATCTCCCCTTCTTCTTACAACACTCAACAGACGTCTGGGGACCGAGGAGACCAGTTTCTCAAGTTTAGAAATAGGAATGCTCTCCCATTCTTGTCTAATACAGGCCTCTAACTGTTCAATCGTCTTGGGCCTTCTTTGTTGCACCTTCCTCTTTATGATGCGCCAAATGTTCTCTATAGGTGAAAGATCTGGACTGCAGACTGGCCATTTCAGTACCCGGATCCTTCTCCTACGCAGCCATGATGTTGTGATTGATGCAGAATGTGGTCTGGTATTATCTTGTTGAAAAATGCAGGGTCTTCCCTGAAAGAGATGACTTCTGGATGGGAGCATATGTTGTTCTAGAACCTGAATATATTTTTCTGCATTGATGGTGCCTTTCCAGACATGCAAGCTGCCCATGCCACACGCACTCATGCAACCCCATACCATCAGAGATGTAGGCTTCTGAACTGAGCATTGATAACAACTTGGGTTGTCCTTGTCCTCTTTGGTCCGGATGACATGGTGTCCCAGATTTCCAAAAAGAACTTCGAATCGTGACTCGTCTGACCACAGAACAGTCTTTCATTTTGCCACACTCCATTTTAAATGATCCCTGGCCCAGTGAAAACGCCTGAGCTTGTGGATCTTGCTTAGAAATGGCTTCTTCTTTGCACTGTAGAGTTTCAGCTGGCAACGGCGGATGGCACGGTGGATTGTGTTCACTGACAATGGTTTCTGGAAGTATTCCTGAGCCCATTCTGTGATTTCCTTTACAGTAGCATTCCTGTTTGTGGTGCAGTGTCGTTTAAGGGCCCGGAGATCACGGGCATCCAGTATGGTTTTACGGCCTTGACCCTTACGCACAGAGATTGTTCCAGATTCTCTGAATCTTCGGATGATGTTATGCACAGTTGATGATGATAGATGCAAAGTCTTTGCAATTTTTCGCAGGGTATCACCTTTCTGATATTGCTCAACTATCTTTCTGCGCAACATTGTGGGAATTGGTGATCCTCTACCCATCTTGGCTTCTGAGAGACACTGCCACTCTGAGAAGCTCTTTTTATACCCAATCATGTTGCCAATTGACCTAATTAGTGTTAATTGGTCTTCCAGCTCTTCGTTATGCTCAAATTTACTTTTCCCAGCCTCTTATTGCTACTTGTCCCAACTTTTTGGGGATTTGTTGACACAGTGAAAATTGGAATCAACGTATTTTTCCTTTAAAATGATACATTTACTCGGATTAAACGTTTGATCTGTCATCTACGTTCTATTACAAATAAAATATTGACATTTGCCATCTCCACATCATTGCATTCAGTTTTTATTCACAATTTGTTTATTGTCCCAACTTTTTTGGAATCCGGTTTGTATATAAGGCCGAAAAAAGACATTTGTTCATCCAGTTTGGCCTGTTATCCTGCAAGTTGATACAGAGGAAGGCAAAAAAAAAAAAAAACTGTGAGGTAGAAGCCAATTTTCCCCACTTAAGGGGAATAAAATTCCTTCCCGACTCCATTCAGGCAATCAGAATAACTCCCTGGATCAACTCTCTAGTAGCTATATCCTGTAATATTATTACGTTCCAGAAACACATCCAGGCCCCTCTTGAATTCCTTTATTGTACTCACCATCACCACCTCCTCAGACAGAGAGTTCCATAGTCTCACTGCTCTTACCGTAAATAATCCTTTTCTATGTTTGTGTACAAACCTTCTTCTTTCCTCCAGACGCATAGGATGTCCCCTCGTCACAGTCACAGTCCTGGGGATAAATAGATGATGGGATAAATCTCTGTACTGACCCCTGATATATTTATACATAGTAACTAGATCTCCCCTCAGTCGTCTTTTTTCTGAAGTGAATAACCCTAATTGTGATAATCTTTCAGGGTACTGTAGTTGCCCCATTCCAGTTATTACTTTAGTTGCCCTCCTCTGGACCCTCTCCAGCTCTGCTATGTCTGCCTTGTTCACAGGAGCCCAGAACTGTACACAGTACTCCATGTGTGGTCTGACTAGTGATTTGTAAAGTAGTAGGACTATGTTCTTATCACAGGCATCTATGCCCCTTTTGATGCAACCCCTTATCTTATTGGCCTTGGCAGTAGCTGCCTGACACTGGTTTTTAGAGCTTAGTTTGCTGTTCACTAAAATTCCTAGGTCCTTTCCATGTCAGTGTTATCGAGTGTTTTACCATTTAGTATGTATGGGTGACTTGCATTATTCCTTCCCATGTGCATAACTTTACATTTGTCAGTGTTAAACCTCATCTGCCACTTCTCTGCCCAAGCCTCCAATCTATCCAGATCCCTCTGTAGTAGTATACTGTCCTCTTCAGTGTTAATTACTTTACACAGTTTAATGTCATCTGCAAAAATTTATATTTTACTCTGCAAGCCTTCTACAAGATCATTAATAAACATATCGAATAGGATAGGGCCCAATACTGACCCCTGAGGTACCCCACTAGTGACAGTGACCCAATCTGAGTGTGTACCGTTAATAGCCATCCCCTGTTTTCTATTACTGAGCCAGTTACTTACCCACATACAGACGTTTTCTCCCAGTCCGAGCATTCTCATTTTATATACTAACCTTTTATGCGGTACAGTGTCAAATGCTTTGGAGAAGTCCAGATACACGACATCCATTGATTCGCTGCTGTGAAGTCTAGAACTTACCTCCTCATAGAAACTGATTAAATTAGTTTGACATGACCGATTAGAGATGGCCTTGAGGTTCGCCCGGCGGTCGGTTCGCGGCGAACTTTGCCCGTTCGCGATTCGCTGAACATGCGAACATATGGAGATATTCGCGTCCATCATATTCTTTTACATTGTGAAGAACTTTGACCCATGAAACATCTATGAGGTGATACAGGACAGCCAATTGAGATGTTTCAGCACATGGCCATACCCCCTACCTTATAAATAGACCCGATCTGGCCGCCATTTTACATTCAGTCTTTTGTCAGTGTAGGGAAAAGTTGCTGTGTGGAGCAGGGACAGACTGTTAGGGACAAAAACGCTATCAAATAGGTCCACAAAAGTCCTTTTAAGGACTGGTATAGGTGTACTATTGATAGGTGTGCAGTACAGAGGGGTGTAATGCACTTATAATATACTGTACTTTCTAACATAGAAAGCATATTATAGTGGATTTCTATTGTGCAGCAGTGGTGAGCGGGTCTGCAGCGATACTGCAGCTACACAGAGTGACAAACGCAATTAGAAAAAATCATTATAACTGGTGTGATATACCAGTCGTCCCCCAAAAAAACTGATTGAAGCAGGGGTGTTATATACCAATAATATACTTTCTATATAGTGAATTTGGGTACAGCAGCATTTGTTTGCGGTTTTGCTGCGTTCCCTCTGCTACACACAGTGACAAACGGTATTGGAAAAAATTATTATAACTGGTGTGATATACCAGTTGCCCCACAAAAAAACTGATTGAAGCGGGGTGTAATATACCAATAATATACTTTCTATGTATATTGTGCATTTGGGTACTGCAGCATTTGTTTGCAGTTTTGCTGTGTTCCCTCTGCTACACACAGTGACGAACAGTATTGGAAAAAATAATTATAACTGGTGTGATATACCAGTCACCCCCCAAAAAAACTGATTGAAGCGCGGTGTTATATATCAATAATATACTTTCTATATAGTGAATTTGGGTACAGCAGCATTTGTTTGTGGTTTTGCTGCGTTCCCTCTGCTACACACAGTGACAAGCGGTATTGGGTAAAATAATTAGAACTGGTGTGATATACCAGTTGCCCCACAAAAAAACTGATTAAAGCGGGGTGTAATATACCAATAATATACTTTCTATGTATATTGTGCATTTGGGTACTGCAGCATTTGTTTGCGGTTTTGCTGTGTTCCCTCTGCTACACACAGTGACGAACGGTATTGGAAAAAATAATTATAACTGGTGTAATATACCAGTCGCCCCCCAAAAAAACTATTTTGCGAATGCGCGTACGCAAAAATTATATTACCAATATTTTGCATTGAAAAAAATCATGAATTGGAGATCGCAAATTCAAATAATACATCTGGTATGTCACTGTCCATGTTGTGGGACTATTTGTGCACTTCTAGTATTTATTTCTTGGCTGAAAATATGAGCTGAAGGTTTTTCAGGTCCAGCTGCCATTAAAATGAATGGGACCCGCCGCAAATTTGCCTTTCGCGAACATTTGATCGCGTTCGTGAACTATTCCAGCAGATGTTCGTCCATCACTATGACCGATTTCTCATGAAGTCCTGCTGATATGGCGTCATTTGCTTATTTTCATTGAGGTGCTCCAAGATAGCATCACTTAGAAAACCTTCAAACAGTTTACCCACGACGGATGTTAAACTAACTGGCCTATAGTTTCCGAGCTCCAATTTTGGACCCTTTTTGAGTATTGGCACATTTGCTATGTGCCAATCCTATGGAACACTCCCTGTCAGTATAGAGTCCTTAAATATCAGAAATAAGGGTCTGGCTATGATATTACTTAATTCTCTTAGGATACAGGGGTGTATGCCATCTGGTCCTGGCGATTTGTCTATTTTAATCTTTTTAAGACCGCCGCTGTACTTCTTCCTGGGTCAGACAGGGCACTTTTAATGTGTAATATACTTTTACATTTTGCATTTCATATGACAGTTTATTTTCTTCAGTGAATACAGTAAAGAAAAAAAATATTTAATAGCTTTGCTTTCTCCTCATCGCTCTCTGCATCTTCCCTCTCATTACTCTGTAAAGGGCCGACACCTTCAGATTTATACTTTTTACCATTTATATAATTGAAGAACATTTTAGGGTTCATTTTGCTCTCTTTGACAATTAATCTCTCGGTCTCTAGTTTGACCACTTTTATTTGTTTTTTTTACATATTCAATTTTTTTCCTTATACTTTTTCAGTGCTTCCTCACTACCATCCTGTTTTAGTGATTTAAATGCTTTCTTTTTGTCATTTATTGTTTTCTTTACAGTTCTATTTATCCACATTGGTTTCTTCTTGTTCCTTAACATTTTATTCCCATAAGGTATGTACCTCTTACAATGAGATTTTAGGATGCTTTTAAAAATATCCCATTTTGTGGCTGTATTTTTACTTTTGAGGACTTTGTCCCAGTTAGTTAGGCCTATGGCCTCTCTTAGTTGGCTAAATTTTGCTTTTTTGAAGTTCGGTATTTTTGTTGCTCCCTGAAGAAACACTCTTTTGAATGATATTTGGAATGTTATTACTTTATGTTCACTATTTCCCAGGTGTCCACCGACCTGCACATCAGTTGTTCTGTCAGGTCTATTGGTTAATACTAAGTATTAGTACTAGTATGGCCGTCCCTCTAGTCAGGTCCTGAACAAGTTTGGAAAGGTAATTGTCTTTGGTTATTGCCAAGAACCTGCTTCCTTAACGAGATGTACAGGTTTCAGTTTCCCAATCTACAGGGTGGGCCATTTATATGGATACACCTTAATAAAATGGGAATGGTTGGTGATATTAACTTCCTGTTTGTGGCACATTAGTAAATGTGAGGGGGGAAACTTTTCAAGATGGGTGGTGACCATGGCGGCCATTTTGAAGTCGGCCATTTTGAATCCAACTTTGGTTTTTTCAATAGGAAGAGGGTCATGTGACACATCAAACTTATTGTGAATTTCACAAGAAAAACAATGGTGTGCTTGGTTTTAACGTAACTTTATTCTTTCATGAGTTATTTACAAGTTTATCTTTGTTTACAGCCATTGACATGTCGCCGAGGTTAACACGTGAGGAGCTGATAGAAATTGTGTTAATGTCTGGTGAACGCAGTAACCGGGTCATGCAGCAGATTTCAATGCAAGACACCCTACGAGACCACCCATCTCCCATGCTACAGTTAGAAAACTCCTTGCTAAGTTTTGTGAAACTGGTTCAGTGTTGGATTTGCCAAAATGTGGACGCATGAAATCTGTCTCTAATGAAGAAACATCAGTGGCTGTCCTAGCTTCATTCAGCAAGAGCCCACAGCGTAGCACTCGCCGCATGTCACTGGAGAGTGGCATTAGTTGAACATCCCTTCGGCGGATATTAGCTACTCACAAATGGCACCCTTACAAACTCCAGCTACTGCAGCATCTCAACGAGGATGACCCAGATCGGCGCACTGAATTTGCAGAATGGGCAAAACAAAAATTAGAACAGGACCCTCAGTTTACGCAGAAGATTTTGTTCAGTGATGAGGCAAACTTTTATGTGAATGGTTAAGTTAACAAACAAAACCACCACTATTGGTCTGACACTAACCCACATTGGATAGATCCCTCCAAGACTGTTGGAACAAAAATATTGATAGTATGGTGTGGTATATTGGGTACAAAGATAGTGGGGCCATTCTTCATCAATGGAAACCTCAAAACCACTGGATATGCGAAATTGCTACATGATGATGTGTTTCCCTCTTTATGCACTGAAGCTGGCACGTTCCCTGAGTTTTTCCACCAAGATGGTGCACCACCACATTATGGGTGTCAGGTCCGAGCATTCCTAGATGAACAGTTTCCTGGAAAGTGGATTGGTCGTCGTGGGCCAGTTAAATGGCCCCCAAGGTCTCCCCATCTGACCCCCTTAGACTTTTATCTTTGGGGTCATCTGAAGGCAATTGTCTATGCTGTGAAGATACGAGATGTGCAGCACCTGAAACTACGGATACTGGAAGCCTGTGCTAGCATTTCTCCTACAGTATTGCTATCAGTTTGTGAAGAGTGGGAGAAGAGGGTTGCATTGACAATCCAACACAATGGGCAGCACATTGAACACATTTTATAAGTGGTCAGAAACTTGTAAGTAACTCATTAAAGAATAAAGGTACATTAAAACCAAGCACACCATTGTTTTTCTTGTGAAATTCCCAATAAGTTTGATGTGTCACATGACCCTCTTCCTATTAAAAAAACAAAAGTTGGATTCAAAATGGCCGACTTCAAAATGGCCACCATGGTCACCACCCATCTTGAAAAGTTTCCCCCCTCACATATACTAATGTGCCACAAACAGGAAGTTAATATCACCAACCATTCCCATTTTATTAAGGTGTATCCATATAAATGGCCCACCCTGTATATCTGGGTAGTTGAAGTCCCCCATAATAATGACCTCATTATGATTTGCCGCCTCGTCTATCTCGTTTAGTAGTAGATTTTCTATGGACTCTGGTATATTAGGTAGTTTATAATAAACTCCTATCAGCAATTTAATATTCTTTTTGCCTCCATGTATTTCTACCCACAGGGACTCCACATGTTCATATCCCTCACTTATATATTCTCGGACTGTGGGGTTTAGACAGGACTTTACATAAAGGCAGACCCCTCCCCCTCTTCAGTTTTGGCGATCCTTTCTAAACAGACTGTAACCCTGTACATTAACTGCCCAGTCATAGCTATCATCCAGCCATGTCTCAGTTATTCCCACTATGTCATAGTCCTCCTCACACATCACTAATTCCAGTTTCCAAGTTTTATTAGTCAGGCTTCTGGCATTAGTATACATACATTTAAGAGGTTTATGTATATTTTTGACCCTACACATTTCCTTCTGAACTGTTCTAGTCCCTCCTTCCATTCCTCCCCCAGTTCCATTACCTTGCCCCAAGTCTCTATCTGCACTATCTTCCCCTCCTATAATGTAATTACCCTCCCCCAGTCCCTAGTTTAAACACTCCTCCAACCTTCTAGCCATCTTCTCCCCCAACACAGCTGCCCCTTCCCCACTGAGGTGCAGCCCATCCCTACGATAGAGCCTGTATCTGAGAGAGAAGTCAGCCCAGTTCTCCAGGAACCCAAACCCTTCCTTCCTACACCAGTTCTTAAAGGGATTCTGTCACCAGTTTTTTACCGCACGCGCCGCCGTTCGTGCCCAGCTCCTCCTTTGCTGTCATCAGCGCCGCCTCAGAATCCTTTGCTACGCCTCCGGCTCTCCCTCACTCCCCCCTCCTTCTTCCCTAACATCCCGCGCGTGCGCACAGGCCTCTGACAGGCTGGCGCCAGTGTTCAGGTCTTTGGGAGGTTGAGCGAAGTGCCGGCGCATGCGCACTTCGCTCCATGAAGCCGAACGGAGAAGTCCGCACGTGCGCATCAGGCACAGGCCTGTGCGCACGCGCGGGATGTTAGAGAAGAAGGAGGGGGGAGTGAGGGAGAGCCGGAGGCGTAGCAAAGGATTCTGAGGTGGCGCTGATGACAGCAAAGGAGGAGCTGGGCACGAACGGCGGCGGGTGCGGGCGGCATCTGGAAGACATGAGCATCCCCTTGGGCACCTTTGTGAGATGAATGACAGGTTAGTTATAACGTTTTTTTAGACAAAATGAGCCTACAGATTTCGGTTATAAGACCACATTAGGAATCGCTAGTGCTCCATGAACATAACCATATTTTTAAATAGGGGGGTAAAAAACTGGTGACAGAATCCCTTTAAGCCACTTGTTAACCTCCCTAATCTCCCACTGCCTTTCTTGTGTGGCTCGTGGTACAGGCAGTATTTCGGAAAATACTACCTTTTCAAGTGCTTGCCCTATGCTTTTGACCTAAATCCCTAAAATCATATTTAAGGATGCTCCACCTACCTTTAACTTTTTCATTGGTTCCGATATGGACCATGACTGCTGGATCTTCTCCAGCCTCTCCCAGTAATCTGTCAACCCGATCCGCAATGTGTCGAACTCGAGCGCCAGAAAGACAACACACCATTCGATGATCCCGGTCTTTGTGATAGATCACCCTATCTTTACTCCTAATGATTGAGTCTCCCACTACCAGCTCCTGTTTAGCCTGACCTGCTCTCCTGGTCCCCTGCTTACTGGAGCCAACATTCCCCTAACTGGCAGAGGAAGTGTCCGGCTGCAGCAGTGCTCTCTCTGAACTGATATCCCCCTCATCTGCCAACCCTGCAAACAGGTTGGGGTGTGTCAGATCAGGGTTCGCCTCCCTGACACTTTTCCCTCTACCCTGCTTTCTAACTGTTATCCAGCTAGCTACCTCACTTTCCTCAGCCTCCTCACTTCCACCCTCACTCACATCTACTCCAAAGAGTGCTTGCTCAGTGAGCAGCAAACTCTTTTCCAAATTGTCAACGCCTCTCAGTGTTGAAACTCGCCCGTTTAGATACTAGGTACTCGATGTGCGATTCCAAACTGACAATTTGTCACATTTTGAACAAAGATATGCACCCTTAAATGGCTGTTCCAGGACTGCAGAAAAGATGTGCATTGGACCGCGCTGTCAATAATGGAACACATACTAAATGGGGATTATGCAAGAAAATAGAAAAATACAATATAATGCAATGATAAGAAACAGATTTACTGCAGTCCCCAACTAAAGTCCCTGAATCTGAAGTTACTTAATCTAAAGTCACACACTTAATACAAACACACACTTTAACTCAAACACGCAAACGCTCACAAACTTGTTATTTGCCTGCTTGTATAAATTAAGCTCTCAAAATAGCCTGCTTTTTTTTTCTCTGGAACATGTGAACTTCTTTACACTCCCACCAACAATGAATAAATGTGCCTTCTGGATTTCTAAAGATCCAACATGAAGAGGAAGAGTCAGGAAATATTCTGTGCATTTTCATTGGGTAAATATACCATCTATACAGAATTTTCTTAGATGTCTCGAAATGACTAATGCATAGAGATTAGGGATAAGCGGACCTGTGGATGTTCGGGTTCGCCAGGTTCGGCCAAACTTCGGGTCAAAGTTCGGGACCCGAACTTGACTCGAACTGGAACCCGAACCCATTGAAGTCAAAGACGTTCCGTATGAGCTGGTGGATCTGGTTGTTGTGGAGTGCCAACAAAGATTTTCCACATTTTGGCCATGCTAACCCTTCCTTCTGAGATGGTGGTGGTGGCCCAGCTGCGTTGGCGAATAGAGATGGCTTTGCGGTTAACCCAGCGGTCGGTCGTTTGCGATTTGCAGAACATGCAAACATATGGCCATATTTGCACGCACCATATTTTTTTGCATAGCGCCAAACTTTGACCCATGACACATCCATCAGGTGGGACAGGACAGCCAATTGAGACGTTTCAGCACATGGACACACCCCCTACCCTATAAATAAACCCGATCAGGCCACCATTTTACATTCAGTCTTTTGCCAGTGTAGGGAGAGGTTGCTGTGTGGAGCAGGGACAGACTGTTAGAGACACCAAACGCTAACTAATAGGGCCACAAAAGTCCTTTTAAGGACTGGCATAGGTGTGCTATCGATAGGTGTTTCATACTGAGGGGTGTGATACACTTATAATATACTTTCTAACACAGAAAGTATAATATAGTGCATTTGTATTGTCCAGCAGTTGTGTGCGGTTCTGCTGTGATACTGCAGCTATACAGAGGGACAAACGCTAATTTCAACTGGTGTGATATACCAGTTGCCCCCCAAAAAACTGAATGAGGCAGGGGTGTGATATACCTAGAATATACTTTCCGTATAGTGCATTTGTAATTTGTGATTACGTCAAAGGACGCACCAGACTTGGTTGAGTGGCTCACTCAGCCTTCCGCTTCTGCACCCTCCTCATCCTCTGTATCTGCACCCTCCTCACTCTCTGCTGTGTGCATCCCCAAAGACACCACCACCACCATAGCCCCTCCACTCGAGTCAAAGGAATTATTTTCCCATAAATTTTCAGACCTTACAGATGCGCAGCCATTCTTGGAATCGGATGAGGAAGAGGAGGTAGCAACAGCCGCCACCCAGCGGTCTGACGACAGTACCTAGATCAGCCCAAGGAGGGTGCTCCCTGCTGTTTCTGCCTAATCCGAGATCTCTAATGTCAGTGGTGGTGAAGGTGACGAAGATTACGTGTCGATGGATGTTACATGGGTGCCCACAAGAGAGGAAGAGGAGGGGAGTTCAGAGAGAGAGACGGAGCAGCAGATAGGGAGGAGAAGGAGGAGAAGCAGGCAGAACTCGGAGTGCACAGGAGGCAAAAAAGAAGACTGCAAATGTATCTGGAGCGAGCCATCCACCATGCACGGTCACATCTGGCGTTCCAAGGATGTCGGCACATGGCTCCGCAGTGTGGGCTTTTTTTAATGTGTCCGCTGCTGACAATAGTGTTGCCATCTGCAGCCTGTGCTGTCAACGCATAAGTCGCGGTAAGCTCAACACTCCCCTAGGGACAATGGCCTTAAGAAGGCACCTGGCCTCCCATCACCGAGCCCAGTGGAAGCAATGCCGTCAGAACCCACAAAGCCACACTCCCGTTGCTCCACGTCCTGCCTCATCTCCTCTCTCCTCCCATTTGTTCTCCACTCCACCTTCCACTGTGCTGTCGTTGCTTTCATCTGGCACAAGGCAGGTTGCCGTGCTCTAAATGTTTGAGAGTTAAAAAATGATGACGCCGGATAATCCTCTTGCCCAACGGCTGACTGCTGGCTTGTCGGAACTGCTAGCCTGCCAAATACTGGCATATAAATTGGTGGACTCGGAGGCCTTTAGAAAATGTGTGGCTATTGGCACACCGCAATGGAAGGTCTCCGGAAGGAAATATTTCTCCCAGAAGGGCATCCCAGAGCTATAAGGCCATGTTCAGCAGCAAGTAAATGTATCTCTTGCACACAGTGTCGGTGCCAAGATACATATGACCACGTGGTATAGCAAACATGAACAGGGAAGGTACATAACTTTTACTGCCCACTGGGTGAACCTTCTGACGGCCGTCAAGCTTGTAACTCGTGGCAGCCGTGTGGATTTGGTGTTACTGCCACGGATTGCATGCATGCCTGCCTCTTCTTCTCCTCCTACTCCATCCTCCATCTCCTCCTAGGCTAACTCCTCCTTTTCCACTGCTACCGATTGTTCCGCTGCACCCCCTTAACTCCCCAGAACCCATTTGACGTGCCAGGTGAGACTTTGCCATGCTGTGCTGCGGCTGTTGTGCCTGGAAGCCAAGAGTGACACCGGTCCTGCTCTCCTTTCAGCTCTGCAGTCACAGGCCGCTCAGTGGCTAACCCCACTCAATTTGACAGTTGGTAAAGTGGTGTGTGAAAACAATGCCAATCTGCTGAGCGCGCTGAAACAGGGCAAAATTACAGTCCTGAACTTAGTCGTGCAGCGATTCGTTGCCAAATACCCCGGGGTCCAGGACTTCTTGTGGCAGGCCAGGAAAATCTCTGCCTATTTTAGAAGATCTTACACGGCCATGGCTCACCTTGCTGACATTCAGCGGCGACACCACTTACCCGTCAGACATCTGATTTGTGACTGCCAGACGCGCTGGAACTCCACCTTGTATATGCTTGATAGGCTTCTCCAGCATAAACGTGCCATTAACGACTACCATACCTGTATGAACTCTGCAGCAGGACAGGATCTAGGGAGCTTGTTTTTTTTTCACCGTGCCAGTGGCTGCTCATGCGCGATGCATGCAGACTTCTGGGCCATTTGATGAGATCACCAAACTGGTCAGTCACAGCCAGGGTGCAATCAATGACATCGTACCCTATGCCTTCTTTCTGGAGCGTGCATTGCGTTGTGTCATTGAACAAGCCATCGAGGGCCAGGAAGATGAGGAAGTCACAATACTGAATGAATTCCCAGGGGCGGCTACTCCATCTGAGAAAAGTCAGCAGGAGTCTGAAGAGGAGTCAGATAGTGCCTGGGGGGGGAGGAGGAGGAGCAAGAAGAGCAGGCTTTAAACTTTTCTGGGATCCCTGGTGTTGTCTGTTGATGGGGGGAGGAGACCGAGGACAACATTCTCCTGGGCGATGAGCAGGAGCCAGGCTGCTCCACGGCTTCCAATTTAGTAATTCATGCTCCAGTGTTTGAAGAGGGACCCCCGTATAAAAAGTGTAAAGGGAAAGGACCAGTACTGGGTGGCAACGTACTTAGACCCCCGGTACAAGCACAAAATGGCAGACATGTTACCAGCATCACAAAGGGCTTTCAGAATGCAGCATTTTCAGGCCTTGCTTCGAGAAATGCTGCATTCTGCTGTTGCTGGCGCTAGCAGAGGAATTTTCACCCACAGAGAAACAGTTGCGGGTACCAATCTTACAGCGCATTCAAGAAGAGGGCGGTTTGAAGATGTGTTGGTCACTTGGGATAAGAAATCATTAGTGCAGCCAACCCATCAACAGCCGCCCTCCGGATCCAGCCTCAGGGAACGTCTAGACCGTCAGGTGTCCAACTACATTGGGTTAACGGCCGATGTGGACGCTCTGAGAAACAAGGAACCCCTTGACTTCTGGGTGTGCAGGCTTGCCATGGAACTCTTGGCTTGCCGCTTGTCGAGTGTCCTGTCTGAAAGGACGTTCAGTGCAGCAGGGGGGTATCGTGACCGATAAACGCACTAGCCTAGCTCACGACAGTGTGGACTACCTCACATTTCTAAAAATGAATGAGGCATGGATCTCGGAGGAATTCAACACCTGTGACGACCATGTTTAATTGAGTTTCCTCATGACAGCCAACACATATCCACCACCACCCAGAACAAATAATGGTCCATGTCTTATATGCATACAGCAGCATAAAAGGTCTTTTCTGTCCGGTGAATGCCTAATGTTTGGGACCTCAGAGGAATTCAACACCTGTGACGACCACGTGTTATCGAATTTCAACTAATATCATTTGGGGTTTTTTCAAGATGGGGGATTTCTTTAGCCATGTTTTTAACCAAATTTTTTATTTTTTGTTCTTTTAAACATATGTATTTAACATGTATTTGTACTGGCCTGCAGTAAAATTGATATCCATTGACCGTCTAATATACCTCCAGCCACATAATCACTTGATGTTTTCTGTCCGGTGAATGAATAATTTTTGGGGCCTGTAGTCCACTGGCCTGCAGTAAAAATGATATCCATTCCGTCTAATATACCTCCAGCCACATAATCACTTGATCTTTTCTGTATGGTGAATGCCTAATTGTTGGGGCCTCGAAAGGAATTCAACAACTGTGATGACCACGTGTTATCAAATTTCACCTATTATCATTTGGGGTTTATTCAAGGGGGGGATTTTGTTAGCCATGTTTTTAATCAAATTTTAAATTTTTAGTTGGCCTACAGTAAAATTGATATCCAATAACCGTCTAATATACCTACAGCCACATAATCACTTGATGTTTTCTGTCTGGTGAATGCCTAATGTTTGGGGCCTGTACTCCCGTGGCCTAAAATACATTTTTTCTAGGCTCCAGCAGGGCAAATTTTTGAGATTTTCCCTTTAAGATGCATAAAAATGGCCCCTGATTAAAATACATATTTTTTGTGGGAATTTTTTTTTTTATAAGCTTTATGAGAGCTTATGGGAATACACATACAATTTAAACATATTGTACAGTATCAACAACAAAGACTGTACATAGATTTTATATATAAACAGTATAGTAGATGTCATATACATAAGAAGCTGAATACATGGTAAGAACAATGTCAGATACATAATGAGCTGAATACACGGTAAGAACGATTGACTTCTAAGGTAACAATGCATTACTGATGTTTAAAGTCCCTCCACCTAGCCCTGAATCTGGGTATTGTACGAGCTTCCCAAGCTGCTTTTTCTTCAAATCTAAATATTGCGTCTGTTGCTTTCATTAGACATGTTTTTAATCTAATTTTATATTTTTTGTTCTTTTAAACATACAGTTGCAAGAAAAAGTATGTGAACCCTTTGGAATGTGATGGATTTCTGCACAAATTGGTCATAAAATGTCATCTGATCTTCATCTAAGTCACAGCAATAGACAATCACAGTCTGCCTAAACTATTAACACACAAAGAATTAAATGTTACCATGTTTTTATTGAAAACACCATGTAAACATTCACAGTGCAGGTGGAAAAAGTATGTGAACCCCTAGACTAATGACATCTCTTACATTTCATACGATCCCTCTTGTACAAACAATTTGTCTAAAGACCGTTGATACGCTCCGCAAACTCGCTTATTATCACTGTTATAAACTGTTATAAGTCTTTACTGTAACATGTGTGGCACTGTTTTATCTACTTATTTGTCCTTACACCAGCGTTTCAAACTGACTTGCAGTGCAATTGTTATTGTGTATGTAAACCTTTAAAATGCAGTAAAATTTATATTGAATGGCCGTCTAATATACCTCCAGCCACATAATCACTTGATCATTTATGTACGGTGAATGCATAATTTTTGGGGCCTGTAATCTAACTGGCAAACAGTAAAATTGTTATACGGTGACCGTCTAATTTACCTCCAGCCACATTTTCAATTGTGCTTTTTTGTACGGTGATTGAATAATTTTTGGGCCCTGTACTACACTGGCCTGCAGTAAAATTGATATTGAATGACCTTCTAATATACCTCCAGACACATAATTACTTGTTCTTTTCTGTCCTGTGAATGCCTAATGTTTGGGACCTCGGAGGAATTCAGCACCTGTTGATGACGACCACATGTTATCGAATTTTAACTATTATCATTTTTATTTTTTTTCAAGAGGGGGGTTTCGTTAGCCATGTTTTTAATCCAATTTTATATTTTTTATTCTTTTAAACATATGTATTTGACATCTATTTGTACTGGCCTGCAGTAAAATTGATATCCAATGACCGTCTAATATACCTCCAGCCACATAATCACTTGATGTTTTCTGTCAGGTGAATGACTAATTTTTGGGGCCTGTATTCCAGCAGTCCACATTTTGCATATTTAACATTAATTATCATTGGTGGTGCAGTGCACTCTCCTTCCACCCCCCCAGTATTAAAAACATTGGTGGCGCAGTGCGCCCTTCTCCCCCCCCCACAGTATTTAAAACATTGGTGGTGCAGTGCACCCTCCCCCCCTCCACAGTATTAAAAACATTGGTGGTGCAGTGCGCCTTTCCCGCCCCCTCCCCAGTATTAAAATCATTGGTGGCAGTGGCCACAGAGTCCCCTCACACCCTCTCATTGGTGGCAGTGGCAGATTATGATGGGGTGTATTTGCGGGGCTCTGATCGGTTACCATGGTAGCCAGGATGCTACTGAAGCCCTGGCTGCCATGGTAAGCTCCCTGCTGCTGTTTGTACTATGCACAGGGAGCAGGGAGAGTGTGAAGTCCTATTCACCCTAATAGAGCTCTATTAGTGGGAATAGGACAAGGGATGAAAAGATCTCAAGTTCTAGCCCCTAAGGGCGGAAAAGTTATTAAATAAACAGTAAAAAAAAAAAAAAGTAAAAAAACCCACACCAAAATATAAAGTATAAATCACCCCCTTTCCTAATTTCACATATAAAATATATTAACAATAAATAAATAAAATATTACATATCGCCAAGTCCGAAAAGTCCAAACTTTTAAAATATTAAAAAAATATCTCCTATGTGGTGAACGCAGTAGAAGAAAAAAAAAGAAAATAAAAATTGCGCGATTTGCCTTTTTTTTTTTGTCTCCTTGTCCCCCCCAAAAATAGGATAGGACTGTTGGATTATGGGCCGGATGTTCCAATTGCGGAATGCACATGGCTTTTTTTTTTTTTTTTTTTTTTTTTTTTCGCATGGTATCAAATGGTATCGAGTATTGCAATACTTTTTTATGGTATCGAAACCGATTCAAAATTTTGGTATCGAAACAGCCCTAGTAAGAAATGTTGTGGCTTCTTTGGTGGTCAACAGAACATGAGACACTCCATTGCGATGGACAATGAGCTTGACTGGGAAACCACATCTATAGGGGATCTTTTGGTCGCAGAGAATCTGCAAGAATTTTGCGAATTCCCTTCTTCTGGCAAGTGTAGCCAGGGATAGGTCAGTCAACAGGGAAATTTGTCTGAAGTGGTCTGGGAGATCTTTTGCATTTGCCACTGCTTTCAAGAGGTTCTCATTAATATGATATTAGTGGAGATGTGCATTGATGTCTTTAGGATATATTGCTGGAAGGCTTTTAGGTTTGGGCATACTGTGGACTCTGTCTTGTATGGACTCAGGGATATTCCTAATTCCAATGTTGTTTCTAAGGGAACCATAGTCTAAATCTGCCAGTTTAAGTTTGATTGCCAATATATAATCCTCTGCAAGGTTATGAGCATCTACCAGGCTATTATGCGCACTGGTGAATTCCTCCATTTTCTCTTCAAGGTGCACTGTGCGGTTGCCTATGGCAACCAATTCAGTTCTTAGAGAAGATATGGCTTTTTGGAGGTCTCAGGAAAGATATTTCATTGCATACATAGAGATGGGGTTGGAGGAGTGGGTTTCAGCTTGTTTGTGGCCATGTTGGGAAGGGGAGGATGAGGGAGACTTTTCCCCATACAAGCCTGATGATCCACCCGGAGAGGCCCCTAACCCTTGGCTTGGAGAGTGGCTGGAGGGTTGTACTACATGAGGAATGCTAGGGGATGTATCCCCTCGTTTGCACGCCATGCTCTCTTGCTTACCGTAACCACCTTGGGGAGTGGAGAGACTGAAAAAGGAGGTGAGTTTTGCTGATGTCTCCATTCTTATTTTGCCCTTGGTCAATGTGGCTTGCTGTTTAGTGCCTCCAGAGATGATTATAGGGTAGCAGGTTGCCTGGAAAGCTCTCTGTGTTGGCCGCTTTTGAGACTTCAGCAGACGGAGCTACAGACGCATGCTCCTGCTCTGGTGCACGCAAAGCCACGCCCTGCAACCTCCATCCCCCGCATTTTTTTAATTACATCATTTAACTTATCATATCTTGTATTGGAAAATTGGAAAATAGGACAAAAAATGTCTGTGGGGTATTAATGAAAAAAAAAACTACTTCAGTGATGGCTTTTGGGGTTTTTACGGTATGAAAAGAAAATCTTTGCATCATCATGTTCCGACAGTAATAACTTTTTTTATGTTTCCATTAACCTCGTTGTTTAAAAGATTCTTTATTGTAGGGTCAGCTCTAGTTTTTATTATCACCATTTTGGGGAACATACTTTGTTTTTATCTTTTTTTTTTTCATTTTTTGGGTGGCAATGTGACCAACAAATAGCAAATCAGTTATTTGGATTTTTTTTTCCTGTTACTGCATTCATAGTGCATGATAAATAGTTTTATATCTTATTAGTTCGGCCATTTTCGGAAGTGGTGATATCAATTATGTTTTTATTTTTATTTTATTTATACAGTCAGGTCCATAAATATTGGGACATCTACACAATTCTAACATTTTTGGCTCTATACACCACCACAATGGATTTGAAATGAAACAAACAAGATGTGCTTTAACTGCAGACTATCAGCTTTAATTTGAAGGTATTTATATCCAAATCAGGTGAACGGTGTAGGAATTACAACAGTTTGCATCTGTGCCTCCCGCTTGTTAAGGGACCAAAAGTAATGGGACAATTTGCTTCTAAGCTGTTCCATGGCCAAGTGTGTGTTATTTCCTCATTACCCCAACTACAATGAGCAGATAAAAGGTCCAGAGTTCATTTCAAGTGTGCTATTTGCATTTGGAATCTGTTGCTGTCAACTCTCAAGATGAGATCCAAAGAGCTGTCACTATCAGTGAAGCAAGCCATCATTAGGCTGAAAAACTAAACAAAGCCATCAGAGAGATAGAAAAAGCATTAGGCATGGCCAAAACAACTGTTTGGAACATTCTTAAAAAGAAGGAACGCACCTGTGAGCTCAGCAACACCAAAAGACCAGGAAGACCACGGAAAACAACTGTGGTGGATGACCGAATAATTATATCCCTGGTGAAGAAAACACCCTTCACAACAGTTGGCCAGATCAAGAGCACTCTCCAGGAGGTAGGTGTATGTGTGTAAAAGTCAACAATCAAGAGAAGAATTCACCAGAGTGAATACAGAGGGTTCACCACAAGATGTAAACCATTGGTGAGCCTCAAAAACAGGAAGGCCAGATTAGATTTTGCCAAACGACATCTAAAAAAGCCTTCACAGTTCTCGAACAACATCCTATGGACAGATGAGACCAAGATCAACTTGTACCATAGTGATGGGAAGAGAAGAGTATGGAGAAGAAAAGGAACTGCTCATGATCCTAAGCATACCACCTCATCAGTGAAGCATGGTGGCGGTGGTGTCATGGCGTGGGCATGTATGGCTGCCAATGGAACTGGTTCTCTTGTATTTATTGATGATGTGACTGCTGACAAAAGCAGCAGGATGAACTCTGAAGTGTTTCGGAAAATATTATCTGCTCATATTCAGCAAAATGCTTCAGAACTCATTGGACGGCGCTTCACAGTGCAGATGGACAATGACCCAAAGCATACTGCAAAAGCAACCAAAGAGTTTTTTAAGGGAAAGAAGTGTAATGTTATGCAATGGCCAAGTCAATCACCTGACCTGAATCCAATTGAGCATGTATTTCACTTGCTGAAGACAAAACTGAAGGAAAAATGCCCCAAGAACAAGCAGGAACTGAAGACAGTTGCAGTAGAGGCCTGGCAGAGCATCACCAGGGATGAAACCCTGCAAAGGATTTGCAACCAAGTATTAAAAAGTGAAAGTTTGATTTATGATTATTATTCTGTCCCATTACTTTTGGTTCCTTAACAAGTGGGAGGCACATATGCAAACTGTTGTACTTTCTACACCGTTCACCTGATTTGGATGTAAATATCCTCAAATTAAAGCTGACAGTCTGCAGTTAAAGCACATCTTGTTTGTTTCGTTTCAGATCCATTGTGGTGGTGTATAGAGCCAAAAATGTTAGAATTGTGTCCATGTCCCAATATTTATGGACCTGGCTGTATTTTTTAGATTTTTGTTTTTTAGATTTTTATAGCATTTAAAAAAATACTGTAATTTTTATTCCCATTAAAGGACTTGAATATGTGATCGTCTGATACAAACTTCAATAGTAAGGCTGCCATATAATTAAAACCATGTGATTTTGCCTTGGGGACTCGGATCAGTAGACAGAGGAAGAGCTATCTCTATGTCTAACCTCTCATATGAAGAGGACACTACTGACTGCAGCATCTGAGTAGTTGGATGACAAGGATCAGAGTTATCTCTGATCCTGGTCATTGCTGTTGGGTGTCAGCTGTATTACATGTATGGAGCTTAGCACTCAACCAGAATTGTGTTGGCATTAAAAAAGAAATGAATAGAATACATATTTTGTTAATTTTTTACTGTCTTCATCTTGAAAACAATTAAAGTTTGTAATTAACCATTATTTTTTTCTATGTTACTTTATTGCCAAAATAGATTGTAAGATGAACAATGGATCTAGCATTTTTGAATTTATTCTTCTTGGACTTTCCAGTGCTCCTGAACTGGATATCCTCTTATTTTTGGTATTTCTTGCCATGTACTTAGTAGCTATAGCTGGTAATGTATGTATTATCATTATCACAAATTTAGACCCAGCATTAAAAACACCAATGTATTTCTTCCTTGGTAATCTCTCCCTTCTGGATATAATCTGCATTACGTCAGCAGTCCCAAAAATGTTGTTCAATTTATTTACACAGCAAAAAGTTATATCATTCAATGAATGTATTATCCAGATGTTCTTTTTCACTGTTGGTATGGACACTGAGTTTCTTCTGCTAACTTTTATGTCCTTTGACAGATATGTGGCTATCTGTAACCCATTAAGGTACCAAAGTATTATGAGTAAAAGATCTTGCTTCATTATGTCAATTGTCGTGTGGGCCTTTGGTTTTTTGAGTTCTTCTTTTCATTCTTCCAGCACTTTGTGGTTGTCATTTTGTGGACCAAAAGAAATCAATCATTTTTTTTGTGAAGTCCCTCAGGTACTAGCATTATCTTGCTCAAATATCTCTTTAAACAAGTATGTTCTTATAGTGACTGATCTTATATTAGGGCTTATCTGCATTATCCTAATTTTTATCTCGTATGTATTCATAATTTTTGCTATATTGAATATCCGTTCTGCTGAAGGCAAGAAGAAAGCTTTCTCTACTTGTGGCTCCCATATCACCATTGTTCTATTATTTTATGGAACATTAGTTTTTGCCTACTTTAAACCTTCTGATGAATCATTGAATATGGACAAAGAGATTGCTGTGTTTTATACTATTGTTATACCAGTGCTTAACCCAATTTTATACAGTTTAAGAAATAAGGAAGTAAAATTGTCTATTCAAAAAGTTATTTTAAGAAAAGTAGTGCCTAGCTCTAAATTCTAACCTATAATAATCTAGATGGAAAAAAAAAGGCTTAGAGTATGGCTACATGGCGAAACTGGTCGCGTGGCAGCTGTCATGTCCACGATCGCAGGAGAATTGCAGTGGACTTCTGAATCGCAAAAAATCCAACTCTGCTGGATTTTTTTTACGTTTGAGGGGTCACAATAGCAGCACACATGAGGCTTGCACTGAGACCCCATTCATTTCTATGAGATCACCGCTTCACTGTGATGCCCCTGCATTCCTGTCCGTGGCAGCTGTCACACGATCAATGTCGCACTGTAGCCATACCCTTATCAGTACTGCTCAATCTACTTTTTCATTAGTATTTGCTAGCTCATTTAGAAAGAATTGGCTTTCAAGAACCAGATACTTATTTTTAATAAATGTGTATTATTCAATATACAGTATTATAATAACTATTTGACTATTCAGGTCCTTATTGAAAAAGGGATAAATCCAGATCCAAAGTTAGTCATTTTTTTTAAGTCCTTTTGACTGTCAATACATACCCCTTCTCCAATAAAATGAATGTTTTGAATATGGGGCCTTATTTACTTTTCCAACTTGTACTGTGCTGTAAAGGCCTCAAGTACACAGCCGCATTTCGGATCCGTGTCTGGTCTACATTAACTACGGGTCAGGCACTCTTCCTAAAAAAAAATAAAACAGCACACATGTTAATATAGCCATTTCTACTGATGGGAGTGAGAAAAATGCAGAATGCACACAGTTGATATCCATATTTTGCAGACCGTAATACAGATACGGTCGTGTGCATGAGGACTTAGTCCGTGGAATTTTGTAAACTTGATCCTCCCCATGTCACCAAAACACTGTACTGCTGTGTGTAAAAGAAGATGGAGAAGTTTTTAATGAAGTACAGTAGATAGCAATAGCTGCAGTTATAAAGGGACACACTGAATAGCATTATTGATATCTTAGCTTTTATTTGATGAGAATGCTATAATATTTTAATATACAGCTCAATGCATTCCTCTTATTTTTTTTCACACTTTTATCTAATAATGTTCTGGTATAACGTAGTTAATATGGGTAAGATGATGGTAACTGTTAAATGTAACTTATTTGTAGACAGATCATGCAGTTAACAGACAAGAGATCTGTTTTTACCATACAGTAAGTAATGTATGTACAAGACAATAAATGTTTATACATAAAGCACATTTGCATGCACCGACTAAGCAGGCCATTATCGGGAAGGAACTATCCCTTCCCAATAATTGAGTGTTCATCATTGGAGGTAAAGTTCTGCATTTACATGCAGCAATCACTTAACTGTTAGTGATCGCTAAGGCCTTCGATCGTCCTCATACAGATTGATTGTTTCTGGTCAGCAGATGGCTGTTTACACAGTACGATCTGCTTCCCAGAAATGATGATTTAGGTGTTGTCACGAGGGTGTCAAGAACCACGCCTGACTACTTTATACCCGGGGTCAGGAAGTCGCAGCGGTTGGCTGCACGCTCTATGTAAGATAGGGCTGTTTCCTTATGGTAGCTTTCTGGGTTTGCTTTGCAAACCCTTTTGGCTCACTCAGGGATCCGTAGCTCCTTCTCCTCAGCTGTTCCTTGTCCAGCACTCCCAACCTCCTTATATTCCCCTCTCACACTTCTCTGGTTGCCAGATATAGAGCTTCCTGCCTGGACATCTATTCTGACCCTCTGGAGCTGTGTTGCTGCGTTCTCTGGTAGTTGGTCCAGAACGCTACCCTCTGGATCCCTGTTGGACCATTGTGGTCGCCCACCTGGGTGTATGTGTTTGTCTGTTTTGTCTGTCCTCTCCCTGGTGTTTCCCTCTTAGTGACAGTGGTGCGGACTAGCGATCCCACCGGCCTGTTCACTATCTAGGGCTCATTTTAGGGAAAGCCAGTGTTTAGGCACGTGATCGCCGCACGGGTGAGGAACCCGTCTAGGGACGTCAGGGCAGTCAGGTGCCAGCCGCAAGGTAAGTTAGGGGTCACCACCTTTCCCTCTCCCTTGGGCAGGGCTTTCCCTTTTTCCTCCCTGTGCGTGACGCCGGTCATTACAGGTGTCCACATAAATGATGATTTCACCCAATGAATGAGCACATTGCTCATTCATCTGTTGATGATCTGTAGAACCTCTACATGGGCCGATTATCAGAAACAAGAGTTCTTAATAATGTTTGCTCCTGATAGTCGGACTGACAATTGCTTCATGTAAACGCAACATTAGGCAGATGTGAAGCGAGCCCAGGAGGAGTGAGTGCATGGACGATAGGAGTGAAAGTGGCTCTGGTAATAATAAGTGTAAATACGGATCACAGTGGCAATCCTCACACAACTGCTCCCTAGCACCATGCAGTGACTGGAGGTTGTTATGAAGTTTAAAAAAAATGTCTTCTGAGAGTGTGCTCACATGACCCTGAGAGGAAAGGGGGGACTTTTGCTTGGCTTAAGGGCTGAATAAATAAAATCACAATCAAGCTTGTATTCTACAGCCAGGGACAGTGATGGGAGAGGCTAGAGTTACAAAGAAGAATTGTGTGTGTAGAATAGGGAGAGGCAGGGACAGACACTGAAGGGAAAGGCTAGAAAGAATAGAGAAAGGCAGGAAAAGAAGTCAGCAAGGGATAGTGAGAAGATAGGAGCTGAGGTTGGATGTGCCTGGCAGTACGTTCTAGTTGCAATTACTGTCGTTGCTGCAGAATATCAAAAGCATCTACATACAAGGACATTTCTTTTTGTTTTTTTGGCATGCTAACAGAAATACGCTCCTCATGAGAATAAGCTCAAAACTGTACAGCAGACAGGTGTTTTACCATCCAGAGGATAAATATAGCATTTGAACTCTCAGTGAAAACACACAGTTCATTTTTTTTTTGTTTTTTTTTTGTTTAACCTCTTCAGGACACAGGGCGTACAGGTACGCCCTTATGTCCTGGTACTTAAGGACACAGGGCGTACCTGTACGCCCTGGGTATTTCTGATCACCGCCGCGCAGCGGGCGGTGATCGGAAGCCGGTGCCTGCTCAAATCATTGAGCAGGCACCTCGGCTAAATGCCCAGGGGGGTCAATTCAGACCTGCGGTTTGCGGCTTTTCTAAGTTAACTCCAAAAAAATGGCTGTCGCCAGCCAAAATGTGCACTGCACGGCCACAAATTCACAAACTCCTATAAATGCACAGCACGCCAGCGGTGATGTTCATGCAAAATATTTTATTAAACATGTATACAAAAAATGTACAATACAAAATTTAAAACCCAGAAGGGAAGTACAGACAAGTGTGGATGAAAAATACCCCCTATGGCCGGTATATATATCAGTGCATAATAGTAACAAATTGCAACTGCTCATGTGGTACATCGAAAACCCCAGCAAACATACTGCAAATGATAAAAGATCAGATCAAAGAGTAATAATACCAATGAATGTATCCAAAATTATGTCAGTAAACATACCAATATGTCAAAAGAACTCCAAGTTGGGTCACCTCAGTGGAGACGAAGTCTCATCCCAGGTGGGAAATGCCAATCTGGGAGACTGAGGAGATCCTGGAGCATAAGTGGTATGCAGCACAGTTGGGGCACCGACGGTCACAAAAGCAGCATTAGAGGCATATACAGTACATAAAAATGCAACAACAAACCTGGCCTAGGGGGAACAAACCGACGACCGTTTCGCTCTCTGGCTTCTTCACAGGGCACAATGATCCTGCCATACATCCCAGCCCTTATATCCAAGCCCTCTCTCACTAACCCAATCAGGTGCGGGCATCACATACCTAACATGCTGCACCTGCGAGATGCAATCCCGCAGCCGGCCCCCAGCATGCACGCCGTCCTAACCGCGCACGCACATAGGCTGGATCACTAGTCACGGAGATGAGTCAGCCCCTCCCCCGGCCCGCGTCATACCAGCCCTGCACAGATGGCCGGGCGCGTGACCGGAAGTGGGCAGGGCGCATCCCAGCTGACTTCGTGACCCACACCCAGCGTCCGCGGTTGCCAGGCAACCACATACAAACGACTGGCAGCCGGATTGAACGGGCATGTCTCGCCTGCTCATATGTGCGTGCAGCAGTCAGGTACAACCAAGTGCTGGAAGGGCAAGCTGGTATATGACGTGATGTTACGTTCTCCATGATATAAAGAGGTCTGTCATAGCGACATATATACAGTGGGATGCGAAAGTTTGGGCAACCTTGTTAATCGTCATGATTTTCCTGTATAAATCGTTGGTTCTTACGATAAAAAATGTCAGTTAAATATATCATATAGGAGACACACACAGTGATATTTGAGAAGTGAAATGAAGTTTATTGGATTTACAGATAGTGTGCTATAATTGTTTAAACAAAATTATGCAGGTGCATAAATTTGGGCACTGTTGTCATTTTATTGATTCCAAAACCTTTAGAACTAATTATTGGAGCTCAAATTGGCTTGGTAAGCTCAGTGACCCCTGACCTACATACACAGGTGAATCCAATTATGAGAAAGAGTATTTAAGGGGGTCAATTGTAAGTTTCCCTCCTCTTTTAATTTTCTCTGAAGAGTAGCAACATGGGGGTCTCAAAACAACTCTCAAATGACCTGAAGACAAAGATTGTTCACCATCATGGTTTAGGGGAAGGATACAGAAAGCTGTCTCCGAGATTTCAGCTGTCTGTTTCCACAGTTAGGAACATATTGAGGAAATGGAAGATCACAGGCTCAGTTCAAGTTAAGGCTCGAAGTGGCAGACCAAGAAAAATCTCGGATAGACAGAAGCGACGAATGGTGAGAACAGTCAGAGTCAACCCACAGACCAGCACCAAAGACCTACAACATCATCTTGCTGCAGATGGAGTCACTGTGCATCGTTCAACCATTCGGCGCACTTTACACAAGGAGATGCTGTATGCGAGAGTGATGCAGAGGAAGCCTTTTCTCCGCCCACAGCACAAAAAGTGCCGCTTGAGGTGGGCTAAAGAACATTTGGACAAGCCAGCTTCATTTTGGAATAAGGTGCTATTTGGCCATAACAAGGGGCGTTATGCATGGAGGAAAAAGAACACAGCATTCCAAGAAAAACACCTGCTACCTACAGTAACATATGGTGGTGGTTCCATCATGCTGTGGGGCTGTGTGGCCAGTGCAGGGACTGGGAATCTTGTCAAAGTTGAGGGACGCATGGATTCCACTCAGTATCAGCAGATTCTGGAGACCAATGTCCAGGAATCAGTGACAAAGCTGACGCTGCGCCGGGGCTGGATCTTTCAACAAGACAACGACCCTAAACACTCAAAATTCACTAAGGCATTTATGCAGAGGAACAAGTACAACGTTCTGGAATGGCCATCTCAGTCCCCAGACCTGAATATAATTGAAAATCTGTGGTGTGACTTAAAGAGAGCTGTCCATGCTCGGAAGCCATCAAACCTGAATGAACTAAAGATGTTTTTTAAAGTTGAATGGTCCAAAATATCTATAACCAGAATCCAGACTCTCATTGGAACCTACAGGAAGCAATTAGAGGCTGTAATTTCTGCAAAAGGAGGATCTACTAAATATTGATTTCATTTCTTTTTTGTGGTGCCCAAATTTCTGCACCTGCCTAATTTTGTTTAAACAATTATAGCACACTTTCTGTAAATCCAATAAACTTCATTTCACTTCTCAAATATCACTGTGTGTGTCTCCTATATGATATATTTAACTGACATTTTTTATCGTAAGAACCAATGATTTATACAGGAAAATCATGACGATTTACAAGGTTGCCCAAACTTTTGCATCCCACTGTATGATGACTAGACCAATGGATACACCTGCAGTGTGATTTGCACAAAATTATTTGCAAAAAATTATTATTATTATAATTACATGTTGAGTATAAAACATAAATAGTCATTGTACAGTGAAGGGTCTAATTAGAATACCCATCAAGCCGTAGCATAAGAGCAATCATATAATAATGCCGTGCAGAGGAATAATAGTAAAACTGTGTATGAAAAGTAATAAAGTGAAATAATACAAGTGTGCAAGGTGAAAGTGCGCAGTGCGTAAGTAAAAGTGCCATGCAAAGATAAATAAATGAATAAATTATATAAATAAAATGTCACATACATACGGGACAAAGATATTACACTCAATTATGCAACCACTGTAGTACAAATGCATCCAGGGTCAGAAAATGCCCATTCCACCAGGTAAATGGTGGTAAACCAGTCATGAGTTACCCCCTGTTTAGCTACGCACTCATAGTGATCCAAGACCAATATGGCCCAGCACATGTGTGTGTACCAGAACCCCCATCATACATCTTAAAGGATCCTAGGCGGGACTAGTACTTTGTACATCCCATATACAATCATGTGATGTCCATAAAAGTTTCCAGCTCCGCACAAGCGATCCATACACCAGGTCGGCACATGATGGCACTACCCCAAAAACACATTGTATGGGTCACGAATCTAGAAGGACTGGAAAGGCAAAGGGTTAGGGACACAAGCAGGCAGCCAGACATAACACTAGAACTGATAAAAACAGATAATACAAACAATAAAAAATATACTGCTAAAAACTCACCTAGTGAATGTCCAGAATCTGGTGAGCGCAACACAAGGGAGTCTACAAGAAAGGCACAAAAGTATTATAATCATTTAGTTCAAATGGTCTGATGGAGTTGAGGGTGAGGATCCACCGGGATTCACGTTGTGTGAGAATCCTCTTCCAATCACCTCCACTAGGGGATATCTTGACGTGGTCAATTCCCCTAAACCTCAACAGGGAGCCATTGCAGCCATGTACTTCTTTAAAATGTCTAGGTATTGTCGTAAGGAGATCATCGTCCGTACTATCAGCAGCCGCTGTAATACCCAGTACGTGTTCCTGGATACGTTTCTTGAACTGACGCGTCGTTAGTCCCACATAAATCTTATCACAGGGGCATAGGGCCCAGTATATCACCCCAGTAGTCGCACAGTCAATGGGGTGGGTAATCCGATATTCCTTCTTATGCGCGGTATCCCAAAAGGTATCAGCCCTGTCCATGTTACAACAGGCCACACATTTCCCACACGGTTTAATGCCCCATCTGGGGCCCTTGGACCCGAAGAGGCCAGGTTGTTTCACTATGTGATGGCTTCGTACCAGATGATCCTTTAGATTTTTGGACCGTCTAAATGTAATACGTGGACGAGCCGACATTGTTGGTCCCAGTTGAGGATCCCCACGTAGTATTCCCAAATATTTGAGTAATACCTCACCTATTTCAGTGCAGTTGTTATTGTATGTGGTGATAAAGCGTGTTTCATCTGATGTAACCCGCCGTACTTGTGGTTGCAGGAGTTCTGAGCGCTTGGCCTGGCGTGCTCGGTGATATGCCCTCTCAATCGGGCGTCGTGTATACTCTCGTTGCTGGAATCTCTTCCGCAGGTCGTCAGCCTGGATTTCAAAAAGATAGTCAGAGGAACAAATCCTTCTTGCCTGCAGAAACTGCCCAACAGGTATACTGTTGATCAGATTCCTTGGGTGAGAGGATTGTGCAGATAAGAGAGAATTTACCGAGGTGTGTTTCCTGAACAGATCCGAGGATATCCTCCCATCAGCATCCACCCGTAGCTTCACATCCAGAAAATCTATCTCATTCCTGCTGCAGGTAAACGTGAGTCGGATGTTTAGCTGGTTCATATTTAGCTCATCCACGAACAGCCTGAATTCATCGGTGGACCCCTGCCAGATGATAAGCAGGTCATCAATGTATCTTCCCCAGTATTGGACCTTACATCCAAGGGAAGATACACTTGTCTGTAGGATCTCTCTCTCCCACAGCCCCAGGAACAGGTTAGCGTATGAGGGTGCACAGGCCGCCCCCATCGCTGTACCCCGGAGCTGTAGGAAAAAGAGACCCCCAAACGTGAAAGCACAAATTCCAAAAGCAGCATAATGAACTTACATTTCTTGTCCTCCACGTTGGAGCTATGCAAGAAGAATTCCGCTGCCTTGAGTCCGTCCGAGTGCTTGATGGATGTATATAACGACTCAACATCGCACGTCGCCAGTAACATGTCAGAATCCAGGTGTAAATCCTCCACACTTCTGAGTACATCCATGGTGTCCTTCAGGTGTGATGGTAACTCCTCGACCAATGGGTGCAGAAAAGAATCAATGTATTTGCATACTGCCTCATTTAAGCAGTTAGTTCCCGATACAATCGGGCGTCCCGGGGGTTCCTGCAGACTTTTATGCACCTTCGGGAGAAGATATAGGGTGGGAATTACCGGATGCTCTTGCAACAAATACAGTGCCTGTTTGGCAGAGATAACACCCTACACCACACCCCCATCCAGAATGATCCTAAGTTCCTCCGTGTATTTTATGGTAGGGTTGAAGGTCAGTTTGGCATAACAGGATTTGTCATGCAACTGTCTCCAAACCTCCTTTTCGTACATGGTGCGTGGCCAGATGACAATATTGCCCCCCTTATCAGCCCCTATAATCACCACATCAGTCCATGTTTTCATTTCCTGTAGGGCAATCCTCTCCCCCTTAGTGCAATTATCCATGGCATTGGATGCCGAGATATTACTCGGATCATTACACACCAACTGTACAAATAGGTCAATGTTGGGAAAGATTGACAATGGGGGGAACTTTTTGGACTTAGGACACAGTGTCTTAGGGAACTCACCAATGTCAAATGACAAATTAGATAATAATGGATGACCACCTGAGTCAGACAGAAGAAATATGTAATAAGTGGTCGAAATTAAAACTTAACATTTAATTAGAGAATTTTAGAAAATAGGTCCCATGATAGTAAATAACAGTATATAAACATATAAACAAGAAGCAACGCGGCGGTTTGCCACACAGGTGGTAATAGTGCACAAAACCAAGTCATACAACGAAAAGAGATGCTCGGCGGCACCAGAAAATAACAATGAATATGAAAGGAAACAAAAGGGAGGGAGGACAGCAAGGAGACATACAAAGAATTAAGAAGTATGCTGGCAGACACTAATGGACTAAATGAAACAGCTATAATTGAGCTGTTCATTGAGTCCAGTGGGTGAGACTGTACCTAGTGTGTAAATCCAGCGGGATTCTCTCTGGAGTAACACACGGTCCCAGTCTCCACCACGGGATGAATGCATAACTTTCTCAATTCCCATTGCCTTAAGGCAATTTGGATTCCCCTGATGATGGTCATGAACATGCTTCGACACTGCTGTGTCCCTGTTATTGGCAATGTCGCCAAGATGCTCGCCAAGGCGCCTGCGCAGCTCACGTTTGGTTTTTCCCACATATTCCAAACCGCAGTCGCAGGTGATCTTGTAAATAACGCCCTGCGTCTTGCAATTGATAAAATCCTTAATGGGAAACGTTTTTGACAAATTAGAGCTAAAGAAGGTTTTGCCTGTTTGAATGAGACCACAGGCTACACAACCACTACACCTAAAACAGCCCGTGGGCCTACGGTCAAGCCAGGTGCCATGCCTAGGTACTGGTGTGAAATGGCTGTGCACGAGGAGATCCTTCAGATTGCTACCCCTTCTAAATGTTATCTGGGGGTAGTCATGTACGGCTTCCTTAATATCTGGATCCATCATCAAGATGGGCCAGTGCTTACTGAGGATCCCTCGTATTCTGTCGGCACAGCCATCAGAGTTGGCTACTGCTCCAATGAAGGACCGAATTAGTGGAGGTGGGCTTTCTAAAGATAGTTGTAGAAAGTTCATCAATGCCTTTCCTAGAGATGGAAATATCGAGGAAAGGGAGGCTTACTGGATCAGATTCATGTGTGAACCTCAGACCCATGTCGTTACAATTCAATTTGTCGACAAAGTCAGAGAAAGATGATTTGGAATTGTTCCAGATGATGAAGATGTCGTCGATGTAACAGGCCCACAATCCTATGGGCCCGGTACTCGACGACACCTCCTCAGAAAACACGCAGGTAGACTCCCACCAGCCCAGGAGCAAGTTTGCGTACGCCAGCGCACAGGAGCAACCCATCGCCGTGCCCCTGAGCTGGTGGTAGAGCCTCGGGCCGAAATAGAAAAAATTGTGCGACAACAGATACTCAAGGAGTCTCAGCACAAAGGTGTTGTGCTGAGAAAATTGACAGCCCCTCAAACTCAGATAATGACCTACTGCCTTGAGACCGATATTGCCAATAACAGGGACACAGCAGTGTCGAAGCATGTTGAAGACCATCATCAGGGGAATCCAAATTGCCTTAAGGCAATGGGAATTGAGAAAGTTATGCGTTTAACCCATGGTGGAGACTGGGACCGTGTGTTACTCCAGAGAGAATCCCGCTGGATTTACACACTAGGTACAGTCTCACCCACGGGACTCAATGAACAGCTCAATTATAGCTGTTTCATTTAGTCCATTAGTGTCTGCCAGCATACTTCTTAATTCTTTATATGTCTCCTTGCTGTCCTCCCTCCCTTTTGTTTCCTTTCATATTCATTTTTATTATTACCACCTGTGTGGCAAACCGCCGCGTTGCTTCTTGTTTATATGTTTAGATACTGTTATTTACTATCATGGGACCTATTTTCTAAAATTCTCTAATTAAATGTTAACTCACCAATGTCACCAACTGTATCCTGCTCCTCCAACAGAGACGTCAGTGTGGCCAGTGCTTCTTGCTCCTGTGGGGTAGGGAAATTGGGATCCAGCCTCCGATAAAATAATTTTTTAAAAACCAGCTTGCGCGCAAACAAGTGCACATCTCTCACTGTCAAAAACAAATCAAAATCACAACTAGGGGAAAAAGAGAGACCCTTCCCCAGAATGGATCTCTGGTCATCCGTCAATACCCGTGTAGACAAGTTGATTACCTGTAGCAATCCCAACGTCCCGTCCGTGCGTCTCTTTTCTATCGGCCCTCGGGGGTTCGCCTCCTTGCTTTTCTAAGTTGCGGCTGCGGGCGGTGCCATCGGGTCCCCATGTCTGTATAGTTAGTTTAGATGTTTTATTCTGGTGAAAGGTCCTCTTTAAGGAGTTAAGTTTAGGAAAATAGCATGTGTTACGCAGGGTAACAGACCATTATATTGAGTGATATTGTGAAATACTAGGCAGAAATCAGTGTCTCCACCCAGTTGAAAGTTTTTTTTTTTGTTTTTTTGATGAGGTTTGGGAAAATAGCATATACATGTCTTACAAATCACAGGGTAGTGGATGATAATATCTGTGAGTGATAATGTGAAATACTAGGCAGAAATCCGTATGTGTGCATCTCCACACAGTTCAAATTTATTTTGTTTATTTATCATACACAGAAACTATCAACAGTGTCCTACAGTTCCTACAGGATGGTGTATAGAAAGACCTCAAATTAAACACCTTAAAGGTACATTTTACAGCTATCAACTCGCAACTGCAAGGAAAATTCTCTAATCACAGTCTGATTTGAACTTTCTTCAAAGCCTTGAACATCCTAAGACCGACAGTCCATCCTGCACTTCCATACTGGGACTCATCTGTAGCTGTTACAGCATTGACCAAACTGCCCTTTGAAACATTACAGCGTCCCAAATACACTGGCTCTCTCTAAATACTTTCTTTTTAGTATCTATCTATCTAGTCTTGTAAAGGGCCTTATTTGAGGGACCAGGGCAAATGCTTGGTATTTCGGACTATGCCAGGGTATCTTCCTAAAGTGGCCTCCAGTACCAACTCAAACCAAGAGATCACTTTACCCATTCTATACCCTGAACATCAAGGGTTAGAGCAAGAAACTCTACACACTCCGGATGTAAGGAGTGGAAAAAACTAAGCCTTTCAGATCCACAGAGAGTCTGTTTGTTTAACATTACAGATAAGTGAATTTTTCAAAAATTCGATTCGGCATATTCGTCAAATTATTTGAAAAAATTTGGTTCGATCCGAATTTATTCGCAGGGAGTCACATAAAAAAATGCTATATCCTGGCAGCAAAGAGCCTTTATAGTGGTGTAGAACACTGTTCCTTGCAATAACACGCATGTGGAGTCTGCTGTGGCAGTGAAATAATACTGTGAGTCAGTATGACATGCAGATGACAGGCATCGCTCTTAGATATAGAGCTTCCTGCCTGGACTTTTATACTGACCCACTGGAGCTGTGTAGCTGTGTTCCCTGGTTGTTGTTCCAGAACGTTACCCTCCGGATCCCGGTTGGGCCTTTGTGGTCTGCTGTTGTCGTCCACCTGGGATTATATGTTTGTCTGTATTGTCTGTCCTCTCCTTAGTGTTTTCCTCTTAGTGTCAGTGGTGCGGACTAGTGATCCCACCGCCCCGTTCACTACACAGGGCTCATCTTAGGGAAAGCTAGGGTTTAGGCACGTGATTGGCATACGGGTGAGGAACCCGTCTAGGGACGTCAGGGCAGTCAGGTGCCAGTCGCAAGGTGAGTCAGGGGTCACCACCTTTCCCTCTCCCTTGGACAGGGCCTTCCCATTTCCCTCCCTTTGCGTGACGCCGGTCATTACATTATATCTGGCCCTTATTTTGTGTAGGTAAAAAAAAAATAATAATTTTCTTTCTACCTACTTAGAATCCAGTATGGATCCAATTGCTGCTTTGTCAAAGCAACTTCAAGGCCTGTCTTTGGAGGTGGCAGGATTGAAGGCGTCGGTCCTCCAGCAACAGCAGCAATTGCAACAGACCGCAAGCTCAGCGGTTGCTACAGGTAACCAGGTTGTTGCGGAACCCAAGGTTGCTCTTCCTGACAGATTTTCTGGGGGAAGGGACAAATTTGTGAAGTTCCGTGAGGCCTGTAAATTATATTTTAAACTGCGCCCTTACTCCTCTGGTAATGAAGAACAGCAGGTGGGGGTTGTTATTTCCCTGCTGCAGGGGGACCCGCAATCCTGGACGTTCTCTTTACCCACTGATTCCCAGGCTCTCCGGTCAGTGGATGAATTTTTTGGGGCCTTGGGTCTCATATATGACGACCCTGACCGAGTCGCACTGGCTGAATCAAAATTACGGAGACTCCTACAGGGAGAGCGGCCAGTAGAGGAGTATTGCGCCGAGTTCCGTAGGTGGGCTACGGATACCCAGTGGAACGACCCGGCTCTCAGGAGTCAGTTCTGCTCTGGGTTATCCGAAAGGATTAAGGATGCGCTTGCGCTGTATGAGACTCCCTTTTCCCTTGATGCGGTGATGTCCCTTTCTATCAGAATAGATAGACGTCTTAGGGACAGGTTGAAAAATCCGGAGCAATTGGTAACCCCTCTCAAGCAGCAGTTAGTCTGTACGGACTTAGACGAGCCTATGCAGCTAGGAGGAACTACTCGTCAGGTCCATCCTCCTGAGGCTCGCCGTAGGCGTGGGGTTTGTTTTTTCTATGGGGAGAGGGGTCATTTTATTAATGTCTGTACTTCCTTCCTCAAAAACAAAAGACCGTCGGAAAACTACTAACCCCAGGCTGTGTGGAGGATGTCAGCCGGGGGGTATACGTTTCCTCCATACGAACATCGCAATTTGTGTTGCCAGCGGTTGTTGTTTTTGGTGTTAAGACGGAGACTATTTCTTTTTTTCTAGACAGTGGAGCAGGAGTAAATTTGATAGAGGCCCATTTTGCCCACACTATGGGTTTGTCTCTCTGTACGCTACAGAGACCTATTCCCATATTCGCTATTGATTCTGCTCCTCTGTCTCAGAGAAACCTCACTCACATTGTCCATAACTTACACCTTTGGGTAGGGGACCACCATAACGAGTTGCTTTCATGTTATGTTCTGGAGGGGCTTCCCACTCCGGTGGTGTTGGGTCTTCCCTGGTTGGTAGCACACAATCCAGTGGTGGATTGGCAGGCCAGGGAGATATTGGAGTGGAGTGAGCAGTGCAGAGAAAATTGCTTAAATAGCAATTGCTTAGTCGCCTCCATAGCTACCCTACCCACATTTGTTTCGGACTTTGAGGACGTTTTTTCTGAAAAGGGTTGTCAGAAGTTACCACCTCACCGTCCTTATGATTGCCCGGTTAACCTGATTCCCGGTGCAAAATTACCCAAGACCAGGTTATATAATGTTTCGGGTCCAGAGAGACAAGCCATGAAAGATTATATCTCCGAGAGCTTGGCTAAGGGACACATCAGACCCTCTTCTTCACCCGTGGCTTCAGGGTTTTTCTTCGTTAAAAAGAAAGATAGGGGCCTGCGTCCTTGCCTAGATTTTCGCGAATTAAACCAGATAACCATCCGAGACCCATACCCTCTTCCTCTCATTCCTGACCTGTTTAATCAGATTGCGGGTTATAGGTGGTTCTCAAAACTTGATCTTAGGGGGGCCTACAATCTGATTCGTATCAAGGAAGGGGATAAGTGGAAGACAGCTTTTAACACCCCTGAGGGGCATTATGAAAATCTAGTCATGCCTTTCGGTCTGACCAATGCTCCTGCTGTCTTCCAACATTTCGTTAATGACATTTTTAGTCATCTTATCGGCAGGTTTGTGGTGATATACCTAGATGATATTTTAATTTATTCGTCTGATCTGAAAACACATGAGGTGCATGTCAGACAAGTACTGCAGGTCCTACGGACGAATAAATTATATGCTAAAATTGAAAAGTGTGTTTTCGCCGTTCAGGAAATACAGTTCCTAGGTTATTTATTATCTGCTTCAGGTTTCCGTATGGATCCTGGGAAGGTCCAGGCAATTTTAGATTGGGATCTTCCTGAGAACCTCAAAGCACTGCAACGGTTCTTGGGCTTCGCAAATTTCTATAGAAAATTCATTAAAAATTATTCGGTGATTGTAAAACCCCTTACTGACATGACTAGGAAGGGGACTGATTTTTCTAAATGGTCTGACGCCGCTAAAATTGCTTTTTCCTCTCTTAAAGAGAGGTTTACCTCGGCACCTGTACTAATCCAACCTGATGTCTCCCAGCCTTTTATTGTTGAAGTAGATGCGTCAGAGGTTGGAGTGTGGGCTGTGCTGTCTAAGGGTCCGTCTCCTGGCAAATGGCGTCCTTGTGCTTTCTTTTCTAAAAAACTATCCGCAGCAGAGAAGAACTATGATATTGGCAATAGGGAACTATTAGCTATTAAACTAGCGTTTGAAGAATGGCGTCACTTTTTAGAGGGGGCAATCCAACCTGTCACTGTGATTACGGACCACAAAAACCTTCTGTACCTCGAATCAGCTAAGCGTCTCACCCCTAGACAAGCTAGGTGGTCGCTATTTTTTACCAGGTTTAACTTTGTTATTACCTATCATCCTGGGGCAAAAAATACCAAGGCAGATGCATTATCGTGTTGTTTCCCTGGAGGGGGTAATGTGAGTGATCCGGTACCCATTCTACAAAGAGGAGTGGTTGTCTCTGCGGTACACTCTGTTCTGGAGGGGAAGGTGTTAGAGGCCCAGGGGGACGCCCCGATCTCTTGCTTCTCAGAGAAATTGTTTGTACCGTTGAACCTGCGTCTCGAATTATTAAAGGAACATCATAATTCGGCACTTGCTGGGCACCCGGGTAGTAAAGCAACCTTGGAGCTATTGTCTCGTCGTTTTTGGTGGCCAAGGTTGCGTCTGGATGTAATGGATTTCTTGTTCTACTTGTGCGCGCGCGAAAGTCTCTCATACACGTCCTGCAGGGTCTTTATTGCCAATTGTCATTCCCAATAAGCCATGGACACATCTGTCAATGGATTTTATCACTGACTTACCTTTGTCTGCGGGTAAAACAGTTATCTTGGTAGTAGTGGACAGGTTTAGCAAAATGGTACACTTCATTGCGTTACCCGCACTACCTAATGCTAAGACTCTTGCTCAGGTATTCATCTGTGAAATCGTGAAGCTTCACGGGGTCCCTTCCGATGTTGTTTCGGATCGGGGAACCCAGTTTATTTCTAAGTTTTGGAAAGCTTTTTGTTCCCGTTTGGGGGTACACTTGTCCTTTTCCTCAGCTTTCCATCCTCAGTCGAATGGACAGACTGAGCGTACCAACCAAAACCTTGAGACATATCTAAGATGTTTTGTGTCTGAAAACCAAGAGGTGTGGTCATCATATTTACCGTTAGCCGAGTTTGCCATAAATAATCGCCGTCAGGAATCTACTGGCAAGTCACCATTTCTTGGTGCATATGGTTTTCATCCCCAATTCTGTACTTTCAAAGAGGGGGGGGGGGTCTTCTGGGGTTCCCGAAGAGGAACGGTTTTCGTCGTCTCTTTCATCTGTATGGCAGAAAGTGCAAGCTAATTTGAAAAATATGGGAGGTAAATATAAATGCATGGCTGATAAAAAACGGTCGCCAGGTCTGGACCTAGGAGTGAATGACTATGTGTTGTTATCTACTAGGAATATTAAATTAAAGGTTCCCTCTTGGAAACTGGGTCCTAGGTTTATTGGTCCTTACAAAATAGTAGCCATCATTAACCCCGTGGTTTTTCGACTGGAGCTACCTCAGACTTTTAAAATTCATAACGTCTTCCATAAATCGTTAGTCAAAAAGTATGTTCCACCTCTAGAACCATCACCGCTGCCACCCCCTCCTCTTATTGTGGATGGTAATCTAGAGTTTCAAATATCCAAAATTGTTGATTCTTGTCGGGTCCGCCGTTCTCTTTAATATCTGGTGCATTGGAGGGGTTACAGTCCCGAGGAAAGAATGTGGGTTCCAGCGTCTGAGGTAAACGCCGACAGGTTAGTTCGGGTTTTTCATGCCTCTCATCCTGAGAGACCTAGTCCTGAGTGTCCGGAGGCCCCTCGTGGAAGGGGGGGTACTGTCACGAGGGTGTCAAGAGCCACATCTGACTCCGTTATACCCGGGGTCAGGAAGTCGCAGCGGGTGGCTGCGCGTTCTATGTACAAAGACAGTGCTGTTTCGTAATGGTAGCTTTCTGGGTTTGCCTTGCAACCCTTTTTGGCTCACTCAGGGATCCGTAGCTTCTTCTCCTCAGCTGTTTCTTGTCCAGCATATCTAACTTCCTTATATTCCCCTCTCTCACTTCTCTGGTTGCCAGATATAGAGCTTCCTGCCTGGACTTCTATACTGACCCACTGGAGCTGTGTAGCTGTGTTCCCTGGTTGTTGTTCCAGAACGTTACCCTCCGGATCCCTGTTAGGCCTTTGTGGTCTGCTGTTGTCGCCCACCTGAGATTATATGTTTGTCTGTATTGTCTGTCCTCTCCTTGGTGTTTTCCTCTTAGTGTCAGTGGTGCGGACTAGTGATCCCACCGCCCCGTTCACTACACAGGGCTCATCTTATGGAAAGCCAGGGTTTAGGCACGTGATCGGCGTACGGGTGAGGAACCCGTCTAGGGACGTCAGGGCAGTCAGGTGCCAGCCGCAAGGTGAGTCAGCGGTCACCACCTTTCCCTCTCCCTTGGACAGGGCCTTCCCATTTCCCTCCCTTTGCGTGACGCCGGTCATTACATTTACAAGTCGATGTTAGAGTGAAGAAGAAGCACACTCCTTTTACACCGTCACCAGCTGATTCCACATAGATGTCTACAGAACCTGTTCTATTAATCACTTATACAAGTAGATCCCCCCGACAGAGTGGAGAGGGTGTCAGCCGTAAGTTTGTGTTGATGTCACTGATTATTTTGCCCTTCCTCTGATCCATCAAAACAATAACCTCCAAAAAATGGATCCTGTCTGTGGAGCATCTGCCTTCATTCGTACAACATTTAGTTAGTAATCCATCAGTATTGCTAATGCAAAAAAAAAAACAGGAGTTGAACCAAAACAGAGATGACACGTGAATGGAATATTTGCATGTCTTCTGTGTTTTGTACCCACTCCTGATTTTGGCTACCAAATCACAAGCCAATTCTGATGGGACCATGCAGGCCTTACAGCTGCTACACAGACAGGATCTGTTGTGAGTCTCATTTTTCCTTCCTTCCGACAGATCAGAAGAAGGGTCAAATAAATGATGATGTCAGCCAGGCCAAAAGGCAAAATAGTGGACCAGTCATGAAGTAAGGACGGTGGGAACAGCATTAGAAGTCCACAGAGTGACCCTATGACATAGTGTTAAGGTGGAAGCAGAATGAGGATACCACAGAGTGGCACAATGACAGAGTGTGGAGGTGGTGGCAGCGTAAGGAGGCTAAAGAGTGGCACAATGACATTATGGAGGTGACAGCAGCAGCATCAGGAGACCACAGAGTGAACCTGTGACAGAGTGGGGAGGTGGGTGGCAATACCAGTACCAGCTGAAGATGGTGGGTGAAAGAAGGAACACTTGGCATCAGATGTGTGGCATCAGGCGGGTGGCAGCATCAAAATAGTAGCTGGGGCAGGTAGCCAGAAGAAACCGGTCTATTTTGCCAAAGTGTTGGTGTGGCACCATGGATGATCTAGTCTGATGCATCAGGCATTGGTGGGTAGAAATCCTGCCTGATCCACGCCTGATTCATCTTGACAAAGGTCAGTCTCTCCACATTTTGGGTGGACAGGCGAGTTTTTCTTGGGGTAACTATGGCCCCTGCCACACTAAACACCCGCTCTGATGCCACACTACTATGTGGCCATTTCAGGCATTCCTACACGGCCATGGCACACTTTTCCGATATTCAGCAGCGAAACAACATGCCAGTCAGGTGCTTGATTTGCGACAGCCCGACACGTTGGAATTCAACACTCCTAATGTTTGACCGCCTGCTCCAACAAGAAAAAGCCGTCAACGAGTATTTGTATGACCGGGGTGCTAGGACAGCCTCTGCAGAGCTTGGTATTTTTTTGCCACCATTACTGGACGCTCATGCGCAATGCCTGTGGGCTCATGCGTCCTTTTGAGGAGGTGACAAACCTAGTCAGTCACACCAAAGGCACCATCAGCGACATCATCCCATTTGTTTTCTTCCTGGAGCGTGCCCTGCAAAGAGTGCTGGATCAGGCCGTAGATGAGCGTGAAGAAGAAGAGGAAGAGTTGTGGTCACCATCACCACCAGAAACAGCCTTATCAGCATCGCTTGCTGGACCTGCGGAAACGCTGGAAGAGGAGTCTTAAGAAGAGGAGTTAGAGGAGTAATGTGGCTTTGAGGAGGAGGAAGACCAACCACAGCAGGCATCCCAGGGTGCTCGTTGTCACCTATCTGGTACCCGTGGTGTTGTACGTGGCTGGGGGGAAGAACAGACCTTCAATGAGATCAGTGAGGACGAGGAACGGGACATGAGTAGCTCGGCATCCAACCTTGTGTAAATGGGGTCTTTCATGCTGTCATGCCTGTTGAGGGACCCTCGTATAAAAAGGCTGAAGGAGAACGACCTGTACGGGGTGGCTACGCTACTAGACCCCCGGTATAAGCAGAAAGTGGCTGAAATGTTACCGAATTACTGGGTGATGTCACAGCACAACGGGAATCTAACAGGGGAAGAGGTTAAAGTAATCCTCCTCCTACCACAACCACGCCGGCAAGGACAGGACGCTTTACAGATGTGTTGTTGATGGAGGACATGCAAAGCTTTTTAAGTCCTACGTATCGCCACAGCCCTTCGGGGTCCACCCTCAGAGAACGAGTCGACCGACAGGTAGCAGACTACATCGCCTTAACTGCAGATATTGACACTCAGAGGAGCGATGAACCCCTTGACTACTGGGTGTGCAGGCTTGACCTGTGGCCTGAGCTATCCCAATTTGCGATAGAACTTCTGGCCTGCCCCGCTTCAAGTGTCCTGTCAGAAAGGACCTTTAGTGCAGCAGGAGGTATTGTCACTGAGAAGAGAAGTCGCCTAGGTTAAAAAAGTCTAGATTACCCCACCTTTATTAAGATGAATGAGGCATGGATCCCGAAGGGACTGACAGTGGGGGATGCATTTGACTAAAAAAACCTGATGAGATGAGCTGCCTTGGGCTAAAAATGGTCCACACGCTGCTGTTTTTAATCTCTGCATTTAATGACTTGCGTGACTTCTCCGCCATCAACTAGGGTTCAAGCCGTAATGTTTTAGTGCACTTTCTGCCTGGAAAACATAAAGTTTTCCGGCCGCTGCTACAGCATCGGCTGCAACAATACCTAATTTTTCAGGCATGTGTACATGCCTAATTTTTCTGGCCTCTGGTGCTGCACTGTGGCTGCAAAAACAAAACAAAAAAAAAGGCACATACATGTGTCAATTCCACTTCGTGATTGTTACCTTGTTGTGGTGAAGGGGCTTGCGTATCACAATGAAGCGATCATCTCTATGAGTGTGTTGGCAATGGTAATGTTGGCACACCCCAGATGATAAGGTCGTTGCTTCATTGTGAACAGACCAAAAGCGATCGGCTGGATAATTTTGCATAGAAAAAACATTAATTTTCTTTGTGATCATCTAAGGTGATCATTAAAGCCTACTAGGCCAACAATGGGCCCACACTGCAGAATCATTGTTTTCTGGGTCACTTAACTGTCACTGAACCTGATAGGGGACGTAACAGGGATTAAACTGATAGGAATAGTACTACTTAACATACCACTCATATTGGGATTGCACAGTACATTACAAGGCGCACGCGTAGTGCCCCAAATTGGAAGTAAGAGGACCGACCAAGCATCTTTTTCCATCTCCCGGTTCCTAAAATCTATTCCATACACCGGCCCCTGATAGGGGACAAAACAGAGATTAAACTGTTAAGAACATTTTTTTAAAAAATTTTAACAAAAGAGGGCAGCCTCTGAAGAGCTGGGTATGTTTTTGCCACGTTACTGAACGCTCATGCACAATGGCTGTAGGCTCATCCGTCCTTTTGCGGAGGTGACAAACCTGGTCAGTCAAACCCAAGACAACATCATCGACCTCATCCCATATGTGTTTTTTCTGGAGCGTGCCCTGCGAAGAGTGCTGGATCAGGCTGTAGATGAGCATGAAGAGGAAGAGTTGTAGTCACCATTACCACCAGAAGCAGCCTTGTCGTCGTCGATTGCTGGACCTGCGGCAACGCAGAGAGAGGAGTCTGAAGAAGAGGAGTCAGAGGAAGGTGGCTTTGAGGAGTGGAAGTCCAACCACAGCAGGCGTCCCAGGGAGCTTGTTTTCACCTTTCTCGGACCCGTGGTGTTGTACGTGGCTGGGTGGAGGAAGAGACCTTCAATGACGTCAGTGAGGACAAGGAACGGGACATGGCTAGCTTGGTATCCAACCTTGTGCAAATGGGGAGTTTGTGGTTGTGCAAATGGACTGTTTGCGGTGCGTTAAACGGGGAGTTTGGTCTGTCACTGTGAAGCGGGCGTAACCCTTACACTATCTGATCAATACAACATCATACCTGATGTTTTAAAGCACGTTATTCCAAACAATTTAGGAATGTTAGGTGATTTATGCCCTTTATGGATTAAAACCCGACTCTGCGTCAACGACGTAATTTTCCATGGGAGTTTTGCCATGGATCCCCCTCCAGCATGCCACAGTCCAGGTGTTAGTCCCCTTGAAACAACTGTTCCATCACTATTGTGGCCAGAAAGAGTCCCTGTGGGTTTTAAAATTCGCCTGCCTATTGAAGTCTATGGCGGTTCGCCCGGTTCGCCCGTTCGCGAACATTTCCGGAAATTCGTGTTCGCCGTTCGCAAACCGAAAATTTTATGTTCGCGACATCTCTAGTGGAGTTCCCTGCCACTCCATTCTCTATGGGAATTAGTTGAGTGCTGTACTTGGCTATCTTCGTCACTTCTATAAAGAATGAATGGAGTGACAGGGTCATGCCTGACCTTCCACTCCATCAGAAAAGGGGAACAGGACCTCAATTCACAGGATTGGTGGGGTTCCCACCAGTCTGACCCCCTTCAATCAGTTAGTAATCCCCTATCCTGTGGATAAGGGATAACTTTTAAACTTGGCATAATCACTTTAAGACATTATTATCTGTTTGGAGGGAGTTTCCAGTTATGGTGTACATTATGCAGACCATATGAACCTCTTGTGAATTGGGTTTGCTAAGAGACTCAACCTTAGGCCCGCTAGGTGGGCCTTGTCTTTCTCTAGCTTTGTTTTTGTTATTGCTGTTCCTTTGGTCCAGATTCAAGAAACCTAAAATGCTGACTCCTTTTCTATTATTTTTTGACAAGCTATGAAAACTTCCATGCCTTCATCTATCAATCCTGATAAAAATTGTGGCAGGGTGAACAGTAGGACATTTCTGATACACTTGCTTGCTCAGTCTCAGGCACCACTAGAGAAACCTTCTCAACTGATCTTTGTCCCTAAAAATCTTAGTTCTGCTGTTCTTTCAGAGTGTCATGATAGCAATTTGGCTTATCAACTAGGTGTCAGATGTATAAGACCTTGTCTCAGACATAAGGAAAGATGAGTAGAGATTTGGAGTGGTGTATAATATCTGTATCTGCAGTGAGACACCTAGGGCCTTACCCATTGGTTATTTAAGAACTTTAACTACTCCCAAGAGACCATGGATGCACATATCCATTGACTTTATTGCTTAGGGGCCCAAATCAGGAGGGTGAATTACCATAAGATGGCACATTTTATACCCTTGTATGACTCACTCTCAACTGATATGCTAGATGCTCTTTTTGTCAAACAAGTGACTTCATTGTATACTAGAAAACATTGGAGCAGATTTACTAATACTTAGACAGTCTAATGCCTCATTTACACGTCAGTGTTTTGTTCAGTGATTTCCATCAGTGATTGTGAGCCAAAACCAGGTGCAGCTCTAAACACAGAACAGGTGCAGATCATTCCCTTATACCTTATGTCTAAGGAGGCTCCAATCCTGGTTTTGGCTCACAATCACTGATGGAAATCACTGACCAAACACTGACGCGTCTTTGATGCTGGAAAATGAATCTGTTGTACCGTAAAATTGTGTAGTCTAACTTTAAACCACCTATTACTTAGCTTATTTTGCACCATAAAGCATGTGCCGAAATCATGGTGCATTTTTGTGCTCCTTAAACCATGCCCCTTTCTCCACAGGCCACGACCCGGGCCCCCTTATGATCAGTTCTAGCTTCAGTTTTATGCATTATGTGGTAGAGAAACTAAGCCAGCTATATGTAAAGAGTGGCTTAAAGAGGCACCAACTTTTTCAGAGATCATGAAAAATCTGACAAATTTGGCACAAAATATGGCATTACAGACTCCTGAAAATACAACTTTTAAAATTTCAGTCATGATAAATGTTATATGTGCTATATCTATGTATTTTGCATATTTTTGCAAGCAATATTGTACCTTCAATATTTTCAGTGAGTTAATTAAATCTCCCAGGACATGGCTGCTCTTGAGATTAATCCACATAGGAATCTATGACCTTTTTTAATCTGTTCATGCCAGTACAGTTTTTCCTCCATCAAGAGGGTGTGCAGAATTTACAGGAACGCACAAGCAGGCTTCGTCTAATTACACTCTACTTTATGATTTCTGAATGTATGGCAGTAAGATTTCAAATCCAAACTTTTAGACAAAATGAATTTATAATTTTTGGAAATGTTTTACACATTTAAAGATTTATAAAAATATGTGTGCATTTTCACATAACCAGATGGAGTTTATGAAACCTGAAAATCATGGCTGAAATGCATGTGCAGCCCCCAAAACTGTACTGTACTGTGTAGACACAGGTAATCAAATTGCCGCTGTAAGTGTATTCACCTATTTTGCATGTCCTTTCTGATTACGTACATGTGTTCTAAACGTACCATTCATACGACCGTATTTTTGCTCCGCATGCGATCCACATTTTTTTGCGGATCGGATACGGACCCATTCATTTCAATGGGGCCACACAAAATGTGGACAGAATACCGTGTGTTATCCGCATCCATATGTCCATTCTAGATAGAACATGTCCTATTGTTGTCCATTTTACTGACAAGAAGGCAGTGTTACAATGGGTCTGCAAAAAAACTGATGCAACACGGATGTCACACGGACGTCACCTGAATTTTTTAAGTACATACAGTTGGGTGAATGCACCCTAAGGCCTCTTTCACACGGGCGTTGCGGGAAAATGTGCGGGTGCGTTGCGGGAACACCCCCGATTTTTCCGCGCGAGTGCAACACATTGGGATCGGTGTTCTGTAAATAGTATTATTTTCCCTTATAACATGGTTATAAGGGAAAATAATAGCATTCTGAATACAGAATGCATAGTAAAACATCGCTGGAGGGGTTTAAAAAAAATAAAAAAAAATTTAACTCACCTTAGTCCACTTGTTTGCGGCCCGGCATCTCTTTCTGGCTTCATCTGATCTCTGTTCAGCAACAGGACCTGTGGTGACGTCATTCCGGTCATCACATGGTACGTCACATGATCTTTTACCATGGTGATTCACCATGGTAAAAGATCATGTGACGTACCATGTGATGACCGGAGTGACGTCACCACAGGTCCTTGAACTATAATTAATGCTCACCACAGGTCCTATTCAGTAAAGGGGGCAGAAGCAGATGCCAGGCTACGCGATCAAGTGGATTAAGGTGAGTTAAATGATTTTTTTTTTTTTAACCCCTCCAGCGCTGTTATAACCATGTTATAAGGGAAAATAATAATGATCGGGTCTCCATCCCGATCGTCTCCTAGCAACCATGCGTGAAAATCGCACCGCATCCGCACTTGCTTGCGGATGCTTGCGATTTTCACGCAACCCCATTCATTTCTATGGGGCTTGCGTTACGTGAAAAACGCACAAAGAGGAGCATGCTGCGATTTTCACGCAACGCACAAGTGATGTGTGAAAATCACCGCTCATGTGAACAGCCCCATAGAAATGAATGGGTCAGGATTCCGTGCGGATGCAATGCGTTCACCTCCCGCAACGCATCCGAGCGGAAAACTCGCTCGTGTGAAAGGGGCCTAATAAAGGGAATATAAGTATAAACATAATTATATAGGGCGTGGCCTAGCCGGGAATGTGAGCGGACGCTGTACCTCGCTCTCTCGAATTTGCATCCTTTCAATCGTCCTGCATACGCCTGTAATTTCTTTTAAAAGATCCCCTGGAGAGTGTTTCTGCGGTCCGCAGCCTGGGCAGCCCAAGTGGTGGCATCATGACGCACCAGAACAGGAAAGATAGGGAAGGAGAGCAGGCCTGCAGTGTGAACGAAGCAAGATGGAGCCGGCGTGGTAGTGAAGGCAGCAGAGGTTGCGGCACACCTGGAACAGTTTGCCAGGGTGGCCCCTACAAGTGCCCCATCTGACCAGAGGCACAGCATAGAGCAGGTGCTGTGCCCTGGCTGGACTCCCCTGTCACTACCACCATCAGGGAGAGCTTGAAGTATCCGGGGGCTGCTGGGGAGGCCCCTTCTGACATAGATGCAGGTGGCTGTGGAGGGGGCACAGTGGAATCTGATACACAGGTGGAGTTGTTAATAATTGCAATAAAGCGCTTCTGTCCCTAAACGCACAAATGGGCAGCCTGCAAGAGAATATGTCTTTTATTAGAACAGACCAAAGGAAGGTCTTTGAGAGAATTAAAGAGGTAGAAGACCGGGTCTGCTGCTTGGAAGACCAAGTGCCTCCCATCAGAAAAGAGTGGCGCAAGATATGTCATATTTGCTGAACAAGGCCGACGACCTGGAAAACAAGCTCAGTAAAAAAAATATGGTGGGCCTACCTGAAAAAGCAGAGGGGTGAGTGCCGCGGTCTTTTTTGAGCTGTGGCTCATTGCGAAATTTGAAAGACACTCTTATTTGCTATTGAAAGAGCTCACAGGGTGCCCTTCCGCTCTCCACCACCAGGGATTTTGCCAAGGCCAGTACTGATCAAGCTGTTGCATTTTAGGGATAGAGACACTATTCTACGCAAAGCCAGAGATCACGCAGACCTGTTAATTGATGTCAGGAAAAAATTCATCTTTCCAGATTTCTCAGCGGAAGTACAGCGGAGAAGAGCGAAGCTTGGGGAGGTGAAGCGTCACCTGAGAGAACACCAGCTGCCATATTCAATGCTATATCCTTCAAAGAGTCATGGCAAACGGCGAGGTTCACCTCTTTGATACATCCGCCGTGACTGTACAATGGCTGGATTCTACAGCTCCACCGGCAGAACCCGAAGCCTCAAATGGTTGACATCATGGACATTGAGAAGATCTGTGGGACTGCTTCTGCGGACGACTATGCCGGTGCCCCTGCCGATAAGTATTCTATCAGAACTGTGCATAATGGTTAGTGGGCGGTTAACAGTTCCAGGACTTTTGGGACTGTGCTAAGGTATTCTAGAGTTCTTATGGGGAGGGGATCTTATTGCACTACGTTCCATTGTATTATGTTTTATTATATTGCACTATTTCTTGTATAAGTATGGATTCTCAATAAGACTGTATGTATGACGAGTTCGGTAGAGGTGCGGAATAGATGTGGTGTAGCCTGAGTAATTTACTGTTTTTGAAGCTGGTCTTTTTGTCTTCCTGCTTATAGTCCATAACTTAACCCTAAGTCGGATCATGCCGGGTATCTTAATGGCACCATATACCTTATTTTCCGCTTTATAATATGCACCTGATGATAAGACACACCTAGGTTTCAGAGGGAAAAAATAAGAAAAAATATTTTGAACCAAATGGTGTGCTTTGGTGGGTTTTGTTCCAATGAAGCTCTAGGGATGACACACTGTTATGGGGATCTGTGGATGACACACTGTTATGGGGGATCTGTGGATGACACACTGTTTTGGGGGATCTGTGGATGACACACTGTTATGGAGGATCTGTGGATGACAGTTATGGGAGATCTGCAGATGATGCACAGTTATGTTATTTGACTATAAACCAACTAATCAATAAAGATGCATCAAGGCCCTGCAGTACATAAATACATTCTTAAGGATGAGAGGGGTTATAGTCACATTTAATATAAACTCTGTCCAGTCACTGTACTGTAATTGTTGAAGTGTTTATAAGTGTTAAATATGACTATAACCCCCTCATCCATAGGAATGCACCCATGTTTTGTAGTACAGAGATGTATCCTTAAGAATAATGAGGGGTTATAGTCACATTTAATATAAACACAGACAAATTACAGTACAGTCTGAGAGTGTTTATATTAAATGTGACTATAACCCCCTCATGCTTAAGAAGCATTGACAATAGTTTTTTATTGGGTTTTAAAAATATTCAAATAGAAAAACAATGTAACCATTTTTCATCATTACATCAGAACATCATATGGTGACAGACACTCCAGATTCAGTTAACAATTAAGCATACAAGTACAAGAGATCTTACGGTCTGGCGAATGAATAAGAACGTAAATGTCTGTGCAAAGGATGTGAATGGTCCAGGGTGTTAGTAAATATGCCCAGAGTGTATGCACACAGGAGTAGTGCTCCAACCATGTGGAGCCATGTAGGTAAGTACAAAATATACCAAAAGAATATAATAGAAAAGAAATGAAAAAAACTAAACTGCACACTCTCAGCAGTAGAAAATGGTAACAGGAGATTCTAATTGCTAGGTATAACCGCAAAAGTAGAGGACAGCCAGATCTGCCAAGAGGCTTCAAATCAAGGGTAAGTGTGGTTCATATAGGCTAGCATTTTTTTTATATGCACAGGAGGTGTTCACCAAGTCTACAACCTCTTGCAATGGCGGGATAGTTGGGGTTTTCCAATATCTCGTTATAACCAATTTTGTGGACAACAAGACATGGGCTATCACATAGCATAAATGGGATGGGTAGTCCACAATGTTATGAAATATCAGGGCCAGTTCTGGGGAGGGAGTTATGTGTCACCCCGTGATAGAGGAGAGGAGGTCATAACTCCCCTTCCATATAGTTTGAATCATAGGGCACGACCAGAGGATATGGGAGACCAATCCTCTGCCTCCACACCCCCACCAACATAGATGAGAAGTGCCCAGGTAAATGTGGCTTAACCTGTCAGGTGTGAGGTACCATCTGAGCATTGTTTTTTATAGCAGCCCAATAATGAGAAACACAAGTGAATGTTGTAGATATAAAAGAAAGTGACCGGCACTCAAAACACTCATAATGTATCTAGGAATTGACCATCTGATATATAAAATATACAATTTATCGAATATAAATGTCGAATATATAAAAATTTGATTATGACATAAATCGAATAAATAAAATCGAATACATAAAATAAGATTAAAAATGAAGATAGAGTATCGGTGAAACCCTCTAAATTGATTGTTATTTCAATTTCCTATGGAGACTTGTATGAGTAGATAAAAGTCCCAGCACAAAGACTTGCACATATAGGTGAGTCCCAATAACAGATATATATTGTCAATCTGTATATGTAGGGCCTCTAATCTTTGCATAGGAAGGACATAGTTTCGCCTTAGTTTCAAGCTTTCATAGTCAATCGGTTTTACCCACTTTAGAGAGTGAATATACGCATTTGTTACTCACGACTCATTGCGCTGATCAAAGATTTTTTCTTACGTGTGGAGATTTTTTCAGTGGCGTCCCACCGCTCACACCACGTTCCAATAGTGTTGGTTACTCTTTGCAGCGTCTTTCGGGATCTCGTCCCGGTTCTCGTGAGACTTGGTCCGTCTGTAAGTTTCGATAAACAAGGCGATAATTTGCTCCTTGATGATAGGATTTAATACATGGCCATGTATAGTTCGCGATCGGATTAACGCACATTCCACTCTAACGCGTTTCGAGATAACTTATCTCTTCCTCAGTGGGTCACCTGTGGTCCGAACCTCTCGACTTTTATACTCTCTTCATCCATCCTTAATTGTTGACATCAGGTTTCAACATGTGTTAGTGATTTGATTGAATGGTTGCGGTACCCGATTTTTTTAAAGAGAGGGTATCCGAATTTTTAGGGGGATCCGATTTTTTATTATTTGTACTTCATAGTTATTGGTCTTATACCACACTTATCAGGTACAAAAGAAAAGAGAATATATTATATCTACAGTGAGAGTAATGGTTTTGTCATTTCTACAGTATACACTTCTACATTCAAATAGTTTGTCACTCCTGTGTTATTCACACTTCTCGATAAATCCTTTCTATGTTGATGTTTTTTGCTGTTTGTCGACTTTCTCGATTTTCTCAATTTTCTCGATCTTTTGTTTTTCGGCTCATCTCTTTCTAATGGTGCGTTTTTACTGCGTTTTTTTTGGTGTATCTGCGTTTTTTGTAATATATGTGCAGAAATTATTGCTTGATATTCTCTATGTGAATTTTTTTCAAAAAACATAAAGTGAATCTATTTAATCCTATTTTTATTTTAGGGTGAATAAGTGATGTATTATATCAAAATGTATCCAAAATATATCAAAGATATGTCAAAGGATACCGAAAAATCATGCATGCTTCTCGATAGATCATTTCTAGGCCGATATTTTTACAGTTAGTCAACCACATGCATGTTTTCCGATTTTCTCAATCTTTTTGCTGTGGTGTGTTTTTACTGCGTTTTTTTCATGTGTCTTCGTTTTTTGTAATATATGTGCAGAAATTCTTGTTTCGTGTTCTATATGTGGGATTTTCAATGGCCACTGAGTGAATCTATTTTCTTTAAAGTGAATTAGTGACCAAAATATATATAAAGAAATTTGTGAATAATTTTTTTAAAAATCTTCCTCTGTCAACAGATAAAAATTTGTCAAAAATGTATGTGTGTCAAAAGTGCTCTCTTTATATTCTAAAATATGTATAACACTATGTTGGATGTTTGTAGTGTCACTCATATAGTGATGTTTTTTCAGAACCTGGGTTACAATCAATAATTATGTAGATATGTGTATATACCTATAGTGATGAGCCTAAGGTTCAATTGAACCCAAAGGTCTCTAAGTCTGAATTCAGACCTGCTGGGAGAAGGCTACCAAAGTCATAAATTCTCCTAGACTCGGCTCGCGACATTTTCATAATATGGTTGCCTCCTCTCCAGTGTACGCCTACCTTCTCCAGGGCCACATAAGAGATACCCCTGAAGTCACTATTGTGTGCAGTCTTGAAGTGCTTCGACAAAGAATGGTTTTCAAAGCCCTTCTTTATATTATTCAGATGCTCTGAGATCCTTACTTTCAGGGGTCTCTTAGTTCTGCCAATGTACTGTTTCTGGCAGGGGCACTGGACTAGGTAGACGACACTGGAGGAATCACATGTCAGACAACCATTGATGTCTAAAACAAAGTCATTCTGAGTAGATTGGACCCTAATGTTTTTTTTCGGGAATTTTGTATTCCTACATTCCAAGCATTTCCCACACCTGTAAAAACCGTTCATATTTAACCATTTTTGGAGTGTAGTGCCTTACTTCTTTGTGTGGTTTCTAATGGAGGGTGCAGTCTTCAACCCTAAGTTGGGTAACTTAGTAAATGTAATGAGGGGTGAGGTATGAAGCATAGGGCTGATAGTCTTATCCCTCAATAAGAAATGCCAATGTTGGTTAATGATATGGCGTACTTGTTTGGCTTGTGTGCTGTATGGAAGGATCACTCTAAGTTCTCCTTCTTTTGTCTCTCCCTTTTGTGTCTGTGGTTGGAAGTATGCCTTCCTATCAGTTTTCCTTGTTTTTTCTAGGGCCCCCTCCACAACTTTTTCAGGGTAGTCTTTACATCTGAATTGTTCCTTCATTTTCGAGGCTTCCGCCTCAAAACTTATCACCTCGGTGCAGTTCCGCTTAATCCGCCGGAACTGTCCCGAGGGAATATTCAAGAGCCACTGTGGTAGGTGGCAACTTATGAAGGGTATTAAACAGTTTTTTGCAGTTGGTTTGTTGTAGGTATTGCAAATGTATTTATTGTCCCGTCGTGAGATCTTTATATCCAAGAATTCCGTGTACTCTTCGCCCCACCTTGGACACAAAATTTAGGTTCATATTGTTAAGGTTTAGGTTGTCCAAAAAGGGCTGTAACTGATGTGCATCTCCACCCCACACAAAAAGGACATCGTTGATGTAGCGACGCCAGAGGACCAGGTCCGTCCCCAGTCTGGGACTGATGGTATCATGCTCCCATTGTGCCAAAAATAAATTGGCGTAGCTGGGGGGGAACCTGGTCCCCATGGCCGTCCCACAGAGCTGCAAAAAATAGCTGCCCTCAAAGAAAAAATAATTGTGGTGGAGTATAAATTTTATCCCCTCCAGCAGAAAATCTATCTGTTGGGTGCACATAGTACTGTTTGTTTTGAGCTGGGACTTTACAGCTGACATTCCCAGGTCATGTCTGATACGAGTATAGAGAGACTGGATGTTCAAGGTTCCCATGATCCAATTGGGCTGGACGTCCAGGCTCTCCAAAACACTAATGATCTCCGTGGTATCTTTAATGTATGACCCGGTTCCCCTCACCACAGATTGTAGTAGTGTGTCAATATACTGGGAGAGATTTGATGTGAGTGACCCTATTCCAGATATTATCGGGCGGCCTGGAGGGTTTTCCAGGCATTTGTGTATCTTGGGCAGACAGTAGAAGACGGGTAGTCTTCCCTGTGTGCCCAAGATAAAGTTCCTTTCTTGTTCTGAGAGGATATTATCTTTCAAGCCAACTTCACAATAGTTGGTCAGGATTTTCTTAAATTCCTGTTCTGGGTTTCCCTTTAATCTCTGGTAAGTAGTGGTGTCCGTCAGCTGTCTCAGACATTCCCCATTGTATTGTGTGGTATCTAAGACCACTATCACCCCTCCCTTATCTGCAGGTCTTATTGTTAAGTTCTCTTGTTTTTGTAATTCTTTTATGGCCCTGATTTCTCTCCCTGTCAGATTGTTTCTTTGGTTATATTTGTCTTAAATTTTTCTAAGGTCGTTCTCAACTGATCTTTGAAAGGTGGCCATATCATGGCTGATCTCATTCTTTGGGATTTTTTTTTTTATTATTATTATTTTTTTAAACAATTTTATTGAGAAAATCAATAAAATACAATATTAGAATAGTGGAGGGAAGACAAGTCTCCACTACTCTTACATAGATCATAAACATAGTACATAATACAGGTCTATCAATTGTATTGTAAGTATTACAGTTTTATCAATAAGGCAAGTCACTGGAAAGACATTCAATGAATAAGATGGAAAGTAGTCACCATTCGTTGCTTCAAGGTGTCACTGTGTATCACGTTTCTTCACATCCGAGACGGGTTAAGAGTAAAGAGGGTAACGCCCTCTGTGAGCTTTAGGAATAGGGAGATAATGGGAATGGAGGGATAAATCGAGTGTAACTGGCAAGCAGGAACAAGCTCCTTGAAAGAACTTTAACTGCAAGATATCGTCTAATAACCTCTAAAGGAAATCCATCGTTCCCAGACCTTCAAAAACTTGTGGTGAGATCTCAATTCCCAAGAGGATAGCTCCTCTAGCCTGTAAATCTGGTCAATCTTCTGGAACCATTGTTCTATCGGGGGTATATCAGTGGATAACCACAATAAAGGGATCAACAGTTTAGCAGCATTTATTAGATTTTTAAAGAGTGCCAAATTAGACTGAGGAGGATCTCGTGGGAAAAGATTCAGGAGAGCCACTTCAGGTGTTGGAGTGATATCAGATCTACATATGTCATTACATTATGTAGTATGAGACTGGCACTCCCTTGCATGGAAATAGAGCAATAGTAATAGTGTTGTTACACAATATTTAATTGGCAAAATATATTAAAATACAACATCACAATATAATATTAAAATAACAATCGCTGCAGCGGAGACAAAATCAGTCCCTAAAAATACCTAAAATATAAAACTTCAATAAAAACTCAAAAAAAGTCCAAAAAAGAAGGGGACCATACGTCCTGAATGTGCAAAAAAATATCGCAAGCCAAAAGTGTCAGTCTATTCCTTATAATAGTATTGGCATTCCTTTCTTGTATGCAATATAACATGCAAAATCTATTTCCATGGCAGGGAGTGCCAGTCTCATACTACATAATATATACTTTTTATTACGCCTTTGTTGATTTGAGTGAATCAATTTGAGACTAGAGCACCCAATCCAGAATTGTAAGGGGAGTGAGCGGTTTGTCTATACTACTTTTTCCATATGTCATTACATGTTTGAAAAATCTTGTCCCACCATTTTGACAATGTTGGGCACGTCCACCATATGTGGAGGAAGGTGCCTCTCTGCTTTAAGCATCTCCAACATGTGTCTGAAGCTGAGGTCAAATACAAACATGTTTTGTCAGGGGTTTTATACAACCTTGTGATAATTTTATAATTATTCTCATGGATCTTGACACATCTCGAGGCCTTATGTGAGGAATTAAAAATAGTAATGGTATCAACCGGAGATAAACCTTTACCTAAATCTTTTTCCCATAATCTAATAAAAGCTGGCGTTAGGGCGAACGGAGGAGTCCTTAATCTGTTATACCACTGTGAAATCAATTTATGGGGTGAGCGATCATGACTGACAATGTGCTCAAACCAAGTTATGGGGCACAACAGAGTGTGTAGATGGGCATTTTGAGACATGTAGGCCCGTAGAAAATGAAGTCCCACAAAGCTGGAGCCAGATACTTTCAGAAGATTGCCCATATCTTTCATGGAGAGTAATTGGCCATTGCTGTAAAGGTCCGACAATCTTAGTTTAGACCGACTAATCTCAATGGGAAGGCTGCTTCTTAAGGCCTGGGGGGCTAATTGGAAAACATCGCCTACTCTGAGAATAGGGGACGGTAGTGGGGAGTTTAAGGGGGCGTTTTGCAGAGCGTTCCATGCGTGCAGGGTAGCCTTCATGATTGGGGTGAAGTTTGGATGAATAGGTATTTGGGACATGCGACCTAATAGGGTCGTTTTGAAAGGAAGTCCCAGTAAGGATTCTTCCATCGGGACCCAGGATTTATGTTTGGGGGCAGATAACCAGTCTACTACTCTGGTGAGTAGGACAGCTCGACCGTATAGTTCGGGGTCTGGCAAGGATATACCCCCTCTCTCTCTTGGGTAAGACAGCAATCTATAGGATATTCTAGCCTTTTTTTTTGTTCCATATGAAAGATCGGAACATGGATCTAAGTTTTGAGTAATATGTGGAAGGAACGGGGATTGGTAAGGTCTGCTGAAGGTAGGTGAGTTTAGGAAGGATGAGAGAGAGTAGGATATTTTTCCTCCCGAACCACGAAAGTGTAGGGACATCCAGGGAAGATAAGTCCTCAGTCAACTTATTCTGGATAGGGATCTAGTTCAAGTTAAATAGTTGGCTTGGGTCAGTACTTATTTTCACCCCTAAGTAGGTTAGAAAAGGGGAAGACCAGTTAAAAGGCGAGCGAGCTTCAAGGTGAGTCTTCACTGAGTTTTTAAGGCCAGTGGAAATTATCAATGATTTGTTATGATTAACCTTAAAGTTGGAGAGTAATCCATACTTTTCCAGGTGGCCATAAATCTTAGGAAGGGCTGTTACAGGGTTGCTCACTATTAAAAGTAGGTCATCCGCAAAGGCGGCAATTTTGTGCTGCTGGTCCCCTAGAAATATTTGCTGGATGTCCCTATCCATCCGAATGGTCTGTAGAAGAGGTTCCAGAGCAAGGACAAATAGGAGGGGGATAAGGGGCAGCCTTGACGGGTGCAATTGCGTATTTTAAAGGGGTCAGATAGGGTATCATTAACGCTGACTGAGGCTGAGGCATGGGAATACATAGCTTCTATGGCATGGATAAAAGGGGGGGGGATTGCGAGAACGCAGCGCTGAGTACATAAAAGACCAGTTGACTCTGTCAAAGGCCTTCTCCGCGTCTGTGCTAAGAAGGACTAGGGGGAGGCCTTTTCTCTTGACATAGTGAATAATGTTAAGTATACGTGCTGTATTATCTTTCTCCTCTCTGTGTTTCACAAAACCAACTTGATCCCTGTGGATTAGTGATGGGAGTAGCTTCACCAGTCTGTTTGCCAGCATCTTGGCTAAAAGTTTCAAATCTATTTTGAGGAGGGAGATGGGCCTATAGTTGGAGCATAGGGAGTGGTCCTTACCTTCCTTGGGGATTAGTGTTATGTGAGCTCTGGTCATATCGGCAGACAGTGGCACACCTCGTAGAGAGTTATAGTAAACTGGTAGGAGGTGTGGGATCAGTTCTTCATGAAAAGATAAGTAGTATGGTGTAGGGAGTCCATCCGGACCAGGGCATTTCCCTCTGGGGGAATTTATAATAGTCTCCAAGAGTTCATCAGAGGAGAAAGGAGAAGCTAAACTGAGTCTGTCCTGGTTCTGGATCGAGGGAAGTGTCAAACTTTCCAAGTATAAATTAGAAGGCGTCATAGAGTCTGTGTTACCCGAGAGAGAGTGTGTAGGGTTGAGGTTATAAAGGGATTTGTAATAATCTCTAAATAGCGAGGCTATTTTATTTGATTCAAAAGTTAGTTCACCTTCAGGGGTTTTCAGTTTGTGTACATAGTTATGTAATTTCCTACGTTTGAGCCTGGACATCATGTAACAGGAAGCTTTATTTCCGTGAGCAAATATTTTGTATTGGGAGTGCAGATAAAGCTTGGCCGATGCCGCATTCAAAAGGTTTTTGAGGGAGGCTCTACATGAGGACAATTCTTGTAAGTGAGATTCCAACAGAGATCTTTTGTGGGCACTTTCCAAGGAACTAATTTTTTCATGCAGGGAGTCTATCTGCTTTTGTCTTTCTTTTTTGAGGTGAGCCCCCAGACTAATACAGTGGCCCCTTATAAATGCTTTATGGGCGTCCCAAATTGTCTGCGGGGAAACCTCAGGGGTACAGTTTATATCGAAGTATTCTTCTAGAAGACATTTAAATTTACATCTACTATCCGGAGAGCTAATGAGCTGTTCATTAAAATGCCAATGGCTAGTAGGTCTATGGGTGAGGGGGGGCTTCATATGAAGGTATATGGGAGCATGGTCTGATAGGATAATGGATCCTATATCCGCTTTAGAGCACAACTGGAGATGTTCCTTTGAAATAAACAGATAGTCTAGCCGTTGATACTACTTATGTAGTGGTGAGTAAAAGGTATAGTCTCTAGAATCTGGATGTATGGTACGCCAGACATCAATCAAATGAGCCTTGGTTATTGCACGTAGAAGAGAGCGAATGCCCTTCTGGGATTGGGCAGATTTGCAGGAAGAGGAATCGATATGGGGGTTGAGGACGAGATTTAATTCACCTCCCATTACCGTAACACCAGCTCTAAAAGATTCCACTTTTAGTAATAATGATTTAAGCCAGGGTATCTGGCGACTATTCAGGGTATAAACATTCACAAAAGTATAGTGGTGTTGGCCTATCTTCCCTTTGACCATTATAAAACGACCATCAGGGTCACACTGTTGATCATCTAAGATAAAGGGGACCTTGCCCTGAAAACCAATGCTAACTCCTCTAGAGTTAGACGTAGGAGAGCCACAATGATACCAATTAGGGTAAAATGAAAAGGATAGATTAGGGAAGTGTTGGGTCTTAAGGTGTGTTTCCTGCAGGAAAACAATGTTCGCTTTATCTCTCCTCAACATCCCAAAAATCTGGCTCCGCTTGGAAGGCGAATTGCAACCCTTAACATTATAAGAGGCAATTTTAAGAGCCATCATAGGGGTAAAGAGGAGAGGCAAAGTGATGGAACATGCAAGCCTGAAAGCCAGTTACAATATAGAATTGTTTAGGGTACTTAGCATCTGGTTGAATTAGTAGGTGGAAAGGTCGAAGCCTGGGTGATGGGACGTCCTGGCTCGGATGGACAGTGCGTAGAAAATAATAAAACATATTGAGAACAAACAAAAGAAAAACGAGAACCGAATTAACAAATAGGTCCTGGGGGACCTTAAGAAAGGGGGGGAGTGGCATTTGCCAAATTTGGACCTGGCTCATTTAAGGGTAATGTCAGAGCAGTCGCTCGGTTGAGGTTATAGCGTAAGTAGGGTAGAAGAGCATTGGAGTTTGAAGTAGTAGCCCGAGGGGTCTAATTTTTTACTTGTGGAGAAGGGAAAAGCCAGGGGCCGCTAAATACATAGGTTAGATCTTAGGTGTTGGGAACATAGCATATTTCCATAGTTCTGTCTATATCCGAAACCTCGCAGGGGATTACAAGATACAAAAGTTAGCCCTAGGGCGCTGAGAACAATATGTGGCTTTGTGGTGCCGGCTACACATTGAGTCATCGCATATATAAAAGAGCACTGAAGCAATGAGTAGACAGGACCACCATCAGGTGTTGCTGGGTACATAAGTTAGCCCGAAGGCGCTGAGAACAATATGTGGCTTTGTGGTGCCGGCTACACACTAAGTCATCGCATATATAAAAGAGCACTGAAGCAATGAGTAGACAGGACCACCGTCAGGGGTTGCTGGGTACATAACTTAGCCCGAAGGCGCTGAGAACAGAATATAGCGTTATGGTGCCGGCTACACAGTGAGTCATCACATATAAAAAGGAGCACTGAAACAATGTGTAGTCGGGAGCACCGCTAGGGGTTGCTGAATACCTAAATTAGCCCGTAGGCGCTGAGAACATATTATGGCATTATGGAGCCGGCTGCACATTGAGTCATTGCAGATAGATAGGAGCACTAAATCAATGCACAGTCGGGGGTACTACCAGAGGCTACTGAATATATAAGTTAGCCTGGAGGCGCTGAGAACATATTATGGCTTTATGGAGGCGGCTATATACGAATTCAACGCATATAGAAAGAGTGTTGAGGCACCATGTAGTCGTCAATACCACCAGGAGCTGCTGAATATATAAATTAGCCCTAAAGCGCTAAACACATAATATGGCCAGTAGTATCAAAAGATATCATAGGACCTATAATGGAGAGGAGGTACGATTTGAAGAGCCACCGGAACATTCGGCAAATAACATCGAGAGCTCAGCATAGCCTGGTGATACGATGCGTATCTTAGGGTCAAGGAAAGCCGGTCACAACATGCGACCATATACATAGGAAATGATCGGAACCTATGATCGGATACGTCATCGGATAGATCGCAACACATCTACCAGGAAACGCCGAGTGACTAAAGTGTTTAAACGGCTCCAAGAATTCGACAGCGTGTGACAACTATAGGTTAGTTAAGAAATCAAATATGTCATATATCATCTATTTAACAGGTAACGACCTGATAGAGGTCGGAAGATGCGAGATAAAACTTATAGCCTGGCGATACTTAAGACCTTATAGAACTACAGAATTCTAAGTGCAAGTTAAGGCATAATAATAGGATGTTGGGTATTGCTTTTGATACCAGTCTCGGAATTTCAGGAAAAGCCACATAGAAGGTTAGAAGGTGAGAGCGTCAGGGAGCATATCCAGAGACGCAATACAGGAGGTATGGACAGGGATAAATAGAAAGAAGATTGAAAGGCTGATACTCATCTAACTTGACAACAGGTGGTGAGAAGAATAGAGTCCCGTTCTCAGAAGACGTCGGTAGCTATGCACCTCTGGGTAAGAGGATGATTTTTCTTCTTCTCTTTTTGCCTTTGGGCTTTGGGGGTACCTTTTGTTTCAAATGGCACCCCTCTGGGAGTTTCGGTAGAGCTGTAAGGTCCTGGACAGCATCCCAATCCTCAATGTCCAGGGGGTTTATATCCAAAAGATCGAATGCAGGGCCTAAGTCCAGATGCGACTTGATGGTGATCCGCCTGCCTTGGTGAGAAAAGGACAATCCGAACTGGAATTGCCAACGGTAAAGGATCTTATTGCTTCTGAGCCATCTTCAGCATCGCTGCCGTCAGCTTGCAGCTCGGCTTCGCTCTCCTCCGTTTCTCTGCTTGGCTCCGGTGCCATCTTAGCTTCCCGCACAGCACACACCGCTGCGGCTTTTTTGATAAATTTATTCATGTCACCGCAGTTCGACGGATGCTTGTGGGATAGGGACGGGTCTCCTGATTTTTGCTGGCCTATTTTGCCCATATTTTATGCCGAACAACTGACTTTAGCTGATGAAAAGCCGGGTCTGAGCAGCAGAGCTCAAGCGCACACGTCCATTCCGGTCTGGCGCTAGCTCCGCCCCCCTTTGGGAATTTTTTTGATTTGTTTCTTAACCCTGTATGTTTTATCGTTTCATTTCCCTCTATTTGAGGTTCTAATCTTATGGGATTCTTTTGGTAGTACTTTCTCAGACACAGTTTCCTCATAAATTTTTGTAACCCAATATATGTTCCGAATTTGTTTAGCTTCATTGTTGGTGCAAACTTTAACCCCCTATCTAAAAGTTTAATCTGTGCCTCTGTTAGTGCAGTGGAGCTGAAATTTACTATAGAGTCAGATCCTATCCCTAATGTCTCCTTCTGTTTCTCTCCCTTTAATCAGCGCAACGAAACGTGAGTAACAAAGCGTATATTCACTCTGTAAAGTGGGTAAAACCGATTGACTATGAAAGCTTGAAACTAAGGCGAAACTATGTCCTTCCTATGCAAAGATTAGAGGCCCTACATATAGAGATTGCCAATATATATCTGTTATTGGGACTCACCTATATGTGCAAGTCTTTGTGCTGGGACTCTTATCTACTCATACAAGTCTCCATAGGAAATTGAAATAATAATCGATTTAGAGGGTTTCACCGATGCTCTATCTTCATTTTTAATCTTATTTTATGTATTAGATTTTATTTATTCGATTTATTTCATAATCGATTTTTATATATTCGACATTTATATTCAATAGATTGTATATTTTATATATCAGATGGTCAATACCTAGATACATTATGATTTAATAAATCTGCTTGGTTGCACATTACTCTCTGAGTTTTTTGAGTGCAGGTCCAATTATCTACATTTTACCATTGTTGAGAGGAAGGGGTGGTTTTTTCTGACCTGAGCACCAGTCGTGACTGTCCACAGTGAGCCATCATATTGCATTCAGTAATATGTTAAATTTCACTGGTATTTTGACACAACAGTATAATGCAACTAAGGCTTCGTTCACATCACCGTTCAGCCTTTTCGTTCTTCTGCTCCGTTTAGGAGCAGGAGAACGGAAAGGACAGAGAAGGCACATAACTGAGCCAAACGGAGCCTAAGGATCCCATAAACTATAATGGGGTCCGTTATGTTTCAGCTCAGATGATTTTGGAGCAGAGACAAAAATTGTGCATGCAGGACTTTTGTCTCCGCTTCAAAATCATCTTCTGAGCGGAAACATAACGGACCCCATTATAGTCTATGGGGTCCTTAGGCTCCGTTTGACTCAGTTATGTGCCTTCTCTGTACTTTCCGTTCTCCTGCTCCTAAACGGAGCAGGAGAACGGAAAGGCTGAACGGTGATTTGAACGAAACCTTAGACTACTTTAACACTCGCGTTTGGTGCGGATCCGTCATGGATCTGCACAAACGGATCCGTTCAGATAATACAAATGTCTGCATCCGTTCAGAACGTTTGTATTATCTTTAACATAGCCTAGATGGATCTGTCTTGAACACCAGTGAAAGTCAATTGAGGACGGATCCGTTTTTTATTGTGTCATAGAAAACGGATCCGTCCCCATTGACTTACATTGTGTATCAGAACGGATCAGTTTGGCTTAGTTTCGTCAGGCGGACACCAAAACGCTGCAAGCAGCGCTTTGGTGTGCGCTTTCAAAGCAGAATGGAGACAGAACGGAGGCAAACTGATGCATTCTAAACGGATTCTTTTCAATTCAGAATTCTTTTCAATTGGACCGCTTGTGAGAGCCCTGAACGGATCTCACAAACGGAAAGTCAAAACACCAGTGTGAAAGTAGCTATATTAATGCAGCTCTATAATACATTCAATTTTACTGGAATTTTAATGCAGTAGTACAATGCAACTAAGTGCTATATTAAGGCATCAATATATTGTGTTCAATTTTACTGGTATTTTGTCACAGCAGTATAATGCAATTAATTACTATATTAAAACAGCAGCCTAAGGTAACTAATTGCTATATTAATGCAGCAGTATAGTATGTTTGATTTCACTGGTATTTTAAAACAGCGGCATAGTGAAACTGCTATATTCATGCAGCTGTATAATACGTTCAATTTCACTGGTAACACAGCAGTACAATGCAATTAAGTGCTATATATATAGTTGTCTTATATCCAGGGGTTATGACCACCCTGCAATCCTTCAGGTGTTGATTTAACAAACATATGTTTAGAATCAAGAATACAATATAGAGGCCTCAGGCCTCTCGATGAATGTCCCTTAGTATTCCAGAGGTCAAAAACCTCCTTACACATTGATACCGTAATAGGGTCCTTAGTTTGGATGAGATGGCGAATACTGAGATACATGTAAAAATCTTTATGGGGAATAAGGTATTGTTCATGTAAGGATGAGAACTGTTTAAACTGAGAGGTATCAAAAAGGAATGCTACTGAAAAAAGTCCATTAGATACCCATGTTGTTAAATCTATATCAGGGATGAAGAAGTTCAGTGCCTCCAATGGGGCGTATGATCGAAGGGAAAATTGAGCTTTGGGAGCCTTGGAGTGGAAAGTCCTCAATAGTGAAATTGAGGTGGAAATGAAGGAAGGGAAGCTTGGAAGGGTTCCAAGAGAGAGTGATGGGTCGAGGGCGGCTATTAGTAAGGCCTTTAAGTTGTGTCCAGAAGAGACAGCCGTCTCTATGTGTATCCAGTGATGTTGTAAATCCCCGCCCCAACATTCTTTCAGGAAGCTCAAGTGGGTGGCAAGGTAGTAATCATAGATATTTGGGAGGCCTAGGCCTCTAGCTTTCCTATATTTGTTCAACAATCTATAGGCTATACGCAGACATCTGGGAGTCCATGTAAATGTATTAATGCAGGCGAAAAAAGAAGGCGGTAGGGAAATGGGGACTGTCTTGAATGTGTTTAAGATTTTTGGAATAGTTAACATCTGGAATGTCGCTATGCGGCCCACCCAAGATACTTCCTGCTTGCTGTATTGGAGCAAATCCCTCTCCATTACCTCAAGCAAAGGAAGATGATTAAGGCGATACAGGAGATTAATCTTATTGGTGACATTTGTGCCTAAATATTGAACATTCTCCATTTGCCAGTCTAGTTTAAATCTTAAATGTAAGTTCAGCAAGGAGGAAGTTTGTATTTTGATAGATAGGGCCTGTGACTCCTTCTCATTGACTTTGTAAAAGGAGTATTTGCCAAATTGGTGGATAATCTTAATTACCGCAGGCAATAAATGTTTGGGAGGACTGAGAGTCAGTATAATGTCTGCGTATAATGAAAGTTTATGCTCTCTCCAACCAATATTGACTCCCTTTACTTGGTCGGAAAGGCGAATGGCTTGTGCTAGGGGTTCTATGGACAGGATAAATATGAGAGGGAAGAGGGGTCATCCCTGTCAGGTGCCATTGGTGATTGTGGATGTTGATGGCAGAATATCATTAACATATACTCCTGCTAAGGGGTTGCTATACAAGGCTTTTGCCACTCCCAGGAAGGGGCCACTCCCAGATTCCCATTATTTGTAGTACAGAGAAGGCAAACGTTCAATTAATGCGGTCGAATGCCTTCTCGGCGTCTAGAGTAACTAATACCTCTTCTAGGCCAGTCCTCTCATTATAGTCAACTATGTTCATGACCCTCCTGGTGTTACCGATAATTTGCCTGCCCTTAATAAATCCTGATTGGTCACAGTCTATTAAAGTGGGTTACATAGAGGCTAGGGATGAGCGAACCCGGTGAAGTTTAATGGGGACCCGAACTTTACTTTATTATTTTCCGTTATAACATGTTTATAAGGAAAATAATAGCATTCTTAAGACAGAATGCTAAATAAAATGGACATTGAGGGGTTAAAAAAAAACCTCACCTCATCCACTTGATTGTGCAACCTTGATCGCACACGTCTTCTTTCTTCAGGACCTGCAAAAGAACCTGCGGTGACATCACTGCGCTCATCACTGCACTCATCATCTTCATTCTATCTTCATTCAGCAGGACCTGCGGTGACGTCACCGCAGGTCCTTTTGCAGGTCCTGAACAAAGAAGATGTGCGCGATCAAGGCTGCGTGATCAAGTGGATGAGGTGTTTTTTTTATTTATTAATTTTTAACCCCTCAATGTACATTTTATTTAGCATTCTGTCTTAAGAATGCTATTTTTTTCCGATATAACCATGTTATAACGGAAAATAATAAAATCACCCAAACCCCGAACCCGAACTTGGGGCCAAATGAGTAGGTCCGTGTTTAGCAAAGAAATAGGCCTAAAGTTTTGTGGAATATCTGGTGGTTTCCCTGGTTTCGGGATGGTGACTATAACCGCAGAGAGCATCTCAGTTGGGAAAGTCCACTAGAGAAACCCTTCTGTAGTGCTTCTTGCAGAGAGGAGGGTTCTATAGAAGGTTTTATAGTAACAATTCGATAGACCATCAGGTCCAGGGGCTTTCTGATTAGGAAGGGAATCTATAACTTTCTGAAGCTCTGTTTCAGTGAGAGGAGCACTCAATAGTTCTAAAAGGTATTGATATCTGCTGGGAAGCTGTGAGAAGAACCAGGGGATGGGTAGTATTCCATAAAGCTATCTGCTATGCCCTGGGGATCCATGATCTTGGAATTATCTTTAGGTGACTGTAATCTACCCACTTTGTTTTGTAATATCTATAGCTTTAACTTTTTGAAAAGGCAGTCTTTAAGCTGGAGTCTGAGATTCTTTAAGTGGTCTGTATATAAAGGAGTGATCTTATTCGTATTCTTACTCTCCAGGTACCTTATAGAGGTCAACAATTCTGAGATCCTCTTGTCCCTAGCCCTCTTTGTCAAATGACCTAACTTAATAAATACTCCTCTGATAAACGCCTTGTGGGCAGACCAGAGTGTAAATGGGCATGATACAGACCCCACATTATGTTGGAAGTACTAGCGTAGTGCTGATTTTAGGTCTGCCTTATATGTTGGGTGTGACATCAGAAATGTATTGTTGTGCCAAAGGATGGGGTGTGGGGATGCATGGGTCTCCTGATGATAATGTGATTGCCACTTTAATCAATCCTATGGTAGCTTCCGAAACCAATGGTAGGGACCTGGAGTGCAAGAACAGGTCTATGCGGGAATAAGAATGATGTGCAGCAGAGAAAAAGGTGTAATCCCTTTTTACTGTAGGTGGTGGATTCGCCACACATCAAACAGTTCCTATGAATGGGCCCATTGCTGGAGGGAGAGATTTGAATACCTTGGAGGGGATGAGGAGTCTAGATCTGGATTAGAGGTTAGGTTAAAGTTGCCACAGAAAAACAAGTGTCCTTGCTTCACTTTGTTAACTTTCCTAGAAAGTTTTTTCAGAGAACCTAACTGGTGAGAGTTAGGAGCATATATTGCCACAATAGTACAGCGAACATTATTGTCACTGCCGGCCCTTTGAGAGATCTGAGGAGATCAGATAGACTTGCTGAACATGAGTCTATCTGACAGGTTCTAGGTGTTTCCTTTCAGTTTGCTGTTGTGGGCGGGATCCCACCTCTCCACAGGTTCGGATCGTTTGCTGGTTAGAGACTCTATTTTAGTCTGCCTCTGACTTCTCACCATGCGGTTGATATTTCCTTCTGGAGTTCCTGCTGGTTGTTTGTGGATCCCTTGTTTCATACTCTTACCAAGCTAAGTTCCCCTTTTGCTCTGTGTTGTTTGTGTCAGTGTAGGTCTCAAGGAGACACTAGATCCTTCACTGTGGTAGGTACCAGCAGTCTCATTCCCCGTTCCCTAATCTAGGGTTTGCTACAGTATTAGCAGGGTCTAAGTACGTGTCTATGTGTTCGTCCACCATCAGGGCTTACACATACTGTCAGGAGTCAGGAAGAGACTCAGGGATTGCTAGGAGGTAACCATCTCTCCCTTACTAGCTTCTAGGCCTAGACTGTTATCCTATGCTGTCTGTTTATCTGTTGTACCTGTTATCCACATTACCCCGTGACAATTATTGATGGAGCAGACCTGGAGAATATACCTGCCCGCTTCGTCAATGATGCTTGAGATGAGGGTGAAGGCAATTGTATCTCCAAAGACTAAAAGCACCCCTCTCTGTTTTTTAGCATAATGTGATTGGATAATAATTGGGAATTTGGGGTGGTGGATTCTGTGACTATCCTTTGCTATTATGTGAGATTCCTGGGCTCATAATATATCACATTTGAGGTCTAGGGACTCCTTCCATAAAAAGGATTTTTTCGGAGGACTGTTAAGGCCTCTTACATTATGTGAAATAATCTTAAGAACCACTGGAAACAGGAAAAAGCTTAACCTTACATAATCCAACTTGTCAAAGAGAGTGTTCTTTGCCCACGTGGAGGCATAGTTGTCCCTTCGGTATCTCCAGAAGCCATCATGCAGCTGAGGGGGAATGGAAAGGAACTGATAAGTAAAAATAAAATGAAAAAAAAAAAAAAAAAGGCATACAAAACCAACATAAACAATGAAACCTAAGCAGCACAGTTGGCTGCTACAAATTCTTGGGTAAAGTCAACACTGTGTTGCCAAGGAACATATCAGAGTTTCCAGTCTTCTGAGTGGATCAGCTACGAACACCCAAATTGAAGGGTCATACAGTCTTCAGTGTTTAGTGCCTGTCCCGGATTCCACCAGATGCCATTCTTGGGGAGGTATTGAGGATCCGGAGCTCTGTCTTTTTGGTAGTCAGCAATGTCAATATTACAGGAGGATAGGAGTGCTTTGCCCGATTCCACAGAGCTGATGACATGCAGGGATCCATCTTTGTTGATTAATAACTTAACCGGGGACCCCCATCGGTAAGCGATTTTATGATCCCGCAGATCTAGTGTGATTGACGCCAGCTGACGACGTTGTTTCAATGTGACAGCAGAGTGGTCAGTGAATAGTTTAATAGGTTGGTATGGAGCCAGAAGGGTTCCCCTCTTCCTGGACGCCTCCAGCACTTGCTCTTTTATATGAAAGAAATGGATCCTCTCCAGGACTTCTCTGGGTACAGTAGCAGAAAGATGGCTTGGTCTTGGCACTCTCTGGGCCCTGTCAATGATCACATCTTGAGCAGCAAAGGATGGCAAAAGGGCCTGGAAGAGTGAACAGAGGTATTGTTTGAGTTCCCCATTAGGGATTTTCTCAGGAATGCCCCGAAATTTGATGTTATTCCTGCGGGACCTGTCCTCAAGGTCGTAAAGTTTGGCTTTTATTCTCTCCAGTTCTTCAGAGAGATCATTGTGGGCATCAATCAGATTATTGTGAGAGGATGCGTACTCCCCCATCTTTTTCTCAATGTGGGATACCCTGGGGAGAAGGCCCTGAATAATAGACTGAATAGGGGATATCAAGGATTGCAAGTCAGCATGGAGGGATTTGCTTACTTCTAATAATATTTCTTTAAGCAGGGGTTCAGAGGCAAGTTGATTAGAAGTCTGGAATTGTTCCAGATTTGGCGCCGAGTGGGGAGGATCTGGGGAAACAGGCCATTTACTCACCCTCTGAGGAGAGTTGGAGGACTCCTGGACCCGCAGTCTTTGCTTCTCTGGGCTGCTGGTGGAAGATAAAGATGGCCCCTGCCACGCGGGAGAGCACACTGTGGAGATGTTTTCCTGTCCACCAGGGTGAGGTTTGCCTTGTTTGGGGTTTGGGGTTTCCCATCAGTGGTCAGCGGGGATGAGATCAGTTCTGTACCTTGCTCCTTAGCAGGAGAGGCTGGCGTAGAAACCGCAGTTGGGGATGCATTGTTTGGTGGGGAAACTGAGCCCTGGGAACCGGACAGGGACGCCGGGGATGGAGGGCCTGTTTCCTCTCTCGGTCTTTCCCAGTCGAAATAAAAGTTCATTTTGCTCTGCTGCTGCCGGGTTCTCTTCCCCCTGGTCATCATGCGGAGAGGTGATATAATTTGCCGCTTTAATCTTCCCTTGTGAAGACTGGAGGCAGATTTTATGTCACTGGGTGCTGGAGCTCACTCTTCAAGCGGCCATTAGCCTTGGCTGCCAAGCCACGATCCCCCGGGTTATAGTCATTTAATGCCCAAGTCTGCCCCTGAGCTCATATTCCCCTTCATGTCCTAGCTTTCACTCACCCAGAAACTACGGTAGACAATCTATTAAGGGCCAGTGTCATTCACTTCACTGCCTTCCTTCCTTTCGCAGCGGTGCACGGCTGGGTGTGAGTAAGCTGAGTATGCTGAGCGGTGGATGTGTCGGAGCAGCAGTCCCCGCCATCGCTCACCACAAATTAGCGCACCATGCAGGGCAGCAGAGGAAAAGGAGAATAGCTCTTATCCTCTCTCGTCGGCTATAGAGTAACAACGGGCAGGCTGGCGACATTCAGCTTCACTGACTGCTTCAATGTAGCCGCCTGCCCCACACTTCAAGGTCCAGGCTAACATAAACAATGTGCCAGCAACAATGATTTTTGGCACATTGGCTTTATAACACTCACTGACTTTTCCCCCCACTTTGGGGGAAAAAAGTGTGTCTTATAAATCGAAAAATACAGTAGGTCACAACTTCTGTTCATGTTTGCCGCACTATTGGGCTGGGTACCGTATTACAGCCCCAACTCTCATTTGAGAGCCTTAAGAGATAATATTTGTTGTATGGGGAGGGGATGCCTCTGTGTAGTGTCCGTAACGCATTATTGCAAGGAGTCGCAAACTGTGATCTGTTGCAGGGTAGTGCTAGTTTCAGGAGGGCTGTTTATTATTTTTCACTAAGTAATATGTGGACCGTAGAACTCATCTCATGGAACATCCAAGGAGTGCGTGATGTTACTAAAAGATTTGCTCTATTTATTATCTCAGGAAATTGCCACTGTCGATAGTTGGGTTGCAGGAGACTCACATGACTTCTGACACTGAGATGGCTTCACAAGACGTGGATGGGATGGGAATACCATTCCGTATATGTTCTGCATATTCTTGGGGGGTCAAGGACGGGTGTTATGTGGCGGTGCATTGTGCATTATTCAACTTAGAATGTGTAATTATAGTGGTATACATATTTCCGCCATTTTCGAGCTTGGTGCTTAACTCGGCCTTGAAGTTTACTGAGGAATGTTCACACTTGCCCCCTTTTTTTTTTTTTACTTTTAACTCTTTTATTGAGCAATATCATAGAATACAGAGACAGAGATTTATATCAATGGTAAAGTCAACAAGTCTCCAAATATTACAATGTGCATTTCTTCAATAAAGGGATGGAAAACAACAGGTCGCATATTAAATGGAAATAAAAGGCAAGTGATATGCATTCAAGTAGTTAAATCCAAGATACCTTATACAAGAGTCTGAGGCAGATTAGGTGTATTATCACCAGTAGCTGCGTCCCAGTATAATATAGTAGAGACAAGTGAGGTTAATAACCTTATGAATAAACCTTTCAGGCCTCAAGGGGGGTTTAATCCCCCGAGAGCTTTAGGTCTTATATCCTCTAAAGGACTTCCAGTCCTTCCATGTCCTGTCAAAAGTATGGTGTGATCTCGTCTCCCAGGAGGATATCTCCTCAAGCCTGTATATCTGATCGATCTTAAGGAATATTTGTTCCGGAGATGGGACTTCAGGAGAAAGCCTCAGGGTTGGGATCAGGAGTTTGGCCGCACTTAATAGATATTTAAACAGCTTTAAGTTAGGTGTAGAGAGATCTCTAGGGAAAAGATTTAGAAGGGCAGTTTCGGGAGAAGCAGGGTAATTGGTTCCACAGATCTGGTTTCCATGTTTGAAGATATCTTTCCACCAGTGAAGTATTATAGGGTAACTCCACCAGATATGGAAGTATGTACCTCTATCTTTAGAGCATCTCCAGCACACATCCGACGCCGAAGCAGAGTATAAGCATGTTTTGTCAGGGGTTTTGTACCACCTTGAGATTATTTTGTATCCGTTCTCTTGGATCTTCACACATCTAGATGCAATATGGGGGGAAATATATATACTCAGAATTTCATCCCTATGAAACGATTTGTGTAGATCCTTTTCCCATAGGAGGATACAAGCAGGAACTAGTGAGAATGGGGGGTCTCTTAGTTTTTTATAGAGCTGAGAAATAATTTTAGGTGGTGAATGGGTTTAGGAGATAAGGCTCTCAAACCATGTGAGGGGTCTAAGAAGAGTGTTTAGTCTACCATGTTGGGACATATATGCTCTGAGAAAATAAATCAAATTATAGCGTGATGGGGCCACATCTAGAAGTTTATGCATTTCGTCTATGGAAATAAGAGAATTCTCCTGATAAAGATCTATGATCCTAACTTTTGACAATTTAACCTTAGGTGGGATACTATCTCGTAAGGCCTGAGGGGCCAAGTCGAATATATCCTTTACATCGAGTGTTGGGGATGGAAGAGGAATCCCAAAGTAGGAACTCTGCAGGGTGTTCCATGCTTGGAAAGTTGCTTTCATGACAGGAGATATGTTACAACGGGGAGGGAGAAAAGACAATTTGCCCAGCAAGAAAGCTGTGAATGGAGATCCAAGTAAAGATTGCTCAATTGCAACCCACGATTTATGAGGGGGACATCTCAGCCAATCCACTGCTCTTGCCAGAAGGACCGCTCTACCGTATGAAATGCCCGTGGAAATTATGAGTGATTTGTTATGGTTGATTTTAAGGTTGGAGTGGGAGCCGAAATTTTCTATATGTTTATAGATCTTAGGGAGTGCTGTGGTTCGGTTGTGAACCATTATTAGCATATTGTCCGCAAATGCGGCTATTTTGTGTTGCCGGTCACCTAAGGCTATCTCCTGGATATCACCGTCTAATCTAATAATTTGCAGTAGGGGTTCTAAGGTTAAAACAAAGAGGAGGGGCGATAAGGGGCATCCTTGTCGTGTTCCGTTACTTATTTGGAAGGGGGCTGACAAGGTGTCATTAACTGTTATGGAGGCCGATGCATTTAAATACATAGCATGAACTGCTTGGATAAAGGGACTGGGAAAATTGTTAGAACGTAAGACTGAGAACATAAAGGACCAGCTCACCCTATCGAAGGCCTTCTCAGCATCTGTGCTGAGAAGGACCAGGGGTAGAGAACGCTTATTAACAAAGTGAAGGATGTTGAGTACCCTGGCTGTGTTATCCTTTCCTTTCTTGTTCTTGATCAAACCTACTTGGTCCCTATGGATCAGGGTCAGAAGGATTTTGGCTAATCTATTGGCCAACAATTTTGCTAAAAGCTTTAGGTCTATGTTGAGAAGAGAGATGGGCCTAAAATTGGAACAAAGAGTGTGGTCTTTGCCTTCCTTTGGGATCACTGTGATGTGGGCTCTGGTCATATCTCTGGTAAGTGGAACACCCTGCAGAGTTGCATTAAAAATAGGCAGTAAGTGGGGAATTAATATATATTTTCTGTTGTGAGTGCAGATAATATTTTGCAGATGAAGCATTTAGGAGATTTTTAAGAGAGGCCCGGCAGGCAGAGAGCTCTGTTAAGTGAGATTGAAGTAAGGAGCTTTTGTGAGTGCTTTCTAGAGATCTTATTTTCTCATGTAAATCGTCAATCTGTTTCAATCTCTCTTTTTTAATATGGGCTCCCAGACTTATGCAATGACTTCGGATGAAAGCCTTGTGGGCGCCCCGAATTATATGTGGTGTAACGTCAGAGGTGCAATTGGTGGTGAAATAGTTCTCCAGGAGGATTTTCAGACGGACTTTAGTGTCTAGGAGGCCTAAGAGTTGTTCGTTAAGGCACCAGTTCCTAATAGGACGAAGGTTTGGTGGGGTCAATAAGGTTAGAAATATTGGGGCATGATCTGAAATGGTGATAGATCCTATTTCCGCTTCGGAGCAGTACTGGAGATGCTCCTTAGACACAAATACATGGTCTAGGCGCTGATATGATCCGTGCACCTGGGAGAAGAAGGTATAGTCCCTCACATCAGGGTGGAGAGTGCGCCAAGCATCTACTAGGTACTTCCTGGCTAGGTTATTTAACAGAGATCTAAGGGCTTTTTGAGACTGGGCTGATTTTTGTGAGGAAGAATCCAGGAATGGATTCAGGATTAAATTGAAATCTCCTCCAAGGATAGTAATTCCTTCCCTGAAAGATCCCGCTATCTGCAATACATCTATCAGCCAACGTGTTTGATTAGTGTTAGGAGCGTATATATTTATAAAGGTGAACAGATGCTGACCTATTGTGCCTTTTATCATGATATATCTACTGTCTGGATCACAGATTTAGTCTACTAGAAGGAAAGGGATTTTTTTTTTGAAAACCTATACTAACACCCTTTGAATTAGATGTGTGGGAGCCACTGTGGAACCAATTGGGGAATACGGAAAAGGAGAGATTGGGAAAATTATTTATTTTAAAATGAGTCTCCTGAAGAAAGGCAATATTTGCTTTGTCCCTCTTCAGGATCCCAAAAATGTGGCTCCTCTTTGAAGGAGAGTTACATCCCCTTACGTTAAATGAGGCTACTTTAAGGGCCATCATGGGGATTTCTAGTGGCAATGGTAAGCTGAGTTAACACCCTTATGACATAGACATGTAAGGAGAGTTTTAGACAACACTTACTCTTGCAAGTCGCTGGTACCGGAGAAGAACCTTCCACCTCAGACGAAGACCAGATGACCTGTTGAAGGACCATGAAAAAAGAAACATAAGAAAAACATAATAAACAGGGGTAACTTGAGAACAAGGGTGAATAGGCAGCATGTTGATGCCAAAAGAGAACTGGAGGGGGAAAATGGTTTGTCACCAGTAAGTAACGACAACACTACAAGAAGAGTAGGTAATTAGGCATAATTTGGCATGTAAAAGGCGAAAATTACTTAAGTAAGGGCCTTGGACGTATAAGTATGGGTCTGTAAGAAAATAAGTAGAAAGTAGAAAGACACGGGTGGGGAGGAGGGGGAGGGGGGATTAAGAGGGGGAGGGGGGATTGAGAGGGACAGGGGGGGATTGTCTGGGGATGGGAAGGAGTGAGAATGAAAAGGAAATGGAGAGGGTGGAATGCTAAAGCTATTCTCCTTTTGAGGTAAGTTAGGGCAAAGGAAAAAAATATCAGGCCGGGATGGCATATGAAGGAAGGTATGTTATATTAGGCCCAGGGGAGTAAGGGATATATCTGTTTCCTACATGGGCATTTAGGGCAAGAAGAATATACAGACTTCTGCAAGATAGTTCTGAAGATGGTTGTCCCTTATGCGGCAACATGCAGTAGTTGAGTGAGTTGTTTCGAGGGCGTCCTTCACGGCTCTGGAGTCGTCCGCAGGAAGATATGGATGAAAATATTCTGAAGATCTTATTGGAGGCTCAGCGATCCTCAGAGGTAATGCGCCTTGGGGTAAGAGGTTGATTCCTTCGTTTTTGACGGCGGGACCTTGGGGTGTCTCTGGATTCAAAGGGGGTATTTTTGGGTATCTCCGGCAGCATCGTTAGATCCTGAACCAAGTCCCAATCTTCTATAACTAGAGGTGGAATGTCCAGTAAGTCATATATTGGGCCCAGGTCAGAGTGGGCTTTGATGTTAATTCTTCTGCCGTTGATCGAAAAAGACAATCCGAACGGAAAGTTCCATCTATATAACATTTTGCGATTTCTAAGCCAGTCCGTTAAAGGTTTTAGAGCTTTCCTTTTTAGGAGGGTGATAGGGGCCAGATCTTGAAAAACGGTAATGGCCACTCCGTTGAACTTCACTCCTTCAGGTCTACGAGCTTTATTTAGGACAGCTTCCTTGTTCTGAAAGTGTAGGAAGCGGCATATGATGTCCCTGGGGGGATCATTGGCGCTCGGCTTCGGGCGAAGAGCGAGATGGGCCCTTTCGATAATTAATGGATCGGGGCATTCTGGGCCTAAGAGATCTGAACAAATGGCTCTGACAATGTCCGAAATTTCACGCGGGGAGTCTGACTCAGGAACACCTCTGAACCTTAGGTTATTTCTCCTACCGCGGTTTTCTTGATCCTCTAGGGCATTGTAAACTGCGTTGAGGTGGGTCTGGCATTTCTGTATGCTTGAGGAAGATGCAGCTTGAAAATCTAGCATGGCGGCTTGCGTCTCCTCTAAGGCTTCAACCCTGCCTCCCACGTGTCTAATGTCCTCTCTCAGAGAAGAGATCTCACCTACCAGTGGATCCATTGCTTTCTGGAGGGCCAGGTCCAGGTACTTCCTAGAAATCGGAAGATATTTGCGGCTTTTAGCACCATCGGTGTCGTTTGTGTCCTCTTGTGCGTCCTGTGGATCCTGTTCTTCAGTCTCCCTGCAGGGGACCGGCGCCATCTTTGGCTCCTTAGCCACACATATAGCGGCTGCTTTTTTGATAAATCGGTCCATATCTCCGCTGTTTGTAGAGGTTTTCTGGTGCTTGGACGAGTCCCCGGTCCTTTGCTGACCGATTTTGCCCATTCTTTAGTCCGAAATCTGAAATAAGCTGATGTAAAGCGGCGTCTTCCTCACAGAGCTCAGATACAGACGTCCATGTCGGTCTGGCGCTAGCTCCGCCCCCACACTTGCCCCTTTTGATTATGGGTGATTTTAATAATTACTTAGATGTAGCGCTTGACAATCTCCACTGCAAGTCACTTTACAGCTGGGGAGGGCCGCTTGTAGGGGCCCCAGACTATGGCGACTAAATCCATTTTGGTTGAAAATTATAGACCTAAGCAAGATCAGGAGGCAGTTGGAGGAGTTTTACCACTTTAATGAAGGGTCTGCTTCTGTGGGAATAGTTTGGGACTCCATGAAGGCGTTTATGAAAGGTATTCTTAGCAAAAGTATAAACGTTGTTAAAATCTGCACCCAAACACTGGGGGAGGAGCTGCAGAATCAATTAACTTTAAGGAAGGCGTCATATATTGCAGATTGGCCACATTGGGAGCATGGAAGGCAGCGCAGGATGCCCTTAACTAACACACATTGGATAAAGCTTATAATAAGCATCTCTTTCTGAAGCAACAATATTATAAAGAGGGAGAGAAGGCTGGACATCGACTGGCGACTATAGCAAGGGCCCAGCAGGGATCCTCATATGTACCATGCATAAGGGATCCTCATATGTACCATGCATAAGGGATCCTCATATGTACCATGCATATAAACTCCAGGGGGAGATATGGTGGACGACACACCTGGCATCTTAGAAGTGTTTAAAAGGTTCTATGAAACGCTATACAGTAGTAGAGTCTCATATATACGGAAAGTGAGCTGGAGGAATACCTGGATAGGGTGAGATTGCTGACACTAGCTGCAAAGGAGAAAGATTGTCTGGAATCCCCTATCACTCTAGAAGAATTGCAACAGGCAGTAAGTGTGATGCCTAATGAGAAGGCCCCAGGTCCAGAAGGGTTCCCTATGGAAATATAAAAGGAATTTGGGGAGACAATGCTGCCTAAACTGTTAGAGGTATACAATCAGGCTTATGAAGTGGGTAAGTTACCCCAATCTATGTATGCAGCTACGATTGTGGTTTTACCCAAACCAGACAAGCATCTCACACTGCAGCAAAAAAGTCCAAATGGATCCAGCGAGTAAAATCAATAATTCTTTATTTCTTAATTTAAAAAAAAAGTATAAACAAGTAATCCTCCTCCATAAAATTAGATTTTATGCAGGAGGATTACTTGTTTATGCATTTTTTAAATAAAGAAACAAAGAATCATTGATTTTACTCGCTGGATCCATTTGGACTTTTTTGCTGCATCTATGTTGGGTGTGAACACAGACAGGATCCGTGCAGAGCAGGTCAGAGCACCTTTACCACTTGAGAGCTGGACTTTCTTCTATCTTGAAGGATCTCACACTGCCTGAATCCTACCAGCCGATCTCTCTACTCCAGTCAGACATTAAGATATAAGCCAAAGTGCTAGCAATTCGGTTGTCTCGGGTTGTCACAACAGTTGTGCATCCTGATGAATCTGGATTCATGCCAACGAAATTCACTGATATCAATCCGAATTTCAGGAAAAATTTGATTTGCACCAAATGCGAATTTCCTCACGCTTCATGGTAACGAATCACATTTTTTCCTAAAATAAATGCTGCACATGTGAGGACATGGAGCAAGGTACTCTGGGAACGTGGGATCACCCATAATACCATGCTTGCAGCCAATCAGTAGCCAGCCAGCCCTGTGATGTCACAGCCCTATAAATAGCCTCAGGCATCTTGGATTCTGCCATTTTCTAGTGTACTTAGTGCAGGGAGAGACGTCAGCAGGCGCTAGGGACAGTGCTAGGAAAGACTTCATTGTGCTTAAAAAAATGATTTACAAGTTCAGGGAAAGATTATTCAAGGTGTAGGGAGAGGATAGGGAGGAATCATTCCTCAGCATTTATGGAGAACAGGGTTCAGTAGGGGAGGTTACAGCCTGGGTAATAGGAACAATCCTATTACACCTTGCTGCACTGACTGGGGACCCAAATTGCCATTATACAGCTCTGTAATTCCAGCAAACCGTTCTTGTTATTGCCTTTGTGCGATGCAGTTATATGTTCTAAAGCATTTTTTGGCTTGTATTAGTGGAAAAAAAGGCCTCATTAGATGTTGTGTGGTGAAGTGCGAAAATTACAGCCCTTTTTGGTGTGTATTAGTGGCAAAAAAAATAAAAATATTTGCCGCTCAGCGGTGCAGTTATATGTTCTGAAGCCCTTTTTGTCGTGTATTAGTGGCAAAAGAAAAATATATTTGCCGTTCAGCAGTGCAGTTATACGTTCTAAAGCCTTTTGTGGAGAGTATAAGTGGAAAAAAGAAAAATATATTTGCCGTTCAGCGGTGCAGTTAATGTATATGTTCTAAAGTCTTTTGTGTCGTGTATAAGTGGAAAAAAATAAAGGCCTATTTGCCGTTCTGTGGTGCAGTTATATATTCTAAAGCCTTTTGTGGAGTGTATAAGAGGAAAAAAGAAAAATATATTTTCCGTTCAGCGGTGCAGTTATATGTTCTAAAGCCTTTTGTGTCGTGTATAAGTGGAAAAAAATAAGGGCATATTTGCCGTTCAGCGATGCAGTTATATATTCTAAAGCCATTTGTGTCGTGTTTAAGTGGAAAAAAGAAATATATATTTGCCGTTCAGCGGTGCAGTTATATGTTCTAAAGCCTTTTGTGTCGTGTATAAGTGGGAAAAAATAAGGGCCTATTTGCCGTTCAGTGGTGCAGTTATATGTTCTAATGCTTTTTGTGTTGTGCATAAGTGGAAAAAAAGGGCCTATTTTGCATTCAGTGGTGCAGTTATATTTTCTAAAGCCATTTTTGTTGTGTATTAGTGGCAAAAGAAAAATATATTTGCAGTTCAGTGATTTAGCTATATGTTCTAAAGCCCTTTTTTGTGTGTATCAGTGGCACAAAAAAAGTATTTGCCGTTGTGTGGTGAAGTGAGAAAATTACAGCCCTTTTTGGTGTGTATTAGTGAAAAAAAGGGCTTATTAGCCGTTGTATGTCAGACAGAGAAGTGCCAGGCCCTGCACAGGGGAGTGTCAGAGGCCTAAATGTTTCTGGCGCAGGCACAGGTCGCAGCAGGTTAAGGGGGCGTGGCAGCAGGAGTCGCAGTGAGAGGCTTTAGCTCCCGGGGCCATCTAGCGGTCGTGTCTTGACCAGCATCCCAGGGGATCTTGAATGGTTGACTCGGTCATCTCTGTTTTGAATCCAATCCTGTTTTTTTTGCCATTAGCAATACTGATGGATTACTGACCAAATGCTGACCGAGTGAAGGCGGAAGCTCCACAGACAGGATCCGTTTTTTGGGGATTATTGTTCTGACGGATCAGAGGAAGGGCAAAATAATCTGTGACGTCAACACAAACTCACTGCTGACACCCTCTCCACTCTGTCGGGGCACTCTACTTGTATAAGCATTTAATGAGACAGGTTCTGTAGACATCTACAGGGAGTGCAGAATTATTAGGCAAGTTGTATTTTTGAGGATTAATTTTATTATTGAACAACAACCATGTTCTCAATGAACCCAAAAATCTCATTAATATCAAAGCTGAATATTTTTGGAAGTAGATTTTAGTTTGTTTTTAGTTTTAGCTATTTTAGGGGATATCTGTGTGTGCAGGTGACTATTACTGTGCATAATTATTAGGCAACTTAACAAAAAACAAATATATACCCATTTCAATTATTTATTTTTACCAGTGAAACCAATATAACATCTCAACATTCACAAATATACATTTCTGACATTCAAAAACAAAACAAAAACAAATCAGTGACCAATATAGCCACCTTTATTTGCAAGGACACTCAAAAGCCTGCCATCTATGGATTCTGTCAGTGTTTTGATCTGTTCACCATCAACATTGCGTGCAGCAGCAACCACAGCCTCCCAGACACTGTTCAGAGAAGTGTACTGTTTTCCCTCCTTGTAAATCTCACATTTGATGATGGACCACAGGTTCTCAATGGGGTTCAGATCAGGTGAACAAGGAGGCCATGTCATTAGATTTTCTTCTTTTATACCCTTTCTTGCCAGCCACGCTGTGGAGTACTTGGACGCGTGTGATGGAGCATTGTCCTGCATGAAAATCATGTTTTTCTTGAAGGATGCAGACTTCTTCCTGTACCACTGCTTGAAGAAGGTGTCTTCCAGAAACTGGCAGTAGGACTGGGAGTTGAGCTTGACTCCATCCTCAACCCGAAAAGGCCCCACAAGCTCATCTTTGATGATACCAGCCCAAACCAGTACTCCACCTCCACCTTGCTGGCGTCTGAGTCGGACTGGAGCTCTCTGCCCTTTACCAATCCAGCCACAGGCCCATCCATCTGGCCCATCAAGACTCACTCTCATTTCATCAGTCCATAAAACCTTAGAAAAATCAGTCTTGAGATATTTCTTGGCCCAGTCTTGACGTTTCAGCTTGTGTGTCTTGTTCAGTGGTGGTCGTCTTTCAGCCTTTCTTACCTTGGCCATGTCTCTGAGTATTGCACACCTTGTGCTTTTGGGCACTCCAGTGATGTTGCAGCTCTGAAATATGGCCAAACTGGTGGCAAGTGGCATCTTGGCAGCTGCACGCTTGACTTTTCTCAGTTCATGGGCAGTTATTTTGCGCCTTGGTTTTTCCACACGCTTCTTGCGACCCTGTTGACTATTTTGAATGAAACGCTTGATTGTTCGATGATCACGCTTCAGAAGCTTTGCAATTTTAAGAGTGCTGCATCCCTCTGCAAGATATCTCACTATTTTTGACTTTTCTGAGCCTGTCAAGTCCTTCTTTTGACCCATTTTGCCAAAGGAAAGGAAGTTGCCTAATAATTATGCACACCTAATATAGGGTGTTGATGTCATTAGACCACACCCCTTCTCATTACAGAGATGCACATCACCTAATATGCTTAATTGGTAGTAGGCTTTCGAGCCTATACAGCTTGGAGTAAGACAACATGCATAAAGAGGATGATGTGGTCAAAATACTCATTTGCCTAATAATTCTGCACGCAGTATATGTGGAATCAGCTGATGACGGTGTAAAAGGAGTGCGCTTCTTCTGGGCACTAAAATCAACCTGTAAGGCTGAGTTCATACTTGAGTTATTTGGTCAGTTTTGGCCCTGTGGCTGCCCAAATAAGTGAAGTATGCAGTGATTCTAAGAGCGACACCTGTCATCTGCATGTCATACTGACTCACAGTATTAGGGCTCTTGCACACGACTGTATGCCCTCTGAGTCACATGATCTTATGAGTGCGGGACAATAGCCTCGTAGGTGGCCCGACATGCCCAGCATCATTGTAATCTTTGATGCTCCTGTGCGCACAATCAAAGTTGCTCCGGGACATATAGCCCGCTCATGGACAGTATGTCTCGGAGGGCATACGGTCATGTGCCAGAGCCCTTATTTCACTACCACAGCTTTGGTTGCTACTGTAAGGCACAGTGTTCTACACCACTATAAAGGCTCTCTGCAGCCAGAAATAGCAGTTTTTTAACGCGATTCGCCGCATATAAATTCAGATCGAAGCAAACTTGTTCCAAAAATTTGGTGAACCGGCAGAATTGAATTTTTGAAAAATTTGCTCATCTCTAGTACTGGTATATTATATGAAGCCTTAAAGCAGTCCTCTAATTATACCATGTGATCTGCGCAAAGTGTGAATCCAGGAACTCCTAAAATGCTTAGTAAAAGATCTGGAAAAACAGGGCTTGGCAATTTTTTCATCCCCCTACCGCTACTCATTATTAGAGATGGCCTTGCGGTTCGCCCGATTTGCCGAACATGCGAACATATTGAGATATTCGCGCCCGCCATATTCTTTTACATTCTGAAGAACTTTGACCCATGACACATCCATCAGGTGGTACAGGACAGCCAATTGAGACGTTTCACCACATGGACATACCCCCTACCTTATAAATAAACCTGATATGGCCGCAATTTTACATTCAGTGTTTTGCCAGTGTAGGGAGAGGTTCCTGTGTGCAGCAGGGACAGGCTGTTAGGGACACCATACTTTTATAATGAGTCAAAAACACATAGATCTATATAGTGATCACCTGGAAGTCAGGGGCCTAGGGGCTAGGGGCTTACTAGAGCCATTTTTATATAGGGTAAGGTTCCGGACGGGGTTGCTCTAATCAGGGCGGGTGGTCTGTGGTTAGGCTATCAGGGCCAGAATAGCACCTCCCTGTAGGGCAATATCAGGGACAGTTATTTGCCCACCCTGTCCTTCAATACCACATCATCATCTAGCCCAGGGATAGATGTTTTTTTGCTTTCCCTCCGGGATTCATGGATGTGCACTGGAACCCCCCGGATCGTGGTAGGACATATGGTTTCTGATTTGGTGCTGCCGAGCACCTGATTTACTGCCGCCGAGCACTTGTTATTGCCTACCACATCTATGCTTTTTGCTTAACTTTAATAATTTAATATATTTTCATTTTGAGGGATATCTTTTCCATTCACACGTTCGCAAAATGGGTCCGCATCCGTTACGCAATTTTTCGGAACGAGTTCAGACCCATTCATTTTCAATGGGGCCAGAATGTACTGTCCGCATCCGCATTTGCGGATCAGCATCTGCATTTGCGGATCTGCATTTCCACATCCGTGCTTCCTTTTCCGCAAAAAAATAGAACATGTCCTATTCTTGTCCACAATTGCAGACAAGTTTAGGCATTTTCTATTATAGTGTCGGCGATGTGCGGTCTGCAAATTGCAGAATGCACATTGCCGGTGTCCATGTTTTGAGAATCCGCAAAGCATTTACGGACATGTGAATGGACCCTCATGCTAACATTATTAAAGGTTATGTTTTATCTTTATGTATATTCTAATGGATTGCCTTCCTTGTACAATGTTATCATATACTTTCTATGTTAGAAAGTATATTATAGTGCATTTGTATTGTGCGGCAGTTGTGTGCGGTTCTGCTGCGATACTGCAGGTATATAGAGGGACAAGCGTTATTGGAACAAATAATTTCTACTGGTGTGATATACCAGTCCCCCCAAAAAAAAACTGATTGAAGCGGGGTGTTAGATACCAATATACTTTCTTTATAGTGCATTTGGGTACTGTATAGTGCATTTGCGCATGCGCGTACGCGCAAATAATTTTGCCGATATTTTGCATTGAAAAAAATTATGAATGGAGATCGCAAATTCGAATAATACATGTGATATGTCACTGTCCATGTTGTGGGACTATTTGTGCACTTCTAGTAATTATTTCTTGGCTGCAAAATATGAGCTGAAGGTTTATCAGCTTCGCCTGCCATTAAAATGAATGGGATCCGCTGCAAACTTGCGGTTCGCGAACATTTGATCGTGTTCGCGCGATCACGTTCACAAACTGTCCCGGCAGATGTTCGTCCATCACTACTCATTATACCCTCTCTAAAAAGGGAGTACAAACTAGAGAGTGAAATGTGATTTTGCACCAAGACAATGATGTTGCAGGTGACTCTGATCAATAAGTTGATGCTATATGTACTGGAATGAAGCAAAGTGATGGTGAGCACTTCAGATGGTGGGCAAAACAGTGGGTTATCTTTTTGTGGATCACAATTACTACAAATGGACTTGCCTACAGTAGAAGAACACAACTTGTCTGATATCTTCAGACCTATTAATTGGTGTAACATTCAGCTGGTGGATTTGTTCTGCAGAGAGCCCCGGAGGAGCTGGAACAGAGTATGGGAGAGGTAGTGGTACTGATGAAGTGTTGTGTCACGGTGTACTCCCTCAGGCTGTCACTTCTCAGTGCAGTGGAAATGTAGTAAGAGGCCAGAATTAAATGTAACAAAGTCTTTTTACTTAGTGCAAGGGAGAACTTCAAATACATTCAGTAGCAGCAGATTTTGAGTGCAAATCTTCTTTGGCACCAGTAAGCATTAGGCTAGGTCTACACAACGACATGTGTCGCGCGGCAATATGTCGTGCAACACATAGGGCACAACTACACTGCAACATATGTTGCTTGACATTTTTTATAATGGTAGGCTATGTTGTTGCACTGCGACATGTGATATGCTGCGACTGCGACGCGACAGTCACAGAAAAATCCATCTTGAATGTTTTTTTTTGCGACTGTCGTGTCGCAGTCTCAGCATGTTGCAGTGCGACACCATAGACTATTATTATAAAAATTGTCACGCGACATTGGTGGGACAAATGTCGTCATGTAGACCTAGCCTTATGGAGGCAGGTTGGATGGTGGCAATTTAGCACTTTGATACTGGCCTTGTAACATTCTGGGTGATCGGTGTCTTGGTGTAGTCCCTCACCTTTCTGCAGTTTTGTTAATGTTGGTTGTGGCAGTTCATTCTACTGTCTAGTTTCTCAAGACATCACCTGAGGCTTGGAGTAAGCAGGTCTCTCAGTAGAATCCTATGTAGGAGCAGGAGCTCTACATTAAGTTTACCAAGACGGGAGGAACAGGGTGGTTAGACCTGTTCTTGTTATCCCTTGCAAGCCATATCTTAGCTGGAACAAATGGCGATCCGGTTCGTCGAATTTTTGAAAAAGTTTGGTTCAGACCAAACCGGAGGTGCTCCAATTGCCCTGAAACTTGGTATATAAACCCCTCTAGCCTCCTAGGACTCCTAATGTTTAGGAAAAACTTGTTATCTCTTTTCATTTATTTTTTTATCAGTTCCATCCCCCTAAGCTCTTGAAAGCAATTACTGCAATAGTAAATTATGTCTGAGTGACGGTGTTTACATACAGTACGTTTAGAAAATACACCTAGTCGGCACATGTCTCATGCATTTTAATATCCCAAAGCTTCCAAAAATTTACCAAATTTTGTTTAAACACACACAGTGTTATGAGATAAAAAATAAATAAAAAATTGACTTGAGGGAACGTGATGGTTGGCAAGTGGCATTAGTGGCATAATGCAGGCCACAGCTGAAGCAGTACAGAACATGATGGTATTTAGGCAGACAGACAGTCAGCAACAGTGCCAAAATAGGCCACCAGTAGCAAGGCAATGTTTAATCGCCTGAGCTGTGAGAAAAAGTGATTGATTCAGTAATGACATATGTATGCTGGTTAATTAAATTTAACTCCCCCCCCTTCCCCAAACTTTTTTTAAAATTTCAACCTTGTCGAAAATGCATACACATAAATGGATAATTGAGGCATTATTGGCATGATGCATGCTGCAGCAACAGCCATACAGAATTTGATGGTAGTTAGGCAGACAGACAGCAACAGTTTCAATGCGAGGTCTATTCAGCTGGAGGAGTATGAAAATCCTCATAAATCCTGACTTGGTTAATATTGACAAAACGGATGTTTTGGACACTGGCGGAGGACAACTTGGTCTGTTTGGCTGTCACCACTCGCCCGTGGCACTGAAAACCCTCTCCGAGATGACACTGGAGGCTGGGTAAGAAAAAATATAGAGAGCGTGCTATGCCATTTCAGGCCTCTGTTCTAATCTGCCTTCCCAGAAATCCATGGGGTGAGGGAACAGGCTATGCAACAGAGACTGGCAATAGTTTAGGTAGGCCTGAACCTGGGCATTGAGGCGGGAGCTGTCAGCTTGCTGTCCGGCCTGTGCCTGGCGCGGCACGTGGAAAAACTTCTCCATCGTGTTGAAGAGACTGAAATGGCTGCCGCTCGTTGCAGCGGGAAGGGGATAACTCTGCAGGGGGCTAGAGGGGGTTCTCTTGGGGATGTGGGTTGTCTGCCACAGAGTGGACCAGGAAAAGAAGGATAGATTTGTTCTGATTGGGAATGCTGGTCAGTTGTATTTTCCCAAAGGATCTGGTGATGCAGCTTCATGTGCTGCAATAGACCTTTGGTACCTATAATTGTGTTTGAATGGCCACAACTTATTTTAATCCTGCATATCTTGCACACCACTGTGGGTTTGTGTGCTTGTTTTATGGAGAAAATGCACCATACAAGTGTTGCTCGCACAGAGCTAAAGGCAGCCAAGCTGGGCTTAGCACTGATACATTTTAGGCCTAACCCACCCACAGCATCAGCGGCATCAACAGATCCCAAAGCAAGAGTGGCTCTGACTATTCTTTGGGAGGTATGTGGCCTCTGTCGCCACCACCCTTCTCCATTGATGTTGCCTCCTCCTGAGCACCCCGTTCTAGCTCCCAGGTACTGTCCGCACCCTCCCTGCCGCTTTTATCAGACTGTGAGATATCATGATAGGCTCCTGAGCAACTCTCCCCTGCTCTGCGTTTCCCCCATCTTCCACTGTCATTTCCCCCACCACCAATGCCATGGCTATAGGTGCCACCATTACCACCACAAACACAGGTGTGCATGGGGTCACCAGCCTCCTCATGAACAGGGAGACTCTCCTGACTATCTGCAGTAGGGCGTGGTGGGGTTTTCTTGCATCTTCTTAGGCAAAAGGAAGGTGCCCCTCTAGGAATGGGCAGTCAAGACTAAAAGGCCTCCACTGAAAGCCTTTTTGGGGGCTGCAAGTAGGGGGAACAGGAGGAACACTGTGACTCCTGGCTCCACGACATGGTGTCAGACTTTGAAGTCACCTCCATGTCCTTCTTCTGTGATGAAGAGGAATTAGCCATCCAATCCACAATCTCATCCTCTTTCTCCTCAACTATAATGTTGTGCCTTTCAGAAGCCAACAAGGACAACTGTGGCCTACTACTACTACTACTACTACTACTACAACTACTACAACTACTACAACAACTACAACAACTACAACTACAACAACAACTACAACTACAACAACTACAACTACAACTACTACAACTACTACATCCTGTTGGATAGTTGATGCTTCTACTACCAACATTTTTGGATCTCTGAGATGTTGTGCCGTACCCTGTTTATTAGTGTACTAAACAACTATATACCGTATGCTGCTTAATTAAATTAACCCCCTCCCAAAAAAAAAAAAAAATAATTATTGCAACTGTGTGGATAAATAAATGAACATTAATGGATGATTAAGGGCCAGGATTCATGCTCAATTTCACATTATCACTCACAGGTAGATTGCTGTTATACCTTCTGTATTAATGCCCTAATCATGTATATATGCTGCTTTATTAAATGGAACACCACAAAAAAGGATTTCTGTGAAAATGGGCGGGGGGGGGGGAATACAAATATTTGATTGAAGATAGCAGCTTTTGATAGCAGGTACAGTCAGCCACAGGTCCTGTCTTCTCTCTCCCTGGCTATCAGCTGCCTTGCTTCTCTCTATTGTACACAACACACACAATTCTTCTTTGGAATCCTAGCCTTTCCCTCCACACTCCCTTTCAATAAGCTTGATTGATATCTGACTGTCCCTGATTGTTGTTTTTTTTATTTTTTTTACTCTCCCTGACACCCTAAGATCATTTTCCTGGCAGACACTGTAATACCCAACCACCCTTATTCACAGCCCAGCACAGAATGGGGTTCTGCTCGTTCTGCTAGGGCACCTCCCTGCCTGTTGCAGCACTGATTGGTTCATCTAGGCTGTCTGTCAGCCTGGGAGCCAATCAGGGCAAGCCCTTCCCCCCACAGCCTCTCAGGGACATGTGAGAACCCTATATTTATACATAGTTATTAGATCTTCCCTTAGTCGTCTTTTTTCTAAAGTGAATAACCCTAATTTTAATAATCTATCTGGGTACCGAAGTCCACCTATTCCAGTTATTACTCTATTTGCCCTTCTCTGAAGCTTTTCCAGCTATGCTATGTCTGCCTTGTTCACAGGAGTTCAGAACTGTGCGCAGTACTCCATGTTTGGTCTGACTAGTGATTTGAAAAGTGGCAGGAGTATGTTCTCATCACGGGCATCTATGCCCTTTTGATTCAACCCATTATCTTATTGACATTGGCAGCAGCTGCCTGACACTGGTTTCTAGAGCTTAGTTTGCTGTCCTTTTCCATGTTAGTGTTACCCAGTGTTTTACCATTTGGTATGTACGGGTTACTTGCATTATTCCTTTCCATGTGAATAACCTTACATTTGTCAGTGTTAAACCTCATCTGACACTTTTCTGCCCAAGTCTCCAATCCATCCAGATCCAACTGTAGCAGTATATTGTCCTCTTCCGTGTTAATTACTTTACACAGTTTAGTGTCATCTGCAAAAATGTATATTTGACTGTGCAAGCTTTCTACAAGATCATTAATAAATATATTGAAGATAATAAGGCCCAATACTGACCCTGAGGTTCCCCACTAGTGACAGTGACCCAGAAGGGTATGTACCATTAATAACTACCCTCTGTTTTCTATCACTGAGCCAGTTACTTACCCACATACAGAAATTTTCTCCCAGTCCAAGCATTCTTATTTTATAAACAAACCTTTCATGTGGTACCAATATCAAAAGCTTTCGAGAAGTCAAGATATTCGACATCCATTGCCACAGTCAAGTCTAGAACTTACCTCCTCAAAGAAACTGTGGAAAAAAAACATTTCTCAGCTTTTATTTACATTTGAGCAAAAAATACAAGCTATTCCGCACTGTGGAAAATCTCAGAGGACGCGGTCGGAAGCCAAAAGTGACACCTGTGCTGGCCAGCACAGGTGTCACTTTTGGCTTCCGACCACGTCCTCTGAGATTTTCCACAGTGCGGAACATCTTGTATTTTTTTCTCAAATGTAAATAAAAGCTGAGAAATGTTTTTTTTTTCCCACAATAATGCCTCTTGTACATCGTCTTATTATCTTTTGGGAGACACCTATGTCATTTCCCGTCCAAAAATTACTTGCTAGTTGAATAAAAGTAACTTTAAGTCAAAATTTGCCAGGGGTATGAATAATTATGGGCAGCACTGTATCTGAACGGAAATATATTTGAGTCCAGCGTGATGTCAGTGAGTCCAGCGTTTATTTAATTCAGAGATATAGCCACTCCCCTGCCCACCTGCTGCTGATTTATATGGAAAATAACTGTCAATCAGCAGCAGGTAGGCGGGGAGAGTCAGGAGCTCATAAATATTCATGACTCATCATTATCAGCTGGAGCTTTTCAATACAAGATGTTGGCAGATTGACTGGGTTAATTAAAGAAAGTGACCCAGCATTTTGCTAAGAGAATCAATCACTTATTTATGTTGCCCTTAGTTAGGACACCATAAAACTCGTGACCGGTTCCCTTTAAGGACTCTATACTGACAGGGATAGTTCAACAAGATTGTCCCTTAGCAAATTTGGTGCCAATATTCAAAAAGGGTTCAAAAACAGAGCCTGGAAACTATAGGCCGGTAACTTAAACATTTGTCGTGGGTAAATTGTTTGAAGATTTTCTAAGAGATGCTATCTTGGAGTACCTCAATGAAAACAAGCATATAGCACAATGCAGACCAAGGAGGACGCCACTTCTCCAGATAAGGCACACAAAAGCTCACTTGGCCTTTGCAAAAGCTCATCTGGACAAAGAAGAAGACCTCTGGTCTTCTGTGTTATGGTCAGATGAAACAAAAATTTAATTGTTTGGTCACAATGATGTTTCCTTCATTTGGCGTAAAAAAGGAGAAGCCTTCAACCCAAAGAAAGCCATGCCCACTGTCAAACATGCTGGTGGGAACCTAATGCTTTGGGGGTGTTTTTCAGCCAATGGACCAGGGAACCTAATCACAATAAACGGCACCATGAAAAAATAGCAATACATGAGGATTCTCAACAACAACATCAGGCAGTCTGCAGAGAAACTTGGCCTTGGGCACCAGTGGACATTTCAGCATGACAATGACCCAAAACACACAGCAAAAGTGGTGAAAAAATGGTTAGCAGACAACAACATTAACGTTTTGGAGTGGCGCAACCAGATTCCAGACTTGAATCCAATTGAGAATCTGTGGAGACAGGATCAGGGTGATGGCAAGAAGACCCTCCAACTTGAAAGATTTGGAGCTCATTGCTAAAGATGAATGGGCAAAAATACCTGTGAAGACATGCAAAAAGCTGGTCTGCAATTATAGGAAGCGTTTGTTTGCTGTAATAGCCAATAAAGGCTTTTCTATTGATTATTGAGAAGGGTATGAATAATTTTGGACTGGACACTTTTTGCTCAAATGTAAATGTGAGAAATGTTTTTTATTCCACAATAATGCCTCTTGTACATCGTCTTATTATCTTTTGGGAGACACCTATGTCATTTATCGTCAAAAAATTACTTGCTGGTTGAATAAAAGTAACTTTAAGTCAAAATTTGGCAGGGGTATGAATAATTATGGGAAGCACTGCAGCTACAGTATATGAGGGCTTTTTTTTTTTTAGGGACAAGTTGTCCTTTCTAATGCCACCATTAATTATGGCATATAATGTAGTGGGAAGTGGTAAAAAAATTAGAAATGGGGGGGTGGAATTGGAAAAAAAACACAATTCCTCCACCGTTTTACGGGTTTTGTTCCCACAGCGTTCTGTTTATGGCAAAACTGACCCATGCCCTTCATTCTCGGGGTCAGAGTACGATACCCCATATGTATAGGTTTTTTGTGTCTAACTAGTGTAAAAATACATTTAAACTTTGAAAAGAAACATTTTTTTTTTTACATAACCATATTCTGACCCACATAACTTTTTGATAGTTATATCTACTGAGCTGTGTAGGGGCTCAATTTTTTCAGGACAAGCTGTGGTTTTTATTGATACCATTTTGGAGTGTACGTGACTTTTGGATCACATTTTATAACTTTTTTTGAATAAGAGAAGCAATGAAAAAATGTCAAATTATAAAATATTTTTTTTATATTTTAATAGTATGGGCATTTTCAGTCGTTCTGATACCCATAATGTTTATATTTTTTGTTATTTAGATATTAATTTTTTTTATTATACGGAAAGGAGGGTGATTTGAACTTTTATATTTTTATATTTTTTATATATTTTTAACAGTTTTTACAACTTTTTTGTAATGATTTTGAACCTTGCATTAGAGTGTACAAAATCCATTTTTTTATTTAAAATTTTGAACAATCATGGATTTTTAAAATGCATTTATTACTGACTATTGCTCATTTCTTATGTTGGCCTGTGTGACCTGGTGGCCAAACAAAGAATTGCAGCTTTAATGCCCTCAGCCTCTTCAGCGAGGCTGAGTGCATTGAAACTGATTACCGCCATCCTCATTGGCCTCTGAGAATACTGGTAAGAAGGTTTTTGACCCTTTAGATTCTATGATCTCACTTGATCACAACATCTAAAAGCTTTAATCTACCGGCAATAATGGTCGTGGTAATTAGCCACAGGTCTCTGTTGTTTTAAACAACAGAGACCTGCCAACCATGACGCCCACTGCAAGAGCGAGCGGGCGCCATGTTTGCCTATAGCTCCAGCGCCATACATGTACCTTCCTGGTAGCAAAATGGTTCATTCTTTTAGGATACGGGGGTGTATGCCATCTGGTCCCAGCGTTTTGTCTATTTTATTATTTTTATGATGCCGCTGTACTTCTTCCTGGGTCAGACATGGAACTTTTAATGGGAATTTATTTTTACTTTCTGCATTTCATCTGACAGTTTATTTTCCTCAGTGTATACAGTGGATAAGAAACTATTTAATAGCTGGGCTTTCTCCTCATCACTGTCTGCCACTTCCGCCCTCATCACTCTGTAAAGGGCTGACACCTTCAGATTTATAATTTTTACCATTTATATAATAGAAGAATATTTTAGGTTTAGTTTTACTCTCTTTAGCAATTAATCTCCCTGTCTCTAGTTTGGCTGCTTTTATTTGTCTTTTACATATTCTATTTTTTTCCTTATAGTTTTTCAATGCTTCCTTGCTACCCTCCTGTTTTAGTGATTTAAATGCTTTCTTTTTGTCATTTATTGCTTTCTTTACAATTCTATTTATCCACATTGTTTTTTTCTTGTTCCTTACCCTTTTATTCCCATAAGGTATGTACCTCTTACAATTAATGTTTAGGATGATTTTAATTTTACAATTAGAGTTTAGAATGCTTTTAAAAATATTCCATTTTGCGGCTGTATTTTTATTTTTGAGGTCTTTGTCCTAGTTAGTTGGGCCTCTCTTATTTGAATAAATTTGGCTTTTTTGAAGTATGGTATTTTTGTTCCTCCTCTTTTGAATAACAATTGGAAAGTTATTATTTTATGGTCACTATTTCCTAGTAGTGATGGACGAACATCGGCGATCAAATGATTGCGAACAGCAAGTTTGCGGCGGGCCCCATTCACTTTAATGGCAGACGAACCAGAAAAACCTTCAGGTCATTATTGCAGCCACCAAATACTTACAAGAAGTGCACAAATCATCCCACAACATGGACAGTGACATACCAGAGGGGGATCAATGGCAAAAATTCCCACAAAAGGGTGGGGCGGAGCCAGCACTTGAAGAAGATGGCTGCCTAGTACTGTTGCTCCGAGGCTCACTTCACCCTAACAGCATGTTATCACAGCGTGGCAGATCCACAATGGTCAAGATCGGAAAGTTTAAGGCTGAAGAAACCCCGGGTCACCAGAAAACATCGATAAGTGGCGGGGAGATGGAGAAATTTATCAAGAAAGCTGCCGCAACTTATGTAACCCGAGAATCAAAGATGGCCCACACCGCACGCAGCGGGACACAAGCATACAGAGCAGACAGATCAGGTGTAGGGAAGTAAGGAAGAGACGGACAACTTACCTATATCCTGCACATACCTGAAAGAGGTTCTAACTTCACCACAAGCCTAAGCACTGGAACCGCTAAGCTCTGACCTGTCGTCCATCTAACAAGATGTCCGTCATATAGAGAGACGATCTCCCTGTCTTGCCTGATCATGTCCGCTAAGGGTTACATAGCTATGGCAAATAATAAAGGGGAAAGGGGGCAACCTTGCCTGACACCTCTACCTATGGGTATATTATCAGTATATTCTCCATTTAATATCACTCTTGCAGATATTTCAGTATATAGTAGTTTAACCCAAGAAATAAATACATCACCAATCCCCATTTTTTTTTATGTTGCCATTAAAAAAGGCCACTCTATAGTATCAAAGGCTTTTGAGGCATCTAGGATTAAAATCATCCTTTCACCACAATTTGTCGGTTCTACTTGAGTATTTACAAAATATCTGATAATATTTTCAGTTGTTGTTTTGCCCGACATGAATCCCGTCTGATCCTCATGTGCGAGCAACGGCAACACCTCCCTAAATCTAGCTGCCAATATTTTTGCAAGTAGCTTGTTGTCCGTATTGATCAGGGAGATAGGGCGATATGAGTCTGGGGAATTTGGGTTTTTCCCGGGTTTTAAAATAAGAGTAATTAGGGCTTCCCTCAGAGAGTCGGGCAATTTCCCAGACTCTCTCGAGGCAGCCCACAAACCGTAGTAGCCTCCCAGACCGTAGTAGTATCTGCTGAGCCCTCATTTATAAGGAAATATTCATTAATTTCTTTCAAAATTCTATCATGTGCACCCATTATAGTTATCCAGCCTATGTTTATATTCAAACGTCTTGTTTTTTTCCCACCACCCGTTTTCGTATTTATGATGATGGGGTTATGATCCGAGATCCCCCGCTGTCCATAATTAACTTGTTCTATATATAATGAACCTTTATTATTAGTAAAAACCAAATCGATCCGTGATAATCTTTTGTGTGTTTTAGAAAAACACGAATATTTCCTTAAAGGGAATCTGTCACCTGCAGAGGGGCGTTACTGGGCACCAGAGCAGAGTAATAACGCCCCTCTGGGCACCTTTTAACCTCATTTACATATCAGAAAAATCACTTTTTTATAAGAATGAAAAGTTGAATAAAAGAAAGAAGACACATGTAGGTAAGAAGGTTCTTTATTGCACATTGCTATTTTAACGGTTTAATAGGGTCAAAATAGGTGACAGATTCCCTTTAATTTAGGGTGCATTACCCTCGGGATATCAATCCAGCCCAATTCTTGTGCAGTTTTTTTTTATTTAGAACCCGTGCATTTTCCTTGGATATTCTCTATTCTACATCTGTCTATTTTCTCATCCATTATATTATTAAAGTCCCCTAATACCAATAGTGATTTATCCCCTGCCTTAAGCGTAAGGTCGTGAATTTTTAACAAAATATCTATTTTAAAGGGGGGCGGTATATAGACATTTACTATTAGCCATGCTCTACCATCTAGTACACAATCCATAAGAATATAGTGACCTTTTTTGTCTACCACCGTTTTAACTATTTTGATGTCAATATATCGGTGTATTAATATGCTCACTCCCCTCGCATAGGATGAAAAACCGAATGAAAGGAGTGCTGCATCCATGGTCTGGTTTTCTCCCCCACCGATTTGTTTGTCAAATGTGTTTCCTGCAGACAAACTATGGTGGGGAGAGCCCTCAGTATTGCGTCAAACACCGCAACTCTTTTTATACCCCTACTGAACCCCCTAATGTTCCATGAGATTATTTTCATAAAAGCCTGTAATAATATCTGTCTCTTACCTCATTTGTACACATCAAGGGGGAAAGAAGAGAAGGGGAAGGAAGGCACAGGAGGGCGGAGGAGACAAAAAAAAAAACTTGGAGCAACACCGGCATTGCCAATTACCCACCTTCCGTATGACCCAGGATAGCATCTTCCCTGGCTCTCTTACTTAGCATTACCCCCTTCCGACCCAACCCCAGCCCATTGCACATCAACTCTTTATCTTTTCCTTCATCCATTCGCCCACCACCTCTGCAGAATCAAAAAAACAGGTACTATTCTCCCATTCTATCTGTAGGTTTGGCTGGGAACATCATTGAATACTTAAAGGGCTTCTGTCACTCCACTAAATTAATTTTTTTTTTTTTTTGGCTACTTATAATCCCTATACTGCGATATATCAATACATAATGTTATTAATCATTTTGGTTCAGTAGTTAATTAAAAAAACGGACTTTTATCATATGCAAATTACCTGTCTACCAGCAAGTAGGGCGGCTACTTTCTGGTAGCAGCCGCATCCTCCTTTCATAATGACGCCCCCTCCTCATGTTGATTGACAGGGCCAGCGAATGCGCTCGTTGTCTGGCTGGCCCTGTCTGCATTCAAAATCTGGCGCCTGCACCGTACCTGTCTTCAGTCGGCGCAGGCGCACTGATGGGAGGACGCTCGCTCGACCGCTCCATCCTCAATGCGCCTGCCCCGGGTGTAGATGTGACATCATCGGCGCAGGCGCATTGAGGAAGGAGCGGCCGAGCGAGCATCCTCCTCTCAGTGCGCCTGCGCCAACTGAAGACCGGTACGGCGAAGGCGCGAGATTTAAAACGCAGACAGGGCCAGTCAGAGCATGAGCGCATTCGCTGGCCCTGTCAATCAACATGAGGAGGGGGCGTCATTATGAAAGGAGGATGCGGCTGCTACCAGCAAGTAGCCGCCCTACTTGCTGGTAGACAGGTAATTTGCATATGATAAAAGTCAGTTTTTTTAATTAACTACTGAACCAAAATGATTAATAACATTATGTATTGATATATCGCAGTATAGGGATCATAAGTAGCCAAAAAAAAAAAAGAAAAGACTTTAGTGACAGAAGCCCTTTAACTTTATTCAGACGCAATATTTTTTTTACAATAATAAACTGATTTCTCTCTTTTACCGTTTCCCTTGCATAATCAGGAAACAGCATTACCTCTGCGCCCAAATACTCCAATCTCCTCCTTATCCCTAATTGACCAAAAATTTATCATTATCTGTCTCGGTCTTGTTCCCGGGGGGGGGGGGGGGGGGTTAAACGGTACCCTGTAGGCTCGTTCAACAAAGTTTTTATGTACTGTAATATCCTGGCCTAGTTGTTCCAATAGCGATTGTCCCTCTGATTAGCTGCAGTATCTCAGCAGAACCGCACACAACTGCTACACAATACAAATGCACTATAATATACTTTCTATGTTAGAAAGTATATTATAAGTATATCACACCATTCAGTCACACCTATCGATAAAAGGACTTTTGTGGCCCTATTAGTTAGCGTTTGGTGTTTCTAACAGCCTGTCCCTGCTCCACACAGCAACCTCTCCCTACACTGGCAAAAGACTAAATGTAAAATGTCGGCCAGATCAGGTTTATTTATAGGGTAGGGGGTATGTCCATGTGCTCAAACGTCTCAATTGGATGTCCTGTCCCACCTGATGGATGTGTCATGGGTCAAAGTTCGGCACAATGCAAAAGAATATGGCGCCGGCGGACATCGCCACATGTTAGCATGTTCGCGAAACGCAAAGTTCACCCGCGAAACGACTGCCGGGTGAACAGCAAGGCCATCTCTTTTTCCTAGGTGTCCCCCAACCTGCACATCTGTTGTTCTGTCAGGTCTATTGGTTAGTACTGGGTAGTTGAAGTTCCCCATAATAATGACCTCATTATGATTTGCCACCTCATCTATCTAGTTTAGTAGTAGATTTTCTGTGGACTCATATTCATGTGCCTCACTTATATCTTCCCAGAATATGGTCTTTAGACAAGACTTAAAGGCAAACCCCTCCCTCTCTCCGGTTTTGACAAACCTTTCTAAAAAGACTGTAACCCTGTACGTTAACTGCCCAGTCATAGCTATCATCCAGCCATGTCTCAGTTATTTCTACTATGTCATAGTCCTCCTCACACATCACTAATTCCAGTTCACCAGTTTTATTAGTCACGCTACACCATAGACCCCTGCTTAACGGAAACCAGACGGATCCGTTATGCGGCCCATAGACTTCTATTATGACGGAATGCAAAGCAGAATGCCCTTTAAAGGCCTTCCATTATGCATTCTGTCATAGAATTCTGTTATAGCCCATGGTAACGGAATCTATCATGTAATTGTAATAAAACCCAAACCCGAACCCCTAACTCAAACATATAAAACACAACTTCGCTCATCCCTAGTGGTGGAGTTGGGGATTTCACAGGGATAATCATGATGAAAGTTAGATTTCATTTGTTTGTATAAATCAGATGTTAGAGAGCTCATTTCTGGGCAGTGGATTGTTTTTTTGCAGCTAATATGGGAACAGCAGGGCCGGATACTGTAAGTAGCGGTGAGTGCATAAAGTATTACATTACAAATTTGAACCAAGGTTTTTTAATGATTTGTAATGTAATATATTATTGCACATGCCGCTACTTACAGTAATGGTGCTTACACAAGACTACTTTAGGCTTGCATTACCTGCGGCATCTTGAAAGAGCCTCATTGGAGTTAATACATTATAGCAGGGGTGCACAACCTGCGTCCCGGGGGCCACATGCGGCACTTGATACCATTCTGTTTGCCCCCAACCATCTGTGACAGACATGTACAGTATTTCTAGGTCTTGTGGCTGCTTTCATGCATTTTTCATGTATTCTCCCATTGGATGGGAAGCCTGAAGGTGTAACCAGACATTTATAGTATATACTATATGTACAATATGCCCCATGAACCTTTTTTATTTTCGGCCCTCGGGATTCCTTCAGTCTGACAATGTGCCCCCCAACCAGAAAAGGTTGTGCACCTCTGCATTATAGCCATGTACGGAACTAGGGTTCGTTAGCAATATGAGTTATGTACATGAACAAACCCGGTTGTCTACAGCAAGCTAAACCTGGTTCATTCATCACTAAATGGAAATAATATAAATTGGGTTGAACTTCAAGCAGACTATAGTACTTTTATTCAGGATAAAATAAAATCCATGTGGAAGATAAGTGTGCAAAGAAAGTTTTTGGAAGAAGGGCAGTCTGGGAATATTTTGCCATAGATGGTTTATACTAATCAGAAATCGCCAGTTTTTGCTACTATTCAATTAGATGATGGAAGGATAGTGCATGGTAATTCTTAGATACATATATTTTAAAAAAATATCTTCTTTTTTTAAATCCCTGTATGCTTCTAGGGTGAACTATACCAATACTGAGCTGTTCAGCTACTCAGTTTCCGTTTTTATAGAAGGGACAATAGGCTGGAATTTGATACTGTGGTTACGGATAATGCAAGCACTGCTGAGAATGTAGACCCTGTATTGGAGGTTATTCCCTTGGTGATATATAGGAAGTTATAGGAGATACTCCTTCCTCCTATGTTATAAATATTTAATGTGTCTCTAAAGAATGGTTATTTACCTGACTGCTTACTTTTATTTTAAAGAATGATTTAAACTTAGCTTTGTTTACTCTTTAGTAAATGTTCATATTAAAGGTTTTGTCAGGGTGGTTGAAAAAGGTCATAAATTGTTTGATACACAATGAACAATATGACTTTATGCCTGGCAAGTCAGTAATAACTTGAGAGGTCTATTTTGTATCTCCAATATTGGACATCTCTTGATTATTTCTTTAGATGCTTCAAAAGTTTTGGACTCTATTGAGTGGGAATATGGGTGAAGGGTTGCAAAGAGATTTGGTTGTGGGGATAATTATCTAGTTTGGGTGAATTTTTTGTTCTATAATCATTTGGCCAGAATCATGGTTAAAGGGGAGATTTCAAGCTTGTTTGAATGGTCTAGGGGGATGCACCAGGAATGTTCCCTGTTGGCTCTGCTTTTCACCCTTGCAATTGAACCATTGGCCGTGGTGATGAGGAATGAGTATTGGATTTAGATATGGTGTTGTAGAGAGTAAACTTTCTTTGTATTCTGACTATATTGTAATTTTTGTTGGTAATACTCCTGTGGCTTTTCTAAGTTATGGAAATTTTTTAAATATTGTTTTTAGATCTTTACCTTTAGACCTTTTAGTATGCTGGATATATGTTAGTATTTAATGCAAAGTAATATCTAATAACATCTAAACCTATTGGTTGTTTTGAAAATATTGCAATCATGCCTTTGTATTCATAGATGTTAGTCGACAAAATTAAAGTAGCACTATTCGTGTTGCTTTTGGTCTTTTGACAAAAGTTATAAAGCTTAGACTAGGAACATAAGCCTTTGTGATACAGTGCAAATTGACTGGTTTTGCCTGAAATATAAAAGTTCGGAGAGAAAAGATAAATTATTCTCTATTTCTAAATTGCCTTTTACTTCACTTACAAAGCTCTTGTTCCTGCCAGGAGCATACAGTTTTTAGAGAAAAATAAATCTGATGTTCCTGATCAGAACCATGGTGTTCAAAGGTATAAATTATTTTCTATTTCTGCATTTTATCTTATCGAGTATAAACCACAATCCCCACAGATTTTCAAAGGGCATCAAATTCACAGTTTTGCTATCACCCGATTTATTTTTACATGAGCATTAGATACACATTGTACTCAAATGGGAAAATAAATCAGTTATTGCTTTAGCAAAAACGTATGTTTTTTTAAAATAGTATTTAGAAATATATTTATATATATATATATATATATATTGTAGCATCATCTTTTAACAATTAGTAAATCCATATCTGAAAAATCTGATGTGTATTCTGCTGTATAATCTACTAAACAAATCTAAGACTAAGGCCCCATGCACACAAACGTATGTTTGGTCCTTGTCCAATCCACATTTTTTGCAGATCGCGCATGGACCCATTAGTTTCTATGGGTTGGAAAAAAAGGTTAGGCCAGACAACAATTTATAGAATGTTGGTGTGCAGGAGGTGTAACCTTTGAATTTCTGATGCAGAATTGCATCTACAACTACCATGCACATGGATTAGCCCTATTTAGTAGGACTAATTGCCATCAAATTAAACTGCTGCTGTGTAGAAACGGTATAAAAAACTATTTTTGGAGTATAATTTGGAGCTAAGGCTCTACACAGGTTTGGTATACCCTCCCTCTTCATCTGCGATCATGTCCCTATACCATCATCCAAGTGCAAGAGTGAGGGTCAACGGCACCTTATCTAACCCATTCAACATAAGTAATGGTACATGCCAGGGTTGCCCGTTGTCCCCCACTCTTTTCATTATCACCATGGAAACAGTGTTACAGGCAATAAGAGACAACCCACTGATTAAGGGACTAAAAACCATATATTGCCAAAATTATTATATTTATTTCGCACTATCCCTATTCCAGTTCCAATATCCTTTTTTAATTTAGCTAACAAGATGATAAACGCTTTCATTTGGAATAAAGCTAAACCTAGAATAGCGAGAAGCATCATGTGCAGACATAAAAAATGTGGGGGCCTGGGTATGCCTAACTTGTTCGATTACTATTTAGCCTCTAGGATAAATCAACTTAAAGATTGGTGGAGAGGAGAAGTAGGAAAACACTGGGTGCATATTGAGCAAACACAAATCCCAGGTCGAAATCTTCGTGCTCTTCTCATGGCAGCATTGCATGATGTCTATTTGAGTCTCCACCCTGCTTTTTATGTCTCTACATCAGTGGCTTTGTGGAAAAAATACCATGATTTGAGTCGAGCAGTTCCAGCATCAGTGGCACACCTGAACCCTATAGATTCTCTCCAATATCTGGTTCCGGATTTAAACGTTAAGGTGTGGAAAAATAGTGGACTATCCACTGTGGCAGATCTGTTGTCGGGCTCGGTTTTAAAAACCTTTAAGGATATTGAGCAATCTCACAATATCCCTCAACAGTAGGTGTTTTCATATATCAAAATAAGACATACATTGTCGGGTAACCCGTCTTTTATCCTCAAGAATCACACTGAATTGATGGTCCAGTGGTCCATTCAAGGCCCCGCTAAAAAAGGGATTAAGCCTCTATATATGTTTTTAGGGGATAAGGATAGGTTTTTAAAAACTACTCCATTCCCAACCTTCTCCACAGCCCAATGGTCAGCAGCAAATAAGATTGCTATCTTCACTCTTAAATGCTCTGCACATCTAGAAACTTTTCTCAAAACAACGTTGAGATGGTACTATACCCCAGTTAGGTTACACACATTTTTTCCGAACACTAATATAAACTGTTGGAGGGGGTGTGGACATAAAGGTACATTGTTGCATATACTATGGCAATGTCCTGGAATTTACTCTCTCTGGTCTCAGGTGTTTTCTAAGGTGTCTGGGATTGTTGGATATTGGATTCCCCCAGATCCAGCTCTAGCCCTGCTTTTGGTGGAGCTGGATAAAATCCCATTCAAGTATAGGATTGTAGTATTACATCTATTAATAGCCACTAAATTAGCAATCACAAGAAATTGGAAAAGTACTACTATTCCTGATCTTCAAGAGATCATTAGTGCGGTTAATACCACTAAATCATACGAATATATATTAGCTCATAGAACCTTTCAGGTTGAACAACATGACTTGAAATGGGATGCCTGGAGGGATCGTTATCCGGCGATTCAGGGTAATGCAACATAATAAATACTTTGTGGTGGGGGGGAAGAGCATTAGCGACGGGAATTGGGTGGATGCACACACGTAGTATCGAATGTCTCTTAAAAAGGTTGCACCTGTATATTATGTTGAATTGAAGATGCGGCACAAATTATTGTATGATTATTGTTTGATTATAAGTTTATTAGTTAAACTTTGTATGACATGATTTTGCTATGAAAATTTATACCTGTCTGTACATCTTAATTTTGTACTTAAAAAAAAATAGGAGTACTGTGCTCAGTGACTCATATTACTGCCTGTATTTTATATGATGTTTCATTTTTGGCATGAGCCAATACTCTGATAATAAAAAACTATTGAATATAAGGGACTAAAAACCAACCTAACGGAGCTCAAATGCGCCGCCTTTGGAGAGTGACCTCTTACTCCTGATCACAAACCCCATCCAAGCATTCCCACCACTAATGTCACTATTTGAACAATTCGGAACGCTGTAAAATTGTAAAATTAATTACTCTAAATCTGAGGCACTTAATATCTCCGTCCCAACATCCCAAACCCATATGCTGCGCTCTTCCTACCCATTTGCATGGCAACAAGAAAAAAATTAAATACCTAGGCATTTTCCTAACAAATGATACGTCGATTCTATACTCCAGGAACTACATCCCCTTACTGAAAAAAATAAGAGACCAACTAAATTCACTATCTCTTCCCTTTGTATCGTGGCTAGGTAGGAAAAACATTCTACAGACATATATTATGCCTAAATTGCTATACCTTCTTCAAATGGTCCCTTTCCACCTGCCGCAATCCTTCTTTACTACCATACGCTCACTATTTACATCTTTCCTTTGGAAAGGCAAAAAATCACGTCTAGCTTACGAAAAACTGATTAGAAACCGACCACAAGGAGGTATGGGTCTCCCTGATGCCCAGACTTACTACAGAGCAATCCAATTAAAAAGGTGGCTGCAATTATGCATCCCTAAATTCAGGATCTTAGGCTCGGACATAGAGCTCCTTACCCTGACTAATTGCCAGCTAGCAAGTTTATGGGGCATCAGGAAATCTAATCCCCCAATTGATGGTTTAACCAAAGGCATCTCTGCGACATTCAACACCCTGTCCAAATATTCACACTTGATCTCAGATCCCCCTAGACTTCTTCCTTCTCAATTAAGTCCATACTTGATTTACCCTTACATCACCAATCCCCCAGATTTCTGGAACTCATTTAAGGACTTAAATGTTGGGGAACTACTAGCTAATACAAGTACAGCAACAACAGTAAACACACTATGTTCCCTTCACTTGAAACAGGCTAATTTCTTAGACATAAAAGTTTTCAGAGACACATGCTCTAAATTGCACGAAAAATATACAACAGTTAATGAAGCTACCTGGTTTGAAAGACTAGTGCAAGGACAAGCGACTCTTAAGCACACAATTTCCAATATTTAGGATCTGGGAGTATCATTCAGTGCAGTGGAGATAGACCAAATACATCTAAGATCCCATGGATTCTCTAGATGCGTAAAAATTCAAGAACATTCCTACAAAACGATGGTCAGGTGGTATAATGACCCCAGCAAACTCCAAAAAATGGGTTTATCAAAGACAAATGTATGCTGGCGTTGCTTCCAGAGTAAAGGCACCCTATGCCATATATTGTGGTTCTGCCCACTAGTCACTGGATTTTGGAATCGTATTGAAGCCGAAATAAATAGAATATGTAGTACCACCCTCCAGATTACTCCGACTTCGGCTCTGCTTTGGCTACCATCCAAGGGCTGGTCCCCTAATCCTTTTGATCTTCCCACATGGCTAGTCCAAGCAGCTAGGTCACTTATCCCACTGCATTGGCTTGACCCAAATCCTCCTACCATCTCCCAATGGAAGGCAAAAGTAGAACTTTATCTTATGGAAGAACTTAGTAGCTGGGCCAACCGATCACATTCCAAATTCCTACAGATATGGAAGCCATGGAATGACTACAGGAAAGTATAGAATAGATGGACTTGCTAGGTCCTAAAACAGATCCACATTCCTTCCCGACCCTTCTCCTTCATGCTCCTACATATTACTGAAAACACCTTTCTTTCAGCAAATTTACAAGGTACGCAAACACAGCCATATGAGAGTTGACGGCGGTAACCATTGGCTACAAATACAAATACAACTCATCAATCACTGAGGAGTGGAACTGGGAACAACCTGTGGTACATGTTTCATTTTGTTTTATTTTCCTTTCTTGGAAGATATCAATCTCCTCTGGGAGATATCTGTGTTCTTATCAATACTGTCATACTTCAATAAAGATCATTTGTCTAAGTATAATAACATTCGTAACAACTGAGTGGTTTAAGGCCCATACTGGTCCAGGTGTAATAATAATTATCACTCGTATCTTTGTATTGCCAAATGGTTTATATTAACAAGTACTTATAACAAGTACTTGTTAATATAAACCATTTGGCAATACAAAGATACGAGTGATAATTATTATTACACCTGGACCAGTATGGGCCTTAAACCACTCAGGTGTTACGAATGTTATTATACTTAGACAAATGATCTTTATCGAAGTATGACAGTATTAATAAGAACACAGATATCTCCCATATATATAACATATGACTATTTTTCTACATTTTGCTACATTTGCAACTATGTGAATAAGAATATGTAACTTTTCTATATTCTGTAACACTGCAAATAAGACTTATATTATCTTTGTGAAAAACAAATAAAACAGATATTTGTTAAAAACAAAAAAGCAGTTTTTCATTAGATTTCTCCCTGATTTCTCCCTCACAGCAGCTGCTTCCTCTCCCTACACTAATCCGAGCAGAGTGACGGGCGGCGCTACGTGACTCCAGCTTAAATAGAGGCTGGGTCACATGCTGCAGTTGGCCAATCACAGCCATGCCAATAGTAGTATGACGCTTGTTGATTGGCTGCTGTGCAGCCTTTCAAAAAGCGCCAAGAAAGCGCCGAACACCGAATCCAAACTTTTACGTAAATGTTCGGGTCCGGGTGCCGAAAAACCTAAAGTTCGGTACGAACCCGAACTTTACAGTTCGAGTTTGCTCAACTTTATATGTGATCATTAATCTTTCCTCCACAGGTTAGATTTTTAAAGGAAGAAAAAGGTTAAGCCCAGAGAACCCCTTTATTTTTTTTTATTTTTTTACACCCAAAGAAAACCTTTAACCCCTTAAGGACGGGGCTCATTTTCACCTTCAGGACCAGGCAATTTTTTGCAAATCTGACCAGTGTCAATTTATGTGGTGATAACTTTAAAACGCTTTGACTTATCAAGGCCATTCTGAGATTGTTTTTTCGTCACATATTGTACTTCATGACACTGGTAAAATGGAGTAAAAAAAATTCATTTTTATTTATAAAAAAAATACCAAATTTGCCCAAAATTTTGAAAAATTGGCAAATTTCCAAGTTTCAATTTCTCTACTTCTATAATACATATTAATACCTACAAAAATTGTTAATACTTTACATTCCCCATATGTCTTCTTCATGTTAGGATCATTTTGGGAATGACATTTTATTTTTGGGGGACGTTACAAGGCTTAATCTTAATCTTGAAATTTCTCAGAAATTTTCAAAAACCAACTTTTTAAGGACCAGTTCAGGTCTGAAGTCACTTTGTGAAGCTAACATAATAGAAACCACCCAGAAATTACTCCATTCTAGAAACTACACCCCTCCAGGTATTCAAAACTGATTTTACAAACGTCGTTAACCCCTTAGGTGTTCCACAAGAATCATGGAAAATAGAGATACAATTTCAAAATTTCACTTTTTTGGCAGATTTTCCATTTTAATATTTTTTTTCTAGTTACAAAGCAAGGGTTAACAGCTAAACAAAACTGAATATTTATGGCCATGATTCTGTAGTTTACAGAAACACCCCATATGTGGTCGTAAACTGCTGTACGGGCACATGGCAGGGCGCAGAATGAAAGGAATGCCATACAGTTTTTGGAAAGCAGATTTTGCTAGACAGTTTTTTTTGACACCATGTCCCATTGAAGCCCCCCTGATGCACCCCTAGAGTAGAAACTCCATAAAAGTGACCCCATCTAAGAAACTACACCCCTAAAGGTATTAAAAACTGACTTTACAAATGTCGTTAACCCTTTAGGTGTTCCACAAGAGTTATTGGCAAATGGAGATGAAATTTCGCAATTTCAATTTTTTGGCAAATTTTCCATTTTAATCAATTTTTTCCAGTAACAAAGCAAGGGTTAACAGCCAAACAAAACTCAATATTTATGGCCCTGATTCTGTAGTTTACCCCATATGTGGTCGTAAACTGCTGTACGGGCACACGGCAGGGCGCAGAAGGAAAGGAATGCCATACGGTTTTTGGAAGGCAAATTTTGCTGGACTGTTTTTTTGACACCATGTCCCATTTGAAGCCCCTCTGATGCACCCCTAGAGCAGAAACTCCAAAAAAGTTACCCCATTTTAAAAACTACGGGATAGGGTGGAAGTTTTGTTGGTACTAATTTAGGGTACTTATGATTTTTGGTTGCTCTATATTACACTTTTTGTGAGGCAAGGTAACAAGAAATAGCTGTTTTGGCACCATTTTTTTTTGGGGAATTTACAACATTCATCTGACAGGTTAGATCATGTGGTATTTTTAAAGAGCAGGTTGTCACAGACGCGGCGATACCTAATATGTATACTTTTTATGTAAGTTTTACGCAGTGATTTTAATTTTGAAACAAAAAAAATCATGTTTTAGTGTTTTCATAGTCTAAGAGCCATAGTTTTTTCAGTTTTTGGGCAATTATCTTGGGTAGGGTATGATTTTTGCGGGATGAGATGACTGTTTCATTGGCACTATTTTGGGGTGCATATGACTTTTTGATCGCTTGCTATTACACTTTTTGTGATGTAAGGTGACAAAAAATGGTTTATTTAGCAAAGATTTTATGTTTTTATTTTTTACGGTGTTCCTCTGAGGGGTTAGGTCATGTGATATTTTTATAGAATTGGTCAATACGGATGCGGCGATATCTAATATGTATACTTTTTTTTTATGTAAGTTTTACACAATAATATAATTTTAGAAGGTGACAAAATTTTATAAGGTGACAAAAAATGGTTATTTTAGCACAGTTTTTATTTTTTACGGTGTTCACCTAATGGGTTAAGTCATGTGATATTTTTATAGAGCCAGTCGATACGGACGCGGGGATACTTAATATGTATACTTTTTATTTATTTATGTAAGTTTTACACAATAACAGCTTTTTTAAAACAAAAAAAAATGATGTTTTAGTGTCTCCATATTCTGAGTCATAGTTTATTTTATTTTTTGGGAGATTGTCTTAGGTAGGGGCTCATTTTTCGCGGGATGAGGTGACGGTTAGATTGGTACTATTTTGGTGGGCGTACGCCTTTTTGATCGCTTGCTGTTGTACTTTTTGTGATGTAAGGTGACAAAAAAAGTTTATTTAGCACAGTTTTTTTTTTTTTTTTACGGTGTTTATCTGAGGGGTTAGGTCATGTGATATGTTTATAGAGCTGGTCGATACGGACGCGACAATACCTAATATGTCTATATGTCTTTTCCCTATTTTTTACAATTCTTTTTTACTTTATTTTTGGAAAAGGACGCTTTTTTTTTGTAAAACTTTAATTTCATTAACTTTTTTTTTGTCACTTTATTATTTGTCCCACTCTGGGACTTCAACATTACAGGGTCTGATCCCTGTTTCAATGCAGCACGATAAATCTGTATTGTGCTGTATTGAACTGTTAATGTCTTACACTGTAAGACGCTAACAGTTGCCTAGGAGACCCAACCTGGGGGCTGGGCCTCTTAGGCTTCTGTACATGCTTGGCTTGGGGTTGCCATGGCAACCATCGAGTCCCCGCCACAGCAGAGCGGGGACGATGGATGAGGTGAGAGAGCGCAAACCTCCCATATGCCACGGTCAGCGCTGACCACGGCATATGAGGGGTTAATCCACCAGCGTTATCGCCGATGCTGGTGGATGCAGTAGGGATCCGGCTGTCAGTAACAGCAGGATCTCTGCCGCTGATCGCGGCACCGCATTCGGGGGGAGGAGGAACGACTGCAGGACGAGAACGCTCGTCCTCTAGCGCTAAGTGCCGGCGATTTAGGACGAGCATTCTCGTCCTGGGTCGTTAAGGGGTTAAGGATAGGGAATGTGAAAAGGTGAAACAGATATGACACGACAGGTGATAAGGACTGACTGCTGGGACCCCCATGATCAAGGGAACGTGGTCTTAAAGAGATTGTCTCACTTCAGTAAGTCGGATTTATCATGTAGAGATAGTTACTACATGCCGCTTACTAATATATTGTTATTGTCCATATTGCTTCCTTTGCTGGCTGGATTCATTTTTTCCATCACATTATACACTGCTCGTTTCCATGGTTATGACCACCCTGCAATCCATCAGTGGTGGTTGTGCTTGCACACTATAGGATAAAACACCAGCCTATGTGTGCTCCCATGGCCCTGGCCACCAGAGGGGCTGACACTTTTGCCTATAGTGTGCAAGCACAGCCACCACTGCTGGATTGCAGAGTGGTCGAAGCCATGGAACCATGGATATGAGCAGTGTATAATGTGATGGAAAAGAGCCAATATGAAGAATCAAAATACATTAGTAAGTGCCTTGTTTTATCTTTCTCTACATAATAAATGCCATTTGTTGAATTGAGGCAGCCCCTTTAAGTGTGCTACACTTAATAGGGTTAGGCAAAAAATGGCTTGGTGCGTGCATTGCATGTTTTCTATGTGTGATAGAAACTGCATGTGTCTTGTTTTTGACTGACTTAAAGGGGTTGTCCGGGATTAGGGACCATTGTTTAATAGAATTGCACATACACCCACTTTACATACACCCATGTCCTACCTTTTCAGCATGTTTCTAAGTACCCTTTTTACCCAAAACCTTTATAGCAGTAAGTAACTGATTCCTTTCAGTCAGTGACGTACCGGGTCCCTTCTGCACAGCAAAGCCGCTTCTTCCGCTTCGCAGGGAGCCCGGTGACGTCACCATCAGCCGCAGGCGTTATGCAGAGCGCTCGGAGGGGCGGTACCTCGGCGGCAACAGATCGCGCTAAGCCACGACCCGCTAGTCCGGTGACGTCACCCGGCAGGGGGCGTGTTGTTCACAATGAAGGAGGCAAGGAAACTATATGGAATATGATTCAAGTGGGGGCGGATGCATGGAGGACGTAGCGATGTGCGGCAGGAGGTGGAATAACAATGAGGGGGCGGAGTCACTGCGGAGATGAGAGTTGTCTGAAAGCACGTGATGCCGCGCTGCGCTGGGACCCACAGTGCAGAGCGGCAGGAAGTTAGACAAAAATAAACAGAGATGTAAACATTGCGTGGGAGATTGTCAGCACCATGTAGAAATGGTGAAAATACCTTAAAACATATGGGGGGACCTAGAATCACCTGTCAACAGTGAGTACACTTAAAAAAAAAAAAATTGGATCCCGGACAACCCCTTTAAGAGCAGGATATCCGTATATGTGCAAGGCTACTTTCACACTTGCGGTAGCAGGGTCCGCCAGGCTATTCCAGTGGGGGAACAGCCTGCCAGATCAGTGCTTACGCTAGCCCACCATGTCACCGGAGGTCCGCTCCGGCCCCATTCACTATAATGGGGGCGGGTCAGATGTCCGGCCGCAGCACGGCAAACATGCCGACAGGTCGGCCGGACAAAAACTATAGCGGACTTCCTGCGACACGGTGGGCTAGCGTTAGCACGGAGGTGGCAGGCTATTCCCCCACCGAGACATTCTGCCGGACCCTGCTACTGCAAGTGTGAAAGTAGCCTAAATTCTGCCACACGTATGTTTGTGCAGTTTGCTGTGAGTGTCTACCATCATACTTTATCTATCATCATCTTTAATATTTCTGTTATCACTGTAAGGGCTCATGAACACGATTGTTGGATGTTTTGCAGTCCGCAAATTGCGTATCTGCAAAACATGGATTCTGGGTATGTGCATTCCACATTATGCGGAACAGAACAGCTGGCCTCTAATAGAACAGTCCTATCCTTGTCTGTAATGCTGACAATAATAAGACATGTTCTATAATTTTGCATAATGGCCATGAGGACATACAGACAGGGAATCCACATGAAGTCCTTTCCGTTTTTTGCGGCCCCATTGAAGTGAATAGATTCACATACAGGCCACAAAAAAAAAAAAAAACTGGTACGGACACGGAAAAATAAGTTTGTGTGCAGGGAGCCCTAAGGTGGGTCCCCAGAATCAGTTATACTGGTGGGCCCTATGGACCCCAGCCCGACACTGAACACATGTATAATGATGGTTGATATCTTCTTGAAATAAAGTTGTCTGGTACCAAAGACTATGTGTGGAAGAACCAACAGAACAGAAAACCTCCTTTCTAGGGATGAGCGGACCAGTAGATATTCGGGTTTGATGGGTTCGGCGGAAGTTTAATTCAAAATTCTGTTCGGGTACCTGAACTTGACACAAACTTGACCCCGAACCAAAACCCCATAGAAGTCAATGTGCTGTAAAATGACTGTAAAATAGTCATAGTAAGGGATAGAGGGCTGCAAGAGGAAGCAAAATGGGAGTAAGAGCAGGACATTGCAAAAATATTCAGATAGTGAAATTACTTAAAATAATATAGAATAGAAAAAAAAATTAAATAATAATCTTGAACCTGGAGTCAGAAGTCCAAGTGAAGTAGGAGGTTGAGGAGGCAGTGAACATGGCAGTGTAGGTGGAAGAGGTGGAGGAGTAAGACAACAGTTTTTGTGTTTATTTATTTTATTTTTTATTTGGGGTGGAACCAATATATTGGTAAATGGCAAACAGAATGAACAAACTGCGCTGGAGTTATAACAATAGCTGAGTGCGGCCGGTATACTTAGACAAAAAAAAATCACTGAAAAAACAAAGTCAAAATCATCCTTCACAGTATCAATGAAAAAGACCGGCACTCGCTGTTGATAATTCTTTCTTTGTATTTATTCAGTCACATGTACAGGCAATAAGTGACGTGTGCGTTTCGGTGCTGCCGCACCTTCCTCAGACTTATCATCATACAAAGAACATTTCATGTTTAAATAGAGCGCCCAAACACAGAGAAATGACATCACACAGAAAACCACACCCACCAATCAGTGTTAAAACAAAAACATATGAGTTCCTTTAAATTCACTTTAGTTTGTTCCTTACTTCTTTCTTCCTTCATTATGTTCGCTGTAAATAATATATAGAAAAAAATCCATTTATTTTCTTACAAAGGATATTTTTGTCCAAAAATTATTATTTTCCTTATTTTCTTTTTATTTTTATTTTTTGTTTTAAAGTTTTTTATTTGTTTTTAATTGCACTATTGCAATACTCAAAAATATAACATTATCGAAAAATTATTATCCTGAGAAAAATATTATTATACCAAGGTGATCTATCAGAGGAAGCTTTGTACATTATACTCCCGGTTGAGTCCGTGGGGCTCAATCGTTCGTAATCGATGTATCCAATAAGCCTCCCTCTGCAGCAATAACTTGTTCCTATCTCCACCCCGACGTGGAAGGGGTACACTGTCTATAATCTGGTAACGCAACTGTGCCACTGTGTGTCTATGTGCATGGAAGTGGAATGGTACAGGAAATAATAAATTTTGCTTGCGGATGGTGGACTTGTGGTTACTAAGTCTGTCTTTCATCCTAGTGGAAGTCTCTCCCACGTACAATAGACCACAGGGGCACTTTAAAATATATATAACAAAACGACTGTCACAGGTGAATTTTTTTTTTATAGGTATGCGTTCGCCAGATTGTGGATGTGTAAAGTGTGTACCCTTAATCACACTAGAGCAGTGTACACAATTTAAGCAGGGAAAAGTTCCCATTTTAGGAGTAGCCAGTACTCTCTGTATAGATGCAGTTTTACTACTTCCAATGTCAGCCCGTACTATCTTATCACGTATGTTTCTGGCTCTTTTGAAGCACATCATAGGTGGTAGTTTAAACTCCACTACTTGTGGGTATGACTTTGACACTACATTCCAATGTTTATTTATTATCCCTCTCAATCTCTGAGACCATGGATGATACTGAATTACAAGTGGAATCCGTGGTTCTTTTAGGGGCTTATCCTGTTGTTTTATCTCAACTCGGTTCCTTTGTTCTTTTAATAAGTGATCGGGATAACCTCTCTCCTTAAATTTCTGGCTCATTTCGTCTAATCTTTCCTTACATAATTCAGCTGTGCCCACTATGCGCTTAACCCTTTGAAATTGGGAAAAGGGGAGGGATTTTTTTGTGGCTGCTGGGTGGTTGCTAGTATACATGAGTAAGCTATTTCGATCTGTATTTTTTGTAAATAAATCCGTGTATAACCCACCTGTGTCTCCCTTAATTACCCACGTGTCTAGGAAAGAAATTTTTTGTACATCAAAATGCAGAGTGAATTTCATCTCAGGCCAGACAGAATTGAGGTGAAGAGTAAATTGTTGAAGGGATCGAATGTCGCCGCGCCATACGCAAATAATGTCATCGATAAAACGACGCCAGAATTTGCACTGTTTTCTATAGAAATCATTAGTATAGACGAAATCCGTCTCAAATTGTGCCATATAACAATTTGCGTACGGCGGTGCGACGTTCGATCCCATCGCGGTCCCACGCCGCTGCTGATAAAAAGAATCCTGAAATAAAAAGTAATTTTGTTCTAGAACAATCCTCAATAATGTCAAGAAAAATTCACATTCTGCATTGTTGTAATGACTTGGTTGTAACAATGTATCAATTGCTTTCAGACCTTTCTCATGTGATATTGATGTGTATAAATTACATACATCAAAGGTAACAAGTAAATCATCTTTTTCTGAATGCAGAGTTTTAATTTCCTGCAAAAAATGCTCAGTATCACGCAAGTATGATGGAGACAATTTAGTAAATGGCGTAAAGATTTTTTCTAGAAAAATTTCCAAAGGTGAGAGGATTGAGTCAGTAGATGCCACAATGGGACGGCCAGGCGGTTTAACAATGGACTTATGTACTTTTGGTAACGTATAAAAAACGGGAGTAATTGGATGTTGGTTAACCAAAAATCCGCCCAATGTGGCATCAATGACCCCCTACTCTATGGCAGCATTCACAACAATTTGTATCATTTCTTTGATGCGAAATACAGGATCATTCTGGAAAATCTGATATGTATCTGTATCATTTAGTTGCGACAAAATTTCTGAAACATAATATTGTCACGGCCACGGTTTTGGCCGTGACTCCTTGGGAGCCGCATACTGTTGCCCGCGGTTTTGGGTTGTAGTGTCAACCGCAGCTTGAGGCATAATGTAGTTGGCCTCAGGTGCGGTTGCCGCGGACAACAGCTATGTGTGCGGTTTCCTCGGAGTTGTGTGCGAGTATGTATGCACTTTTGTGTGTGGTGTGCACTGACATCTTCCCTTCACTGTGGTTGCCCGTGGCAACGTTTGGTTGTATGTGTACATGTGGTGGCAGTGTCCCGGCCTTCGGGCTGACTCCCAGGACACGCTTGCCACCCATGTCGTTGCCTGCGGCAACAGCCACAGTGTGTTTGTAGTTTTGACACTTCCCCTTTATGTTATGTTTTCCCTTCTGTGGTATTGGAAGGGTTAACTCCCTTTCTGTGTGTCTGAGTCACGGGGTGTGTCTGACTGTTGGGTGTGGCCTCTTGGTCCTATATAGCCTCAGTTGTAGGCAGTAGCCAGAGAGGGTGTTTCAGCCATGCTGGCTGTAGACATCCTCCTGGTTACTTAACAACTGCCAGTGGGGGCCAACCTTCTGGTCATAAGTTATATTTATGTCCTTTGGTGTCTGGAAGATGTGTTTGCTTTTATGTTGTCTTATTGCACCTGTGGTCCTGGGTTCCCGTGTGTTGTGTGTTTGTGTGCTGTGTCCTGCTGTCTGTGGGCAGTACACCCACATGGGTTCCAGGCTTGGTTGTCTGTGGCAGGTCAGTGTGATGTTTGTGGCAAGTACCTGCCACTGCCACAGGTTGCACTTGTTCTCCCTTCCTTGCAGCTTGGCCAGTTAGACTCCTGTTCCTCCGTATCCAGAAGGAACAGGATGTCTTACTCTGACTCCTAGCCTAGGGACCGGCGGAGGGCGAGTAGGGATCCGAGGTTCCTGCGCATGGGTCCTCCTACCTTCAAGGTCGGCCCATGCAGGTAGGAGTTAGGGTCAGGTTAGGGACGCTGTTAGGAGGTGACCTGCTCCCTAATCCTGTTCGTCCTGGCCTAGCAGCGACCATTTTCCTTCCGGCACACGGCTGAGGGTTTCCCCCATCCTCAGCCGTGACAGTATGACCAGAAAGGCTCCTCACCTGGTCCTTCCCTCGGAAGAGGGTAAAGCATGCACCGCTATCTACGGATGGGGTGCATGCGCGTTCTCCGGAGGGAGAGCGTTATGGGGCTTTCACCATTTACGGCGCGGTGAGTGGCATTCCCCGCCATTCCTTGCTCACCGTTGTCCGTGTTGGAGTCCCCTTTGTTTGTCTTTCCCCTCCCCCCCCTCCCATTGTTTTCTTAGCCTCACCAACCTTCCCTTTTTTTGTTGGGAGGGGCTTTGAGGGGTGGGAGTATGCTCCCTCGAAAGAGGGTGAAGCATGTACCGCCGTCTACGTAGGCGTACATGCGCGCTCTTCGGAGGGAGAGCGTTCTGGGGATTTCGCCTCTGATGGCGCGGTGAGTGGCTTTCCCCGCCATCATCGTTGCCTCGTTTGGCATTCCCCCTGATTTTAGTTACACGTGGTGTTTGTTTGGTATGCGGTATGCATACCTTCGAAAGAGGGTGCAGCATGCAGTGCTATCCCCTTGTGGCCTGCATGCGCGTTCTCCGGAGGGAGAGCGTTCCTGGGGGTTCTCCGTTAACGGCACGGTTGGTGGCTTATTCCCCGCCACCTTACCTTCCGTGTCCGTGTTGGGGATCCCTCGTCCCTCTCCATGTTCCCATCTCTGGTCGTTTGCTGGCAGCACTCCGTAAGTGGTCCGGCTGCGTGCTGGTTAGGAGTGTCTGCTGGCAGCGACTGGAGTGGGGACGTGAGTGGAGAGTCCCCTCGTCCATCTCTCGGTGGTTCTCTCCCCTGTGTCGCTGGTGCGGGCTGCAGGCCTCGTCGGACTGGCTGTGTTGTGTGCTGGGAGAGGATGCAGCTGACAGCGACTTTTTGGGAACCGTGTCTGAGAGTGGACGTCCCCTTCTCCCATCCCCTTGTGTGAGTCCCTCACGTGTTTTTTTTTGGTGGGGGGGCTTTGAGGGGTGGGAGTGTCACGGCCACGGTTTTGGCCGTGACTCCTTGGGAGCCGCATACTGTTGCCCGCGGTTTTGGGTTGTAGTGTCAACCGCAGCTTGAGGCATAATGTAGTTGGCCTCAGGTGCGGTTGCCGCGGACAACAGCTATGTGTGCGGTTTCCTAGGAGTTGTGTGCGAGTATGTATGCACTTTTGTGTGTGGTGTGCACTGACATCTTCCCTTCACTGTGGTTGCCCGTGGCAACGTTTGGTTGTATGTGTACATGTGGTGGCAGTGTCCCGGCCTTCGGGCTGACTCCCAGGACACGCTTGCCACCCATGTCGTTGCCTGCGGCAACAGCCACAGTGTGTTTGTAGTTTTGACACTTCCCCTTTATGTTATGTTTTCCCTTCTGTGGTATTGGAAGGGTTAACTCCCTTTCTGTGTGTCTGAGTCACGGGGTGTGTCTGACTGTTGGGTGTGGCCTCTTGGTCCTATATAGCCTCAGTTGTAGGCAGTAGCCAGAGAGGGTGTTTCAGCCATGCTGGCTGTAGACATCCTCCTGGTTACTTAACAACTGCCAGTGGGGGCCAACCTTCTGGTCATAAGTTATATTTATGTCCTTTGGTGTCTGGGAGATGTGTTTGCTTTTATGTTGTCTTATTGCACCTGTGGTCCTGGGTTCCCGTGTGTTGTGTGTTTGTGTGCTGTGTCCTGCTGTCTGTGGGCAGTACACCCACATGGGTTCCAGGCTTGGTTGTCTGTGGCAGGTCAGTGTGATGTTTGTGGCAAGTACCTGCCACTGCCACAGGTTGCACTTGTTCTCCCTTCCTTGCAGCTTGGCCAGTTAGACTCCTGTTCCTCCGTATCCAGAAGGAACAGGATGTCTTACTCTGACTCCTAGCCTAGGGACCGGCGGAGGGCGAGTAGGGATCCGAGGTTCCTGCGCATGGGTCCTCCTACCTTCAAGGTCGGCCCATGCAGGTAGGAGTTAGGGTCAGGTTAGGGACGCTGTTAGGAGGTGACCTGCTCCCTAATCCTGTTCGTCCTGGCCTAGCAGCGACCATTTTCCTTCCGGCACACGGCTGAGGGTTTCCCCCATCCTCAGCCGTGACAAATATGCTTTATCAAGGACCACCAGAGCACCCCCTTTATCCGCTGGTTTGAATACCAGAGACTTATCCTCCAACAATTGATCAAGTGCACGTTTTTCCTCCTAAATTTGCGGATGTCACTGGCCATATTATTGAAGAAAATCACAGAAATAAGATAATAATAATGCACTTAGTAAAGTAGATGCAAGCATTATATATGGACAAAGTCCTCACCCTGATATGATAAAATCTGAGACACTTAGCCAATATACAGTCAGGTCCATAAATATTGGGACATCGAAACAATTCTAACATTTTTGGCTCTTTACACCACCACAATGGATTTGAAATGAAACAAACAAGATGTGCTTTAACTGCAGACTGTCAGCTTTAATTTGAGGGTATTTACATCCAATCAGGTGAACGGTGTAGGAATTACAACAGTTTGCATATGTGCCTCCCTCTTGTTAAGGAACCAAAAGTAATGGGACAGAATAATAATCATAAATCAAACTTTTAATACTTGGTTGCAAATCCTTTGCAGTAAATTACAGCCTGAAGTCTGGAACGCATAGACATCACCAGACGCTGGGTTTCATCCCTTATGATGCTCTGCCAGGCCTCTACTGCAACTGTCTTCAGTTCCTGCTTGTTCTTGGGGCATTTTCCCTTCAGTTTTGTCCTCAGCAAGTGATATGCATGCTCAATCGGATTCAGGTCAGGTGATTGACTTGGCCATTGCATAACATTACACTTCTTTCCCTTAAAAACCTCTTTGGTTGCTTTTGCAGTATGCTTTGGAACATTGTCCATCTGCACTGTGGAGCGCCGTCCAATGAGTTCTGAAGCATTTGGCTGAATATGAGCAAATAATATTGTCCACAACACTTCATAATTCATCCTGCTGCTTGTGTCAGCAGTCACATCATCAATAAATACAAGAGAACCAGTTCCATTGGCAGCCACACATGCCCACGCCATGACACTACCACCACAATGCTTCACTGATGAGGTGGTATGCTTAGGATCATGAGCAGTTCCTTTCCTTCTACATACTCTTCTCTCCCCATCACTCTGGTACAAGTTGATCTTGGTCTTATCTGTCCATAGGATGTTGTTTTAGAACTGTGAAGGCTTTTTAGATGTCATTTGGCAAACTCTAATCTGGCCTTCCTGTTTTTGAGGATCACCAATGGTTTACATCTTGAGGTGAAACCTCTGTATTCACTCTGGTGAAGTCTTATCTTGATTGTTGACTTTGACACACATAAACCTACCTTCTGGAGAGTGTTCTTGATCTAGCCAACTGTAGTGAAGGGTGTTTTCTTCACCAGGGAAAGAATTCTTCGGTCATCCACCACAGTTCTTTTTCATGGTCTTCCGGGTCTTTTGGTGTTGCTGAGCTCACCGGTGAGTTCCTTCTTTTTAAGAATCTTCCAAACAGCTGTTTTGGCCACGCCTAATATTTTTGCTATCTTTCTGATGGGTTTGTAGTGTTTTTTCAGCCTAATGATAGTGACAGCTCTTTAGATCTCATCTTGAGAGTTGACAGCAACAGATTCCAAATGCAAATAGCACACTTGAAATGAACTCTGGACCTTTTATCTGCTCATTGTAATTGGGATAATGAGGGAATAACACACACCTGGCCATGGAACAGCTGATAAGCCAGTTGTCCCATTACTTTTGGTCCCTTAACAAGTGGGAGGCACATATGAAAACTGTTGTAATTCCTACACCGTTCACCTGATTTAGATGTAAATACCCTAAAATTTAAACTGGAAGTCTGCAGTTAAAGCACATCTTGTTTGTTTCATTTCAAATCCATTGTGGTGGTGTATAGAGCCAAAAATGTTAGAATTGTGTCGATGTCCCAATATTTATGGACCTGACTGTACTTTGATCAAAACACATCTGAGCCCGCCTACCAAGTGCCAAGGTGGTCTCAGGTCAGGCGGGTCCTACGCTAAACCTACCTAAGCCATTGGGCTTCTATGTTCAGGAGCGCAGACACCGCACATATGGTGTGCTGCTCCTAGTCACCTCCATATGCATCAAGCAACAAATGGGAGGAGCAAGCACACCTATATGTACCACCTAATCAAGGCGCTCTATTGGATAGGAAGGGCAAAAGTGCAAAGGAATGCTACTCCCAAGATAAAATAGGTGCGCATTCACACTTGAAGGTGCCACTCCCTCAAGCAAATACTACATAGGCCGGTATTCTTGTCTACTCAGCCAAAGGTATGGACAAGTCCTGTGGGATCCATGCCTAGTTCATTAAAATGAACTAGGCATGGGTCCCACAGGACTTGTCCATACCTTTGGCTGAGTAGACAAAATAGTTCCACCAAATTGCAAGCATACAAATTGCATACAAACTGCGAACCAAGTTGAGCAAGTAGGACTATTGGTTAATCTCAGATATACCTCTCAGAGACATCATAAAGTGCTTAAATAACTTAAAGTAAGAGTACAGATACTCAAGAGAGAAATATATCCACCATTTTATGTTGAATGACAAGATTGAACAGTTGAACCACCATCTTATGCATACCGCCATTTTGTGATATCTTTTCAACACGTGTTTTGCACATGGACTATCTGCTGCGGAGGCGGCAGTGTTATATATGAAGAAAAGTTGAAGTTAATAAAGAAGTTATTTGAAGCATTTGGTGTGTTCTTTAAACCTTCTGTTTCCATAGAACGGCACTAGAGGAATTACAGAGTTATAGACAGTCTGGTTAGACTAAAAGTCAGAGATACCAAAATTCTTCTAATGCCACAGCGCAAAAGGCACTTCATAGTGCTGCACCTGCCACATGTGGTGCAGCACTATGAAGTGCCTTTTGCGCTGTGGCATTAGAAAAATTTTGGTATTTCTGACTTTTAGTCTAACCAGACTGTCTATAACTGCAAAACACGCATTGAAAAGATATCACAAAATGGCGGTATTCATAAGATGGTGGTTCAACTGTTCAATCTTGTCATTCAACATAAAATGGTGGATATATTTCTCTCTTGAGTATCTGTACTCTTACTTTAAGTTATTTAAGCACTTTATGATCTCTCTGAGAGGTATATCTGAGATTAACCAATAGTCCTACTTGCTCAACTTGGTTCGCAGTTTGTATGCAATTTGTATGCTTGCAATTTGGTGGAACTATTTTGGCCTCTCCTGCTTCCATAAAAACAGAGCTCCTGTCTCTGGTGAATATTGATTCTAGCAGCTCCTGCTATGGGAATTCCGAGACATTCTGTGTACGAGGCTGGCTGTGCTTGGTGAAAACTCTTGCTGTGTGAGAAGCTGGCTGTGATTGGTCTAGAATTCTGCCCAGCAACAACAGATTAACACTGTGCTTTTTGTTGTTTCTGCTGTGTCACTGAGCTTACCTTACATTACAAAATGAATCTTAAAGGCATATTATCTTTTTCTGCTTTTTGAACACAAAATATAACAGTTATATGACATCCAAAACATGATGTCACAGTAAATAACTCTGCTTTTGTCTTTAACACATAAACATAAGAATTGTATTAAGGCTATTGGCAGATCTAGCTGTATACACATCAAAATTACCTATAATTCTATGTTCTTAGTGGTAGGACTTGAACATGAATTTGAGGAATTTTCCATCATGTTCTCAACTTCCAAGTGTCTTTTATCACTCTCAAGTAGAACAACTAACTTCTGTATAGGACGTTCCAACTTGAGTGGAGTAGTGAGACGTCTTTTTTTGTCAAGTTTTGAATATCCTATTTGTAACAACACTCTTCTTACTTGTCTGTCTTCATCCTTTTGAACTTCTAGAACTTTGGCCAATTTCCATTGACTTCCTGGTAAATATTCTTCTTTCACTAACACTATGTCACCAACTTGGACATTTCTTCTAGGTGTTTGCCATTTACTTCTTAGCATAAGATTGGCTAAGTACTCTTTCCTCTATCTATTCCAAAACTGATCTGATAGATATTGAACTATTCGCCATCTTCTTTTAGCATATAAATTCTCTTTGGTGAACTTGCCATGTTGTGGCTGTATGTAATTAGACTTAAGGTGAAGTAGATGGATGGTAGTTAAAGGGTCCAAACTTGTTGGGTCGTTGATGTTATCAACTGTAAGTGGACGACTGTTAACAATAGACATTACTTCATAAAATAGGGTCCTAAGTGAAGCATCATCTATTCTTCCGGCGTTCTTTTTCAACACTGAACTTAACACATTTCTCACAGTTCTGATTTGTCTTTCCCAAACTCCTCCTGTATGGCTTGCATGTGGAGCATTCATATCAAAATCACACAGTTTCTCTAACAAATACTCAGTTACTTTTTCTTTATCAATCTCTTTTAGAGCTTTCCTCAATTCATTCTTTGCTCTGACAAAATTAGATCCTTCGTCAGATCTAAGCTCTCTGACAGTACCTCTAATGGCTATAAAAAATCTTAAGGCATTGATGAATGCATCAGTTGACATATTCTCTAACATTTCCAGGTGAATTGCTCTGGAGCTCAGACATGTAAATATTAGTCCATATCTCTTGTACTCCTTGCGGTTCTGTTTGGTGATGAATGGGCCAAAACAATCCATTCCGCTATAAAGAAATGGTGGTGATGAGTTTATACGATCTGCCCGTAAATCTGCCATTATTCGTTCTTCTTTAGGTCTACGTGCCTTTCTGCAGACTACACATTTACTTATATACTTTGCTATAACTTTGCTTCCTTTCAGTACGTGTAGGCGTGTTCACACATACTTCTCCACCATGTCGCACATCCCCGTGATGTCCACGATCCAATTGGATATTAGATCTATCAACTTTCGATGTTCTTTTCTGCGCCTATCATGTTGATCACGGTTAGCGGCGAATCAGGGTTCCACGCCGGAGAGGGAGCATGAGAAAGGTATACCACATCCAAGGGAGGTCAATGGATGAAATTAAATGTTATCGAGCAAAAATGTGGGACAAATTATTGAAGCCAAAGCTTCCAGGTAAAGGAGGGGGCACGCAGCAATTACCTACTACCTAATCGGGGAGGTAGTGACAATAAATAACAATACAGGACTCTTAAGATGCCCTGTTATTTGAATGATTAATACAAAATTATAGGGAATGTCACTGGGGTATTTTGGATTTGGAAACGTTAGACTGAAGAGGCCCTGCTGCCACTTTGTTGACTCTAGATAACTTCTGCCTAATCGCACGTCCCAGTGACGTCCACGATCCAATTGGATATCTTCTCTATCAACTTTTGATGTTCTTTTCTGTGCCAACCATGTTGATCATGGTTAGCGGCGAATCAGGATTCCACGTGGGAGCGTGAGAAAGGGAGACCACATCCAAGGGAGGTCAATAGTTGCAATGTGATCGAACTGAAATGTGTGACAAGTTATTAAAGCGGAAGGATCTAATTAAAGGGCCAATTAAAAACTAATTTTAGAAATTTAAGTCCCTGTCACCTATGCAGAGGACTTGGGTTAATGTCACCTACCAATGGAACAGACTATTTTTAAAAATTTCTGGCCCTGTCAACTATGTTGAGCAGGGGTTTATTCACGCCAAAACTGTGTTCATGTCACCCACCATTTCAACAAGTGAAGACGATTTTACAAAAAATAAGGTCCCAGTCACCTATGCAGAGCAGGGGATTGTATATGGCAAAATTGATAAAATGTCACCTGACAATGTAACAGACGATTTTTTGCAATTTAGGTCCCTGTCACCTATGCAGAGCAGGGTTTTTTTCACGGCAAAAATGGTAAAATGGCACCCAAGAATGTAACAGACGAATTAGTGAAATGTATTTCCTTGTCCACTAGATAGAGCAGGGGTATATCACAGCCAAAAATTGGTGAATATCACCCAACTATGTAACAGAAAAATTTGTGAAATTTATTGACCTGTCTACTAGGTAGAGCAGGGGTATATCACAGCCAAAAATTGGTGAATGTCACCCGACAATGTAACAGACACATTTGTGAAATTTATTAACCTGTCCACTAGATAGAGCAGGGGTATATCACAGCCAAAAATTGGTGAATGTCACCCAACTATGTAATAGAAAAATTAGTGAAATGTATTAACCTGTCTACTAGGTATAGCAGGGGTATATCACCAGCAAAAATTGGTGAATTTCACCCGACAATGTAACAGACAAATTAGTGAAATTTATTAACCTGTCTACTAGGTAGAACAGGGGTATATCACCGGCAGAAATTGGTGAATTTCACCCGACAATGTAACAGACAAATTAGTGAAATGTATTAACCTGTCCACTAGGTAGAGCAGGGGTATATCACAGCCCAAAATTTGGGATATGTAACCCAACAATGTATCAGACAAATGAGTGAAATGACTTAAAATAAAATAAAATACATAAAGATTAGTTGGAAGGCTGAAATGTCAGCCTGAATTTGTGGGAGGGGCGTCTGACCCATCATAAGCGCCGAGTCCCGCCTCCTCTGTCCGCCTGGATCGCCCAGGCTCGTTCTACCTCTGTCCTCCTGGATCGCCCAGGCCTCGTTCTACCTCTGTCCGCCTGGGTCGCCCAGGCCTCGTTCTACCTCTGTCCGCCTGGGTCGCCCAGGCCTCGTTCTACCTCTGTCCGCCTGGATCGCCCAGGCCTCGTTCTACCTCTGTACGCCTGGATCGCCCAGGCCTCGTTCTACCTCTGTCCGCCAGGATCGTCCAGGCCTCGTTCTACATCTGTCTGCCTGGTATGCCCAGGCTCGTCCTACTTTTGTGGCCTGGCACGCCCAGACCATCCTCTCTCAGTTTGTCTCGTCCTTTCACCACGACCTGTTCCTGTCCTCCTGTGATCGGGTTACTCAGTCTCTTGTTGTGACACCTCCTCCTAGCACACAATGGTTCGGTCCGCTCCAGTTCGCCTGGTACGCCCAGGCTCCCTCTATCTCGCTGTTAGTCTCGTCTTGGTTCGCCCAGGCTCTGTTCACCTTGTCAGCCTGGTACGTCTAGGTCTGGTCTCTCCATGCATGTCTCACCTGTCCTGGTTCTCCCAGGTTCTGACGCCGTTGAATCTGCCAGGCCTGTCCGCCTGGCCATGTGGGTAAGTATTTCTGGGTCCACCTCGTGCCACTTCCCCTGATTCGCTCAGGCTCCGTCCGTCGTCACTCCTGCCGTCCTCACCTCGGTTTCCGCACTTACGGGTTCAGTCTGGGTCTGGTCCGCATTTTGCCCCTCGGCTAGGCACGCCCCGTTCGCTCACACTGGCAGCGTTTATTCATCACCCTCCTTCAGGTCTCGTTTCCGTCCTCACCTCATGTTGCCTAGGCTCCACGGGTCATCGTTCCGATCACTCTTCAGGGTCCCCCAGTCTCAAATTTGGTCTCCCAGGGTGCAGGGGTCGCTTCACAAACTTCCTGTGGTTCTGTCCTGGTTCGTTCACTTTTGTCGCCTGTTGGTAGTTCTGTTTCCATCTCCTGGCCAGTCCTCCCATCCGCTGCATCCCGCACGCCCTAGCTATCTACGCTCACTCATTCCCCGACGCGCGCGGGCTTCGCTTCGTCTACTTTCTACCGTTCGGGCCTTGGTCCGGGGTCTGGTCAGTCGGCATGTTCTCCCCCTTTTTTCTTCCAGGTTCTAGCCGGCAGCTTTCATCCGACACTTTGCCCAGGTCGGGTTCTTTAAACATCTTTTACAGGCCTTCTCTAGCAACTTCAGGTCAAGCATGTCGCGGGCCTCGGATAAGGATGACACCATGTCAGTCCCAGAATCTTCAGTGTCAGGCCGGTCCGACCCTATGTCCTTGAGAAGTTGGACGATCCCGAAGCTGGTGGAAGAACTCAACAGGAGAGGGATTCCACACCTGGCCTCCGCTCGTAAGGCGGAGTTGTATAAACTGCTGATGACCAGCCCGAGCCCGTCGGGTGTCCAGTCGGGGTTTACGTCCATCCAGCAGTCACTGTCCCAGCTACAGTCCACCATTGACTCCCTGGTCATCCTTTTGGGCCCTCTCACAGCTTAGTCATCAAGGCAGCAATGTACCTTGGATTCCACGGTTTCCTCAGGCCAGGTGAATTCACCCGTGCCACCTCCAGGCATCAAGGGCTGCTGAGACAGCAACTAACCTGGGCCCAGGACCATTTTGTCCTCCATCTACCTTCCACCAAAACTAGCCAGCATGGGTCTCCCTCCGAGGTCAAGTTTTTTCAGGACCTCCAATGATTGGTGTCCGGTCAGGGTCCTTCAACAGTTGTTGGCTCTGCTGCAAGACGCTCTCCCTAATTTCCCGCTGTTGCCTTTCCACTAAGGTTTTCTGTCTTCTGTCCAATTTATATCCCATATTATGACCTTGGCGCCATGTCTCGGGTATAACCCACTCACCATCACCGGTCATTCATTCCATATCGAGGCAGCTTCGGCTGCTTCCAAAAACACGTGATCAAAAAAATGGGGCGGTGGCGGTCCTCTTGCTAGGTACATTCCTAACCCGGATGTCGAGATATCCCAGGCTTTTTGTAATCTCGTGCTCTGAGGGCGTATTAAATGGTTTTCTGCCATTCCAATCTCCTCACTTCTTTTTGCCCACTTCTAGGCTTACCCACGATCCTGGTTCCCGGCCAACTCAGCCAGCATAGGGCAGGGGTTTGGGCGCTTCTCCTCGTCAGTTGCCTTTAGCCTCTGCCACAAGTTGGAAGGCTGAAATGTCAGCCTGAATTTGTGGGAGGGGCGTCTGACCCTCATAAGCGCTGGCTCCCGCCTCCTCTAGGCGCTTCCAGATCACACCCCCCCTTTTTCTTTTTCTCTCTCTCTCTCCTCAGTCCCCTTCAGGGTATGCCCACTTCTAGGCTTACCCACGCTACTGGCTCCCGGCACAACTCAGCCAGCATAGGGCAGGTGTTTGGGCGCTCCTCCTCTTCAGTTGCCTTTAGCCTCTACCACAAACAAAAAAGAATCTTAATGTATGAGGTGGAGGTCCATATGGAGTAGAAGGTTGAGGAGGCGGTGGACGTAGCTGTGTAGTTGGAAGCGGCGGTGGAGGAGGACAAGGTAGCCAACACTGGTTTTTGGTTTAAATATTTTTATATTTTATTTAATTAGGGTACACCCCAAAAGAGTGGGAAATATCAAAAATACAACAATGAGCAATTGTGCTGTAGTATAACATTGGCTGGGTAAGGCCAGTATACAAGTCTATTCTGCACAAGGTTAAGACAAGTCCTGTGGGATCCATGCCTGGTTCATTTTAATGAACGTGAGCTTGTCCACATTGGTTGTGGACAGGCGGCTGCGCTTGTCTGTGATAACGCCCCCTGCCATGCTAAACATATGTTCAGGCAATACACTGGCTGCAGGGCAGACTTTTGGAGACCCAGAAGTTGAAGGGGCAGACCCATCATCCAGTACGTGTAGGCGTGTGCACACATACTGATCCACCATATTGCTGAAATGCTGCCTCCTGCTTAGATGTTCCATATTAGCTGGTGGTGCTGGTTGTTGTGGCGTGCTGACAAAGCTTTTCCACATTTCGGCCATACTAACCCAGCCTTCTGAGGTGCTGGTGGTGCCCCAGCTGCGTTGGCGACCTTCTTCCTCCTCCTCTGCCTTCGCCTTGTGCTTTCACTGTGCCCCCGCTGTCAGGTGGGAATGTCACCAGCAGCGCATCTACCAGCGTGCGCATGTACTTGCGCATCTTACGATCACGCTCCAGTGACAGAATTAAGGACGGTACGTTGTTCTTGTAATAGGGATCCAGCAGCGTGGCCACCCAGTAATCAGCACAAGTTAGAATGTGGGCAACTCGGCGGTCGTTGCGGAGTCACTGCAGCATGTAATCGCTCATGTGTGCCAGGCTGCCCAGAGTCAACGAAAAGCTGTCCTCTGTGGGAGGTGTATAGTCTGTGTCCTCTGTATCCCCCCACGCACCAGTGATGGCCATGAGCAGGTTTCGGTGCCACCCTGCTGTGAACATGGTTCCTCCTCCTCCATCTCCACCTCGTCATCCTCCACCTCGTCATCCTCCAGAACTGTGCCCTGTCTGGACAATTGTGTACCTGGAGTTTGTGGGTGCAGGAACCTACCCTCGGAGCCACTTGTGAATGACTGGCCTGAAACCCTATGAAATGATCCCTCTTCCTCCTCCTGTGCCACATCCTCTTCCATCATCGCCTGAAACGTTTTTTTTCAAGGAGGCATAGAAGTGGGATAGTAAGAATGAGAATGGCGTCATCGGCACTAGCAATGTTGGTGAACTACTCGAAACAGCGCAGCAAGGCACACAGGTCTCGCATGGAGGCCCAGTCATTGGTGGTGAAGTGGTGCTGTTCTGCAGAGCGACTCACCCTTGCGTGCTGCAGCTGAAACTCCACTATCGCCTGCTGCTGCTCGCACAGCCTGGCCAGCATGTGAAAGGTGGAGTTCCACCTTGTTGGCACGTCACATATGAGGCGGTGAGCGGGAAGGCCGAAGTTACGCTGCAGCGCTGACAGGCGAGCAGCAGCATGGTGAGAACGCTGGAAGCGCGCACAGACGGCCCGCACTTTCTGCAGCAGCTCTGACTTATCGGGGTAATTTTTAAGGAACCTCTGCACCACCAAATTCAGCACATGTGCCAGGCAAGGGATGTGCGTCAAACTGGCTAGGCCCAGAGCTGCTATGAGATTTCGCCTATTATAGCACACCACCAGGCCGGGCTTGAGGCTCACTGGCACCAACCACTCATCGGTCTGTTGTTCTATGCCAGTCCACAGATCCTGCGCGGTGTGGGGTTTGCCCCCCAAACAGATACGTTTTAAAACTGCCTGCTGTCGTTTACCTCTGGCTGTGCTGAAGTTGGTGGTGAAGGTGTTACGCTGACCGGATGAGGAGGCGGTAGAGGATGAGGAAGCGGAGTAGGAGGAGGAAGCAACAGGAGGCAAACTGAAGCGTCCTGCAATCCTCGGTGATGGAAGGACATGCGCCAAACTGCTATCCGCCTCAAGCCCAGCCACCACTGCATTTACCCAGTGTGCTGTTAGGGAGATATAACGTCCCTGACCGTGCTTACTGGTCCACGTTTTCATAGTTAGGTGGACCTTGCCACAGATGGCGTTGCGCAGTGCACAACTGATTTTGTCCCCCACTTGGTTGTGCAGGGAAGGGATGGCGTGCCTGGAAAAGGAGTGGCGGCTGGGCACAATGTACTGTGGGACAGCCACCGCCATAAGGCTTTTAAAACTCTCCGTCTCCACCAGACGGAATGACAACATTTAAAAAAAACAGTAATTTTGAAATGCTCGCATTCAGGGCTAGGGATCGCGGGTGGGTACTTCCTCTTTCACTCCAGTGTTTGGGAGATAGAGAGTTGAACGCTTCATGGGACATTGTGGAGATGCTTGGTGACCCAGGTGGTGGCGTTGCTGGCAGATCCTCTGTTTGCGGGGTGGCATGTGCCACTGTCACTCCAGAGGTGGATGAAGAGGCTGAGATTGCAGCAGAAGAGGAAGCAGGAGGAGCCAGAGACCTTTCTTGGTTTTTGAGGTGTCTACTCCACTGCAGCTCGTGCTTTGCAATTAGATGCCTAGTCATGCAGGTTGTGCTCAGGTTGAGAACATTTATGCCTCGCTTAAGGCTCAGATTGCATAGCATGCAAACCACTCGTTCTTGTTGTCAGCACATTGTCTGAAGAACTGCCACGCCAGGGAACTCCTTGAAGCTGGCTTTGGTTTGCTCGGTCCCTTGGGGCGGTGGGCAGTAGCAGGTGTACTGTCTAGGGGACGGCCGCTCCGCTTTTGCACCCTGCTTCCTCTTCTGCTGTGCTGGTGGCTCTGTGCGACCACCGCCTCTCCTCCAAACTACACAGGTCAATCGCATGACCTTGATTCCATATGGGGTCAAGGACATCATCTTCCACCCAGTCTTCACTCCTGCCCTCCTTGTCGGTCTGCACACTGCAGAAAGCCATAGTAGTTGGCACCTGTGTTTCGTCATCATCCGCGATGTGCTGTGGTGGTCCTCCCATGTACTCATCCTGAAACATAAGTTGTTGGGCATTGGTACACTCAATTTCTTCCACTTCTGGGGCAGGGCTATGTGGATGGCCCTGGGAAACTCTTCTAGCAGAGTCATCAAAAAGCAGATGAGACTGCTCCATGACTTGGGGCTCAGACTGCTTGGCTGATTTGCAATGGGGTGAGGTGAAGTACTGATGGACATGGGCTGCAGGTGCCAACTCTTCAGCAGGAGACTGGGTGGGAGACAATGTAAAGGAACTGGAGGCACTGTCAGTCACCCAATCTACTATTGCCTGTACTTGTTCTGGCCTCACCATTCGTAGAGCCGCATTCAGCCCTACCAAATAACGCTGAAGGTTCTGTAGCCTACTCGCACCTGAGGAAGGTGTTTCACTTGTGCGTGTAGCTGGCACAGATCGACCAAGTCCTCTCCCTGCAACAGGATACTGCAATCTAACGCTTGTATTTCACAGTGACAAATGCAGCAAAGGCCCTACATGTAGGGTATTGCAAAAAATGGGTGTTTTTTATACCTAGAATATAATTGCAATATTTCTAGCTTGTATTTCACTGTGACAAATACAGCAAAGGCACCAGATGTAGGTTATTGCAAAAAATTGGTGTTTTTTTTAAACCCAGAATATAATTGTAGTATTTCAAGCTTGTATTTCACTGTGACAAATACAACAAAGGCCGCAAATTTATTATCTTGCCCAAAATGGGTGTTTTTTATAACAGAATATAACAGCAGTATCTAACGCTTGCTTGTATTTCACTGTAACAAATGCTGCAAAGGCCGCAAATTTATTTTCTTGCCCAAAATGGGTGCATTTTTAAAACCAGAATATAACAGCAGTATCTAACGCTTGTATTTCACAGTGACAAATGCAGCAAAGGCCCCAGATGTAGGGTATTGCCAAAAATTGAAGTTTTTTTAAACCCAGAATATTATTGCAGTATTTCAAGCTTGCATTTCACAGTAACAAATGCAGCAAAGGCTTTAGATGTAGGGTGTTGCTAAAAATGGGTGTTTTTTTTAAACCCAGAATATTATTGCAGTATTTCAAGCTTGTATTTCACTGTGACAAATGCAGCAAAGGCCCCAGATGTAGGGTATTGCCAAAAATGGGTGTTTTTTTAAACCAAGAATGTTATTGCAGTATTTCAAGCTTGGATTTCACAGTGACAAATGCAGCAAAGGCCCCAGATGTAGGGTATTGACAAAAACTGGTGTTTTTTTAAACCCAGAATATTATTGCAGTATTTTAAGCTTGTATTTCACAGTGACAAATGCAGCAAAGGCCCCAGATGTACGGTATTGCAAAAAATGGGTGATTTTTTTAAACCCAGAATATAATTGCAGTATTTCAAGCTTGTATTTCACAGTGACAAATGCAGGAAAAGCACCAGATGTACGGTATTGCAAAACATGGGTGATTTTTTTAAACCCAGAATATAATTGCAGTATTTCAAGCTTGTACTTGACTGTCACAAATGCACATATACTTTGCTTGGTGCACTGAACTTGCATAAAATGGCCGCCGACGCCGGATAAAAGTTATTTTTCTGTATCACTGGGCTCAGGGCAGGGTAAAAAAAATTGTGCACTGCACCCACAAAACAAAATCACTGTAAATCGCTGAGTTAACAAGCACTTCTGATAAAAGATTCTTTCCTATTCTCTCCCTCACAGCAGCAGCATCCTATCCCTACACTAATCAGAGCAGAGTGGCATGCAGAGCTACGTGACTCCAGCTTATATAGAGGATGGGTCACATGCTGCACTGGCCAATCACAGCCATGCCATTAGTAGGCATGGCTGTGATGGCTTCTAAGGTCACATCAGTTAAACGCTTGTTGATTGGCTGCTCTGCTGGACTCGCTGAACAACGAACCAGAACCGGTTCGGGTCCGAGATCCAAAAATCCTAAAGTTCAGTACGAACCCAAACTTTACAGTTCGGGTTCGCTCAACCCTAATAGTAATGCCTCACAATATAATTATCAGTCATCATTCCGCATATGTCTACTTTATGTTGGCATCATTTTGTAATTGTCATTTTATTTTTTTAGGATGTTAGAAGGCCTAGAATTTTAGACAATTTTTTTTAAGCACTTATTCAGTTATAAAGTGATTTTGAGGAGCTTACTTAATGGAAACCATCATAAATGACCCCATTTTAGAAACTACACCCCTTACTTTATTCCAAACTTATGTTACAAGCTTTGTTAACCCTTTAGGTGTTCCTCAAGAATGAATGGAAATCTGAGGTATAATTTCAAAATATACATTTTTTCTTTCAACACAGCAAAGGTTAACAGCAAAATAAATCTCAATATGCATAAGGCCAAATGCACATAGATCATACGAGTGTATTTCTGTAGTGCAGCGGCGGCATGAAGCGCACGGCGTTATAGCAACCAATGACGCCGTGCGCTTCTGCTCTGAGCAGGAATCCAGGCCGAGATACCACGGACCGTTCTGATTCTGCAGTTTCCAGAAATACCCAGTATGTGGTAGTGAACTGCTGCAGGGGCACACGGCAGTGGTCAGAATTAATGGAGCTAGGATTCTGCTATAATGTTTTTTGGGCACCATTTTGTATTTAAAGTACCCAGTGGAAACCCTCAAAATAAACCCCATTTTGGAAACTACACCCTCAAAGAATTTTGTTAAGGGTTGTACTGAGCACTTTAACCCCATAAACATTTTATGGAATTTAGAAACACTTGAATATGAAAATGAAAAGTTTACATTTGTCCAATAAAATGTTGCTTTAGCTCCAAATTTTCACAAGGGGTAGCAGGAGAAAAAATACCCCATAATTTGTTGCCTATTTTCTCCTGAATACATCAACACCCCATATGTGGTGGTAAACTGCTGTAGGGGCACATGGCAGGACTCAAAAGGGAGGGAGCGCCATATGGCTTTTGCAGCACAGATTTTGGTAGAATGGTTTGCAGCGCTATTGGTTTATATTTTGAGTGATTGTCATATGTGGGGGTTCATTTTTTGCAGGAAGATGTGACGTTTTCATTGGTAACATTTTGGGGTACATATGACTTTTTGATAACTTGATATTACGCATTTTGTTAGGTGACAAAAAATGACTGTTTTGGCACAGTTTTTATTTATTTATTTTACTGCGTTCACCTGACAGGGCATATCATGTGATATTTTTATAGAGCAAGTTGGTTGTTATGGATGTAGTGATACCTAATATGTCTATTATTTATATTTTTGTTAAGTTTTACACAGTAAAAACATTTTTTACAAGAAAAATATCTTGTTTTTGTGTTGCCATTTTCTGAGAGCCATGTTTATTTTCTTTTTTGTGGCGATTGTCTTAGGTAGGATCTCATTTATTGCGGGATGATATGCCAGTTTTATTGGTACCATTTTGGGATATATATGACTTTTTGATCACTTGATATTACACTTTTTGTGAGGCAAGGTAACAAAAAATGGCACAGTTTTTATTTTTATTTTTTACAGCATTCATCTGTGAGGGCATATCATGTGATATTTGTATAGAGAAGATTGTTAGGGACGCGGTGATACCCAATATGTCTATTATTTTTGTTAAGTTTTACACAGTAAAAGCATTTTTGAAGAGAAAATATCTTGTTTTTGTGTTGCCATTTTCTGAGAGTCATATATTTATTTTTTTGCGATTGTCTTAGGTAGGGTCTCATTTATTGCAGTATGAGATGATGGTTTGATTGGTACTATTTTAGGGTACATATGACTTTTTAATCAGTTGGTATTACACTTTTTATGAGGCAAGGTGACCATAAAATAGCTGTTTTGCCACTGTTTTTATCTATCTAGCGTGGATCATGTTATGTTTTTATAGATCTGTTCAATACAGATGCAGCAATACCTAATATGTAGGAAAAGGGTACTTTTAGTACTTTTTTTATTATGTAAAACACTTTTTTTTACCTTTTTTTTTAACTTTTTTTTTGTCACACTGTGGGACTTCAACTTTTTGGGGTCTGATCCCCTCTACAATACATCTGTATAGTAATGCATTGGCTGTAACTGTATTAAACAGTGTAATACACTTACAGCCTGCTTGCCTGTGAGACCCATGGGGCTGGGTCTCACAGGCTTCCATGGAAGGCAGCCACAATGTGCCTTCCCAACCATAAGGTCCCCGTCACCGCAGCGTGGGGATCTGATGGGGACGGGGAGGGAGCTACCTACCTCCCCACACCCCGCACATGCCGTGGTCAGTGCTGACTGCGGCATAGCAAGGGTTAATGCAGCTGTATCTGTGTTTTCAACAATGCCGGTGCATACATCACAGGCACGGCTGTCAGGAACAGCTGGACCACTGCTGCTGATCAGGTGGGCACAGCTTCTGCACTTGCCTGATCAGCACACTGTACCTGGGTACTATTACGGTGCTGGTTGGGAGGGGGTTAATAGTACAAGCATTTTGGGATGCACTGATGCCTATTGTCTTATTTTAATTAAAAGGGAAGTGTGTGATTAAAATTTTTATACATTTTTTTTTAATGTTTTATTTATTTATTTTTTACACTTTTCAAAAGTTCCCCTGTGGAATTTGAACATGCAATAATCAGATTTCTTCTTTCATAGATTTCAAAAGGCAGGGTCTGCATAGGAACATAGCTGTAGCCTCAGATCCTTCAGAGAGACTAAGGCAGCCATAGGGAATGTGGAAAGCACTCCCACTGACCATGGCTTCTGAGGGGTTAAATGCCTGCAGTCATCAGATTCCATCATTCACAGATTGCAAAAGAAAGGGTCTGCATAGGAACATAGCTGTAGCAGCCTCAGATCCTTCAGAGGGGCCGAGATAGGAGAGTATCTATGTAAAAGTGCTGAAATATCTGTTAAGAATCATAGTAATCCCAGAAAACCCCTGTATTGGTTTCAATTACAATAAAAGGCACTGTGCAAACATGAACACTTTTCTGGTCTTCTTTTTATCATGTATTACAGTTATTTACTGTTATTTCATTAGCTTGGTGGCCATGGAGACTTCAGTGCTAAAAGTATATTTTCATCTTAAGATTTCTCTGTATTTTTACAACATTTAACCTCATTTCCAGATAATGAATCCAATACTTATATGAAAAAGATGGTTTTCTTTTAAAAATAAATCGAATCATGAATCATATTATGGAAAATGGAACCCACATTTCTGAATTTATCTTACTAGGATTTCAAGTAACTCGAAATGTGGAGATCATGGTCTTTGTTTTACTCCTTGTGGTTTATATTATCATTTTGCTTGGAAATATTCTAATTCTATTGGTGATCTTCAATAATTCTAGTCTTCATACCCCTATGTATCTGTTTATTGCACATTTTTCCACAATTGAGACTCTTAATGTAACTACTATAGTTCCAAAACTTTTAGACAATTTACTGCTGAAATGTAAGGCCATCTCCTATTTTTCATGTATGCTGCAGTCTTGGTTATATTTTTCATTGGGAGCTACAGAGCTGATTCTCCTGGCTATAATGTCAATAGATCGTTATATAGCCATATGTAAGCCTCTGCACTATTCTACCATGATGAGTGGGATTATATCAAAGAATTTGGCCATCGGCTGTTGGTGTGCTGGATTTCTTGCAATCTCAGGCCCTTCCATATTAATGCTCCGAAAGACCTTTTGCAATAACATCATCAACCATTTCTTTTGTGATAGCAGTCCATTAATACGACTCTCCTGTACAAAATCATTAATAATTATGTTTTTGAATGTCATCAATTCTACTGTTATTGTGTTCAGTTCCCTCTCAGTTATAATAATCACATACAGTTATATAATTATTGTGATATGTAAAATATCAACTGTTAGTGCAAGAAAGAAAGCTTTTTCAACGTGTGCTTCCCACTTGACCTTGGTAACATTGAGCTATGGAGGAACAATATTTATTTACGTGATTGCCACTAATAGTCGCTCATTGGAAACAAACAAAGCAGTTTCTGTCATCAATATAATAATTGCACCATTACTCAGTCCTTTCATTTTTAGCCTTCGTAATGAGAGTGTAAAAGAAGCAATAAAAGCTACTATTTCTAGAAATGTGAAGATTCCATTGTCAAGCAAATAGAAAGGATGCATCCTTGGCAAGTAAAAGGTTAAAGCATTTTTTTCTCCAGAATGAAGCAAGATTGATATTGTTTTGCTAAAGGTGAGCTTTGCATTGGAAGGGAGAGCTGAAGAAAAGATCTGCCCAGAAATATATCTGGTTTTGCAAGGGCTGACAAAGAAATAATGATTCAGAAATATTATGTGTGTTAGATCAGTAGTTATCATTTCTGTATATACTGACAAGGATACTACTTAGAAAATTATCCTTTGATAATCTGTAGAGTGTAATCATAAATTATGCAGCACATACTCATAACATTTACAGACTACATACGGAAACTATAAGGTGGATACAAGTGGAGTTTCCATATCAGTATTCATGGTTTTGTTCAATTGAATTATGTGTATGGAAGCCAAGCACAATCCCATATTCTGCACTACAAGAATAATCCTCTGTCTGTTTTTGCAAAGGTGCATGATGCAAATTACATTTAACATAACCTTCCAGCTGGATGTAATTGTACTTTAAGAATTTTAGTTTGTTCTTCAAATGTATCATATGATTGACAGTCTGATTCTCTGATGGACCCACCATCTTAAGTCTGCACAGACATTTTCTTGATTTATCCCAATTGGAGTTTCAGTGTCACATAACACAGCTGTGGACCAAAAGGAAGGGGATAACTCACAAATACAGCCACCGGTAAGAAGATAACCTTCAATACACTGTATACATCATGTGTATTAATGCACTAGAGAATTAAAATTGTAGGGGTAGTGCTTCTGTAAGGTCCATCGCTATGTCCCAGCAATATGACTCGCATGATACTTTATATTTTGTAGCAATTCAATCACATGAGAATATCCAGTTGTACTGTACATGATAAAAATTGGAAGTTGATGACTCTCCATACATAATCAAAAGCTCTAATTATGGAAGAGTCATAATGTTGTACTCTAGACACAGATAAGGACAAAAAAAAAATGTTTAACTCATGTAAAACATGTAACTATGGGATGCCAACAGTATCATTCAGCTTTGTTAAAGCATTTTGTTGTTTTTCATTAAGTGACTATACAAAGCAATATTTCAAACAATAGTATAGATTTATTATTGTCGTATTATTATTATTGACATTGTAATTTTCTTGCTTGACTTTTAACTGTCATAATCTACCTGAATAACTGACATTTTAAAGTAAAATAAATAAACACATTGTTATTGACAGTACCAAATTTGTGTATTATTATCTCTCAATAAATTTAGAAACTGTACATTATCTTCATTACAATTTATATCATGTTGCTTTTAAATAGGCCAGACAAAAAATCTATAGACAGTATCTTATTAATCCATTGTACGTATATCCATTGTATATTTGTGTTTGAATAAATTATGTATTCCAAAATTTTCTGGACACAATAACGCATTTATAATACACACAGAATTGTTTTTGTCTAGACTATTTTAAAGCAAGAAGATAATTTTTTTACTGTTGAGTGTATTTGAGAGTTATCCCCTCTCTTTTGGTCCTCAATTGTGTGCTTTGAATGACACTACGATTATCCAACCAACAATGTGTCCTATGTGTGCATAGGAAGTTAGTTTCTTTGAGAAGGAAATAGAGGCTGCCAGAAAAACTTATAAAGCAGATGTCAGTACTAACCTGATGTTTGGTTAGATGGACAAACACAATGTCATTGACATGACACAACTGAAAAAGGTAATGGAGTGGATAAGTACCAGGTACAGCTAGCCGGACGATTCACATGGAAAAAATATATTTGTACAGCACTTCTTTGAATGTCCATTGCCATGTTCATAGCCAGGTTGTCTTAGATACGAAAGAAACTGATATACGATCCATCAGGGTTAGAAATGTGTAGCATGTTACATTAACATTGCAGACAGGAACAGGTAACCATGTAACATCCTTGTTTAGACATGATAATAACCATGTTTCTTTGGTTAAACTTAATTGAAAATTAATAAATACATCATTTATGCTGTGCCAAAATGTGTAATATACAAAAGGAGGATCACTGAATATATATCAACTTAACTTGAATGCACTTAAAATAAGGAGGTGAAGGAGGAGAATAAGTCAAAGCTGGAGACCAAATTGGGGCATAACAAGCACAGGACATGTGGAGAGGCCTGAATGACATCACTGGTATTAATCTAAGAAGCTCCCCAATGAACCTCCTGAAGCCCCATTATTTTTTGCTTCACCTTCTAACACCTCTGGACAACAACAGGTACCACCATTTACATCAAGAGGGGTCTCATCTTATACTGTAACACATCTTCATGACAACAGCCACCACAATCTATATCCCATACCAATGAATCTCCCTCAGCCCCACGGTCTGCTGCTCCATCTAATGGGGTCTTGCCTTTTATCACCTCAGGATGACAACAGTATCCACCATTTTGAACACCATTCAGAACATGATGGCATTGGAGTGGAGGATGTGGTCATCTACCTGCTGGAGAAAGTGTATTCCCACTTGGATACTACAGGTAGCACAGTGAGGATCATGTACTTTGATTTCTCCAGTGCATTTAATACATCATGGCCTGTGTTACTGGGGCAGTAGATGAAACCACCTTCTCATAGATAATATGCGCAAAGACGTCACCGCGCTCTCCCACGTGGTGACGTCATCTAACATATTGCAGGTCCTTTGACAGGTCCTGTTCAGTGAAGATAGAAGAAGATGCTGCAGAGCGATCAAGTGGATGAGGTGATTTTTTAACCCATAAATGGCCATATTGTTTTACATTCTGTCTTAAGAATGCTATTATTTTCCAATATAACCTTGCTATAACGTAAAATAATAAAGTGAATTCAATGGGGTTCTGGTTCAGGGTTAAGTTCAAGTCACGAACCGGAACTTTGACCCGAAGTTTGGCTGAACCTGGCAAACCAGAACTTCCACGGGTTCACTCATCCCTAATAAATAGTATTAGTATCTTGGTAATGGAAGGAAGGTTCTGTCTACATACTTAGAACACCAAACCTATACGCTCCGCATAGATACATGGTTCTTTAATTGCTCTAATTCAACAATGCATTTTTCTCCTTGACATAGCAATCTGTTGACATTAACATTTTCAAATTCTTTGTAACACAAATTCTCTATGATGGTTGTCATGACATTGCAATTGTCACATGTACACTAGTTGACATTGCCAACTCGTTCCTTCGCAGTATGTTCAGCTTTATCAATGGATGCCTCTGGATTGTTTTGAAAGCATTGAGCATGAGGTTATGCTACCCTTTCCTATATCCTCTGTAAAAAATGGTGTAACTCCTGTAAATTGTATCCCAATATACAATTAGCTTCAACAGATGAATTATGACTAGAGATGATCAAATTTTTCAAAAACTCAATTCGGGCCTCAGCCGAGGCTTGGATCCTTGGTTGGGGTCCCTGTTTCTGGGAGCTCCTACTAACACAGCCTACCCCAGCAAGGGGGTGGCTCACACTCTGACTAGAACATTCCTTCCTCCCCCTGAAGTAGGATGTGGAAACATTCCACTCCTCCTCAGAAAGGGGGGAGCTAGCCTGGAATGGTCTATTCCAGCCTAGATCTATTAACTAACCATGATCTGCTCACATATTGCTGCCACCTGCTGGTGTACATTGAGAATTACAGCAAATATACAATACAACAGGCCTGGAAAATGCACATTATGGAGAGAGTGATGCAAACTTATACCAGATGACAATATACATACACTTAACATGTTGTAGCAGGGGGGAAAGAGTGACATACTCTGGGATGTTACAGATGCTGTCAGCTCAACACCCAGATACCCCTTTCTTGGACTTTAAGGAACTTGCTATTGGCATCCTAGGGGAAAGTCACCAAGCTGAACCTCCTGAAGACAAGAGGGCCCACACTATGGCCTGCTACTCACAGTCAAATAGCTGAACATGGGGCTAAGGCACCCGTTCCAGATGCCGTAGCAGCTCTGACCGCTCAAGTCTCCCTCTTAGCTGAGAATATGGAGAGGATGAGGAAACAGCTAGAGCGACTGGAACAGCAACCCAAGGTGGGGGAAGGGACTTCTGCAAACCAAGGCCGCCCTACACCCGGTCCACAAGAATATCGGCGCCAGCCAGTCAGTAGGTTGTCAGACCCTGGTTATCAAAACATTAGGAAACAGCTATTGTCTGAGGTATGGACACACTGAAAAGGACTGCCGTCAGTTAAACGGGTATCCCCTGAGGTCGAGGACCGCCCCTCGGGAGGAAGAATATTAGGTACCAAAGAATCAAGTATTTATGCCTAGGTATGTGGGCGTCCGCCCCATGGTTGAGGTTGACATCAATGGAGTGAAGTTTCCTGCTTTAATTGATACCGGATCTCAAGTGACTACCATCCGCCAAGCAGCATTTGACACATGCCGAAACGGAGCCCAGCTGACGCAACCTCCGGAATCTTGGCTCCGCATTATAGCTACCAATGGCAAACCAGTGCCTATACTAGGTTATTGCGAACCTACCTTACAGATTGAAGAAACTGAACTCTCATGCCAAGGGGTAGTCGTGATTCAGGTCCCAGATGATGACAATTGCCCAGTGGTCCTGGGGATGAATGTACTAGGCAACTGTTACCCTGAAGTACTGAAAGCCTTAAATAAAACTCTACTGACTACACCCCATGCAACTCAATGGGTTATACACTAGACTATTCAAGTGCTATCCGTCCAACAAAAATTCAGCAATCAACAGGGCGAAATCTGCCGTGTCCACATCAAGGAGGCTCACCCTATCAAACTCCAGCCTGGAGCAGAGACTCTAATATGGTGCAAGGCTTGCATCAGTATCCAAAGTCAAGATTATCAGGCTCTTGTGGAACCAATACCGCTAGGAGCGTGGTCACCGTGTCCCAAGGAAAGGTACCCATATGCTTAGTCAATCTGGGTTATGAAGCTGTGAAATTAAAAAATCTTTATCCAGTGGCCTGCCTATACCACATCCGTCAGCAGGATATCCTGGATTACCACACTGCTGCGGCTCAACAATCACTCCAAACAGTGGAGGAAGCCAAAGACCCGCCGGGACAGCCCTGGTGGGCCGAACTACACATTGGCGATACCACAACCTCTGCCGAACAGATCAGCGGTGTGCTGGACTTAGTTAAACAACACCATCAAGTCTTCAGCAAACATTCTCTGGACTATAGTCAGACTCTCCTTATACAGCACACCATTCCAACTGGCACTCAACCTCCAATCAAGGAGAGATACCGACCAGTCCTTCTTGCCATGTACCAGCAGGTGAAGAAGATGGTGCAGCATATGAAGACAGCTAATGTCATCCAGGATAGTCACAGCCCCTGGGCTGCCCCCTTAGTCCTGATAAAGAAGAAGGATGGAACCATCCGTTTTTGTGTGGACTACCGTAAGATGGCAGCTCTGGGATCTGCTGCTTACTTTTCAACTCTGGATCTAACCAGTGGCTATTGGCAAGTCCCCATGGCGCCAGAAGATAAAGAAAAAACTGCTTTTGCCACCCCAATGGGTCTGTTTGAGTTCAACAACATGCCATTCAGGTTATGCAACGCCCCTGGGACATTTCAAAGACTCATGGAAAGATGTCTTGGACACAAAAACTTTGAGACCATGTTGCTGTACCTGGATGATGTGATCGTCTACTCTAAGACCTACGAAGAGCATTTACAGCACCTGGAGGAAGTGTTCCAGACTTTGGCCCAACATGGACTGTAAGTGAAACCTTCAAAGTGTCACTTACTGAAGCCCCAAGTGAAAATATCTGGGACATGTTGTGAGTGCGGAAGGCGTGAGACCGGACCCCGACAAGATAGCTGCAGTACAGAGCTGGCCGGCCCCCAAAACAGTCAAAGAGGTCAAGAGCTTCCTCGGATTTGCAAGTTACTATCGGAGATTTATCCCGCACTTCGCTCAGATTGCGGAACCTATCCAGGAGCTTGTGAAAGGTCACCCTAAAGGCTGTCAGAATTCCAAAATACTGGTGGAGTGTAATGAAGAGAGAGAAGCTGCTTTCCAACTGTTGAAAGAAAAACTTACAGAACCTCCAGTCCTGGGTTACCTTGACTACAGCCTACTATTTTGCCTCTATACTGACCCAAGTAAGAAAGGTTTGGGAGCTGTACTATCTCAGACACAAGCTGGAACTGAAAGAGTCATCGCCTATGCCAGCAGATCTTTACGAGAGCCAGAGCGCAATGACCATAACTACAGCTTGTACAAACTGGAGTTTCTAGCCTTGGTCTGGGCTGTAACTGAGAAATTCAAGGACTACCTAGCTGCCACACCTTTCTTGGTCTACACTGACAATAATCCGCTAGCTCACTTCAACACTGCATGTCTGGGAGCTCTAGAACAAAGATGGGCCTCTAGACTGGCAAACTTCAACTTCACCATTAAGTACCGGACTGGAAAATCTAATGACAATGCTGATGCTTTGTCTAGGCTACCTGCCCATAAAGAACCAATTTCTACAGATGATCAGTGGGAATATGTGGAAATGCCAATATTCTACTCCCGATTTGCCCGGCAGAAGGCTCTACACTCTAGGCTTCTGACCTCTAAAGTCGCTTGTTTTCGACAGACCTGTGACCCCTCACCTCCAGTTGAGAAAGAGCTCTGGATTAGACTACAATCCGAGAGCAGAGCCATCGGAGAACTGTTGGATTATTTTTATAGCGGACGCATACCGGAGAGAATCCGACGGCGGAGAGCTGACTCAGAGCTAGTTTTCTTCTGGCGACAACGGAAACTATTCTTCCTACAAAGAGACCTACTCCTCAGGAGAATGCTTGATCCAGTCACCTGTGAGCGCCTCCATCAGATAGTGGTGCCTCGAAGAGATGCCAAGATGTTAATGGACATGTACCATAACCGGTCTGGTCACTTTGGAACGCAAAAAACGGAAGCCAACATCAGACGATATTTCTACTGGATTGGCATGAGAAGTGACATTGAAACTTGGTGTCGGCAGTGTCCCACCTGTGCTGTGGCTAAAGGGGAAAGAGATGATCAGCGAGCCCCCCTTCATCCAATAGTGAGTAGAAGTCCTCTTGAAATCATTTCATTTGACCACGTGAAACTGGAACCCAGCAGATCTGGGTATGTCTATGCTATGACAATCATAGACCACTATACCAAGTTCGTTGTGGCTGTACTTGTAAAGGATTTAACTGCAAAAACAACAGCTGCTGCCATGTGGAAGGCCTTCATTCTGCCGTATGGGTGTCCTGACAAGATACTCACTGATCAGGGATCTGCATTCGAGTCTCAGCTATTCTATGAACTTTGTGCCTTGTACAACTGCAAAAAACTGAGGACTACCGCATACCACCCTCAGGGGAACGGGCTGTGCTAAAAAATGAACCAGACACTGATCAACATGCTCAAGGCTGTGCCGCCTCACAAGAGGGCCGAATGGCCGTTACTCCTCCCTGAACTAGTGTACCTGTACAACAGTACAACTCATTGCTCCTACACTCCATACTACCTCATGTTCGGAAGACATGGCCGTCTACCTGCAGTACTTGCCCTTGATGTCCCTGTACCGGAGTCTGAACCACTCCTTCCCCAATCTGAGTGGGTCAAAGAGCATCAGAAGCGCCTGGAGGATGCCAAAGAAATAGTGGAATCTAAAATAGAGAAGGCCCAACAAAAACATAAACAGGAATTTGATATGAATGCACATGCTGAGCCCTTACAGCCTGGAGACCAGGTCTGGCTAAAAAACAATCACCCTGTAAGCAAACTGTATAGTCGCTGGGAGCGTGAGCCATATACAATAGTGTCCATTCCCTCATCAGAGGTCTACAAAATCCAGAGAGAGGAGCATAAAGGTACTCAGCGAGTCCATCGTAACCGGCTCAAGAAATGCCTACAGAAACCTGTTCAAGAGCAGCCAAGAGAAGAGGATACATTACCTGAGCTGCCATTGTCTTTAGAAAGTAAGACTCCAACAGAGTTGCCTTCCATGCTTGACCCCCTTCAGTGGTTACTAGGGATGAGCGAACCCGAACTGTATAGTTCGGGTTCGTACCGAATTTTGGGGTGTCCGTGACACGGACCCGAACCCGAACATTTTCGTAAAAGTCCGGGTTCGGGTTCGGTGTTCGGCGCTTTCTTGGCGCTTTTTGAAAGGCTGCAAAGCAGCCAATCAACAAGCATCATACTACTTGCCCCAAGAGGCCATCACAGCCTTGCCTACTATTGGCATGGCTGTGATTGGCCAGTGCAGCATGTGACCCAGCCTCTATATAAGCTTGGGTCACGTAGCGCTGCACGTCACTCTGCTGATACAAGTGTAGGGAGAGGTTGCTGCTGCGACATTAGGGCGAGATTAGGCAGATTAACTCCTCCAAAAGACTTAATTCAGTGATCGATCTCCAGCTGTGGATCATTGAAGTGCTGATATTGAATTGCTCACTTTTTTTAGGCTGCCCAGAGCGTTTTTATATCACTTTTTTCTGGGGTGATCTGCAGCCATTTTGTGGCTTGTGGTGCGCCAGCACAAGCTACCACCAAGTGCATTTAACCATCAATAGTGTGGTTATTTTTTGCTATATCCTACATCAGGTGCAGGCTGAGCCTGTGTCACCCAAGTGCATTTAACCATCAATAGTGTGGTTATTTTTTGGCCATATACTACATCAGGTGCAGGCTGAGCCTGTGTCACCCAAGTGCATTTAACCATCAAGTGTGGTTATTTTTTGCTATATCCTACATCAGGGTCAAGCTTTCATCAAGTGCATGTAACCATCAATAGTGTGGTTATTTTTTGGCCATATACTACATCAGGTGCAGGCTGAGCCTGTGTCACCCAAGTGCATTTAACCATCAATAGTGTGGTTATTTTTTGCTATATCCTACATCAGGGTCAAGCTTTCATCAAGTGCATTTAACTATCAATAGTGTGGTTATTTTTTTGGCCATATACTACATCAGGGGCAAGTTGAGCCTGTCACCCAGCGCCTAAAAAATATGCCTTTCTATTCCTCCAAATCAGTACAGTTTTAGCTGGTCAAGTTAAATTTAGTGACCAAAAAAGCACAGTTTTTGTTCTGGGTTGAAAAACTATTCCCAAATTTGTCATTCTCAAAATTAGTAGTTTCTGTTACATAAGGCCTACTTTAAATCTATCCCAAAAAGGATATCTTAGATTGAAGGTGCTGATAGTGTCATTCTGAAAAACTTAACACACACGCTACCGTGCAGATACAAGTCTAATTCTGTGATTAAAGGTATATCTGTCACACAGCGCGTAAAAAATAGGCCTCACATTTATATTCAACCAAATCTGTCATTACTTGTGTGCCTGTATTAGTGTAATACGGTACCTAAATAGATTGCCAGACAGTGTTAGGTGTCTGTAAAAAAAGGCCTGAATTTTAATTCAATACATTGGCCCGAATAATATTTTTCTTATTGTGGTGAACGGTAACAATGAGGAAAACAACTAGTAAGGGACGCGGACGTGGACATGGTCGTGGTGGTGTTAGTGGACCCTCTGGTGCTGGGAGAGGACGTGGCCGTTCTGCCACAGCCACACGTCCTAGTGTACCAACTACCTCAGGTCCCAGTAGCCGCCAGAATTTACAGGGATATTTGGTGGGGCCCAATGCCGTTCTAAGGATGGTAAGGCCTGAGCAGGTACAGGCATTAGTCAATTGGGTGGCCGACAGTGCATCCAGCACGTTCACATTATCTCCCACCCAGTCTTCTGCAGAAAGTGCACAGATGGCGCATGAAAACCAAGCCCATCAGTCTGTCACATCACCCCCATGCATATCAGGGAAACTGTCTGAGCCTCAAGTTATGCAGCAGTCTCTTATGCTGTTTGAAGACTCTGCTGCCAGGGTTTCCCAAGGGCATCCACCTAGCCCTTCCCCAGGGGTGGAAGAGATAGAATGCACTAACGCACAACCACTTATGTTTCCTGATGATGAGGACATGGGAATACCACCTCAGCACGTCTCTGATGATGACAAAACACAGGTGCCAACTGCTGCGTCTTTCTGCAGTGTGCAGACTGAACAGGAGGTCAGGGATCAAGACTGGGTGGAAGATGATGCAGGGGACGATGAGGTCCTAGACCCCACATGGAATGAAGGTCGTGCCACTGACTTTCACAGTTCGGAGGAAGAGGCAGTGGTGAGACCAAGCCAACAGCGTAGCAAAAGACAAAGAGGGAGCAGTGGGCAAAATCAGAACACCCGCCGCCAAGAGACTCCGCCTGCTACTGACCACCGCCATCTGGGACCGAGCACCCTAAAGGCAGCTTCAAGGAGTTCCCTGGCATGGCACTTCTTTAAACAATGTGCTGACGACAAGACCCGAGTGGTTTGCACGCTGTGCCATCAGAGCCTGAAGCGAGGCATTAACGTTCTGAACCTTAGCACAACCTGCATGACCAGGCACCTGCATGCAAAGCATGAACTGCAGTGGAGTAAACACCTTAAAAACAAAGAAGTCACTTAGGCTCCCCCTGCTACCTCTTCTGCTGCTGCCGCCTCGGCCTCTTCCGCTGCTGCCGCCGCCTCGGCCTCTTCCTCCGCCTCTGGAGGAACGTTGGCACCTCCCGCCCAGCAAACATGGGATGTACCACCAACACCACCACCTGCGTCACCAAGCATCTCAACCATGTCACACAGCAGCGTTCAGCTCTCCATCTCACAAACATTTGAGAGAAAGCGTAAATTCCCACCTAGCCACCCTCGATCCCTGGCCCTGAATGCCAGCATTTCTAAACTACTGGCCTATGAAATGCTGTCATTTAGGCTGGTGGACACAGACAGCTTCAAACAGCTCATGTCGCTTGCTGTCCCACAGTATGTTGTTCCCAGCCGGCACTACTTCTCCAAGATAGCCGTGCCTTCCCTGCACAACCAAGTGTCCGATAAAATCAAGTGTGCACTGCGCAACGCCATCTGTGGCAAGGTCCACCTAACCACAGATACGTGGACCAGTAAGCATGGCCAGGGACGCTATATCTCCCTAACTGCACACTGGGTAAATGTAGTGGCGGCTGGGCCCCAGGCGGAGAGCTGTTTGGCGCACGTCCTTCCGCCGCCAAGGATCGCAGGGCAACATTCTTTGCCTCCTGTCTCCTCCTCCTCCTACTCAACTTCCTCCTCCTCTTCTTCCACCTGCTCATCCAGTCAGCTACACACCTTCACCACCAACTTCAGCACAGCCCGGGGTAAACGTCAGCAGGCCCTTCTGAAACTCATATGTTTGGGGGACAGGCCCCACACCGCACAGGAGTTGTGGGGGGGTATAGAACAACAGACCGACGAGTGGTTGCTGCCGGTGAGCCTCAAGCCCGGCCTGGTGGTGTGCGATAATGGGCGAAATCTCGTTGCAGCTCTGGGACTAGCCGGTTTGACGCACATCCCTTGCCTGGCGCATGTGCTGAATTTGGTGGTGCAGAAGTTCATTCGCAACTACCCCGACATGTCAGAGCTGCTGCATAAAGTGCGGGCCGTCTGTTCGCGCTTCCGGCGTTCACACCCTGCTGCTGCACGCCTGTCTGCGCTACAGCGTAACTTCGGCCTTCCCGCTCACCGCCTCATATGCGATGTGCCCACCAGGTGGAACTCAACCTTGCACATGCTGGACAGACTGTGCGAGCAGCAGCAGGCCATAGTGGAGTTTCAGCTGCAGCACGCACGGGTCAGTCGCACTGCGGAACAGCACGACTTCACCACCAATGACTGGGCCTCCATGCGAGACCTGTGTGCCCTGTTGCGCTGTTTCGAGTACTCCACCAACATGGCCAGTGGCGATGACGCCGTTATCAGCGTTACAATACCACTTCTATTTCTCCTTGAGAAAACACTTAGGGCGATGATGGAAGAGGAGGTGGCCCAGGAGGAAGAGGAGGAAGAGGGGTCATTTTTAGCACTTTCAGGCCAGTCTCTTCAAAGTGACTCAGAGGGAGGTTTTTTGCAACACCAGAGGCCAGGTACAAATGTGGCCAGACAGGGCCCACTACTGGAGGACAAGGAGGACGAGGATGAGGAGGAGGTGGAGGAGGATGAGGATGAAGCATGTTCACAGCTGGGTGGCACCCAAAGCAGCTCGGGCCCATCACTGGTGCGTGGCTGGGGGGAAACACAGGACGATGACGATACGCCTCCCACAGAGGACAGCTTGTCCTTACCTCTGGGCAGCCTGGCACACATGAGCGACTACGTGCTGCAGTGCCTGCGCAATGACAGCAGAGTTGCCCACATTTTAACGTGTGCGGACTACTGGGTTGCCACCCTGCTGGATCCCCGGTACAAAGACAATGTGCCTACCTTACTTCCTACACTGGAGCGTGATAGGAAGATGCGCGAGTACAAGCGCACGTTGGTAGACGCGCTACTGAGAGCATTCCCAAATGTCACAGGGGAACCAGTGGAAGCCCAAGGCGAAGGCAGAGGAGGAGCAAGAGGTCGCCAACACAGCTGTGTCACGGCCAGCTCCTCTGAGGGCAGGGTTAGCATGGCAGAGATGTGGAAAAGTTTTGTCACCACGCCATAGCTAACTGCACCACCACCTTATACGGAACGTGTTAGCAGGAGGCAACATTTCACTAACATGGTGGAACAGTACCTGTGAACACCCCTCCACGTACTGACTGATGGTTCGGCCCCATTCAACTTCTGGGTCTCCAAATTGTCCACGTGGCCAGAGCTAGCCTTTTATGCCTTGGAGGTGCTGGCCTGCCCGGCGGCCAGCGTTTTGTCTGAACGTGTATTCAGCACGGCAGGGGGCGTCATTACAGACAAACGCATCCGCCTGTCTACAGCCAATGTGGACAAGCTGACATTCATAAAAATGAACCAGGCATGGATCCCACAGGACCTGTCCATCCCTTGTGCAGATTAGACATTAACTACCTCCCCTTAACAATATATTATTGTACTCCAGGGCACTTCCTCATTCAATCCTATTTTTATTTTCATTTTACCATTATATTGCGGGGCAACCCAAAGTTGAATGAACCTCTCCTCTGTCTGGGTGCCGGGGCCTAAATGTGTGACAGTGGCCTGTTCCAATGGTGGGTAACGTGAAGCCTGATTCTCTGCTATGACATGAAGACTGATTCTGTGCTGACATGAAGCCAGATTCTCTGTTACGCGACCTCTCTCCTCTGCCTGGGTGCCTGGGCCTAAATATGTGACAGTGGCCTGTTCCAGTTGTGGGTGACGTGAAGCCTGATTCTCTGCTATGACATGAAGACTGATTCTGTGCTGACATGAAGCCAGATTCTCTGTTACGGGACCTCTCTCCTCTGTCTGGGTGCCGGGGCCTAAATATGTGACAGTGGCCTGTTCCAGTGGTGGGTGACGTGAAGCCTGATTCTCTGCTATGACATGAAGACTGATTCTGTGCTGACATGTAGCCAGATTTTCTGTTACGGAACCTCTCTCCTCTGCCTGGGTGCCGGGGCCTAAATATGTGACAGTGGCCTGTTCCAGTGGTGGGTGACGTGAAGCCTGATTCTCTGCTATGACATGAAGACTGATTCTGTGCTGACATGAAGCCAGATTCTCTGTTACGGGACCTCTCTCCTCTGTCTGGGTACCAGGGCCTAAATGTGTGACAGTCGCCTGTTCCAGTGGTGGGTGACGTGAAGCCTGATTCTCTGCTATGACATGAAGACTGATTCTGTGCTGATATGAAGCCAGATTCTCTGTTACGCGACCTCTCTCCTCTGCCTGGGTGCCTGGGCCTAAATATGTGACAGTGGCCTGTTCCAGTTGTGGGTGACGTGAAGCCTGATTCTCTGCTATGACATGAAGACTGATTCTGTGCTGACATGAAGCCAGATTCTCTGTTACGGGACCTCTCTCCTCTGTCTGGGTGCCGGGGCCTAAATATGTGACAGTGGCCTGTTCCAGTGGTGGGTGACGTGAAGCCTGATTCTCTGCTATGACATGAAGACTGATTCTCTGCTGACATAAAGCCTGAATCTCTGTTATGGGACCTCTATCCTCTGCCTGGGTGCCAGGGCCTAAAAATGTGACAGTGGCCTGTTCCAGTGGTGGGTGACGTGAAGCCTGATTCTCTGCTATGACATGAAGACTGATTCTGTGCTGATATGAAGCCAGATTTTCTGTTACGGAACCTCTCTCCTCTGTCTGGGTGCCGGGGCCTAAATATGTGACAGTGGCCTGTTCCAGTGGTGGGTGACGTGAAGCCTGATTCTCTGCTATGACATGAAGACTGATTCTGTGCTGACATGAAGCCAGATTCTCTGTTACGGGACCTCTCTCCTCTGTCTGGGTGCCAGGGCCTAAATGTGTGACAGTCGCCTGTTCCAGTGGTGGGTGACGTGAAGCCTGATTCTCTGCTATGACATGAAGACTGATTCTGTGCTGATATTAAGCCAGATTCTCTGTTACGGGACCTCTCTCCTCTGTCTGGGTGCCAGGGCCTAAATGTGTGACAGTGGCCTATTCCAGTGGTGGGTGACGTGAAGCCTGATTCTCTGCTATGACATGAAGACTGATTCTGTGCTGACATGAAGCCAGATTCTCTGTTACGGGACCTCTCTCCTCTGTCTGGGTGCCTGGGCCTAAATATGTGACAGTGGCCTGTTCCAGTGGTGGGTGACGTGAAGCCTGATTCTCTGCTATGACATGAAGACTGATTCTCTGCTGACATGAAGACTGAATCTCTGTTATGGGACCTCTCTCCTCTGCCTGGGTACCTGGGCCTAAATATGTGACAGTGGCCTGTTCCAGTGGTGGGTGACGTGAAGCCTGATTCTCTGCTATGACATGAAGACTGATTCTCTGCTGACATGAAGCCTGAATCTCTGTTATGGGACCTCTCTCCTCTGCCTGGGTGCCTGGGCCTAAATATGTGACAGTGGCCTGTTCCAGTGGTGGGTGACGTGAAGCCTGATTCTCTGCTATGACATGAAGACTGATTCTGTGCTGACATGAAGCCAGATTCTCTGTTACGGGACCTCTTTACTCTGTCTGGGTGCCTGGGCCTAAATATGTGACAGTGCCCTCTTCCAGTGGTGGGTGACGTGAAGCCTGATTCTCTGCTATGACATGAAGACTGATTCTCTGCTGACATGAAGCCTGAATCTCTGTTATGGGACCTCTCTCCTCTGCCTGGGTGCTTGGGCCTAAATATGTGACAGTGGCCTGTTCCAGTGGTGGGTGACGTGAAGCCTGATTCTCTGCTATGACATGAAGACTGATTCTCTGCTGACATGAAGCCTGAATCTCTGTTATGGGACCTCTCTCCTCTGCCTGGGTGCCTGGGCCTAAATATGTGACAGTGGCCTGTTCCAGTGGTGGGTGACGTGAAGCCTGATTCTCTGCTATGACATGCAGACTGATTCTCTGCTGACATGAAGCCAGATTCTCTGTTACGGGACCTCTCTCCTCTGCCTGGGTGCCTGGGCCTAAATATCCGACAATGGACTGTTCCAGTGTTGGGTGACGTAAAGCCTGATTCTCTGCTATGACATGAAGACTGATTCTCTGCTGACATGAAGCCAGATTCTCTGTTAAGGGACCTCTCTCCTCTGCCTGGGTGCCGGGGCCTAAATATATGACAGTGGCCTGTTCCAGTGGTGGGTGACGTGAAGCCTGATTCTCTGCCATGACATGAAGACTGATTCTGTGCTGACATGAAGCCAGATTCTCTGTTACGGAACCTCTCTCCTCTGTCTGGGTGCCGGGGCCTAAATATGTGACAGTGGCCTGTTCCAGTGGTGGGTGACGTGAAGCCTGTTTCTCTGCTATGACATGAAGACTGATTCTGTGCTGACATGAAGCTAGATTCTCTGTTACGGGACCTCTCTCCTCTGTCTGGGTGCCAGGGCCTAAATGTGTGACAGTCGCCTGTTCCAGTGGTGGGTGACGTGAAGCCTGATTCTCTGCTATGACATGAAGACTGATTCTGTGCTGATATGAAGCCAGATTCTCTGTTACGCGACCTCTCTCCTCTGCCTGGGTGCCTGGGCCTAAATATGTGACAGTGGCCTGTTCCAGTTGTGGGTGACGTGAAGCCTGATTCTCTGCTATGACATGAAGACTGATTCTGTGCTGACATGAAGCCAGATTCTCTGTTACGGGACCTCTCTCCTCTGTCTGGGTGCCGGGGCCTAAATATGTGACAGTGGCCTGTTCCAGTGGTGGGTGACGTGAAGCCTGATTCTCTGCTATGACATGAAGACTGATTCTCTGCTGACATAAAGCCTGAATCTCTGTTATGGGACCTCTATCCTCTGCCTGGGTGCCAGGGCCTAAAAATGTGACAGTGGCCTGTTCCAGTGGTGGGTGACGTGAAGCCTGATTCTCTGCTATGACATGAAGACTGATTCTGTGCTGACATGAAGCCAGATTTTCTGTTACGGAACCTCTCTCCTCTGTCTGGGTGCCGGGGCCTAAATATGTGACAGTGGCCTGTTCCAGTGGTGGGTGACGTGAAGCCTGATTCTCTGCTATGACATGAAGACTGATTCTGTGCTGACATGAAGCCAGATTCTCTGTTACGGGACCTCTCTCCTCTGTCTGGGTGCCAGGGCCTAAATGTGTGACAGTCGCCTGTTCCAGTGGTGGGTGACGTGAAGCCTGATTCTCTGCTATGACATGAAGACTGATTCTGTGCTGATATGAAGCCAGATTCTCTGTTACGGGACCTCTCTCCTCTGTCTGGGTGCCAGGGCCTAAATGTGTAACAGTGGCCTGTTCCAGTGGTGGGTGACGTGAAGCCTGATTCTCTGCTATGACATGAAGACTGATTCTGTGCTGACATGAAGCCAGATTCTCTGTTACGGGACCTCTCTCCTCTGTCTGGGTGCCTGGGCCTAAATATGTGACAGTGGCCTGTTCCAGTGGTGGGTGACGTGAAGCCTGATTCTCTGCTATGACATGAAGACTGATTCTCTGCTGACATGAAGCCTGAATCTCTGTTATGGGACCTCTCTCCTCTGCCTGGGTACCTGGGCCTAAATATGTGACAGTGGCCTGTTCCAGTGGTGGGTGACGTGAAGCCTGACTCTCTGCTATGACATGAAGACTGATTCTCTGCTGACATGAAGCCTGAATCTCTGTTATGGGACCTCTCTCCTCTGCCTGGGTGCCTGGGCCTAAATATGTGACAGTGGCCTGTTCCAGTGGTGGGTGACGTGAAGCCTGATTCTCTGCTATGACATGAAGACTGATTCTGTGCTGACATGAAGCCAGATTCTCTGTTACGGGACCTCTTTACTCTGTCTGGGTGCCTGGGCCTAAATATGTGACAGTGGCCTCTTCCAGTGGTGGGTGACGTGAAGCCTGATTCTCTGCTATGACATGAAGACTGATTCTCTGCTGACATGAAGCCTGAATCTCTGTTATGGGACCTCTCTCCTCTGCCTGGGTGCTTGGGCCTAAATATGTGACAGTGGCCTGTTCCAGTGGTGGGTGACGTGAAGCCTGATTCTCTGCTATGACATGAAGACTGATTCTCTGCTGACATGAAGCCTGAATCTCTGTTATGGGACCTCTCTCCTCTGCCTGGGTGCCTGGGCCTAAATATGTGACAGTGGCCTGTTCCAGTGGTGGGTGACGTGAAGCCTGATTCTCTGCTATGACATGAAGACTGATTCTGTGCTGACATGAAGCCAGATTCTCTGTTACGGGACCTCTCTCCTCTGTCTGGGTGCCAGGGCCTAAATGTGTGACAGTCGCCTGTTCCAGTGGTGGGTGACGTGAAGCCTGATTCTCTGCTATGACATGAAGACTGATTCTGTGCTGATATGAAGCCAGATTCTCTGTTACGGGACCTCTCTCCTCTGTCTGGGTGCCAGGGCCTAAATGTGTGACAGTGGCCTGTTCCAGTGGTGGGTGACGTGAAGCCTGATTCTCTGCTATGACATGAAGACTGATTCTGTGCTGACATGAAGCCAGATTCTCTGTTACGGGACCTCTCTCCTCTGTCTGGGTGCCTGGGCCTAAATATGTGACAGTGGCCTGTTCCAGTGGTGGGTGACGTGAAGCCTGATTCTCTGCTATGACATGAAGACTGATTCTCTGCTGACATGAAGCCTGAATCTCTGTTATGGGACCTCTCTCCTCTGCCTGGGTACCTGGGCCTAAATATGTGACAGTGGCCTGTTCCAGTGGTGGGTGACGTGAAGCCTGATTCTCTGCTATGACATGAAGACTGATTCTCTGCTGACATGAAGCCTGAATCTCTGTTATGGGACCTCTCTCCTCTGCCTGGGTGCCTGGGCCTAAATATGTGAGAGTGGCCTGTTCCAGTGGTGGGTGACGTGAGACCTGATTCTCTGCTATGACATGAAGACTGATTCTGTGCTGACATGAAGCCAGATTCTCTGTTACGGGACCTCTTTACTCTGTCTGGGGGCCTGGGCCTAAATATGTGACAGTGGCCTCTTCCAGTGGTGGGTGTTGTGAAGCCTGATTCTCTGCTATGACATGAAGACTGATTCTCTGCTGACATGAAGCCTGAATCTCTGTTATGGGACCTCTCTCCTCTGCCTGGGTGCTTGGGCCTAAATATGTGACAGTGGCCTGTTCCAGTGGTGGGTGACGTGAAGCCTGATTCTCTGCTATGACATGAAGACTGATTCTCTGCTGACATGAAGCCTGAATCTCTGTTATGGGACCTCTCTCCTCTGCCTGGGTGCCTGGGCCTAAATATGTGACAGTGGCCTGTTCCAGTGGTGGGTGACGTGAAGCCTGATTCTCTGCTATGACATGCAGACTGATTCTCTGCTGACATGAAGCCAGATTCTCTGTTACGGGACCTCTCTCCTCTGCCTGGGTATCTGGGCCTAAATATCCGACAATGGACTGTTCCAGTGTTGGGTGACGTAAAGCCTGATTCTCTGCTATGACATGCAGACTGATTCTCTGCTGACATGAAGCCAGATTCTCTGTTACGGGACCTCTCTCCTCTGCCTGGGTGCCGGGGCCTAAATATATGACAATGGACTGTTACAGTGGTGGGTGACGTGAAGCCAGATTCTCTGCTCTGGCATGAAGACTGATTCTCTGCTGATGTGAAGCCAGATTCTCTGCTATGGGACCTCTCTCCAATTGATATTGGTTTATTTTTATATATTTTTTTTTTATTTTAATTCATTTCCTTATCCACATTTGTTTGCAGGGGATTTACCTACATGTTGCTGCCTTTTGCAGCCCTCTAGCTCTTTCCCAGGCAGTTTTACAGCCTTTTTAGTGCCGAAAAGTTTGGGTCCCCATTGACTTCAATGGGGTTCGGGTTCGGGACGAACATTTCCGGGAAGTTCGGCCGAACTTCTCGAACCCGAACATCCAGGTGTTCGATCAACTCTAGTGGTTACTCCAACCTCAAATTTGAGTCCTGATGCCAGTTGCTAAAACTATTCCAAGTCAGACAGCTGATCCTCCTGCACAAGTCCAGGACTTTACTTCTACCCCTGGAGACTCTGAACTGCCCTTGCGGAGATCCAAACAGACCAATAAAGATAAACCACCTGCCCGTTATCAGGAAATCTTTGAAACCAGTGTTTAGCTACAGAGATAATGGGAGCCAAGCCATGGACACATTTTGACTGGTAAGAAACATTGCCTAATGTCTATTGTTTACAATATAGGCTCTTTCATCTACCCTTTTTGTGCCTGGACTTCATGGACTCCATCTATCAGCCCACCCATACCTCATGTTGGATTACAAATTATTTTTGATATTTTGTGGGGTTTTTTTTCTACTTGTTACAAGTTATGCAACGTTACAAGCTTGCACCCAAAGAAAGTACTCAAACGTGTACCTGAGCTCTTTGTGACTTATACTGTTCTAATCTTGCACTAATTTTGCTTTAATGTTTACAGGTTGAGCAACATTCAAGTACTCGTGCCCATTTTATGGACTCTTTTACAGATGCCACAATGTGACCTTTATGCATTTTTTTTTGTGAAACTGAACTAACTTTTGCTTTTAGCTAGTTCAGTGGCGCCTTGCTTCTGTGTGCCTTAATTTACAGCTCTGTTTTCTTTATACGGACTGCCTCTGCGAACGCTTTATACTAATGGCCTACATCTGGAGTCATATATCCCGGGTATCCAGGTAGGACCAAGTGGTAAGTCCCAGGCAGGTCCAGCAAGGGTAACCCCGCTGCTTCAGGAACGGCTAGGGGAATAATATACCCCTCCTTCCTGTTTGTTATATGTGCCAGGATTGGTAATGGGACTACTAAACCCCCATCCTGGTGTGTCTTCCAGGAGTTTCATGGGATTATCATACCCTCCTCCTGTGAATCCCAGAGGCGTTTGGAGAAGCTGATACCTCCCCTTCTGTGCCTTTGCCTAAGGGATGGTACATCAAGCCTTAGTGCCATTTTAGCTACCCATAGTCACCATAGTGATCGTGCTATCAGCCTTATATTTTGACTTTGGTGCAGGGAAGGGAAGACAGGATAAAACCAACCTTCCATTTGCCAGTATTTCATTACACCATGGTGGGATAACGGAGTAAAGACACCCCCATGCTTTCTTTGGAGTTAGGATCCGGAACACTTCAAAGTCAGTCAATAGTGATTGATTTGTGCAGACCTTTGGTTCACTGGGTATACCGAGAGGGAAACTGTTAATTAGGACACCCTACTTATGCGGGCAGGAACCCAGGGTAGCCGTTATATTTTAGTCTTTGTATGTCTTATGTGTATTTCAGGCAGCCTTTGTATTAATTTGGGTACCCCAGAGCTTATTCCTCTTATCCCAAGCACAAGCCGAGGACTGATTGATTCAAAGTAAGGGGAAATGTAACACCCCAGAGTTGTGTCGCTACACTCCTCTACTCCACTACTGCCCTTCGGGAGCCGTTATATTGTCATCTGATGTGATTTTGATTATGTCATTCACAAATGTGCATAAAACCATGTTAAAGGTACATTTTTCCATGTAATGTTCCAGGTTGATCATCAGGTGGCAGCATCATTGGTAGAGATAGTCTTAATGTTATGGCCATTTAGAGTGGAGCTATCCTGTTCTATTCTGCCCCCCTGCTGAAGAGAAGTGGAGTTTTCCAGTTTCCTGCAGCAAGGGAGGAAAAAAACTGTTAGAACCAGATCTAGTTTGCCCTCTGCATAGGTAAGGCAGCAAGAACCAAGTCTCATTCTGAGACTTGATCAAATTCCCAGCCTTAGCCCTGCAGCTCAACTGGATGACAAGAAGGAGAAAGTTGCAGACAATTTCAGTTCCAGGAAGAAAGCATACCCTGTGGAGATAACTGTGAGTAAAGTCCAGAGACCTAGGAGAAGCCATATTTCTCCTCAGCTAGTCAGTCCCCAGACAGCAGAAGATAGAGAGTGCAGAAGCCAAATTCCTGCCACAGTATAGAGCTAACAAGCAGACGTCTTTTCCTGCAAGCTCCAGGTTAATAGAGCAGAAGATAAATTCCTGCCAACCATTGCCAATGCCTGCTGGGACCTAAGACAACAGCTGTATCTTGCTTGGATGAAAGTTACAATCAGTAAAGACAAGTTTGTACTTCACCTAAAGGTCTGGACATCAATTTCTGCTGCAAATTCCTCTATTACTCCTACTATCACTACACTCAATTTATTGCAAGTAAGCCAGGATCCAGAAGTCCAGCCGTACCCAGGTAGAAGACACCGTTGACACAATTACCACTACCATACAGAGACATTACACCACTCTGGCATTCCTAAATAGAGATGTCCCAAACTGTTCCCGGCGAACATCACTTGTTCGCGTTCGCCGCGGCGGGTGAACATATGCGATGTTCGTTCGCCCCTATACGTCATCATTGAGCAAACTTTGACTCTGTACCTCACAGTCAACAGTCAACAGACACATTCCAGCCAATCAGCATACCCTCCCTCCCAGACCCTCCCACCTCCTATCAAAAAGCAAGGACAGCATCCATCTTAGATTCATTCTGGAGCTGCAGTGTTAGTTAGAGCAGGGAGAGTGCTGCTGCTGCTGCTGCTGAATTAATAGGGAAATCGTTAGCTAGGCCAGTGTTCTGTGTCCACTCCAGTCCTCAAAGACTCAAGTGCTGTCAGGACAGCGTCCTGACAGCACCACAAAAAGCCCTTTTTAGGGCTGGTACATCAGTCTGCTTTTATTTATTTTTTCTATATATATATATTGCAGTTGCCTGCCGGTGTGTGAGAGGCCACAGGCCCACAGACTGTACTGTGTGCACACCACTCATATCGGGTGGCACAGTACCTTGCAGATAAAAAAAGTCATTTAATTTTTCCTCTGCAATATAATTGCAGTTGCCTGCCAGTGAGTGTCAGGCCCACAGACTGTACTGTGTCCACTGCCCACCACTCATATCGGGTGGCACAGAACCTTGCAGATAAAAAAGTCATTACATTTTTACCCTTTAATATATTTGCAGTTGCCTGCCAGTGTGTGTCAGGCCCACTGACTGTACTGTGCCCACTGCCAGTGCCCACCACTCATATCGGGTGGCACAGTACCTTGCAGATAAAAGTCATTTAATTTTTTCTCTGTAATATAATTGAAGGTTGCCTGCCAGTGTGTGTCAGGCCCACTGACTGTACTGTGCCCACTGCCAGTGCCCACCACTCATATCAGGTGGCACAGTACCTTGCAGATAAAAAAAGTTATTTAATTTTTTCTCTAATATAATTGCAGTTGCCTGCCAGTGTGTGTCAGGCCCACAGACTGTACTGTGCCCACTGACCACCACTCATATAGGGTGGCACAGTACCTTGCATGCATAGTACCACTAATGTAAATAAAAATGACAGGCAGAGGCAGGCCACCCCGCAGGGGCTTTCGTGGTCATGGTGCTGTGATTTCCTTTGGCCCTAGAATAATGCCCAGTGTTCAGAGGCCACGTACCCTGAACTCAAAAAATTCTGAGGACATAGTTGACTGGCTTACACAGGACACTTAATCTTCTACAGCTTTCGCTCGGAATCTTGACACATAATCCTCCTTCAGCTCAGCTTCGGGCACCTCTCAAGTTACCTCTCGCCCGCCCGCCACCACCACCAACACTAGCACCACAGCAGCTTCACTTGATCTGTCAGAGGAGTTATTTACACATCAGTTGAAAGAATTGAGTGATGCACAACCATTATTGCCAGAGGATGTAGATAACAGGGATATGTCTCAGTCAGGCAGCATTACACACATGGACGTACGGTGTGATGATGATGATGATGTTGTACCCGCTGCTGCATCCTTTGCTGAGTTGTCAGATACAAGTGAAGCGGTTGATGATGACAATGAGTCCGTGGATGTCACGTGGGTGCCTGCTCGAAGAGAAGAAGAACAGGGGGAAAGTTCAGATGGGGAGACAGAGAGGAGGAGGAGACGAGTTGGAAGCTGGGAGAGGTCATCGCAAGGAGCTAGTGGCACAGTCAGACAGCATGTATCGGCACCCGGTGTCGGCCAGACAGCACGCCAATCAACGCATGCTGTTGCCACCACCAGAATGCCGTCATTGCAAAGCTCAGCAGTGTGGCATATTTTTGGGTGTCTGCCTCTGATAACAGCGATGCCATTTGCAACCTGTGCCAAAAGAAATGGAGTCGTGGGAAGTCCAACACCCACCTAGCTACAAATGCTTTGCGAAGGCACATGATCTCATATCACAAACGCCTATGGGATCAACACATGATGAGTACAAGCAGCACACAAACTCAAAGCCACCATCCTCCTCCTGGTCCAGTATCTTCAGCCACGTCAACCACTGCTGTCCTCCTTGCCCCCTCTCAACCACCCGCCACTCCGCCTCTCACCTTCAGCAGTTCCTGCTCATCTGCCCACAGTCAGGTGTCTGTCAAGGAAATGTTTGAGCGTAAGAAGCCAATGTCACAGAGTCACTCCCTTGCCCGGCGTCTGACAGCTGGCTTGTCGGAACTCTTAGCCCGCCAGCTTTTACCATACAAGCTGATGGAGTCTGAGGCCTTAAGTAAGAGGACCGACCAACCATCTTTTTCCATCTCCCGGTTCCTAAAATCTATTCCATTCACCGGCCCCTGATAGGGGACAAAACAGAGATTAATCTGGTAAGAACAGATTTTCTTAATTAAAAAAAAAAAGGACAGCCTCTGCGGAGCTGCGTATTTTTTGGCCGCGTTACTGAATGCTCATGCACAATGGCTGTAGGCTCATGCGTCCTTTTGCGGAGGTGACAAACCTCTTCAGTCAAACCCAAGGCAACATCATCGATCTCATGCGTTTTTTCTGGAGCGTGCCCTGCGAAGAGTGCTGGATCAGGCCGTAGATGAGAATGAAGAGGAAGAGTTGTGGTCACCATCACCACCAGAAGCAGCCTTGTCGTCGTCGATTGCTGGAACTGCGGCAACGCAGAGAAAGGAGTCTGAAGAAGAGGAGTCAGAGGAGGAAGGTGGCTTTGATGAGGTGGAAGAAACTAAGAAGACAGGTTGGCATCAGCAGGAGCTGCTCAAACCCACATGCAGTTGTGCATATATATAGGGGAGCAAATCCTGCACTTGTGGCCCGTTGCTAATGGCAATCCCCAGCAAAATGCATACAATGGAGGATGCCCGCGGCGAACCACAAGTACCACAATAGACATCCTACACAAGGTAACAAGTGCGGATGTGATAATTAATATAACAATATAACAAAACAATAACAAACATAGGTGCACTCTGCAGTCTCACTAATTCTCAAACTGATTTTAAAATTGAGAGATTAGTCAACATGTCCTACGGTGTAGAACATGTCTTAAGCCCGGACACCACGACAAGGTTTCTCAAGTAGCCCGGGACCCTACACTCTCCTACCTGAGCCATATGGGCAATACCAGGAGCCAGTGGGCAAATTACAGGAGCATAGGGCCGACTCGCAAACAACTCACCAGTTACCTCCAGCATGTGGCCATGCTTGCAATGGGAGGAGGGAGGAGTCTGTGAGTCCCACTCAAGACTTGCTGATATAGCCCAGGCTTCACAGGTGCACCTAAATGTGACCTGTAGATGGAAAACAGGCACATTTAAATAGGAGTTTATACACCTCCAGGAATCTATATATACAAACTAAGAAGACAGGTTGGCATCAGCAGGAGCTGCTCAAACCCACATGCAGTTGTGCATATATATAGGGGAGCAAATCCTGCACTTGTGGCCCGTTGCTAATGGCAATCCCCAGCAAAATGCATACAATGGAGGATGCCCGCGGCGAACCACAAGTACCACAATAGACATCCTACACAAGGTAACAAGTGCGGATGTGATAATTAATATAACAATATAACAAAACAATAACAAACATAGGTGCACTCTGCAGTCTCACTAATTCTCAAACTGATTTTAAAATTGAGAGATTAGTCAACATGTCCTACGGTGTAGAACATGTCTTAAGCCCGGACACCACGACAAGGTTTCTCAAGTAGCCCGGGACCCTACACTCTCCTACCTGAGCCATATGGGCAATACCAGGAGCCAGTGGGCAAATTACAGGAGCATAGGGCCGACTCGCAAACAACTCACCAGTTACCTCCAGCATGTGGCCATGCTTGCAATGGGAGGAGGGAGGAGTCTGTGAGTCCCACTCAAGACTTGCTGATATAGCCCAGGCTTCACAGGTGCACCTAAATGTGACCTGTAGATGGAAAACAGGCACATTTAAATAGGAGTTTATACACCTCCAGGAATCTATATATACAAACTAAGAAGACAGGTTGGCATCAGCAGGAGCTGCTCAAACCCACATGCAGTTGTGCATATATATAGGGGAGCAAATCCTGCACTTGTGGCCCGTTGCTAATGGCAATCCCCAGCAAAATGCATACAATGGAGGATGCCCGCGGCGAACCACAAGTACCACAATAGACATCCTACACAAGGTAACAAGTGCGGATGTGATAATTAATATAACAATATAACAAAACAATAACAAACATAGGTGCACTCTGCAGTCTCACTAATTCTCAAACTGATTTTAAAATTGAGAGATTAGTCAACATGTCCTACGGTGTAGAACATGTCTTAAGCCCGGACACCACGACAAGGTTTCTCAAGTAGCCCGGGACCCTACACTCTCCTACCTGAGCCATATGGGCAATACCAGGAGCCAGTGGGCAAATTACAGGAGCATAGGGCCGACTCGCAAACAACTCACCAGTTACCTCCAGCATGTGGCCATGCTTGCAATGGGAGGAGGGAGGAGTCTGTGAGTCCCACTCAAGACTTGCTGATATAGCCCAGGCTTCACAGGTGCACCTAAATGTGACCTGTAGATGGAAAACAGACACATTTAAATAGGAGTTTATACACCTCCAGGAATCTATATATACAAACTAAGAAGACAGGTTGGCATCAGCAGGAGCTGCTCAAACCCACATGCAGTTGTGCATATATATAGGGGAGCAAATCCTGCACTTGTGGCCCGTTGCTAATGGCAATCCCCAGCAAAATGCATACAATGGAGGATGCCCGCGGCGAACCACAAGTACCACAATAGACATCCTACACAAGGTAACAAGTGCGGATGTGATAATTAATATAACAATATAACAAAACAATAACAAACATAGGTGCACTCTGCAGTCTCACTAATTCTCAAACTGATTTTAAAATTGAGAGATTAGTCAACATGTCCTACGGTGTAGAACATGTCTTAAGCCCGGACACCACGACAAGGTTTCTCAAGTAGCCCGGGACCCTACACTCTCCTACCTGAGCCATATGGGCAATACCAGGAGCCAGTGGGCAAATTACAGGAGCATAGGGCCGACTCGCAAACAACTCACCAGTTACCTCCAGCATGTGGCCATGCTTGCAATGGGAGGAGGGAGGAGTCTGTGAGTCCCACTCAAGACTTGCTGATATAGCCCAGGCTTCACAGGTGCACCTAAATGTGACCTGTAGATGGAAAACAGGCACATTTAAATAGGAGTTTATACACCTCCAGGAATCTATATATACAAACTAAGAAGACAGGTTGGCATCAGCAGGAGCTGCTCAAACCCACATGCAGTTGTGCATATATATAGGGGAGCAAATCCTGCACTTGTGGCCCGTTGCTAATGGCAATCCCCAGCAAAATGCATACAATGGAGGATGCCCGCGGCGAACCACAAGTACCACAATAGACATCCTACACAAGGTAACAAGTGCGGATGTGATAATTAATATAACAATATAACAAAACAATAACAAACATAGGTGCACTCTGCAGTCTCACTAATTCTCAAACTGATTTTAAAATTGAGAGATTAGTCAACATTAGTCAACATGTCCTTGTGGTTCGCCGCGGGCATCCTCCATTGTATGCATTTTGCTGGGGATTGCCATTAGCAACGGGCCACAAGTGCAGGATTTGCTCCCCTATATATATGCACAACTGCATGTGGGTTTGAGCAGCTCCTGCTGATGCCAACCTGTCTTCTTAGTTTGTATATATAGATTCCTGGAGGTGTATAAACTCCTATTTAAATGTGCCTGTTTTCCATCTACAGGTCACATTTAGGTGCACCTGTGAAGCCTGGGCTATATCAGCAAGTCTTGAGTGGGACTCACAGACTCCTCCCTCCTCCCATTGCAAGCATGGCCACATGCTGGAGGTAACTGGTGAGTTGTTTGCGAGTCGGCCCTATGCTCCTGTAATTTGCCCACTGGCTCCTGGTATTGCCCATATGGCTCAGGTAGGAGAGTGTAGGGTCCCGGGCTACTTGAGAAACCTTGTCGTGGTGTCCGGGCTTAAGACATGTTCTACACCGTAGGACATGTTGACTAATCTCTCAATTTTAAAATCAGTTTGAGAATTAGTGAGACTGCAGAGTGCACCTATGTTTGTTATTGTTTTGTTATATTGTTATATTAATTATCACATCCGCACTTGTTACCTTGTGTAGGATGTCTATTGTGGTACTTGTGGTTCGCCGCGGGCATCCTCCATTGTATGCATTTTGCTGGGGATTGCCATTAGCAACGGGCCACAAGTGCAGGATTTGCTCCCCTATATATATGCACAACTGCATGTGGGTTTGAGCAGCTCCTGCTGATGCCAACCTGTCTTCTTAGTTTGTATATATAGATTCCTGGAGGTGTATAAACTCCTATTTAAATGTGCCTGTTTTCCATCTACAGGTCACATTTAGGTGCACCTGTGAAGCCTGGGCTATATCAGCAAGTCTTGAGTGGGACTCACAGACTCCTCCCTCCTCCCATTGCAAGCATGGCCACATGCTGGAGGTAACTGGTGAGTTGTTTGCGAGTCGGCCCTATGCTCCTGTAATTTGCCCACTGGCTCCTGGTATTGCCCATATGGCTCAGGTAGGAGAGTGTAGGGTCCCGGGCTACTTGAGAAACCTTGTCGTGGTGTCCGGGCTTAAGACATGTTCTACACCGTAGGACATGTTGACTAATCTCTCAATTTTAAAATCAGTTTGAGAATTAGTGAGACTGCAGAGTGCACCTATGTTTGTTATTGTTTTGTTATATTGTTATATTAATTATCACATCCGCACTTGTTACCTTGTGTAGGATGTCTATTGTGGTACTTGTGGTTCGCCGCGGGCATCCTCCATTGTATGCATTTTGCTGGGGATTGCCATTAGCAACGGGCCACAAGTGCAGGATTTGCTCCCCTATATATATGCACAACTGCATGTGGGTTTGAGCAGCTCCTGCTGATGCCAACCTGTCTTCTTAGTTTGTATATATAGATTCCTGGAGGTGTATAAACTCCTATTTAAATGTGCCTGTTTTCCATCTACAGGTCACATTTAGGTGCACCTGTGAAGCCTGGGCTATATCAGCAAGTCTTGAGTGGGACTCACAGACTCCTCCCTCCTCCCATTGCAAGCATGGCCACATGCTGGAGGTAACTGGTGAGTTGTTTGCGAGTCGGCCCTATGCTCCTGTAATTTGCCCACTGGCTCCTGGTATTGCCCATATGGCTCAGGTAGGAGAGTGTAGGGTCCCGGGCTACTTGAGAAACCTTGTCGTGGTGTCCGGGCTTAAGACATGTTCTACACCGTAGGACATGTTGACTAATCTCTCAATTTTAAAATCAGTTTGAGAATTAGTGAGACTGCAGAGTGCACCTATGTTTGTTATTGTTTTGTTATATTGTTATATTAATTATCACATCCGCACTTGTTACCTTGTGTAGGATGTCTATTGTGGTACTTGTGGTTCGCCGCGGGCATCCTCCATTGTATGCATTTTGCTGGGGATTGCCATTAGCAACGGGCCACAAGTGCAGGATTTGCTCCCCTATATATATGCACAACTGCATGTGGGTTTGAGCAGCTCCTGCTGATGCCAACCTGTCTTCTTAGTTTGTATATATAGATTCCTGGAGGTGTATAAACTCCTATTTAAATGTGCCTGTTTTCCATCTACAGGTCACATTTAGGTGCACCTGTGAAGCCTGGGCTATATCAGCAAGTCTTGAGTGGGACTCACAGACTCCTCCCTCCTCCCATTGCAAGCATGGCCACATGCTGGAGGTAACTGGTGAGTTGTTTGCGAGTCGGCCCTATGCTCCTGTAATTTGCCCACTGGCTCCTGGTATTGCCCATATGGCTCAGGTAGGAGAGTGTAGGGTCCCGGGCTACTTGAGAAACCTTGTCGTGGTGTCCGGGCTTAAGACATGTTCTACACCGTAGGACATGTTGACTAATCTCTCAATTTTAAAATCAGTTTGAGAATTAGTGAGACTGCAGAGTGCACCTATGTTTGTTATTGTTTTGTTATATTGATGAGGTGGAAGACCAACCACAGCAGGCGTCGTAGGGTGCTCGTTGTCACCTTTCGGGGACCCTTGGTGTTGTACGTGGCTGGGTGTAGGAAGAGACCTTCAATGATGTCAGTGAGGACAAGGAACAGGACATGGCTAGCTTGGTATCCAACCTTGTGCAAATGGGGAGTTTGCAGTTGTGCAAATGGACTGTTTGCGGTGCGTTAAACAGGGAGTTTGGTCTGTCACCACACAGACCAAACTTACACTACCTGATCGATACAACATCATACCTGATCGTATACACACACTGGATGTTTTAAAGCACGTTATTCCAAACAATTTAGGAATGTTAGGTGATTTATGCCCTTTATGGATTAAAACCCGACTCTGCGTCAACTACGTAATTTTCCATGGGAGTTTTGCCATGGATCCCACTCCGGCATGCCACAGTCCAGGTGTTAGTCCCCTTGAAACAACTTTTCCATCACTATTGCCTGCCTATTGAAGTCTATGGCGGTTCGCCCGTTCGCGAACATTTGCAGAAATTTGTGTTCGCCGTTCGCGAATGGAAAATGTTATGTTCGCGACATCTCTATTCCTAAACTAGGACATGCGTTATAACACCTTTGAAGGGCCCTGTGACAGTACCCTGCACACGCTGCAATTGGCGTCACGAACAAAATACAGACTAGTATCCATCTGACCCAGTCATTGCATTAAAGTGGCGTCAGTATACCTGCATCTTGGTCACTGCATGGGCAACTATGCTGTCACTGACAGCGGGATCCCTGCTCCCACAGTTACGCAATTAGCATGCAGCTGCTAACTCTGCTAGGACATTCAGGCGAGTCCTTTCAGAGTTATATGCTGACTGTCCGGGTGGTCAGTAAGTGGTTAAATAAATATATAAAGAAATAAATTTGCTATGAGACTATTTGACGAAATTGCAATTATATCAAATTTTTGACTAATTGGTTTGTTTTCTTCCTTTTTCCCCAATGAATAATAAGGGAAAATTTAAACAGAATCCTGGACTGAAACACTGCATATTACTACAAATTATAATACTGTATATACAGGTAGCAAAAGGTTATCATTATACACATTCTAGCGTATTAAAACTTTCAAGATGTGTTCTACAACTCTTTTGCACATACAGTGAAAATAGCCCAGAAAGCAGATAAGAAAAACCAAGAATGAAAACAGACTTTTATTTTAGAATCCTTTCGGAATATTTGGTGAGTTTTCAAGAAAATGTCACCGGGCATTTCCTTTTTTTTTTTCTAATAATAAGGCTAAAGTGTGACAGATGTTTTTTTAAATGGCAAATTTTTCAACAATGGTAGTCTATGGGGCAGTTTTTTTGACTGCCAGTGAAAAACGTATGTAAAAAAAATAGAAAATGTTCTATCCTGTCCGTTTTTACTGACTGACAACACCATGCAATTAAGACCTCATGCACACGACCATTCCTTTTTTTGCGGTCCGCAAACCGCGGATCCGCAAAAAACGTAAGCCGCCCGTGTACCTTCCGCAATTTGCGGAACGGAACGAGCGGCCCATTGTAGAAATGCCTATTCTTGTCTGCAAAATGGACAAGAATAGGACATGTTCTTTTTTTTTTGTGGAACTACGGAACGGATGCTGACCAAAACAACAGTCGTGTGCATGAGGCCTAAAGGGGAATGCTTTAAATGTCCGTTTCTCAGGAAGGCATCAGTGAAAAAAGTCAGTCAGTAGCTGCTATTAAACATAATAGATATTTTAGACTGCAAACAGTGGTTAATGTCCTTCTCTTATTTTTTTTAATTAATACATGCACTTGAGAATTCATCAGATAAAGGTTATTATTTTTATAATGCAAAAGTTATGTAATTCTCTAATTTGTATTAGTTTCTTATGGTTATAAAGATTTCTTCTTTCTGTCATTCAATTGGAACCTTCATTGTTTACTTCTAAATGATGAAATTCAGTCCTAGCCATGGGATAGTCACACTGTGCTCACTAATTACTCAGCTTATTACAAGTCGGAATGAACTCTGACAACCACTGTTACTTTGGGGAACTAGGGTCCTGTGTTTAAATCTGAAAATCTGCATATTGTTTGTACAATATGTTTTTCCCCTTGTTTTTATGGGTTTCCTCTCAGGCTCCGAAACAAATATAAAAACATAATGTAATTCAGATATTGATCCTCTTTAGAAGTGAGGAAAATCTGTACAGTGCTGCAGAATATGTTGGTGCCACAAAAGTCAAATAATCACTGTCCCTGTCATCAGCCTGGACCTGTGTGTCTTCAACATAACCACATTTTCTAGATACTAAAGGTGAAAATTAAGATTTCGATTGAATGGCTAGAAGCAGAGATCTTGAAGCCCTCACAAACTTATACAGTATTTAAGCATTAAGCAATGAATAAGCATTTTTTGAAACTGTAATACCCAAGGTTTACAGAAACAGCAGCAGGTTAGACAGCTTAATGACATAAAAAAATAATTAAAATGGAGAGGGGCAGATTTGCCAATATGTGTACGTCTTAAAAGTGGGTCTTGAATGAATGGGTCTTGAAAACTGTTGGAATCCCATTTTTGGGCTCAAGAACATTACATTGTTTTTTCTTCTTGAGATATATATATATATATATATATATATATATACAGTCAGGTCCATAAATATTGAGACATCGAAACAATTGTAACATTTTTGGCTCTATACACCACCACAATGGATTTAAAATGAAGCATACAAGATGTGCTTTAACTGCAGACTGTCAGCTTTAATTTGAGGGTACATACATCCAAATCAGGTGAACGGTGTAGGGATTACAACAGTTTGCATATGTGCCTCCCACTTGTTAAGGGACCAAAAGTAATGGGACAAAATAATAATCATAAATCAAACTTTCACTTTTTAATACTTGGTTGAAAATCCTTTGCAGTCAATTACAGCCTGAAGTCTGGAACTCATAGACATCACCAGACACTGGGTTTTTATCCCTGGTGATGCTCTGCCAGGCCTCTACTGCAACTGTATTCAGTTCCTGCTTGTTCTTGGGGCATTTTCCCTTCAGTTTTGTCTTCAGAAAGTGAAATGCATGCTCAATGGGATTCAGGTCAGCTGATTGACTTGTCTTTGGGTCATTGTCCATCTGCACTGTTAAGCGCCGTCCAATGAGTTCTGAAGCATTTGGCTGAATATGAGCAGATAATATTTCCCGAAACACTTCAGAATTCATTCTGCTGCTTTTGTCAGCAGTCCCATCATCAATAAATACAAGAGAACCAGTTCCATTGACAGCCATACATGCCCACACCATGAAACTACCACCACCATGCTTCACTGATGAGGTGGTATGCTTAGGATCATGAGCAGTTCCTTTCCTTCTCCATGCTCTTCTCTTCCCATCACTCTGGTACAAGTTGATCTTGGTCTCATCTGTCCATAGGATGTTTTTCCAGAACTGTGAAGGCTTTTTTAGATGTCATTTGGCAAACTCTAATCTGGCCTTCCTGTTTTTGAGGCTCACCAATGGTTTACATCTTGTGGTGAACCCTCTGTATTCACTTTGGTAAAGTCTTCTCTTGATTGTTGACTTTGACACACATACACCTACCTCCTGGAGAGTGTTCTTGATCTGGCCAACTGTTGTGAAGGGTGTTTTCTTCACCAGGGAAAGAATTCTTCGGTCATCCACCACAGTTGTTTTCCGTGGTCTTCCGGGTCTTTTGGTGTTGCTGAGCTCACTGGTGTATTCCTTCTTTTTAAGAATGTTTTAAAACGGTTGTTTTGGCCACGCCTAATGTTTTTGCTATCTCTTTGATGTTTTTTTTTTTTTTGTTCAGTCTAATGATGGCTTGCTTCACTGATAGTGACAGCTCAGAGAGGCACTTTTTACTGGCATATAGGGGGGGGGAGAAGCACTTGTTAATGGCATATGGGGGGAGAGGCACTTGTTACTGGCACATGGGGGGGAAGAGAGGCACTTGTTACTGGCATATGGGGGGGAGAGAGGCACTTGTTACTGGCACATGAGGGGGAGAGGCATTTGTTACTGGCACATGGGGGGGAGAGGCACTTGTTACTGGCACATTGTGGGGGAGAGGCACTTGTTACTGGCATATAGGGGGGAGAGAAGCACGTGTTACTGACATATGGGGGGAGAGAGGCACTTGTTACTGGCACATGGGGTGGGGGAAGAGAGGCACTTGTTACTGGCATCTGGGGGGGAGAGAGGCACTTGGTACTGGCATATGGGGGGGAGAGGCATTTGTTACTGGCACATGGGGGGGAGAGGCACTTGTTACTGGCATATAGTGGGGGGAGAAGCACGTGTTACTGACATATGGGGGGGAGAGAGGCACTTGTTACTGGCACATGGGGGGAAGAACTGGCATATGGGGGGGTAGAGGAACTTGTTACTGGCACATAGGCGGGAAGAGAGGCACTTGTAACTGGCACATGAGGGGAGGCACTTGTTACTGGCACATGGAGGGGAGGCACTTGTTACTGGCACATGGGGGGGGAGGCACTTGTTACTGGCACATAGGGGGGAGGCACTTGTTACTGGCACATGGGGGGAGAGGCACTTCTAACTGGAACATCGGGGGGGAGAGGCACTTGTTACTGACATATGGGGGAGAGGCACTTGTTACTGGCATATAGGAGGGGAAGAGGAACTTGTTACTGGCACATGGGGGGAAGAACTGCCAAATGGGGGGAGAGGCACTTGTTACTGGCACATGGGGGCAAGGCACTTGTTATTGGCATACGGGGGAAGAGAGGGACTTGTTACTGGCATATGGGGGGAGGAGAGGCACTTGTTACTGGCACATGGGGGAGAGAGGCATTTGTTACTGTCACATAGATTGCAGGCTTGGGCAGATAAGTGGCAGATGAGGTTAACACTGACAAATGTAAAGTTATGCACATGGGAAGGAATAATGCAAGTCACCCGTACATACTAAATGGTAAAACACTCGATAACACTGACATGGAAAAGGATCTAGGAATTTTAATAAACCGCAAACTAAGCTGCAAAAAACAGTGTCAGGCAGCTGCTGCCAAGGCCAATAAGATAATGGGTTGCATCAAAAGGGGCATAGATGCCCGTGATGAGAACATATTCCTACTACTTTACAAATCATTAGTCAGACCACACATGGAGTACTGTGTACAGTTCTGGGCTCCAGTGAACAAGGCAGACATAGCAGAGCTGGAGAGGGTCCAGAGGAGGGCAACTAAAGTAATAACTGGAATGGGGCAACTACAGTACCCTGAAATATTATCAAAATTAGGGTTATTCACGTTAGAAAAAAGACGACTGAGGGGAGATCTAATTACTATGTATAAATATATCAGGGGTCAGTATAGAGATCTGTCCCATCATCTATTTATCCCCAGGACTGTGACTGTGACGAGGGGACATCCTCTTTGTTTGGAGGAAAGAATGTTTGTACACAAACATAGAAAAGGATTCTTTACGGTAAGAGCAGTGAGACTATGGAACTCTCTGCCTGAGGAGGTGGTGATGGTGAGTACAATAAAGGAATTCAAGAGGGGCCTGGATGTATTTCTGGAGTGTAATAATATTACAGGATATAGCTACTAGAGAGGGGTCGTTGATCCAGGGAGATATTCTGATTGCCTGATTGGAGTCGGGAAGGAATTTTTTATTTCCCTAAAGTGAGGAAAATTGGCTTCTACCTCACAGGTTTTTTTTGCCTTCCTCTGGATCAACTTGCAAGATGACAGGCCGAACTGGATGGACAAATATCTTTTTTCGGCCTTATGTACTATGTTACTATGTTACTATGTATCACGATTCGTGACCCATATCCGCTTCCTCGGATCCCGGACCTGTTTAACCAGATTGTTGGGGCTAAAGTTTTTTCTAAGTTGGATTTAAGAGGGGCATACAACCTAGTCAGGGTCAGGGAAGACGACGAATGGAAGACGGCCTTCAATACCCCTCAGGGTCATTTCGAGAATTTGGTTATGCCCTTTGGTTTGATGAATGCTCCGGCCGTCTTCCAACATTTTGTGAACAGCATTTTTTATCAATTAATGGGAAAATTTGTTCTGGTGTATCTAGATGACATTTTGATTCTTTCTCCTGATTTCAAGACTCATCGGGACCACCTACGTCAGGTCTTGCTGATTCTGCGGGAGAATAAATTGTACGCTAAACTGGAAAAATGTGTGTTTGCGGTTCCGGAGATTCAATTTCTTGGTTTTCTTCTCTCCGCTTCTGGTTTTCGCATGGACCCTGAGAAGGTCCGCGCTGTGCTTGATTAGGAGCTTCCTGAGAATCAGAAGGTGCTGATGCGGTTTTTGGGTTTTGCCAATTATTACAGAAAGTTCATTTTGAATTATTCCTCTGTTGTTAAGCCACTCACTGATATGACTAAAAAGGGGGTAGATTTTTCCTTGTGGTCAGTAGATGTGCTTAAAGCCTTTTCTAGTATCAAAGAGAGTTTTTTTCCGCTCCCATTTTGGTACAACCTAATGTCTCTCTACCTTTTTTTTTTTAAGGTGGACGCTTCTGAGGTGGGTGTGGGTGCGGTCTTATCTCAGGGTCCCTCTCCTGCCAAATGGCGACCATGTGCCTTTTTCTCAAGGAAACTCTCCTCTGCAGAGAGAAATTATGATGTGGGAGATAGGGAGTTGTTGGCCATCAAATTAGCTTTTGAGCAATGGCGCCATTGGTTAGAGGGAGCCAGACACCCTATTACCGTGTTTACCGACCATAAGAATCTGGCCTACTTGGAATCGGCCAAGCGTCTGAACCCGAGACAGGCCAGATGGTCTTTGTTCTTTTCTATGTTTAATTTTGTTGTCACGTTCCACCCTGGGGTTAAAAATGTGTAGGCGGATGCCCTGTCACGTTGTTTTCCGGGAGGGGGAAACTTTGAAGACCCGGGTCCCATTTTGGCTGAAGGGGTGGTCGTCTCTGCTCTTTATCCTGATTTGGAGGCAGAGGTTCAGGCAGCCCAGGCAGAGGCTCCTGATCTTTGTCCTCCTGGGAGGTTGTTTGTGCCTCTCGCTTTACGACACAAAGTTTTTAAGGAGCACCACGATACTGTCCTTGCTGGGCACCCGGGGAGTAGAGCCACAGTGGATCTCATTGCTCGGAGATTCTGGTGGCCGGCTCTTCATAAGACGGTTGAGGGTTTTGGGGCAGCCTGCGGGACCTGCGCTCGTGCCAAGGTCCCTCATTCACGGCCATCGGGTCCTTTCCTCCCGTTACCCATTCCTTCCCGTCCTTGGACGCATCTGTCCATGGACTTCATTACGGACCTGCCTCGTTCCTCTGGGAAGACTGTGATTCTGTGGTAGTGGACCGTTTTAGCAAAATGGGGCATTTCATTCCCTTTCTTGGGTTACCCAATGCTAAGACGTTGGCGCAAGCGTTTGTTGATCACATTGTTAAATTGCATGGCATTCCTTCAGACATCGTTTCTGATAGGGGCACGCAATTTGTTTCCAGATTCTGGAAGGCCTTCTGTTCTCGCTTGGGGATTCAGTTGTCGTTCTCTTCTGCTTTTCACCCGCAGTTGAATGGTCAGACCGAACACGTCAATCAGAATCTGGAGACATATCTGCGCTGTTTTGTGGCGGAGAATCAGGAGGATTGGTATTCTCTTTTGTCCCTTGCTGAGTTTGCTTTAAATAACCATCGCCAGGAGTCCTCTGATAAGTCACCATTTTTTGGTGCATATGGGTTTCATCCACAGTTTGGGACATTCTCTGGAGAGGGGTCTTCTGGTTTACCTGATGAGGAGCGATTTTCCTCGTCTTTGTCATTTATTTGGCAAAAGATTCAGGGTAATCTGAAGAGGATGAGTGAGAGATATAAGCGTGTGGCGGATAAGAGACGTGTGCCTGGTCCAGACCTGAATGTGGGTGATCTGGTGTGGTTGTCTACAAAGAATATCAAACTGAAGGTTCCCTCCTGGAAGTTGGGTCCTAAGTTTATTGGGCCTTACAAGATCTTGTCCGTCATCAATCCCGTTGCCTTCCATCTTGATCTTCCTCAGACTTGGAAGATCCATAATGTTTTTCACAGGTCCCTATTAAAACCTTATGTCCAACCCACTGTACCCTCCTCTTTGCCTCCTCCTCCGATTTTTGTTGATGGTAATCTTGAATTTCAGGTCTCTAGGATTGTGGATTCTCGCATTATCCGCGGTTCTCTCCAGTACCTCGTTCATTGGCAGGGTTATGGTCCTGAGGAGAGGATGTGGGTCCCAGTGGCGGACATTAAGGCCACTCGTCTCATCAGGGCTTTCCATAGGTCTCATCCTGAGAAGGTGGGCTCTGAGTGTACGGAGTCCACCCTTATAGGGAGGGGTACTGTCACCGCCAGTTCTGTGAGAAGGTCTGGCAGACATCCTTCTCTACCTCTTGCATGACTTTGTTTTGGTTTCACTTTGTCATCTCCTTTCCTTCTCCCAGGTGTCACCTATTTAGACTAATCGTCTCCCTTTATATTCCCTCCCATACTGCCTCACTTTGCGGTTTATACTACTTCCTGGATGAAGTGTTCACTGCTGGAGGCTGCTGCTGCTGTTTGCTCAGATAAGTCTTTTAATGTATTGTGTTTCCTTGCTGGCTTGATTCTAGGTGACCCTGAGTCTGTATTAAGTGCAGGGAGCCGGTGGTCGTGTCCCCTCACTATTATAGGGTTTTCAGGTGTCACACAGTCATAGGTACGTGGGCATGCAATCGTCTACCATTGAGACCCTTGCATGGGCATAGCAGTCAGGGAGATCTCTTAGAGTTTTATAGGGCTCACCAATATGCTCCCTAGTTTGGGATAAAGCCAGTTGGACGTTTATTCATAAGTTCCAGCTATCTGCAACATCATCCGTGATAGGCACTTGTTACTGACATATGGGGGGAGAGAGGCACTTGTTACTGGCACATAGGGGGGAAGAACTGGCATATGAGGGGGAGAGAATCACTTGTTACTGGCACATTGGTGGGGAGAGAGGAACTTGTTACTGGCACATGGGGGGAGAGGCACTTGAAACTGGTACATGGGGGGAAGAGAAGCACTTGTTACTGGCACATGGGGGGAGAGGCACTTGTTACTGGCACATGGGGGGGGAGAGGTCTTGTTACTGGCACATGAGGGGGGAAGAGAGGCACTTGTTACTGGCATATGGAGGGAGAGAGGCACTTGTTACTGGCACATGGGTGGGGAGAGATACTTGTTACAGGTACATGGGGAAGAACTGGCATATGGGGGAGAGGCACTTATGCTGGCATATGGGGGAGAGAGGCACTTATTACTGGTATACGGGGGGAGAGAGACACTTGTTACTGCCACATAGGGGGGAGATCTGGCATATGGGGGGAGAGAGGCACTTGTTACTGGCATATGGGGGGAGAGAGGCACTTGTTACTGGCATATGGGGGAGAGAGGCACTTGTTACTGGCACATAGGGGGAAGAACTGGCATATGGGGAGGAGAGAAGCACTGGTTACTGGCACATTGGGGGGGAGAAAGGCACTTGTTACTGGCACATGGGGGGAGAGGCACTTGTTACTGGTACATGGGGAAGAGAGGCACTTGTTACTGGCATATGGGGGGAGAGAGGCACTTGTTACTGGCACATGTGGAGGGAGAGGCACTTGTTACTGGCATATGGGGGGAAGAGAGGCACTTGTTACTGGCACATGATTGGGTGGCATCTATGGGGGCACTTGTTACTGGCACATTATTATGGGGAACTATGGGGGCTTCTACTGAAACCACAAATAAGGGGCATTTTATATGGGTGAATCTGTGTGGTACTAGTATTATCAGGGTATTATCTTTTTCTGCATTATAGTATTGGGTAACACACCGGCACAGTTTTGGGGGTAGTAGAATGATTTGTCCAGAAGATGGGAGGATGATGGAAGAGTAGTAAACTAAGATTTGTTTTTGTCGTCAAACTGCAGAGACGGAAAATGGTGACAAAATGGTGGTGTGGTCTGAAAGGAGAAGACGAAGACAGAGAACCTCTACATCAAAGGAGACGTCACTAGATGTAAGAGGTATCGGGCGTTGTATTTCTGTAGTGATGGGATCAGGGATGCAACGATTGCGGTACGACCGTGACCGGGAGGTGGAGGCGGGATATGGGTGTGGCTGGAAGCGAAACATGGGCGTGGATGGAGGCGGAACATGGGTGGGGCCTGGAAGGGGGCCCTTGATCTATTTTGCCCGGGGGCCCTGAGGGTTCTCAGTCTGCCCCTGTCGCCATATTTATCTTGTTTAACTGCTGTGACATTCGTATTTAATCTGCCTGGGCCTTCCAAAGGAATGGGAAATTACAAAAATGATTCTGTAGCCAGCGCAAGTAGCAGCAGCAGCAGCAGCAGCAGAAGGGGTGGTGGTAGCAGCAGCCACAGCAGCAGGCTAGAGCTGCCATTGTCATCCAGCAGTTGTGTTTTGACCAACAATCCAGCTGTACTGAATGGTTGCTTCATCATCTCAAGTGACAACAGATACACACAGCCAGGAATCGGTGGGTTCCACACTTAGTGGCATGGCCCAGGAACTGTCTCTGTGTCCTCACCTGTCTTGATCCTGCTTCTGCTGCTTTTTCTGCTAGCCAACCAAATGTATGTCGCCAGCTCTTCTCTGCTTTCCAGGGAAGATGAGTTTTGTGAGGACAATCGGCAGTTACATTCCAGCTCAGACCTGGAGAAGAAGTCAGCTGCGGACTCCTCTAGGCATGCAACTACCGATAATGACAGTGGAGTGGGAGCACATGCTGCGAGATGTCAGGGACGTGCATAAAAGACACGTGAGGGTGACAGCCAAATAGATGTAGATGATGATGTAGCCAATCGCACGTGGGAGTCGGGTGAAGAGGGGTATCATCATCATCAGGGGGTGAGGGTGGCATCATGCCTGTGAGACAGCTAGATGGAAGCGTGCCATGAGACAGCAAGGTGGAAGCATGCCATGAGACAGCTACTTGGGAGACTACCTGTGAGGAACACATCTCCCACCGGCCTGCACCGCCTCTCCAGCAGTCAAGGCTCGTCAACATCAGCAGAAGGAAGCTGTCATTCCTTTCCATCAACTTTATGTCGTCTATTGCTTCTGATGCTCCTACTCCTCGTCACTTATTTCAACAGTAATTGATCACCGAGGTGATTGGTGAAAGACAACAGTATGCATGCACTCATCCAACAGCGCAGAAACTGAACGTGCACCTGGCTAAGTTGCTGTACTTCAGTCCCTCCCTTTACATGCAGCTAACTATGGAAGTATTATGTAGTAGAATATAGAAATCACTCTTTTTTTATGCACTCTTTAGGGGTGCCAGATCTTAATGATTACTATTCTCATCTCTTGCTGGCTTCGCTTCTTCCAAATTATCCTTTGCGGTCTCCATGTCTGTGAAAAGTCAGCAAAATGCAGAGAGAGGAGGAGCTGGATATTCTCAATGACGTATCATCGGTATTAGATGATGTGGAAAAAAAGCGGAGAAGCAGATGGAAGAAGAAGGGTGCTTCGACCTGTAGGGAAGGAGAGCAGTTGGGGTTGGAGAAGTGGGTTTGCAACTAGGGGGTCAGGCTTTCTTTTTGTGCCACTTCAGGAATGCCCCATGACATTTTTCTCTCCTCTTTTATCAGTTCATTGGATACAACTACCGGTCACCTTCTGCACCATGAGGTACTCTTTATGTGTAGTTTCAGAGTGCAAGGGTTAAACGTAAGTATACGTTTTTTAAAGTTCTTCATTTTGTGTATTGTTCTCAGAGCATATAGTATGGGGCTCATTTTTGGTTTCACATTTAAATTTTTTCCTCCCAACGTTCCGTAGCCATAAGTTTTCTAATTTTCCATTGATATAGCCATATAAGGGCTTATTTTTTGGGGGATAAGTTGTTCTATTTAAGAGCACCATTCAATTTACCAAGTCTGTTATTGGAAAATGGGAAAAAAAAAATTGTGGGGTTACATTTACATTACAAAAACACAGAAATATAGTGGCAATACTGGAGGAGCGGCTCAACCCCTAACACTGTAGCGTGTTTTACATTGGGGGAGCAGCCCCACCGCATGTGGAGCGCAGCAAACGACTATCCCCAGCAAAAAATGCATACGGTGGAGGATGTCGGCGCGGTCCACATGCACCACAAGAGCATCCTACACAAAACGGAGCATTGTGCGGATGTAAATACAATCATATAAATCACAGAAAAAATGCACCAAACGGATATGTCACTGACTATACTGGCTAGTCATGAATGCAGATATTAAAAGCTGAGACTTTCGCCAATATATTCCTGTCAGGAAAATATCGGAGCCCATCATTGCACCACGTCACGGTCACTCAGCATGGCAAAGGGTCCTACCACTACGCTACCTATGGTGTGAACACGGTCTGAAGGCGATGTAATCCAGCTCGCAGCCAGGCTTCCACACAAACGCCTAGCAGGACAACTAGTGCAATGTGAACAAAGCCAAGACTGCAAGCCACGCCCATATCAGAGCCTGTGATGGAGGTCACCAGGTGCAAAAGAGTGTTTGAATGCCAGATAACGGCACATACACTACATATAGAACAAGACAAAAACACAGAAATATAGTGGCAATACTGGAGGAGCGGCTCAACCCCTAACACTGTAGCGTGTTTTACATTGGGGGAGCAGCCCCACCGCATGTGGAGCGCAGCAAACGACTATCCCCAGCAAAAAATGCATACGGTGGAGGATGTCGGCGCGGTCCACATGCACCACAAGAGCATCCTACACAAAACGGAGCATTGTGCGGATGTAAATACAATCATATAAATCACAGAAAAAATGCACCAAACGGATATGTCACTGACTATACTGGCTAGTCATGAATGCAGATATTAAAAGCTGAGACTTTCGCCAATATATTCCTGTCAGGAAAATATCGGAGCCCATCATTGCACCACGTCACGGTCACTCAGCATGGCAAAGGGTCCTACCACTACGCTACCTATGGTGTGAACACGGTCTGAAGGCGATGTAATCCAGCTCGCAGCCAGGCTTCCACACAAACGCCTAGCAGGACAACTAGTGCAATGTGAACAAAGCCAAGACTGCAAGCCACGCCCATATCAGAGCCTGTGATGGAGGTCACCAGGTGCAAAAGAGTGTTTGAATGCCAGATAACGGCACATACACTACATATAGAACAAGACAAAAACACAGAAATATAGTGGCAATACTGGAGGAGCGGCTCAACCCCTAACACTGTAGCGTGTTTTACATTGGGGGAGCAGCCCCACCGCATGTGGAGCGCAGCAAACGACTATCCCCAGCAAAAAATGCATACGGTGGAGGATGTCGGCGCGGTCCACATGCACCACAAGAGCATCCTACACAAAACGGAGCATTGTGCGGATGTAAATACAATCATATAAATCACAGAAAAAATGCACCAAACGGATATGTCACTGACTATACTGGCTAGTCATGAATGCAGATATTAAAAGCTGAGACTTTCGCCAATATATTCCTGTCAGGAAAATATCGGAGCCCATCATTGCACCACGTCACGGTCACTCAGCATGGCAAAGGGTCCTACCACTACGCTACCTATGGTGTGAACACGGTCTGAAGGCGATGTAATCCAGCTCGCAGCCAGGCTTCCACACAAACGCCTAGCAGGACAACTAGTGCAATGTGAACAAAGCCAAGACTGCAAGCCACGCCCATATCAGAGCCTGTGATGGAGGTCACCAGGTGCAAAAGAGTGTTTGAATGCCAGATAACGGCACATACACTACATATAGAACAAGACAAAAACACAGAAATATAGTGGCAATACTGGAGGAGCGGCTCAACCCCTAACACTGTAGCGTGTTTTACATTGGGGGAGCAGCCCCACCGCATGTGGAGCGCAGCAAACGACTATCCCCAGCAAAAAATGCATACGGTGGAGGATGTCGGCGCGGTCCACATGCACCACAAGAGCATCCTACACAAAACGGAGCATTGTGCGGATGTAAATACAATCATATAAATCACAGAAAAAATGCACCAAACGGATATGTCACTGACTATACTGGCTAGTCATGAATGCAGATATTAAAAGCTGAGACTTTCGCCAATATATTCCTGTCAGGAAAATATCGGAGCCCATCATTGCACCACGTCACGGTCACTCAGCATGGCAAAGGGTCCTACCACTACGCTACCTATGGTGTGAACACGGTCTGAAGGCGATGTAATCCAGCTCGCAGCCAGGCTTCCACACAAACGCCTAGCAGGACAACTAGTGCAATGTGAACAAAGCCAAGACTGCAAGCCACGCCCATATCAGAGCCTGTGATGGAGGTCACCAGGTGCAAAAGAGTGTTTGAATGCCAGATAACGGCACATACACTACATATAGAACAAGACAAAAACACAGAAATATAGTGGCAATACTGGAGGAGCGGCTCAACCCCTAACACTGTAGCGTGTTTTACATTGGGGGAGCAGCCCCACCGCATGTGGAGCGCAGCAAACGACTATCCCCAGCAAAAAATGCATACGGTGGAGGATGTCGGCGCGGTCCACATGCACCACAAGAGCATCCTACACAAAACGGAGCATTGTGCGGATGTAAATACAATCATATAAATCACAGAAAAAATGCACCAAACGGATATGTCACTGACTATACTGGCTAGTCATGAATGCAGATATTAAAAGCTGAGACTTTCGCCAATATATTCCTGTCAGGAAAATATCGGAGCCCATCATTGCACCACGTCACGGTCACTCAGCATGGCAAAGGGTCCTACCACTACGCTACCTATGGTGTGAACACGGTCTGAAGGCGATGTAATCCAGCTCGCAGCCAGGCTTCCACACAAACGCCTAGCAGGACAACTAGTGCAATGTGAACAAAGCCAAGACTGCAAGCCACGCCCATATCAGAGCCTGTGATGGAGGTCACCAGGTGCAAAAGAGTGTTTGAATGCCAGATAACGGCACATACACTACATATAGAACAAGACAAAAACACAGAAATATAGTGGCAATACTGGAGGAGCGGCTCAACCCCTAACACTGTAGCGTGTTTTACATTGGGGGAGCAGCCCCACCGCATGTGGAGCGCAGCAAACGACTATCCCCAGCAAAAAATGCATACGGTGGAGGATGTCGGCGCGGTCCACATGCACCACAAGAGCATCCTACACAAAACGGAGCATTGTGCGGATGTAAATACAATCATATAAATCACAGAAAAAATGCACCAAACGGATATGTCACTGACTATACTGGCTAGTCATGAATGCAGATATTAAAAGCTGAGACTTTCGCCAATATATTCCTGTCAGGAAAATATCGGAGCCCATCATTGCACCACGTCACGGTCACTCAGCATATTTTCCGATATTTTCCTGACAGGAATATATTGGCGAAAGTCTCAGCTTTTAATATCTGCATTCATGACTAGCCAGTATAGTCAGTGACATATCCGTTTGGTGCATTTTTTCTGTGATTTATATGATTGTATTTACATCCGCACAATGCTCCGTTTTGTGTAGGATGCTCTTGTGGTGCATGTGGACCGCGCCGACATCCTCCACCGTATGCATTTTTTGCTGGGGATAGTCGTTTGCTGCGCTCCACATGCGGTGGGGCTGCTCCCCCAATGTAAAACACGCTACAGTGTTAGGGGTTGAGCCGCTCCTCCAGTATTGCCACTATATTTCTGTGTTTTTGTCTTGTTCTATATGTAGTGTATGTGCCGTTATCTGGCATTCAAACACTCTTTTGCACCTGGTGACCTCCATCACAGGCTCTGATATGGGCGTGGCTTGCAGTCTTGGCTTTGTTCACATTGCACTAGTTGTCCTGCTAGGCGTTTGTGTGGAAGCCTGGCTGCGAGCTGGATTACATCGCCTTCAGACCGTGTTCACACCATAGGTAGCGTAGTGGTAGGACCCTTTGCCATGCTGAGTGACCGTGACGTGGTGCAATGATGGGCTCCGATATTTTCCTGACAGGAATATATTGGCGAAAGTCTCAGCTTTTAATATCTGCATTCATGACTAGCCAGTATAGTCAGTGACATATCCGTTTGGTGCATTTTTTCTGTGATTTATATGATTGTATTTACATCCGCACAATGCTCCGTTTTGTGTAGGATGCTCTTGTGGTGCATGTGGACCGCGCCGACATCCTCCACCGTATGCATTTTTTGCTGGGGATAGTCGTTTGCTGCGCTCCACATGCGGTGGGGCTGCTCCCCCAATGTAAAACACGCTACAGTGTTAGGGGTTGAGCCGCTCCTCCAGTATTGCCACTATATTTCTGTGTTTTTGTCTTGTTCTATATGTAGTGTATGTGCCGTTATCTGGCATTCAAACACTCTTTTGCACCTGGTGACCTCCATCACAGGCTCTGATATGGGCGTGGCTTGCAGTCTTGGCTTTGTTCACATTGCACTAGTTGTCCTGCTAGGCGTTTGTGTGGAAGCCTGGCTGCGAGCTGGATTACATCGCCTTCAGACCGTGTTCACACCATAGGTAGCGTAGTGGTAGGACCCTTTGCCATGCTGAGTGACCGTGACGTGGTGCAATGATGGGCTCCGATATTTTCCTGACAGGAATATATTGGCGAAAGTCTCAGCTTTTAATATCTGCATTCATGACTAGCCAGTATAGTCAGTGACATATCCGTTTGGTGCATTTTTTCTGTGATTTATATGATTGTATTTACATCCGCACAATGCTCCGTTTTGTGTAGGATGCTCTTGTGGTGCATGTGGACCGCGCCGACATCCTCCACCGTATGCATTTTTTGCTGGGGATAGTCGTTTGCTGCGCTCCACATGCGGTGGGGCTGCTCCCCCAATGTAAAACACGCTACAGTGTTAGGGGTTGAGCCGCTCCTCCAGTATTGCCACTATATTTCTGTGTTTTTGTCTTGTTCTATATGTAGTGTATGTGCCGTTATCTGGCATTCAAACACTCTTTTGCACCTGGTGACCTCCATCACAGGCTCTGATATGGGCGTGGCTTGCAGTCTTGGCTTTGTTCACATTGCACTAGTTGTCCTGCTAGGCGTTTGTGTGGAAGCCTGGCTGCGAGCTGGATTACATCGCCTTCAGACCGTGTTCACACCATAGGTAGCGTAGTGGTAGGACCCTTTGCCATGCTGAGTGACCGTGACGTGGTGCAATGATGGGCTCCGATATTTTCCTGACAGGAATATATTGGCGAAAGTCTCAGCTTTTAATATCTGCATTCATGACTAGCCAGTATAGTCAGTGACATATCCGTTTGGTGCATTTTTTCTGTGATTTATATGATTGTATTTACATCCGCACAATGCTCCGTTTTGTGTAGGATGCTCTTGTGGTGCATGTGGACCGCGCCGACATCCTCCACCGTATGCATTTTTTGCTGGGGATAGTCGTTTGCTGCGCTCCACATGCGGTGGGGCTGCTCCCCCAATGTAAAACACGCTACAGTGTTAGGGGTTGAGCCGCTCCTCCAGTATTGCCACTATATTTCTGTGTTTTTGTCTTGTTCTATATGTAGTGTATGTGCCGTTATCTGGCATTCAAACACTCTTTTGCACCTGGTGACCTCCATCACAGGCTCTGATATGGGCGTGGCTTGCAGTCTTGGCTTTGTTCACATTGCACTAGTTGTCCTGCTAGGCGTTTGTGTGGAAGCCTGGCTGCGAGCTGGATTACATCGCCTTCAGACCGTGTTCACACCATAGGTAGCGTAGTGGTAGGACCCTTTGCCATGCTGAGTGACCGTGACGTGGTGCAATGATGGGCTCCGATATTTTCCTGACAGGAATATATTGGCGAAAGTCTCAGCTTTTAATATCTGCATTCATGACTAGCCAGTATAGTCAGTGACATATCCGTTTGGTGCATTTTTTCTGTGATTTATATGATTGTATTTACATCCGCACAATGCTCCGTTTTGTGTAGGATGCTCTTGTGGTGCATGTGGACCGCGCCGACATCCTCCACCGTATGCATTTTTTGCTGGGGATAGTCGTTTGCTGCGCTCCACATGCGGTGGGGCTGCTCCCCCAATGTAAAACACGCTACAGTGTTAGGGGTTGAGCCGCTCCTCCAGTATTGCCACTATATTTCTGTGTTTTTGTCTTGTTCTATATGTAGTGTATGTGCCGTTATCTGGCATTCAAACACTCTTTTGCACCTGGTGACCTCCATCACAGGCTCTGATATGGGCGTGGCTTGCAGTCTTGGCTTTGTTCACATTGCACTAGTTGTCCTGCTAGGCGTTTGTGTGGAAGCCTGGCTGCGAGCTGGATTACATCGCCTTCAGACCGTGTTCACACCATAGGTAGCGTAGTGGTAGGACCCTTTGCCATGCTGAGTGACCGTGACGTGGTGCAATGATGGGCTCCGATATTTTCCTGACAGGAATATATTGGCGAAAGTCTCAGCTTTTAATATCTGCATTCATGACTAGCCAGTATAGTCAGTGACATATCCGTTTGGTGCATTTTTTCTGTGAGTTACATTTACATTAATTGAAAATTACATAACATTCTTATTCTGTGCAAAAAGGGCTTCAAGGAATCCAGCTCCACTGTGATAAAAGGAATCTTTTATTTTGCTTGCGGTAAAAGCTCATATATAAGTTACAAAAATGGCAGTCTTGTCTACGCGTTTCGGGCTACCAGAGACAATTCCAGCCCTTCCTCATGACACAGTAAGGCATTAAGAGTGGGATCCTTTATAGGGGATGATGCACCTGTTTTCACTGATTGTGTTCACATGACTGCATCCGCCCCCAGAAAGGTGCCACACCTCTGGACATCTCTTCTCATGAAAATAAAAATAAATATAAACAAAAAAGACCAAATAAACATATATAATATAGTAAAAAAACTATGCAGAAACACTCATAAGGTATATGCTGGATAAAAGGTTACTGGAATATAATAACATATAATAAAATAAAGAAGAAAGGAAAGAGTGAGATCCCTTATATGTGTTCCCAGAAATGAAAGCTGCATGGATTATAAAGTGTGGATTATTGCTGCAAAATTAAATCCAGATGTTTGTTTAAACCATCTGGTTGACGTGTATTTAAAGGATAACTGTCACACTTAGACCCTAATTTAAATTTTCATATATGTAGTTACTAATAACATGATATTCCAGAATCAGTTACTATTAGACGGACTTACCCCATATTTAATAAGATTCAGCCTTTAGCAACCAGTCTGCATAAAACTGCAATTTCACTATTCAGTTAAGATGGCCGCCACTGCCCTCACCCTGAGACTAATCCCGCCTGCCCTCACTAGCCAGTAACAATAGCCCCCCAAAAGTGTCAGTAACCAGAGCCCTCCCCCCTAAAGGGTTAATCTCCTGCAGCACAAAGGGGTCCTCTTACCACATGTTGCTTTCATTTATACACTGAGCAGACGGCAGATCTCCCTTCCCTGCTCTGCGCTGCTTCCACTCTGCATTCTCCAGCTCTGCTGAGTGAGGGAGCGTCTGCCAAGCGCAGGGACAGGGAGAAGTGCACACAGCCCAGGCACTGTTATCAGCTGCTGGGGAGGACCTGGCTTTAATCATTTACTTACAGTCCCTGGCTGTCAGTAATCTGACCTTGCACGCAGCCTGCTTCTGCGTCCTCCGTCCTTCAACAGATAGACGGACCATGCCTAGCAACACTATTTTAAGCACAGGTAAAAGTAGGCAAGTAGGCAGTACAGGGGACAAAAATGTGGAGTTAAGGGGTAATTGAATACACAGTGAAAAGTTGAAATAGGGCCACCAAGGAGATGATAATCCCCATAATCCAATACTCCAAAAAAAAAAAAAAATATGACAGTTATATTTTAATGCAAAAATCCAGAAGGACTCTCTATTTAATAAATTCCTTCTGTGATCCCCTCCACGTTTGGGCTGAAAAACGTATTCTATGCCTTGTACCACCATGTCTAATGTGTCCCCACCATGGCAAACAGCAAAGTGCAGACTAGCTGCAGATACATTGCGATTGACATGGTGGGGCACATCAGAGATGTGTTTACGTCTTCTGACTTTGATAGCGTTAGTGGTGCACCCCACATATTGCAGATGACACTTTTTACATGGAATTAAGTAAACTGCATAGGTTGTATTACAATTGAGATACGATTTCACTTGAAACACTCTACCATTTGATGCTGAAACAAAAGTCTTGGAGATCAGCATATGTGTGCAGCAAATACACCTGTGGTGTCCACACCTATGGCTCCCTTTGGTCTTAAGCCAGACTGGTTGCGATTTTTTCTCTTCCTGGTATAGACTGGGGCTGACATAGTTTGCGATGGTGGGCGCTCTTCTGGCTGCACACTGGACCCCATCTGCAACTATGTCAGTCCATCCCTTGTCATATGCCAGGACAGGAAAATTGTTTTTTTATGATATAACATATTTGTTTAAGCTCTGTACTATATTGAGTAACAAACAGGTTGTTCCTCCTGCCACTAGTATATCTGGAATGTTTGTTATAATGTTTATTGTTGGTAACTGAAGTGCAGGGTTCACCCCCCTTTTTTTCTAGTGTGTTTTCCTGTCTAGGATGAAATCGGGATCCTCTCTCAATGGTTGAGACCTGTCGTATTGCATCCTCCACCTGCTTGATGCCATAAGCTCTTTTATATAATCTGTGAGAAATATTTACAGCTTCATCCATGAAGCTTTTTTCATCCGTGCAATTTCTTCTTGCACATATTATCTCACCTCTAGGTATGTTAGCTATTACATGTTTGGGATGGCAAGATGTAGCGTGCAATGTGGTGTTCCCTGCCAAAGGTTATCTGTACGTGCATGTGGAAACTTGATTGGTGGAGGGATCCCCCCTCAGGCGCAAATCCAAAAAGAAAATCTCCCGTGTGTCATGATGGACACTAAAAGTGATAGTGTCCACGCAGGAGTTAAAATAACTACAAAAAGATGGTATGGCCGCCACATCTCCCATCCAAATTAGGATCAGGTCTTAATGTCTTACTGTGTCATGAGGAAGAGCTGGAATTTTCTCTGGTAGCCCGAAACGCGTAGACAAGACTGCCATTTGTGTAACTTATGGATGAGATTTTACCGCAAGCAAAATAAAAGATTCCTTTTATCACAGTGGAGCTGGAGTCCTTGAAACCCTTTTTGCATTGTTGCCCGGACCTGACACGGGTGTTCCGTGCTCACAGGTGAAGGAGGGGCAGGTGAGAGTTGCTAAACTTTCCTTTATTCTTATTCTGTGGCTCGGTATGAATATGGAGATACCAAAATTGTATATATATATTTTTTGTTTTACTACTTTTAAAAAAAAGAAAATGTATTTCGGTCAGTTATATGAGGGTTTGTTTTTTTGGGTTGAAATTTAGATTTTATTGGTACCATTTTTATGGTATGCACAACTTTTTGATCACTGTTTTTTTGGGGGGCAAAAGGTTAAAATAAACAGGAAAATCATGTGTTTTATTTTTTTTTCCTTTACAGCGATCAGCGAACAAAAACTTTTCATAAATATTTTAATAGTTCATAAAGTTTCGGATGAGACGATACCCAATATAGTTTTTTGTTTGTATATACATCGTTATTTATTTAAGGGGGGAAATTTCAACTGTATTTTTTTTTTTACTTTTAAACTGACAACTTTTAACCACCTTAGGAGATAGAACCTGGGATCGTTTGATCCCTTTTCCTATTCACCCTAATAGAAATCTATTAGGGTGAATAAGGTTTCGATGTTCTCCTTGCTGAGCTGTGCCTAATGCATATCACAAAGGTTATGATAGCAGCCATGAAAAGCTTCAAAAGTGTCCAGGATGCCATGGTAACTGATCAGAGCCTCACAATTTCATTATGGGGTCTCTGATCGGAAGGCACAGGGAGCCGGATCCCTCTGCCTTACCGCACAAATGCCACAATTAGTGTTGATCATGGCATCTGAGGTTAAAGGAAACCTGTCACCTCCAAAAACCATCTGAAGCCGCCAGCAGTACCTGAGAGTAGCGAGCAGTGTGTTTCTGATGATTGTTTTGTTCCTGAATGTAGATGCGGCAAAAACTCTGAAAACGTTCCTTTATCCCCTGCCGGCACCTTCTCTAGACATGCTTGAAGTCAAGGGGCAGCGGCCTCCTTGCTTTAAGTCAAAGTAACTACGCTCCCTTCCCTGCCCCTTCGCTGTGACAGACAGCCGGCAGTTTGGCTGGCTTTGCCGAACTCTCTGCATAAGCGCTGTCAGTCACAGCGAAGGGGCAGGGAAGGGGGGCGTGGTTACCTTGACTTGACGCAAGGAGGCTGCTGCCCCCTTTACTTAAAGCATGTCTAGAGAAGCGTGCTGGCAGTGGGATAAAAGAACGTTTTCAGAGCTTTTGCAGCAACTGCCTTCAGGAAAAAAACAATCATCAGAAACACACTGCTTGATACTCTCAGGTACTGCTGGAGGCTTCAGAAGTTTTTTGAAGGTGACAGGTTCCCTATAAATGACAGGGTTCACGTGATCGCCATTCCTTATCATTGCTGGGGTGTTTGCTGTATGATACAAGGGGCTCACTGCAGCAGCCGCTCCATACATTCCCTCAGCCACCATGACGTAGCGGTATACCCGATTTATGGCGATTCATGACTAATTAATTCGTAACAAATCAAATTTCTTCTCGAACTTCAGCAAATATGCCAAATCGAATTTTCCAAAACTTCGCTCATCTCTGATAAAATAAAAATGTGGATGAGGAAGAAGTTGCAGATTTGGCTGCAAATACCCTTTGCAACCGAATCTGTGATAGATATACTCCACAAAGTGTCATATATCTAATCATAAATGACCCCTGATTTGTTATTATTTGACCAATGAAACTACAGCTCATCCCACAAAAATGAACTTTCAGACAGCTCAGTCAACATAGAAATAAAAAGCTATAGTTATTAGAGTATTATTTCAACAAAATCCGTGCTTCGAAAGCCAAATGGGCCTCCTTACCCTCTGAGCCCTGCTGTTTGCCCAAACAGTTGTTTATGACCACATCTAGATCATTGCAAACTGGGGAGATATGTACCAATTTGTGGGGTGCCTTTCTCTTGATAATCATTCTGAAAAACAAAAAAAAGAACTAAAACTACAGTACATATTATTGGGAAAATTTTTTTTTTTTATTTTCAGATCCCAATTATAATAACTAGTGTTGAGCGAATTAAAGCATCCGAAGTGGAATTCGATCTGAAGTTTAAGAAAAATTAGATTTGCAACAAATCCAAATTTTCTTACGCTTCGTGGTAACAAATAGTTATTTTCCCTAAAATGGCGCCTGCATGTGCTACCAAGTATAAGTAAAAAGCTTGGAAATATGATATGACCTAAAATGCTATGCAGCCAGCCAATCAGCAGATGACCATCCCATGTGATGTCACAGCCCTTTAAAAGCCTCATCCCACGCGGTCTCTGCCATTTCACTGTGATCTGAGCATAGGGAGAGACATGACAAGTGCTAGGGACAGTGTTAAAGAAGCTTTTAATTGTGGAACATTGGATAGGCAGACGGCAGGGACAGTGTAGGGACATTGCAGGGAGAGTTTTTACACACTGTAGGGTGAGCATAGGGAGACTGCAGGGACTTTAATCTGAAGCTGAAGGAATCCATAGGAGACAGCCCACTTTGCATCAATCCCTGTGTAAGGCACAGAATTATCTAACTAAACAGTGTACGCCTTGTTTAATACTGTAGATAAGCAATTCTAGTAGGCTTTGATTCTCAAATTAGGGTGAATAAGCGGTGTCATTTAACTGTTATTGGGGTGCCCACCTTGTTTAATAAATAAGCAATTTTATAACAGCTTGATTCTCAAATTGGGGTGAATAAGCTTCGTAATGTAACTGTTATTGGGGTTCCCACCTTGTTTCATAGATAAGCAATTATATAATGCCTTCATTCTCAAATTGGGGTGAATAAGCTTTATAATTTAACTTTTATTGGGGTGTCCACCTTGTTTAATAGATAAGCAATTCCATTAGGCCTTGATTCTCAAATTGGGGTGAATAAGCTGTCTAATAATACTGTTATTGAGGTGCCCATATTGACAATGAATAACTTATTTTACATATATAGTTACTGTACAATATGTCCAACAAAGAGGTGTCAGGGCCCTTCAAAGGATCGGGCAGTGGCAAAAATGTTGCTGGAGCCGGCAGAAGTAGTAGCAGAAGAAAGTGAGATGGAAGCAGCAGCCGCAGAAACAGGCCAGAGCTGCCACTGTCATCCAGCGGTCGTGTTTTGATGACCAATCCCTCTACCAATCAACAGCATTTTAACTGACATTAAAAACCTACAGCCAGAAGTCGTGGGTTCCTCAAACACTACACTTAGTTGGCATGGCCCAGCAACAAGCTCTGTGCCCTCACCTATTCTGAACCTGCCTCTTTCCTTTGCTGCTCCTTCTGCCAGACAAGTGATGTATGCCGCCGGCTCTGCTCCCCATTTCAGCGAGGAATATATTATTAAGGACAGTCAGAAGCTACTGCCCAGCGTGGAGGAAAGATCCACTGCTTCCTACTGTACGCGTGCAAGTATCAACAATGACAGTCTCGGGGGAGCAGTTGTTGAGAACCGTTAGGGATGCAGCCATGAGACTGGTAAGGGTGAAATTAGTGATGTGCAGACAGTAGTGGATGATGATGTAACCGATCGCACGTGGGAGCTAAGTGAAGAGGGGGCTTTATCATCATCATCAGGGTGAGGGTGGAAGCCTGCTCATGAGACAGCGGCAGGGTGGCAGCATGCAGGTTAGCCAGCAGAGTGCAAGCATAGCGGTGAGCAAGCAGGGTGGCAGCAGTGTGAGATTGTCCGGGATCAAGATTGTTTTTTTTAAAAACTGTTAAATCGCTGTTAATAGAGGATTGAATGCCCCCCCCCCCCCCCCGATGTATTTAGGTATTTTTACACTTCAGCTGGGCTCCTACAGTCCCCCACTGATTGTTTACCTCTATGTTTACGTGTGCGGTAACTTCCAGCGCAGCATCGCATTGTTTCCTTTGTGCATCCGTCCCCCTAATTCATATGCCGCCTCCTGCCGCAACTATTCCTCCCTCTTAGTCACACCCCTAAGCGCCTCCTGGCTCAGTCCCTCCATCATTGCTAAGAATACGCCCTGCCCGGTGACGTCACCGGACCAGAGGGGCGGGGCTTGGTGCAATGTGTTGCCGCCTAGTTTCCGCCCCTTAGTGCGCTCTGCATAATCACTGAGGCTGGCTGTGACGTCACCGGGCTCCCTGCGAAGCGGAAGCAGAGGCTTCGCTCTGCAGAAAGGGACCCGGTACGTCACTGAATCTTTGAAAAGTGGCACTTCCGGCAGAGAATTTAGGACAAGAAAACGGGGCATCAGAAAAGTCTTGCAAAGGTACGACAGGACTGTACGTAATATTTATGTGCTTGCTATTCTCTTACAGCAATGTCCCCAATCCCGGACAACCCCTTTAGGTAATGTCATAGCCAGACCCTTATTTCTGATATTTGCAGACTCTATACTGACAGGGAATGTTCCACAGGATTGGCGCATAGCAAATGTGGTGCCAATATTCAAAAAGGGTCCAAAAACAGAGCCTGGAAACTATAGGCCGGTAAGTTTAACATCTGTTGTGGGTAAACTGTTTGAAGGTTTTCTAAGTGATGCTATCTTAGAGCATCTCAACGCAAATAAGCAAATAACGTCATATCAGCATGACTTCATGAGGAATCGGTCATGACAAACTTATTTAATCAGTTTCTATGAGGAGGTAAGTTCTAGACTTGACAGCGGCGAATCAATGGATGTCGTATATCTGGACTTCTCCAAAGCATTTGACACTGTACCACATAAAAGGTTAGTATATGGAATGAGAATGCTTGGACTGGGAGAAAACGTCTGTATGTGGGTAGTAACTGGCTGAGTGATAGAAAACAGAGGGTGGTTATTAACGGTACACACTCAGATTGGGTCACTGTCACTAGTGGGGTACCTCAGGGGTCAGTATTGGCCCCTATTCTCTTCATTATATTTATTAATGATCTTGTAGAAGGCTTGCATAGTAAAATATAAATTTTTGCAGATGACACTAAACTGTGTAAAGTAATTAACACTGAAGAGGATAGTATACTGCTACAGAGGGATCTGGATAGATTGGAGGCTTGGGCAGATAAGTGGCAGATGAGGTTTAACACTGACAAATGTAAAGTTATGCACATGGGAAGGAATAATGCAAGTCACCCGTACATACTAAATGGTAAAACACTCGGTAACACTGACATGGAAAAGGATCTAGGAATTTTAATAAACAGCAAACTAAGCTGCAAAAACCAGTGTCAGGCAGCTACTGTCAAGGCCAATAAGATAATGGGCTGCATCAAAAGGGGCATAGATGCCCGTGATAAGCACATAGTCCTACCACTTTACAAATCGCTAGTCAGACCACACATGGAGTACTGTGTACAGTTCTGGGCTCCTGTGAACAAGGCAGACATAGCAGGGCTGGAGAGGGTCTAGAGGAGGGCAACTAAAGTAATAACTGGAATAGGGCAACTACAGTACCCTAAAAGATTATAAAAATTAGGGTTATTCACTTTAGAAAAAAGACGACTGAGGGGAGATCTAATTACTATATATAAATATATCAGGGGTCAGTACAGAGATCTATCCCATCATCTATTTATCCCCAGGACTGTGACTGTGACGAGGGGACATCCTCTGCGTCTGGAGGAAATAAGGTTTGTACACAAACATAGAAGAGGATTCTTTATGGTAAGAGCAGTGAGACTATGGAACTCTCTGCCTGAGGAGGTGGTGATGGTAAGTACAATAAAGGAATTCAAGAGGGGCCTGGATGTATTTCTGGAGTGTAATAATATTACAGGCTATAGCTACTAGAGAGGGGCCGTTGATCCAGGGAGTCATTCTGATTGCCTGATTGGAGTCGGGAAGGAATTTTTTATTCTCCTAAAGTGGGGAAAATTGGCTTCTACCTCACAGTTTTTTTTTTCCTTCCTCTGGATCAACTTGCAGGATGACAGGCCGAACTGGATGGACAAATGTCTTTTTTTGGCCTAATGTACTATGTTACTATGTTACTAACTCTATTCCCTCTTTCATTTCAGATTTTCTGATGCATTTTTTTGAGAGTGGTTGCCAGGGGTTACCCCTACATTGGGAATATGATTGTCTTATCAATCTTATTCTTGGAGCAAAGTAGCCCAAATCTAGGTTATATAACCTCTCTGAACCCGAAAGAGCAGCCATGAAGGAGTATATTGCCGATATTTTGGCTAAGGGACATATTAGACCTTCCAAATCCCCACTGGCAGCAGGGTTTTTCTTTGTAAAGAAGAAGTACGGAACCCTTAGGCCATGCTTGAACTTCCATGAGTTCAATCGTATTACGGTCCGTGATCCGTACCCCCTTCCTTTGATTCCTGACTTGTTTAATCAGATTGTTGGTGCCAAAGTGTTCTCCAAGTTGGACCTTAGGGGGGCATATAATCTGGTCAGCATCAAGGAAGGGGACAAATGGAAGATGGCGTTTAATACCCCAGAGGATCATTTTGAGAGTCTGGTCATGCTGTTTGGATTAACTAATGCTCCCGCGATTTTTCAGCATTATGTTAATGATATCTTTCATCATCTGGTGGGGAGGTTTGTGGTTGTGTATCTGGATGACATACTCATTTATTTTCCAGATATAGAGACTCATCAGGATCATGTGAGACAGGTGCTGCAGATCCTGAGAGAGAATAAATTGTATGCTAAGATGTATTTGCAGTTCAGGAAGCGCAATTACTGGGTTACCTACTCTCATCTTCAGGTTTTTGTATGGATCCTGAGAAGGTCTGTGGTGTGTTGGACTGGGATCGACCCGAAAGTATGAAAGCGCTTATGCGGTTTTTGGGATTCACCAACTACTACCGTAAATTTATTTGGAACTACTCGACTGGTCAAACCTTTGACGGACGTGACTAAGAAAGGTTCTGATGTCTCAGTCTGGTCTGATGCGGCATTACAAGCCTTTTCTGCGGTTAAGGAGTGTTTTGCTTCTGCTCCTATACTGGTGCAACATGATATGTCACAACCATTCACTGTGGAAATTGACGCATCCGAGGTAGGGGTAGGAGCAGTTTTGTTGCATGGTCTTTCACCTAGTAAATGGCACACAAGTGCTTTCTTCTCTAACAAACTCTCGGCTGCAGAGAGGAATTATGATGTGGCTGGCTATTAAGTTAGCTTTTGAGGAGTGGAGTCATTGATTGGACGGAGCAATTCATCCTATTACTGTGCTTACTGATCACAAAAATCTGGCTTACCTGGAGTCGGCTAAACGACTGAACCCTAGGCAAGCCAGAAGGTCGTTGTTTTTCACCAGATTTAATTTCATCACCACCTATCACCCTGGGGTTAAGAACGTCAAAGCTGATGCTTTGTAACGCAGCTTCCCTGGGGTAGGTGATTCGGAAGATCCTGGTCCGATATTGTCTGAAGGGGTAGTTATATCTGCCCTATATCCCGACCCTGAGGCAGAGGTGTTGGAGGCCCAGGGAGATACACCATATTCTTGTCCTCCAGGGAAGTTGTTTGTTCCTTCTGAATTACGTCACAAGGTGTTCGAGGAACATCACTGTATGGTTCTCACAGGACACCCTGGGAGCAGATCCACTGTCGATCTCATCTCTCCTAGATTCTGGTGGCCCACGTTGCATAAGGAGTGTTAAGGACTATGTGTCTGCTTATAGTACTTGTGCTCATGCTAAGGTGACACATACTTGGCCTTCCGGATCTTTACTTCCGTTACCCATCCTGTCCAGACCTTGGACTCATTTGTCCATGGATTTTATCACATATTTGCCTAATTCTTAAGGAAAAACTGTGATTTTGGTGGTTGTTGATCGCTTTTGTAAGATGGCACACTTTATAGCATTGCCAGGTCTACCTAATGATAAAACTCTTGCTGGTAGCCGTCGCATCCTCCTTTCAAAAATCGCCCCCTCCTCCTGTTGATTGACCGGGCCAGCGAGCGATCTCCTCCTCCAGCTGGCCCTGTCTGCAATTCAAATCCCGCGCCTGCGCCTTACGTGTCTTCATTCGGCGCAGGCGCTCTGAGAGAAGGATGCTTGCTTCCTCAGCACTCCCTCAGTGCGCCTGCGCCGATGACATTTTCTCTTTTGGGTTTAGAGGTGACGTCATTGGCGCAGGCGCACTGAGGGAGTGCTGAGGAAGTGCAGTACTTTACTGAAGCTGATCCAAAGGTCATAAATGTATGCAAAAGTCATTTACAGCAAGGTAGCTTTTACAGTGATTCAGATTAGTTCCCAGACGTTGCATAAGGGGCAGTTTTCTATGACAATTAATCTTTCTCCCTTGTTTCTCCAGGCTGGAGGGATGGACTATCTCTGCTATACTGTTTGATCATATACTTCTGTATCCTCTCTAGGAATACTATATTCTGACAGATGGCCTTTCTGTCCTTGGTTATGGTGGGCAGCTTGTAGCTTAGACTTTTGCCACCTAATGCAAAGGAGACTAGAGCCTGATAAACGACAATTACCTTCCTTTGCCAATATTCTTACTCCCTCTCTGAGTTGCCTGGTTCTTCTGTAATCTTTGCCTTCTATGGGCTGGTACATGGAACTAACTTTGTAGTTTTTGTAACTCTCCAAGATGGCTGCTGAGGTGCAGCTTTTCCTCAGACATCACATACACTTACCTCCTCCTCCTTCTCCTCTGTACTGTGTGCAGGGTGTAGTTAGCCCTGGGAGGTTTGTTAGACCCTCCCCCTCCCCCTCCCTGTGCAACTTTATGGAAACTCATATAAAAGCACAATTTACATGAAACACAATCACAGTATTAAGCAGTGTGTTTCAGGACACTGCACTCTTCGTGTTTTGCCATCTTCTATGTTTCCAGCCAATGCAGACTCACACCATTATTTGAGATGGCACTTGGCTCTTTTGTCTTTATATTTTTACTTCTCCTGGAGGCCCGACACCCTTCAGCTGGGTCCGCACCTTTTACTTTACAAATGTGTTATGCTTACTCCCGCTTGTCTTTGTCCTAGCACTCCTGATGAGGCAGGTGATCCTACTGAAACATGTTGAGCAAGAGGGTAGCAACTATAAGAGTGGTATAGTGATAGCAACCTTTACAGAAATTGATCAAACAGAGCAAATATCTACTATTTTTTAAGACACTTGGGTGACGGAGCAGGTATAGTAAACCACAGCACTCAGTTATATTGCAAAATAGTGAAGATTCTTTATTCCATCCAAAAATGATAAGAAGCCATTGGCCAACGTTTCGGCCTAACCTAGACCTTGTTCACAGCCGTAATATTGGCAGCCAAGTAGTTGTAGGGAGGATAGCATGTGTGTGGTGCCATCCTCCCTAGAACTACTTAGCTGTCAATATTATGGCTGTGAACAAGGTCTAGGTTAGACCAAAATGCCTTCTTATAATTTTTGGTTGGAATAAAGAATCTTTACTATTTTGCAATACAACTGAGTGCTGTGTTTTTCTACATCTGACTTTGAATACCATTAACCACTGAGCACCACGTTCAGCGACTAGGAGTGCCAACCAACTCTTTCTCTACTGGGTGACGGTGCAAGAGCTCAGGATCATTTGAGGGAGAATTGTGATACAAGCTTCAGCCATAGAAACATATTATCACTGAGCTCTGCATCTTAAAGCAAGAAAAGATACTGTAGCAATTTTCTCAAATAGGAGAATTAGATACACAGAGCCATATGAGTAAACTGATAGATGGCTCAGTGTTTAGATTTTTATTATAATTCTCCTATAGAGTGTGAGATTTCTTTCATTTTCGCCTCCCGGACAAAGTGGTCCCTGATTGTGTGGGTGGGTTATTTGTGCACCCACGGCCACTTATGATCTGGAACCCACTGGGTGTATAACAAGGGTTATATGGACATAGGGTGTTAACAACCCTACCAAGCCCACTCACTACTATGCACATCAGTGGTTTGAGGCTGTGCCTGCGATATGCAGGGCACAAGCTCCCCCCTTTATTTTTTATTTCTTATTTTAAATTAACATTAATTAAAACTTTATTATTGCGGGACAGGTTACGCGTGTCTCTATTGATACACCAGCTCCAACCCCTTTGCGAACCGACGTGGGGATGATTTCGCATGTGCGCCAGTGGGGAAGACCGCATGGCTTTCGTGGACAGATTGGCCGGGCTAGTGGCAGGACGCTGCGGCCGAGCTTGTCTCCGCTGGCTATTGCGGATTCCATTCCGGGGTCCATGTCGACACACTCGCTCACTCTCGCAGAGTCTGTCGTGCATCCGCATTTACGATCCAAAACGGGTTCAGAAGGGGATACGCGGTCGCGCGTACGCGCTTCTTATGCGCTTCGCCGACCAGCGAAGGGAATAGCACCTGGCCGCAAGTTCAAAGCAGATTAGGTGGCCGGAATTGGTCTAATTGACTAATGACCGACCAAAGCCTTGTACACAGGTGTAGGGCAGGATCATGACCTATGGGGAGTGGACACTTGGTGCCCTGGGATTTGTTAGCAGGCACATAAAAGGTGGCCTCCCAGGTCGGTCAGTGCCCACTGATATCCTTCCGTATCCAAGTGCAGGTCAGTACAGCTAGCTACTGACTGAAGATTGCTGGGACTCCCTCCATTCCCGTGGGACCCAGGACTTTCCGTGACGCATCCATTTACCTGGCAAGTTGCGCAGAGACTTATGCACGGATCTGGACTACTCCTGGCTTTCCTTAGTTTTTTGTTTGCCTGATATTTGCCCAGTGAAGTTTACCTGGACTTTGTTTATTTTGTTAATAAACCCCTTTGACTTCATCCTCACTGGTCTGCTTCGTTGGTGCCTTGCATTACAGCAGTGCTTTATTTTCAGTTAAACTTGGATACGTACAGTACCTTTGCATCTATTTTTCAGTGGCTTTTTTGCCTAGTTCTGCCCTATTCTCTAGAGTAGCATCCATGGCTGATAGACAGCTGTCTTTTTTTAATCTCATAACAGCTACTTACTCCTACAAGCAGAAATGTTTTAACTAGTTTTTTCTTTGGCTATGTATTATCATATCTAGGTATTGCTAATATAAATTTGATATGTTTTATAATAATCATCTAAATGTATTTTTTCCATTTTATTAAATATACAGTCAAAATGTATCCAGAAAACATAAATGTAACTGAATTCATGCTTATTGGTTTTAAAAATCTTCACAACTTTCAAGCACTTATTTTTATTTTATTTTTCATTATCTACGTTTTCACATTGTCCGGAAATCTTTTGATCATCTTACTGGTGGCAACCAATGCTCGTCTTTGTTCTCCAATGTACTTCTTCCTTAGCAACCTATCTATTTGCGAGGTTGTTTTCACTACAAATATTGTTCCCAATATGTTAGATGACTTACTTTCAGAAGATGGTTCAATATCACTCCCTGGGTGCCTGACTCAATATTACTTCTTCAGCTCTACAGCCACAACTGAATGCTTGCTACTTGCACTTATGTCATATGACCGATATTTGGCGATATGCAGACCACTACATTACTCTTCGCTTATGAACTTTCAATTCTGCTGCCAGACATCCATGTGGGCTTGGTTAGCTGGTTTAACAATATCAATGGTAACCCTAATTTTACTATGTAAGTCACATTTTTGTGGTCCAAACATAATTGACAATTTCTTCTGTGATCTTTCACCTCTCATAGAACTTTCCTGTTCAAATACACTTCTAATAGAAATTGAATCATTTATATTTGCATCCATATTAACATTATTGCCCTTTGTATATATCATTGTGACTTACATTATTATTCTTTACAATATTTACAAGATCCCTTCATCAACTGGTAGAAAGAAGGCCTTTTCCACGTGTAGTTCTCACCTTGCTGTTGTAGCCACTTATTATGGGACCCTCATCACTATGTATGTAGCACCATCTCGCAAACAAATATCCAGCATAAGCAAAGCATTGTCATTGCTTTATACAGTAGTTACTCCGCTCTTGAATCCAATTGTATATAGTCTTAGAAATAAAGAAATTCACTTCGCACTAAACAATATATTAAAGCATTTCAAAATACCATTCAATAAACATGACAATTTATCATTGTAAAATCCCAAACTAATATATTCTTCCTGATCAAGTCAATCACTGTAAAAAGATATATACACTCACCTAAAGAATTATTAGGAACACCATACTAATACGGTGTTGGACCCCCTTTTGCCTTCAGAACTGCCTTAATTCTACGTGGCATTGATTCCACAAGGTGCTGATAGCATTCTTTAGAAATGTTGGCCCATATTGATAGGATAGCATCTTGCAGTTGATGGAGATTTGAGGGATGCACATCTAGGGCACGAAGCTCCCGTTCCACCACATCCCAAAGATGCTATATTGGGTTGAGATCTGGTGACTGTGGGGGCCATTTTAGTACAGTGAACTCATTGTCATGTTCAAGAAACCAATTTGAAATGATTCGAGCTTTGTGACATGGTGCATTATCCTGCTGGAAGTAGCCATCAGAGGATGGATACATGTTCTCATTCTGTTTACGCCAAATTCGGACTCTACCATTTGAGCGTCTCAACAGAAATCGAGACTCATCAGACCAGGCAACTTTTTTCTAGTTTTAAACAGTGAGCTCGTGCAAATTGTAGCCTTTTTTTCCTATTTGTAGTGGAGATGAGTGGTACCCGGTGGGGTCTTCTGCTGTTGTAGCCCATCCGCCTCAAGGTTGTGCGTGTTGTGGCTTCACAAATGCTTTGCTGCATACCTCGGTTGTAACGAGTGGTTATTTCAGTCAAAGTTGCTCTTCTATCAGCTTGAATCAGTCGGCCCATTCTCCTCTGACCTCTAGCATCCACAAGGCATTTTTGCCCACAGGACTGCCGCATACTGGATGTTTTTCCCTTTTCACACCATTCTTTTTAAACCCTAGAAATGGTTGTGCGTGAAAATCCCAGTAACTGAGCATATTGTGAAATACTCAGACCGGCCCGTCTGGCACCAACAACCATGCCACGCTCAAAATAGCTTAAATCACCTTTCTTTCCCATTCTGACATTCAGTTTGGAGTTCAGGAGATTGTCTTGACCAGGATCACCCCCCTAAATGCATTGAAGCAACTGCCATGTGATTGGTTGACTAGATAATTGCATTAATGAGAAATAGAACAGGTGTTCCTAATAATTCTTTAGGTGAGTGTATATTCTAAAAGTAGATAAAAATAACCAAATCAATCAATTGAGTCAAAAATACTTGGTCATTTATTTACAGTATTGAGGAAAATAATCCAGTACACATGGCTGAGTAGAAAACATATATGAAGCTTTGTTTTCAGTATCAGGTGTGACACCCCGTGTGCAGCAATAACTGCAAGTAAATGTTTCCGGTAATTGTTGATTAGTGATGAGCGGCAGGGGCAATTTCCGAATTCGCGATATTTCGCAAATATTTGGGCAAATATTCGCCATATATTCGAGAATTCACGAATTCATGATCTCCAGGCATTATTTTCTTGATTGTGAAAATTGAAAATTTGCGATTACGAATATATTTAGCGATATTCTAAATATTCGAGAATTCTCGAAGTGCCGATATTCGCGATTAAAATTCGCAATTCGAAGATTCGTGATCAACACTATTGTTGATTAGTCCTGCACATCAGCTTGGAGGAATTTTAGCCCATTCCTCCATACAAAACAGCTTCAACTCTGTTATATTGGTGTGCTTCATCCCATAAATTTCTTAATTCAGGTCCTTCCAAAATACCGTATTTTTATTGGATAAAGGTCAGGACTTTAACATGGCTATTCTAAAATGTTAACTTTATTCCTCTTTAACCATTCTTTGGTAGAACAACTTATATGCTCAGGGTCATTGTCTTCCTGCATGACTTACATTCTCTTGAGATTCAGCTCACCGACAAATGTCATAACATTTTCCCTTAGGCTACTTTCACACTTGCGCTTTTGCCTGATCCGGCAGGGATTAGCAAAAACGCTTCTGTTACTTATAATACAACCATCTGCATCAGTTATGAACAGATCCAGTTGTATTATCTTTAACATAGCAATGATGGATCCGTCATGAACACCATTGAAAGGGGGATGGATCCGTTTTCTATTGTGTCTGAGATCCGTTCCCATTAACTTGCATTGTGGGTCATGCCGGATCCGTTTTGCTCCGCATTCCATGACGGAAAGAAAATAACAGTTTGCTGCGGTTTGCTCTCCGGTATGGGAATGCAACCAAACAGAACGGAATGCATTTTGGAGCATTCTGTTCTGTTCAGTTCTGTTTTGTCCACATAGACAATAAATGGGGACAAAACTGAAACGTTTTTCTCCGGTTTTGAGATCCTCAATATCGGAAAATGTAAATGCAAGTGTGGAAGTAGTCTTAGAATTTAGAACAAGATAGACAATGCAAGAGATATGCGACTATGTTGGGTAGTAGCAATGTCAGCAGAGGCAGTCATAGCTACAGCTGCAATGGTACAGCATGGAACTAGATGGACAAAGCAGGAGATCTGTGGCTATGTAGGGGTAGTATTAGTGGCAACTAGGGACAGTAGAAGCTGAAGTGGCAGCAGTCAAGTATGGAAACTGACAATGCAGGAGATGTGCGGCTGTGTAGAAGTAGTAGTAGTAGCAGCAGGAGCAGTAGTAGCAGCAGGAGCAGTAGTAGCAGGTCAGACATGTGGATGACAGGTGTTTACTTGGCAAAAGCTGTGGCAAGCTGGATGCATATCCCAGTAATGTCTCAATTTTGTTTCATATTAGAAGTAGGTGACGATTCCACCATTTTCCTTTTACAGCATGGGTCAAGAAGCATGGCTATACTATAGTCATCATTTTACTTGATGCTAATGATATATTTGTCAGAATACAAGCAACAAAGCATCCAGCTGTTTCAGACTCTGCCTTGCACTGCTTTGATTGGTCATGACCAGCACCATTGTAATCATCATCAAGTCTGCCATAATAAGTACTAGCCTTATCTTCTAGCTGTGCTGTGAAAACTCCATGTTCCCCTCCACCACCAATTCCTCCTCATCCTTCTCCTCTACTTTGTTCTGCATGAAACATTATTTGTGTGGGTCCCCAACAGCCACAGTGAGGTGTGCAAGATGTGGAAGTTGTTATTTTTCTACAATCTCTTCTTGAATCAGCATGAGTGTTTGCTTAAATATTAATATCAGAGTGGGGTGACATTGTTGATATGGCTGTTGTCCCTACTTCGAAGGGCCTAAGTATTCTACATCAAAAGAACCATGTGCCCTGCTGTGGTGGTTTGGTGTATGAAGCATTCACCAATTGCTTTACACTGTACAGAGGCCCAAGGGGAACATAAGGAGGATGGGAGTAGTAGTGGCTCTGGTGGTGGTAGTTGTATTCACAAATCACAGTGGCAGTCATCACATTAGCAATCTCCCGTGTTGCATAAAGAAATACTCTTTTTCTGCTCTTGAGGTATTATCTGGTATTGAGGCTCTTGCCAGTCTTGGTGCCCTTGATGTTAAGTGTTGTTCTGGGTGCAAGGCAGGAGGGTAGATGAAATGGCTGGTCAGTAACTACAGTGGCACATACAGAAGGTCCAGCATATCCAAGGTTAAATTTCAGTGATGCAAAGGCAGACCGTTTAGTCACTGCATAAGGCTGCATGGCTGAAATGCGTACACACTCTCCTAGACATGGTCAAGCAACAATACTTTTTTTTAAAAAATTGTGCTTTTTAAAAAATGTTACACCACCAAATTTTTTATTTGGACCACATAGAGTATATGTGTTATATTCCCTAAATGCAGCATAATAAACAATGTTCCTGTCGCCTGCCATATTGCTCATTTTTAGTTGACAGGGAGACATAAAAAAAAAAGAAATTTCAGTTTGATGAAGATTAGCAACTGAGCCACTGTGTGGCTTCTCTTTCCCTGGCTCATCAGTTGTAAGACAACATAGCAATGCTTCTGTTTACATATATGGTAAGAAAAGGGGGAGTGGAACCAACACACTGTCCTGTTTCTGTTGGACACTTGAGAATATCCGTTGAGGAGGATATGGAGGAGGTAGACAAATGCCTGTTGTGGGAACCAGACCAGCACAACAAGTCGTAAATCAACAATGGAACCACCAGCAACTTGGCCAGGTAAGAGTTCAGTTAGCACACAGATGGAATACTAGGTGCATTTTCTGCCTGCAAATTTTGTGACTGATGATGAATCAGTGGAGGAATGTGGTCCAGCTACTAGAATGAGAATGATAAAAATTAGAACAGTCTTGCTCACATTGCTGGCCCATTCGATATTTCCAATTGAGCTGGTGATGCTGCCTCATGAGATGAAGGAGAGCTGTCGTTCACAAAAACTTCCTTGAACATCTATGTCTTAATTTTTGCCTGCAGAGCTTGGAATTGTTTTGGCCACTAGCACTATGGAGAAAAAATTCCCACACAGGAGATATCCATGCAGACCCATCACCAGCAATCTGCGCAACATTCTGCCATCACCTTCTGAGCTTGGCCTAGGTATGATAGCTATAGGTCCTAAACCAACAGTAGTGGCATCATCTGCAGCCAAGCCACAGTTTTGTAGAAACAGTAAATTGAACAGTAGTGATGAGCGGCAGGGGTCATATTTGAATCCTCAATATTTTGCAAATATTTTGTAGAATATTTGTCAAATATTTGCGAATTCGAATATTCAGTATATTCTACATTCTTTTTTTTTTTCTCGAAAATCGGCAAGGTAATGATCGCGTAATATGCGAATATTACGCAATCAATACAGGCACGGGTTAAAAACGAATATATAGCACTATAGAATATAGTGCTATATATTTGTTATTCGAATATTCGTCATTTTTTCCATCTGAACACATGACTCCTCCCTGCTTCTTGCTTGTGGGCCAATGAGTCATTAAGGCCCACAAGCAACTTAAGCAGGGAGGAATCATGACTTCAGATGGAAAAAAATTACTAATATTCTAAAAAAAGAATATATAGCACTATATCCAATATAATGCTATATATTTGTTTTTTAGACTAGTCGTCATTTTTTTCCATCTGAAGTCATGATTCCTCCCTGCTTAAGTTGCTTGTGGGCCGATGACTCATTGGCCCACAAGCAAGAAGCAGGGAAGAGTCATGTGTTCAGATGGGAAAAAATGACCACTGTTTAGCTTTTTCCTAGAGGGTTGATTTAAAGTGATTGTCCAGGCTTAGAAAATATGTCTTCTCTTTATAAAAACAGCAACATACTGTACCTGTCTAGAGGTTGTATGTCTTTTGTAGTATTGTTCCATTCATTTCAATGGAGCTGTTCCAGACACCACCATGGATAGGTGTGGAGCTGCTTCTGGATGAAAATAACTAAATATGGCTTATGTATTGCATTAAAAATTGTTAGTCCTTATTTAGGCCTCCTGCATACGAACGTGTGCTGCCCATTGCTGTATTGAGGACCCTATTTGTGGATCCGCAATACACGGGTGCCGTTCGGTGGGCATTCCGCATAACAGATGCGGACCCATTCACTTCAATAGGTCCGCAAATCCAGAGATGCCAAATGGTGCAGAACGGAAGCATAGGACGGAAACCCATGGAAGCACTACGGAGTGCTTCCGTGGGGTTTCGTCCCGTACTTCTGTTCCGCAAAAAGATAGATCATATCCTATCTTTTCGCGGAACGGGCGGATCGCGGACCCATTAAAGTGAAAGGGTATGCGATCCGCTGCGGCTGCCCCACAGCCGGTGTTCGTGCATTGCGGCCTGCAGCACAGCCACGGGGAGCACACGATCGTGTGCAGGAGGCCTTAACCAAACTCACAGATAAAGCAGCCTTGATGACCATAGCAACTAATTACAATGCATCTTTTATTTTCAGTTTAATATAAGAAAGCCAAGCTGCTGAACATCCTAAATTTTAGGATAACGTGCAATACTATTAATGTATTTTATATGTCCAATAGCCACTTTAGCTTAATTTGAAATTTTCAATCACTGATTGAACAATTTCGATTTGCATGGGCAGCACTTTTATTACCTGAAGTCAGCATTTTTTTTTCTAAATTTGACATTGACCTCAATAATGTATATAATAGTGATAATTTACATAATTTGACAGTCAATTTGCATAGATTTAAAGCCTTGGCTTTCTACGTGCAAAGAAAGCAAACATAATGGCATTGAATAGCCCTCTATCCTTACCCAAAAATTGACTTTAGAGACAATAAGAACAAAATTGCAGAGATATTTTGGTCAAACTGTTTAATTTTTCTTCACTACAATGTTTTATTATGCATTTTTATATTTTAAAGGGATTCTGTCACCAGGAAATTCACTGCTAAACCAGGAACAAGGCCAGGTAGGGCAATTGTTATGCCAGTGGTCTCTGCCTGCCACGGGCTTGCACAGGGCTGGGAGGAAGGGTAGGCATAGGTAGGCAATTGCTTAGGCTACTTTTACACTGGTGTTTTTGTTTCCGTTTGTGAGATCCATCCAGGGCTCTCACAAGCGGTCCAAAACAGATCAGTTTTGCCCTTAATGCATTCTGAATGAATAAGGATCCGCTCAGAATGTATCAGTTTGCCTCCGTTCTGCCTCCATTCCGCTTTAGAGGCGGACACCAAAACGCTGCTTGCAGCATTTTGGTGTCCGTCTGACGAAACTGACGAAACTGAGTCAATGGGGACGGATCTGTTTTCACTGACACAATCTGGCACAATAGAAAACGGACTTTCAATGGTGTTCAAGATGGATCAGTTTTGGCTATGTTAAAGATAATACAAACGGATCCGTTCTGAACGGATGGATGTGGTTGTATTATCTGAACGGATGCGTTTGTGCAGATCCATGACGGATCCGCACCAAATGCGAGTGTGAAGGTAGCCTTAGGGTGCCCCCTCAAACCAGCCATGGGGGGGGCACATAATGCGACTGTACACCTCCTATTGTCATTATCAATCATAATATACAGGGTAGGCCATTTATATGGATACACCTTAATAAAATGGGAATGGTTGGTGATATTAACTTCCTGTTTGTGGCACATTAGTATATGTGAGGGGGGAAACTTTTCAAGATGGGTGGTGACCATGGCGGCCATTTTGAAGTCAGCCATTTTGAATCCAACTTTTGTTTTTTCAATAGGAAGAGGGTCATGTGATACATCAAACTTATTGGGATTTTCACAAAAAAAAACAATGGTGTGCTTGGTTTTAACGTAACTTTATTCTTTCATTAGTTATTTACAAGTTTCTGACCTCTTATAAAATGTGTTCAATGTGCTGCCCATTGTGTTGGATTGTCAATGCAACCCTCTTCTCCCACTCTTCACACACTGATAGCAACACCGCAGGAGAAATGCTAGCACAGGCTTCCAGTATCCGTAGTTTTAGGTGCTGCACATCTCGTATCTTCACAGCATAGACAATTGCCTTCAGATGACCACAAAGATAAAAGTCTAAGGGGGTCAGATCGGGAGACCTTGGGGGCCATTCAACTGGCCCACGACGACCAATCCACTTTCCAGGAAACTGTTCATCTAGGAATGCTCGCACCTGACACCCATTATGTGGTGATGCACCATCTTGCTGGAAAAAATTCAGGGAACGTGCCAGCTTCAGTGCATAAAGAGGGAAACACATCATCATGTAGCAATTTTGCATATCCAGTGGCCTTGAGATTTCCATTGATGAAGAATGGCCCCACTATCTTTGTACCCCATATACCACACCATACCATCAATTTTTTTGTTCCAACAGTCTTGGAGGGATCTATTCAATGTGGGTTAGTGTCAGACCAATAGCGGTGGATTTGTTTGTTAACTTCACCATTCACATAAAAGTTTGCCTCATCACTGAACAAAATCTTCTGCGTAAACTGAGGGTCCTGTTCCAATTTTTGTTTTGCCCATTCTGCAAATTCAGTGCGCCGATCTGGGTCATCCTCGTTGAGATGCTGCAGTAGCTAGAGTTTGTAAGGGTGCCATTTGTGAGTAGCTAATATCCGCCGAAGGGATGTTCGACTAATGCCACTCTCCAGTGACATGCTGCGAGTGCTTCTCTGTGGGCTCTTGCTGAATGAAGCTAGGACAGCCACTGATGTTTCTTCATTAGAGACAGATTTCATGCGTCCACATTTTGGCAAATCCAACACTGAACCAGTTTCACGAAACTTAGCAAGCAGTTTGCTAACTGTAGCATGGGAGATGGGTGGTCTCGTAGGGTGTCTTGCTTTGAAATCTGCTGCATTGACCCGGTTACTGCGTTCAGACATCAACACAATTTCTATCCGCTCCTCACGTGTTAACCTCGGCGACATGTCAATGGCTGTAAACACCTCTCCTGCACCCTACTGATGTTATGATGATGGGATTCGCTTGATCACAGCATCGGTAGGGCGCAGGGAAGAAGCACTAGTCTCAGCTTGTTGACTTGCTACTTAGGAAAGCAACGCATCATCAGTAGGAGCGGGCATGCAGGGCAGGGAGAAGCAATTGTATGCTTGATGGCATGGCATCACTGGTAGAGCACAGGGACAGTGGAGTAGTGAAGGTGCAAGGCAGCATCAGATCACTTTCTGGAAGAGAGTTTCAGCTCGTGCAGGGAAGAAGCAAGCCGGCTTTCAGTGTGAGGTACAAATCAGCCAATGAGCCCTTTTCATTTCATACTGATTGAAGCGTTCATTGATCTGTCAGTTACCATGTCACTGAGCAGAAAATGAGCATGAAGGGGAAAGTGCCGCTCTTTTCAGGTAGTGCAGACACTCCATGACACCGACAATGGAAGTACTGAGGAAGAGGAAGCTCTATTGCCAGGCAGCAGTGGGTAGGCACAAGCCTTGGGGTGTTATATTATATAATGTGTGGGGCTTGGGGTGTTATATACTGTGTGGGACTACTGTGGAGCTTGGGGGGTGTTTTATACTGTGTGGGGCTGGGGGGGTGTTATATACTGTGTGGGGCTGGGGGTGTACATGCTCTTCAAGCCTTTGTGCGCTCAGCATCTGGGTAGTACCCACTTGTCTTTTACAGAACACCACTTGTTGTTTTAGTTTTGCACATTTTGACATATTTTATGTGCGTAAAACGTATCAAAAAATGCCTATAAACTGCCTCTCATTAATTATAATGGGAGTCAGCACTTGCCCTATCTTGGCATGAATCAGCGCTGATTTTCCCATTCAAATTTAATGGAAAGCAGAAAAGAGCACATCATTTGCGATGTGCACATATGCACATTTTTGCACATAAACGGGCCAAACAACACACCAAACATGCTTGTGAGCAAAGTACTATAGAATTTAATAAAGTTTTGAATAAGATAAAAAAAAAAAAGGATAGTGTAGTTGTTTTGGTACATAACAGTACAATTCTGGATATGTTTACTAAAATTTTCATTAAAAAGCACATTTCATTTCTGCGTACTTTGATTCGATTTTTGGAGCTCATAGTGAACATAGTGAGATGCGCTTTTATTTGTTATCTAAAGTGGTTGGCAATTATTCCCCATATCTATTGCTTCAGAGCCAAAGCCTGGGGTCCAGCTGTATCCAGGTAGGAGCACCGTGACACATAAAGAGACATTTAGGCCACACTATACCACTCGGCATGCCTACACCTGGGACGCGTTATAGAGAGAGCCCTGTGTGGAGGCGCCTGTTGCATATACATGAGCCCAAAGTAATATAATTTCCACAGAATTTTTTGGCCTAAAAAACTCAGGTAAAAAAATTTACTATAAAAGTTCAAACCGGATTCCAAAAAAGTTGGGACACTAAACAAATTGTGAATAAAAACTGAATGCAATGATGTGGAGATGGCAAATGTCAATATTTTATTTGTAATAGAACGTAGATGACATATCAAACGTTTAATCCGAGTAAAGGTATCATTTTAAAGGAAAAATATGTTGTTTCCAATTTTCACGGTGTCAACAAATCCCAAAAAAGTTGGGACAAGTAGCAATAAGAGGCTGGAAAAAGTAAATTTGAGCATAACGAAGAGCTGGAAGACCAATTAACACTAATTAGGTCAATTGGCAACATGATTGGGTATAAAAAGAGCTTCTCAGAGTGGCAGTGTCTCTCAGAAGCCAAGATGGGTAGAGGATCACCAATTCCCACAATGTTGCGCAGAAAGATAGTGGAGCAATATCAGAAAGATGTTACCCAGCGAAAAATTGCAAAGACTTTGCATCTATCATCATCAACTGTGCATAACATCATCCGAAGATTCAGAAAATCTGGAACAATCTCTGTGCGTAAGGGTCAAGGCCGTAAAACCATACTGGATGCCCGTGATCTCCGGGCCCTTATACGACACTGCACCACAAACAGGAATGCTACTGTAAAGGAAATCACAGAATGGGCTCAGGAATACTTCCAGAAACCATTGTCAGTGAACACAATCCACCGTGCCATCCGCTGTTGCCAGCTGAAACTCTACAGTGCAAAGTAGAAGCCATTTCTAAGCAAGATCCACAAGCTCAGGCGTTTTCACTGGGCCAGGGATCATTTAAAATGGAGTGTGGCAAAATGGAAGACTGTTCTGTGGTCAGACGAGTCACGATTCGAAGTTCTTTTTGGAAATCTAGGACGCCATGTCATCCGGACCAAAGAGGACAAGGACAACCCAAGTTGTTATCAACGCTCAGTTCAGAAGCCTGCATCTCTGATGGTATGGGGTTGCATGAGTGCGTGTGGCATGGGCAGCTTGCATGTCTGGAAAGGCACCATCAATGCAGAAAAATATATTCAGGTTCTAGAACAACATATGCTCCCATCCAGACGTCATCTCTTTCAGGGAAGACTCTGCATTTTTCAACAAGATAATGCCAGACCACATTCTGCATCAATCACAATATCATGGCTGCGTAGGAGAAGGATCCGGGTACTAAAATGGCCAGTCTGCAGTCCAGATCTTTCACCTATAGAGAACATTTGGCGCATCATAAAGAGGAAGGTGCAACAAAGAAGGCCCAAGACCATTGAACAGTTAGAGGCCTGTATTAGACAAGAATGGGAGAGCATTCCTATTTCTAAACTTGAGATTTGTTGACACCATGAAATTCTGATTCAACATATTTTTCCCTTAAAATGGTACATTTTCTCAGTTTAAACTTTTGTTCCGTGATTTATGTTATATTCTGAATAAAATATTAGAAGTTGGCACCTCCACATCATTGCATTCAGTTTTTATTCACGATTGTATAGTGTCCCAACTTTTTTGGAATCCGGTTTGTAGAATCTTCACATGGTTTTCCCATAAGATTCTCCACAGGACTTAATTTCACTCCCTCTTTGCTATGTGTAATGGCTAATGTTGCAGCTTGGATAGATTTAAGTGTTTCCTGTGGTCTTACTTCATTCTGCTCAATCTACGGACATAGAAAGCTTCATATAGTAAAAAATGAACATCTTATGGTAGCCAAAACAATTAAAAGGTCTCTCCAGAAAAGAAGACAAAATTGGGGTCATTTATCAAACTGGTGTAAGGTAGGATTGGCTTAGTTGCCCATAGTAACCAATCAGATTCCACCTTTCATTTTCCAAAGGAGCTGTGAAAAATGAAAGATCGAATCCAATTTGGTTGCTATGGGCAATTAATCCAGTTCTACTTTACACTAGTTTGATAAATTACCCCAAATACTTCTTTGCATCTCATGGTTGTTTTTAGATACTGTGTGCAGTTTATGCCTCTACCTTTTCATGTGTAATAAAAACTTGTAAACACTTTTGCCCTATGTGGAGCTTTCTAATCCTATAGAATGGATCAGTAGTGATGGATGAACATCGGCCAGGACGGTTCGTGAACGCATTCAAATGTTCGAGAGCCGCAAGTTCGCAGCGGGCCCCATTCACTTTAATGGCAGGCGAACCTGAAAAACTTTCAGCTCATATTTGCAGCCACCAAATACTTAGTAGAAGTGTACAAAGAGACCCACAAAATGGACAGTGACATACTAGAAGGGGATCAATGACAAAAATTCCAACAAAAAATATGTATCTTTTTTATGCATCTTAATGGGAAATTCTCTGAAATGTGCCCTGTTGGAGCCTACAAAAATGTTATTTTAGGCCACAGGAGTACGGGCTTTAAAAATTAGGCATTCACCTGACATCAAAGAAATTCTGATTATGTGGCTCGAGGTACATTATGCGGTCAATGGATAAAATTTTTACTGTAGGCCACTGGACTACAGGCACCAAACATTAGGCATTCACACTACAGAAAAGATCAATTGATTATGTGGCCGGAGGTATATTACACGGTCAATGGATATCAATTTTACTGCAGGCCAGTACAAATGCAGGTCAAATACATATGTTTAAAATAACTAAAAATATAAAATTGGATTAAAAACGTGGCTAACGAAATCCCCCCTCTTGAAAAAAACTCTAATAATAGTTGAAATTCGAAAACATGTGATTGTCACTGGTGTTGAATTCCTCTGAGGCCCCAACAATTATTCATTCAGCGTACATAAAAGAACAAGTATGTGGCTGGAGGTAAATTACTTGGTCATTGGATATCAATTTTCCAGCAGGCCAGTGTACTACAGTCCTCAAAAATTATGCATTCAGCATACATAAAAGAACAAGTAAGTGGCTGAAGGTAGATTACACGGTTATTGGATATCAATTTTCCAGCAGGCCAGTGTACTACAGGCCCCAAAAATTATGCATTCAGAGTACGTAACAGAACAAGTAAGTAAGGGGCTGAAGGTAGATTACACGGTCATTGGATATCAATTTTCCAGCAGGCCAGTGTACTACAGGCCCCAAAAATTATGCATTCAGCGTACATAACAGAACAAGTAAGTAAGGGGCTGAAGGTAGATTACACGGTCATTGGATATCAATGTTCCAGCAGGCCAGTGTACTACAGGCCCAAAAAATTATGCATTCAGCGGACAGAAGAGAACAAGTAAATATGTGGCTGGAGGTCTATTACACGGTGAATGGATATCAATTTTACTGAAGGCCAGTACAAATACAGGTCAAATACATATATTTAAAATAACTAAAAATATAAAATTGGATTAAAAACATGGCTAACGAAATCCCCCGTCTTGAAAAAAAACCTAATGATAATAGTTGAAACACGTTTTTCTTCTTTGTTGTTTTTCCCAACCTTCTGATATTAGGCCTTTTATGCCGCTGTATTTACCTAAGACAGGGACCAATACTTGTTCTGTGTGGTGGCGGATATATGTGGGCTGGCATGAGGAAATTCAATTAAATGTGGTTGTCACAGGTGTTGAATTCCTCCGAGATCCATGCCTCATTCATTTTTAGAAATGTGAGTTAGTCCACACTGTCGTGAGCTGGGTGAGTGAGCTTATTAGTCACGATTTCCCCTGCTGCGCTGAACATCCTTTCGGACAAGACACTGGATGAGGGGCAAGCCAAGAGTTCCATGGCAAATTGTGCCAGCTCTGGCCACAGGTCAAGCCTGCACACCCAGTAGTCCAGGGGTTCCTCGCTTCTCAGAGCGTCCACATCGGCCGTTAACCTGACGTCGTCGGACACCTGTCGGTCTAGGCGTTCCCTGAGGCTGGATCTTGAGGGTGGCTGTTGATGGGTTGGCTGCAAGAATGATCTCATATCCGAAGATACCAACACATCTTTAAACTGCCCTCTTATTGCATGCGCTGTTGGATTGGTACCCACAACTGTTTCTCTGTGAGTGGAAATTCCTCTGCCAGTGCCCGCAAAAGTAGACTGCAGCATTTCTCAAAGCAAGGCCTGGAAGTGCTGCATTCTGACAGCCCTCTGTAATGGTGGTAACATGTCCGCCATTTTCTGTTTGTACCGTTGCCACCCAGTACTGGACCTTGGCCTTTTTGCTTTTTATACAGGGGTCCCTCTTCAAACACTGGAGCATGAAGGCCCCCATTTGCACTAAACTGGAAGAGGTGGAGTGGCCTGGCTCCTGCTCATTGTCCAGGATAATGTCGTCCTCGGTCTCCTCCCCCCAGCCACGGACAACACCAGGGATCCCAGAAACGTTTGAAGCATGCTCTTCTTGCTCCTCCTCCACCCCAGCACCATCCTCCTCTGACTCCACTTCAGACTCCTGTTGACTTGTCTCAGATGGAGTAGCCACCCCTGGGATTTCATCCAGCATTGCGACTTGCTCATCTTCCTGCTCCTGCTCCTCGATGGCTTGATCAATGACACGATGCAATGCACGCTCTAGAAAGAAGGCGTAAAGAACAATGTCACTGATGGCGCCCTGGCTGCGACTGACCAGTTTGGTGATCTAATCAAATGGCCGCAGAAGTCTGCATGCATCACGCATGAGCCAAGCTCCTCAGATCCTGTCATGTCACAAAGTTTGTACAGGTAGTCGTTAACTGCACATTTCTGCTGGAGCAGCCTATCAAGCATATACAAGGTGGAGTTCCATCGCGTCAGGCAGTCACAAATAAGACGTCTGACGGGCAGGTGGTGTTGCCGCTGAACGTCAGCAAGGCAAGCCATGGCCGTGTAAGATCTTCTAAAATGGCCAGAGATTTTCCTGGCCTGCCGCAAGACGTCCTGGACCCCGGGGTATTTGGCAACGAATCGCTGCACGACTAAGTTCAGGACGTGTGCCATGCACAGCACATGTGTCATTTTGCCCTGTTTCAGCGTGCTCAGCAGATTGGCACTTTTGGCGCACACCACTTCACCAACTGTCAAATTGAGCGAGGTTAGCCACTGATCAGTGTGTTACCGCAAAGCTGAAAGTAGTGCAGGACCAGTGTGGCTCTTGGCTTCCAGGCATAACAGCCGCAGCACAGCATGGCAACGTCTCACCTAGCACATCAAATAGGTTTTGGGAAGCTTGGGGGGCGCAGAGGAAGAGGCAGTAGCAGTGGAAAAGGAAGAGTGAGCCGAGAAGGAGACGGAGGATGGAGTAGGAGGAGGAGAAGAAGAGGCAGGCCTGCATGCAATCCGTGACAGTAACCCCAAATCCACATGAGTGCCACGGGTTGCATGTTGACGGCCGTCAGAAGGTTCACCCAGTGGGCAGTAAAAGTTATGTACCTTCCCTACCCGTGTTTGCTAGACCACGTGTCTGTGGTCAGATCTGTATCTTGATATATTAACTTCCCGCTGAACTTGGCCATATAGTTCAGGGATGCCCTTCTTGGAGAAATATTTCCTTCCGGGGACCTTCCATTGCAGTGTGCCAATGGCCACAAATATTCTAAAGGTCTCCGAGTCCGCCAGTTTATATGGCAGTAGTTGGCGGGCTAGCAGTTCCGAAAAGCCAGCAGTCAGCCGTTGGGCAAGAGGATTATCCGGTGTCATTTTTTTATGCTCAAACATCTGGGCCACGAAAGCCTGCCTTGTGCCAGTTGAACGCGACAACGGCACGGTGGAAGGTGGAGTGGAGGACAAATGGGAGGAGAGAGGAGAAGGAGAAGAGGCAGTGACCGTGCATGGTGGGTAACTTGCTCCAGATACATTTGCAGTCTGCTTTTTGCCTCCTCTGCACTGTGATTTCTGCCTGCTTTTCTTCCCTATTCGCTGCTCCGTCTCTCCCTCTGAACTTCCATCTTCTTCCTTTCTTGTGGGCACCCACGTGACATCCATCGACACGTCATCATCGTCACCTTCACCACCACTGACATTAGAGATCTCAGAGTAGGCAGTAACAGCGGGGACCACCCTCCTTGGGCTGATTTGGGTACTGTTGTCAGACCGCTGGGTGGTGGCCGTTGCTTAGATTTTCGGAGAGGGATCTAAAAATGGGCTACTATGAAGACATGCCGTGTATTCGGTTGTAGTGTTGAGCACGAATATTCCAAAAGTGAATTTTTATCTTGAATATTGCCACTTCGAGAATTTGCAAATATTTAGAATATAGTGCTATATATTTGTTATATCGAATATTCGTTATTTTTTCCATCTGAACACATGACTTCTCCCTGCTTCTTGCTTGTTGGCCAATGAGACATTGGCCCACAAGCAACTTAAGCAGGGAGGAATCATGACTTCAGATGGAAAAAACTAATATATAGCACTATATTCAATATAGTGCTATTGTATATTCGTATTTTAGAATATTCGTCATTTTTTCCATATGAAGTGAACACTGTTCACTTCAGATGGAAACAAATTACGAATATTCCAAAAAACAAATTTATAGCACTATATTGCGCTTCGTGACAAAGTAATTTATCACAAAGCAAATTTTGTAAAATACGGTGACACAGCTGAATTGAATTCTCCATAACTTCGCTCAACACTAGTGATGAGCGGGAGGTGCCATATTCAATTTTGCGGTATTTCGCGAATATTCGATTAAATATTCGTCTTATATTCGTCGAAATCGAATATTCGTCATTATTCCATTTATCGCGAATAATATGCGATTTAATTAATCGCGTATTGTGATTGTTCTTTTGACAGTATAAGGCAACGTTCGATTAATTGACTATGGCTAGGCTAATATGTATATTTTACGAATATTCTTAATATTGCTCTAACTTCGTCTTTTAGAATATTCGCAATATTCTAAAAGACGAAGTTAGAGCAATATTACGAATATTCTAAAAGACGAAGTTAGAGCAATAATATTCCACTTTGCCATACTGCTCCACGACAAGCGTCCCCGTAACCATGGGAACGCCTGTGGGTTAGAATATACCATCGGATCTGAGTTTTTACGATCTCAGGGAAAACTCAGATCCGATGGTATTTTCTAAGCCACCGGCATTCCCATGGTGACGGGGACGCTTGTCGGGGAGGTGTATGCTGAAGTTGATTAAATAACGATTTTGTCATGCGGTCGGGCACACGTATTAACCATTACGATTTTTCTGTTTTAATAACTCGAATATTTTAACCGAGATTATTGGTTTAGATTAGAATAGGACGAATATTCTAAAATCGAATATACAGCAATATATTCTTTATTTCGAATATTCGTCATATTTGGTCCATTTGAAAACGTGATTCCTTCCAGCTTCAATTCAGTTGCTTGTGGGCCAATGGCTCATTGACCCACAAGCAAGAAGCAGGGAGGAATCATATATTTTCAGATGAAAAAAAAACAAAAAAAAAAAGAATATTCGATTTTGCGAATATATAGAACTATATTCGAAATATTCGCGAAATCTCAAAGTTTCGATATTCGAGATAAAAATTTGTTATTCGAATATTCGCGGTCAACACTACTCAACACTACTCACCCACCATCCTCTGACAGTCATCAAATGAAGCTTGGGTCAGGCATGAAAACTGAAGCAGCAATGCCATGAGCCACCAGGGAGTATGTAGAGGAAATATCTCTGCTGGTCATCTTTGGTATATGGTGCTTTGCTACATGATAAATAAATGTTTGCAACATAAAAACATAAAGTAAATAGTATACAATAGTATATTCTGCTTCTATGTCTCTTTTTCTGCTATCCATGTGAACAGGGCAACATTCAATTGATTATAAAACAATGGAAATGTGTGTATGTGTGTGTATATATGAGTCCTCTCTTACCTGATGTCCAAACTGGAAGTGGTGTCAATTTTGTCCTGACAGCAAAACAACATCATATGGCGAGACAGTAACTAAACTGTAAAAAGCTGCAATACACATCACAACCACTGGGCGGTGAGTGCTCCACAATTAGCTTATTGCTCAAGCTGCAGAGAAGCTAGCCTCAAATATGAGATATTTAGCGGCAGACCTAGCTAGATTTGGTGAGATCTATTGAGAATATGAAATGTGAGGAAGTCAAACACATGAGAAAAAAGGAACACTAAATCCAGAATCCAAATATCATGTGTGATACTGCCTGCTTAGCTGTGTATCTAATCATATCATGTGTGATACTGTCTGCTGAGCGGTGTATCTAATCATATCATGTGTGATACTTTCTGCTCAGCTGCATATCTAATCATATTATGTGTAATACTGCCTGCTGAGCTGTGTATCTAATCCTATCATATGTGATACTGTCTGCAGAGTTGTGTATCTAAGCCTATTGTGTGTGATACTGCCTGCTGAGTTGTGTATCTAATCATATCATGTGTGATAATGTCTTCGGAGCCGTGTACCTCTGTAATTCTGCCTTGTGTGATACTGTCTGCTCTGCTGTATATCTAATCCTATCATGTGTGATACTGTCTGCTAAGCTGCGTATCTAATCCTATCATGTGTGATATATTTTGCTATGATGTGTATCTAATCCTATCATGTGTGATACTGTCTGCTGAGTTGTGTATCTAATCCTATCATGTGTGATACTGTCTGCTGAGCTGTGTATCTAATGCTATTCTGTGTGATACTGTCTGCTAAAATATATATCTAATCCCATTATGTGTGATACTGTCTGCCGAGCTGTGTATCTAATCCTTACTAAAGCCTTACATTTACACTTCTAGGAGGGGCTGTATTTAACTTAATCAGGGACTAATCAGAGAACAGCTGGATACAATGGTGAATATTCAGAGCAAACAAACAGCTAATAAAGAGACGGGAATAGAGCCTGGAGCCTGGACCTAAGCAGTAAATATGAGGCCTGGACACTTAGATGATGGGACATTTTTGAGAAGCTATAATGCTGAATGCTAACATACCAGGGCTAAACACCGCCGATTTTCAGCCAAAGCCAGAAGTATAAATCCTTCCTTTACTGTATATTTCTAATTCCTTTCCAACCCATTTCTGTAGACAGGTCTGCTTCAAATCCTCATCCCAAAAACTTTATGTGTATTTAGCCTTAGTGCATTCACATGACCATATTTTTGGTCTGCATCCAATCCACATTTTTTGAGGTCCCATTCATTTCAATGGGGTCCAAAAAGATGTGGACAACACCATGTGCTGCCTGCATCTGAATGTCTGTTCTGTGGCCCCCCCAAGAATATAGAACCTGTCCTATTCTTGTATGTTTTGCAGGGGGAAATCTCCATTGGCAATACAGGGTGGTCAATATATATTTATTGGCAAAGCACGCAATATGAGGAGGGAGGTCGAAAGAGGATTATATACTGGCACTACTGGTGGAAACAGAGGAGCATTAAACACTGGAGTCATTAAACATATATATATATATATATATATATACATATACATACATACAGAGATACTTCATGGGGCATTATAATACAGGGCACAGAGTTATAACTGCAGAGGGCATTAGAACTACATGGGACCTGCAGGGGCGGCATTATAAATACAGAGGGCACTATGGTGATATTATTACTTGGGAATCGTTGCGTTGCTCGTTAGTGAAGGAGACCGCTGCTATTACATGTAGCGATCTCCTTCATACTATTGGGAGAAGCAAACACTATTGCCATCGCTCCTCCCCATATAGAATAGGTTGGGAAAGGGTTAAATCACTCACAGTCCCAAAGTTGTTTTTTACACTTCTGATTGTAAAGAACATTTTTTATACCTTTTGCCATATTATGTTATTTACTGTCCTTCTGTGTTCATTGTGCCTACAGTTATATTTTTACTTTACAATTCAAATATAAAACCCAACAGATACATGTGGTTATTTTACTTTCAATAACACCAGCAAAAACAATGACACAAATCTAAGTACATTCTGTAGGACCACACAATATACATTATATTTACAATGGTTAAGTGCTTATGTAGCATGGCAGAAATGCTGTTTGTTTAAAAAAAAAACTTGCTTCAAAAACTTCTTGTGTAATGTCTTCTCACACAATAAAACTGTTAATTTACAGACTCTAATAACTTGCAACTTTCTCAAACTGTCAAATTTATAAAGTGAAATACAGTTGGAAAGGGAATGAGACGTCCCAATGGCTGCTGGGATGCTGGTAGTTCTTTATGGCTCTTCCATGGCTGGACTCTGGGCATCCGTAGCAAGGCACTCAAGGTGTCACGGATAATGCCAATCTCTGTTAGTCCCAGCCTGAACCTATTCCGGCATCTGGATAAAATATCCTCCATCAAGTTGCTGGGCAGAGCTCTCTTTGCCCGACTGCCATCAAAGTTCACAGTCTTGACCCAGGTCAGGTACATCGCATGGGGCACATGCTCATGGAAGATTGCTTGTGCAAAACGATGCAGCTGTCCGTGACTTGTGGCACACAATAATCAGTGAAATGTCAGGTACAGCTCTCCCAGAGAAGGCAAGGATGTCATTTATGGGTGGGTCCTGCGTTGGCTATGCCGATGTACTAAACCTGTATGGAATTCCAGGAGATTTCTAAGTTCTGAAATAAAGCCAAGGACTAAGCAGGAGTTGTTTGATGGGATACTTAAGTTCCGGGATGATGTCCTAACTGTACAACAATGCAACAATTACATTTATAATCTGTATAAAGTCCTTCCATTACTGATAGAAAAGAAAGGCCATGCCACTGGCATGTAACATTCTGTATCACTAAAGCATTCCATGTTAGCCATGGAAGAGTAAAGGGCAGACATACTGTGGATCCATGATGTGGTCCTGGACTACAGCGGCACCATTGTAATTCATTGGGATTGGGAAATGTAAATTAAAATGGTACAATTGTTATTTTCTGCATTGAACCCATAATTAAAGTTTATTAAAATTAAACCCTGAATCAGCAGTACTCAAGCATTTTTTCTAAAGGTCCACATACCTGGGTCTGCCACTGGGTGAAGGTCCGAACCGCCCAAAAAAAAAAAAATGTAAGGGGGACAAAACCAGTGGCATTTAGTGCTCTGCGGAAAGTGTTTTTTTTTTTTTTTTTTTTAATAAGCACCGCCTCAGGGAGACAAGACAATGAGAATGTTTTGTGTTATGTTTTCCAATAGCAACATGAATGGGCTTCTATAACTTATTTAACTTGTAATCGGGCCTCATGCACAAGACAGGGAAATACAGGGACTGAAATCAATCAGCACCTCCTCCACAGTGGCTGGAGTGTACAGTATGTAGACAAAGCAGAGCTCCTTATCTCTGTATCTGTATAACACTCTATACAGATACATACAATAGCCTCATAGACAATATCACACCTAATAGGATTAAATACACAGGTCAGAAGACAGAATCACACAGAACAGAATTAGAAACACAGCTCAGCAGACAGTATCACACATGAACGGATTAGATACACAACTCAACAGATAGTATCACACATGGTAGGATTAGATACACAGCTCAGCAGACAGTATCACACATGATATGATTAGATACAAAACTCAGCAGACAGTATCAAACACAATAGGCTTAGATTAGATACACAGGTCAGCACACAGTATAACACTCTATACAGATACATACAATAGCTTCATAGACAATATCACACCTAATAGGATTAGATGCACAGCTCAGCAGACAGTATCACACAGAACAGAATTTAAAACACAGCTCAGCAGAAAGTATCACACATGGTAGGATTAGATACGCAACTCAGCAGGCAGTATCACACAGAATAGGATTAGATAAGCAGCTCAGCAGGCAGTATCACACATGATAGGATTAGATACACAGCTCAACAGATAGTATCACACATGGTAGTATTAGATTTTCAGATCAGCAAACAGTATCACACATGGTAGGATTAGCTTCACAGCTCAGCAGGCAGTATCACACAAAAGGCTTAGATACACAGCTCAGCAGACAGTATCACACATGATAGGATTAGTTACGCAGCTCAGCAGACAGTATCAAACACTATAGGCCTAGACACACGACTCTGCAGACAGTATCACACATGATAGGATTAGATACACAGCTCAGCAGACAGTATTACACATGATATGATTAGATACACAACTCAATAGGCAGTATCACACATAATAGTATTAGATACGCAGTTTAGCAGGCAGTATCACACATAATAGGATTATATACATAGCTTGGCAGACAGTATCACACATGATAGGATTAGATGCACAGTATTTTAAATGTCATGCAAAAATTGCAGTATATACTGACACCCAATGTGTCTGAATTGTGTTATGTACATTTTTAACATGTAATGGGACTGTTAAAAGTATATAATAATCTCTGCATAATACCGTGGTTGGTGTGTGCTATTTTGAATATAATAAATATAATACTAGACTAGCACTGTATACTGACACCAAATGTATCTAAATCATAGTATACGACATATAGAATTGTAGTGAACAATGGCACAGGTCAAATTATATGGTAATCTTTGCACAGTAAAAAAAAAAAAAAGAGTATCCATTTTTCATATATATTAAATATAAGACAAAGACCTGTTGTGAACCCGGCCAAATTTCACAATTGTAATTCCATTACCAGGTCTTTACCTTAAGTTCAGGTATTTAGCTAGTAACACAATGCGCCACCTACTGTGTGAACGTTGTATAGCTAGTAACACAAAGCTGAATAGTATAAACTTGGTCAATGGCTACACCAAACTGAAAAAACTGGATAGGTGCTCTACCCAACGACTCGCCCCTGTGTCGCGAAAGAAGTAGGTTATAGTAGAATATAAATATGGGAGGCACTCAAATACCTAGGGCTGCATATAATAACCACAATCTATGTAGAACCATTAACGACTTTTTGATGTTGGTAAAAATATTTTTTATTAATGTAGGATATAGATAGTCAAATATTAAAATTGTCTAAAAGGTTAAAAGGTAGTGTAGTTGATCAACTAAAACCAGGAGGTATATAGGATGTTCGATGGGTTACAAAATGGTGGAAAGATAATTGATAATGGATAGAAAACAATATAATAATGAAAAATAAAATAAAAAATGAAAAATAAGTAATGAAAAATAAAATATAAAAAAATAGCAAAAAAAAAATTATTAATCCACAATAAAATCACAATATTGTCCACTGTAAAATCCAAGGAATAGTTCTTATTAATGTCCAGTAGGGGGAGCAATCACATCAAAGATGATTAGTGGTCTAGGTTCATTCCGGATGGTAAAGGATGTAATGCTGGATTATATGAATCTCCCCTGTGGTATGTTGGTGACTTTGTGTCTATTAATACACCAGAGAACCTAATTCTGGGTTTGAATATTCCCTTTGGACTGGGTTCACTGTTGTGCATAATATGGTGCTTCAAAGAAATAGAATATATAGTATAACAGATCAGAACGGGTGCGTTGTGCAAGTTGCAGGACGTTCGTTACATTACCCGTCCTGATGGAATGATGGAATTCTTGCAGTGCGGTCAGCTTGCTTTTGGATTTTCAAAAGGAACCAGTCGCGGTGCAGGTCTTTGGGTGGTGCTTGTCTTGGGGAGACCGGCGGTACTTTTTCGGTCTAGTTCCCAGGTTCGTTCAGCGCTTTGGATGATAGTAATACTGCAGGGTAACCAAACGGGTATCAAGGTACTGTGGAGGCCATAGTTAGGGGACGGTCCTCTATGGAGGTCAGTGTTAAGGGGCAGATTGCTCTAGATGCCACTGTTAACCCTTTGGATATCGAAGTTTTTTTTGTTTTTGCGTTTTCATTTTTCTTCCCTGTTTTCCTTGAGCCATAACTTTTTTATATTTCCAGTCACATAGCTGTATGAGGGCTTATTTTTTGCGGGACAAGTTGCATTTTCTAATGTGACCATTAATTATGGCATAAAATGTAGTGAGAAGAGAGAAAAAAATTCCAAATGGGTGGAATTGGAAAAAAAACGCATTTCCTCCACTAACCCATGCCCTTCATTCTGTGGGTCAGTACGATTACAACAATACTCCATATATGTAGGTTTTTTATGTTTAAATAGTGTAAAAATAAATTTAAACTTTGATAATTATAATTTGTTTTTTACATCACCATATTCTGAACCCCATAACTTTTTATACTTATGTCTACTGAGCTGTTTAGGGGCTCATATTTTGCGGGACAATCTGTAGTTTTTATTGATACAATTTTGGAGTGTGCGTAACTTTTCGATTTTTTTTGGTAAGAGAAGCAATTTTAAAAAATAGCAATCTACCATTTTGACCCTTTTTTCGTTATGCCATTCGCCGTATTTGATTTTTTTTAAAGATTTTTTAATTGTATGGGTGTTTTTGGTCGTGATGATACCCATGATGTTTATATTTATTTTTATTTAGGTATTTATTTTTTCATTACATGGAAAGGGAGGTGATTTAAACTTTTATATATTTTTTTTTTAATATATTTTTTTACATTTTTTGTGATGATTTTAAAGCTCATATATTAGCCTATAAATAATCTTTTTTAATTTTTTATTTTGTTCTATCAGGGATTTTTTGAATGAGATTTAATCTAGAAATTGCTCATTTCTTATTCTGGCCTGCCATCTGGTGGCCAAAGGCCAAAATAAGATTTGCAGCATTAATACTATAAGCCTCGTCTGTGAGGCTTACATAGAAACATACATAGAAACATAGAATGTGTTGGCAGATAAGAACCATTTGGCCCATCTAGTGTGCCCAATATACTGAATACTATGGATAGCCCCTGGCCCTATCTTATATGAAGGATGGCCTTATGCCTATCCCATGCATGCTTAAACTCCTTCACTGTATTTGCAGCTACCACTTCTGCAGGAAGGCTATTCCATGCATCCACTACTCTCTCAGTAAAGTAATACTTCATGATATTACTTTTAAACCTTTGCCCCTCTAATTTAAAACTATGTCCTCTTGTAGCAGTTTTTCTTCTTTTAAATATTCTCTCCTCTTTTACCTTGTTGATTCCCTTGTATTTAAAAGTTTCTATCATATCCCCTCTGTCTTGTCTGTCTTCCAAGCTATACATGTTAAGGTCCTTTAATCTTTCCTGGTAAGTTTTATCCATGTACTAGTTTAGTTCTCTGAACTCTCTCCAAAGTATCAATATCCTTCTGGAGATATGGTCTCCAGTACTGAGCACAATACTCCAAATGAGGTCTCACTAGTGCTCTGTAGAGCATCATGAGCACCTCCCTCTTTCTACTGGTAATGCCTCTCCCTATACACCCCAGCATTCTGCTAGCATTTCCTGCTGCTCTATGACATTGTCTGCCTACCTTTAAGTCTTCTGAAATAAATAATTACAGTGTTCAGCGCAACTACTGATGCCCACATTGGCCGCACGGGGCATCGGTAGTAAGTTTTTGTGCTTTGAGATGCATGATCTAACTTGATCACGGCATCTAAAGCCTTTAATTACCGCAATCAGCATTATTGTTCACTGTTAAGGAGATGGGGTACTGTGGAGGTCACAAATAAAGGGGCTGCTGCTGTGGAGGTCACGGTTAAGGGCTAAGGTTACTGTGGCAGTCACTGTTAAAGGGTAGGTCGCTGTGGAGGTCTCTGTTAAAGGGGCTGGGAATGGTGGAGGTCAGTTAAGGGGACTGAAACCTATGGTCAGTGTTAAGGGGCGGGTGCTGTAGAGGTCACTGTTAAGGGGCATGCCCCTGTGGCGGTCACTGTCAAGGGGGTGGGGTGCTGAGAAAAAATGGTGACACAGACTAAATAACGCATGGGTGCATGTCCAATGGGAATAAGTAGCTTACCCATAATATAAACAGATGAAAGTAGAACAGCACTCCAAAAATCCCCAAAAAATAAAATAAAAACTTTATTCACCCATGTGGTACAGTGACTTTTCGGCTCAACAATAGAGCCTTTCTCAAGCAAAGAACCAAAGCAAAGTTAGAAATATATATACCCAACAAATCCAATTACATGGTTACACTTCATGATTGCTCATTAAGTTAATAATATATGTATTCCATCATATAAAACCATAAAATTTTGTGAAAAACTGCAATATAAATAAAAAATTCATACATAAACACATCGCGACATAATCTAATAAAAAAACTGTCATGTATACCTAATCCCAATATATCATAGATAAATTACATATAAATAATGATCCAGTGCATCCATGATTGATCAATGTGTTAAATACAGAGTAACAAGTGTAATGTATTAAAACATGATCAGGAAAACGAGAGGGGAGGAGCGGACTAAATCATACAGACCAGATGTAATGGCGATCTCGTGTTGAACTATCGCCACACTCAGCGCCTCAATATCCTTACTGAGCCTGTGCCAGGTTATGTCAATCTTCCATGGGTCATAGTTACGTCACACCACTAGTGACGCATGCGCAGCTCAATCTTCTCCAGTTGCAGCCATCTTGGAATCTATCAGGCATCCATCGTGCTGGCGTATATACCCAAAGCGCCATATTGAGTATTGGTAACTAGCCAAACTGAGACTCATAGAGGAACTCTCAGAATAAATATTTAGGGCTTATGTAAGAATCGGATCACAAGAAGGGGATGTTCTCCATCACGGAAACAACACCCTCCAACCCAGGGAAAAACATGGACGGATCCCCGCACGTCAGTACGGGTTCCAACACATGCTACCCTCAGGTATGGACCAATGTTCCAAGCCCAAGAGGGGTTTCCTCAATACTAAAGACTAGTTAAACATAAGATGAAAACATAAGATTAGCACAACCTGGATCAAGACAGCAAATATTTAAAAAACACTTAATCAACACGTATATTGCAATACACCTCCAGTAAGCATGTTCGTCCACCATCCTCGACTTTCATTTCATCTATATATACACTCACCTAAAGAATTATTAGGAACACCATACTAATACGGTGTTGGACCACCTTTTGCCTTCAGAACTGCCTTAATTCTACGTGGCAGTGATTCAACAAGGTGCTGCTAGCATTCTTTAGAAAAGTTGGCCCATATTGATAGGATAGCATCTTGCAGTTGATGGAGATTTGAGGGATGCACGTCCAGGGCACGAAGCTCCCGTTCCACCACATCCCAAAGATGCTCTATTGGGTTGAGATCTGGTGACTGTGGGGGCCATTTTAGTACAGTGAACTCATTGTCATGTTCAAGAAACCAATTTGAAATGATTCCAGCTTTGTGACATGGTGCATGATCCTGCTGGAAGTAGCCATCAGAGGATGGATACATGTTCTCATTCTGTTTACGCCAAATTCGGACTCTACCATTTGAATGTCTCAACAGAAATCGAGACTCATCAGACCAGGCAACATTTTTCCAGTCTTCAACAGTCCAATTTTGGTGAGCTTGTGCAAATTGTAGCCTCTTTTTCCTATTTGTAGTGGAGATGAGTGGTACCCGGTGGGGTCTTCTGCTGTTGTAGCCCATCTGCCTCAAGGTTGTGCATGTTGTGGCTTCACAAATGCTTTGCTGCATACCTCGGTTGTAATGAGTGGTTATTTCAGTCAACATTGCTCTTCAGCTTGAATCAGTCGGCCCATTCTCCTCTGACCTCTAGCATCCACAAGGCATTTTTGCCCACAGGACTGCCGCATACTGGATGTTTTTCCCTTTTCACACCATTCTTTGTAAACTCTAGAAATGGTTGTGTGTGAAAATCCCAGTAACTGAGCAGATTGGGAAATACTCAGACCGGCCCGTCTGGCACCAACAACCATGCCATGCTCAAAATTGCTTAAATCACCTTTATTTTCCATTCTGACATTCAGTTTGGAGTTCAGGAGATTGTCTTGACCAGGACCACACCCCTAAATGCATTGAAGCAACTGCCATGTGATTGGTTGACTAGATAATTGCATTAATGAGAAATAGAACAGGTGTTCCTAATAATTCTTTAGGTGAGTGTATATATATATATATATATATATATATATATATACAGTACAGACCAAAAGTTTGGACACACCTTCTCATTCAAAGAGTTTTCTTTATTTTCATGACTATGAAAATTGTAGATTCACACTGAAGGCATCAAAACTATGAATTAACACATTTGGAATTATATTCATTACAAACAAGTGTGAAACAACTGAAAATATGTAATATTCTAGGTTCTTCAAAGTAGCCACCTTTTGCTTTGATTACTGCTTTGCACACTCTTGGCATTCTCTTGATGAGCTTTAAGAGGTACTCCCCTGAAATGGTTTTCAGTTCACAGGTGTGCCCTGTCAGGTTTAATAAGTGGGATTTCTTGCCTTATAAATGGGGTTGGGACCATCAGTGGCGTTGAGAAGTCAGGTGGATACACAGCTGATAGTCCTACTGAATAGACTGTTAGCTGCTTTTTTCTTGCCATAATACAAATTCTAAGTAAAGAAAAATGAGTGGCCATCATTACTTTAAGAAATGAAGGTCAGTCAGTCAGCCGAAAAATTGGGAAAACTTTGAAAGTAAGGGCTATTGACCATGAAGGAGAGTGATGGGGTGCTGCGCCAGATGACCTGGCCTCTACAGTCACCGGACCTGAACCCAATCGAGATGGTTTGGGGTGAGCTGGACCGCAGAGTGAAGGCAAAAGGGCCAACAAGTGCTAAGCATCTCTGGGAACTCCTTCAAGACTGTTGGAAGACCATTTCAGGGGACTACCTCTTGAAGCTCATCAAGAGAATGCCAAGAGTGTGCAAAGCAGTAATCTAAGCAAAAGGTGGCTCCTTTGAAGAACCTAGAATATGACATATTTTCAGTTGTTTCACACTTGTTTGTTATGTATATAATTCTACATGTGTTAATTCATAGTTTTGATGCCTTCATAGTCATGAAAATAAAGAAAACTCTTTGAATGAGAAGGTGTGTCCAAACTTTTGGTCTGTACTGTGTGTATGTATATATATATATATATATATATATATATATATATATACACTGTATGTATATATATATATATATATATATATATATGTTGCTTAATAGAGAACTTGCTGTTCTAATATTCCATGCAAAATCAAACAAGAACTGTTCATACTGACCCTATCCCCCTCTAATGACCCTGTGGTATTTTCTCTTTTTTAGCACAGCGGGTCTCAACAGAATCTGTACTTTAGGTGGCTACATTCTAATTTGTGTGTAACTATCTGTATTTTGAAAAATAACCACTTGATGGCAGCAGAATACAAGAAGATTCATTGCAAGGGAAGTACGTTATGAATTATAGCATAGGTCACGTTACATGTAAAAAAAATAATATAGCATCAAATGATTTTTGTTCTGTTTCTGTACATTTCTTAGAAATGAACATGAGTTAGTAGCAAAAATCAGTGTTCTCTGCCCAAAGGGATATTTAGAGGAATTACCTGATGACAACATGATGCTTAAAAGCCTTGCACTGTAGAAATAACACCTGTAAAGCCTTATGAGATTTGAAAATGACTGCATCCACTTTCATGTTCAGACTTAATGACTGCGAGCTGCTCTACAAAGTAAAAGGGATAGGTTCTGAATCAACTTTCCTTGATAATACTATATTCACAATATTACAGTAATTAGAGCTATTTGTATTGAACATACTGTATCTCTGTTCATCTGTCCTTATTTCTGATATGGTGTGCTTAGATGAATAGTCATCATTTTAAATATTAATTTATGCTGACTTCTGCCTCCAGGAAATACATCTTACTTTGTATTATACAATATAATTTATTCCCAAGCAGTCCTAATTGGAAAATCACTGGTATTGTCTCTGGACCACTTTTCCTATTTATGCACGGGTAAAAATCTAATGATTGTGCTGAGTCTACTGAGCTCTCGGCTAGCAGGACGAGCATGCCTGTCCTGAGTGGCAGACACTGCCTATGTGATTAGATGCAGGTAAATGACTATAATATATAGAGATGAGCAAATTTTTCAAAAATTAGAATCGGCCAGAGGGGCGGAGCCTGGACGTTGGCGTGGATGGCTGTGTGAAAGAGCTGCTCCTCCACGTCCCAGCATCTATAGCTATTTAAACAGCAGTGACCTGTACAATAATGGTCAAATATGGGAGAGACAGAGGGCTAGAACCCCCAGACACCCCGAAATCGCATAAAGGCCAGCAAGATATGCAGAAATTTCTTAAAAAAAGAAATGCGCACTCACTGGGAGCCAGTGTTAAAATGGCGGCGGCGCGCGAAACTGAAGCAGAAGCTGACGAGTCGGAAGCAGATAGTGAGAGATGCGGTGTAGCTGAAGAACGTGATCCAGCGCCTGTATCCAAATCATTCCTTACTAAGGTGCTAAGTCAAGCCCTAGACAAAGCTCTGAGACCGGTACTTACAGAGCTAGCAGAGATTAAGACGAAAATATCTCAAGTTGGCCACAGAGTTGAAGCGCTAGAACAGACGACTCAGGGTCTGCACGCACATGCTTCAGGTGTAGCGGAATGCCTAGATGGTCACGCTGCAGAGCTCAATAGGGCATTCTTACAATTAGAAGATCAAGAAAACCGTAGCAGGAGGCGCAATGTCCGGATAAAAGGCCTACCAGAATCCTGGGCTACGGAGTCACTTCGTACAATGGCCACAGAAATCTTCACAGACTTGCTGGGACCGGACTCGGCTGAGTCCATCATAATAGAGCGCATACACAGAGCGCTGAGACCTCTACCAAAGCCGAATGAGAGGCCAAGGAATGTAATATGCGGTTTACTGTCCTTCGTGGACACAGCTCGTATCATGGAGGCAGTGAGAGCTAAAGACAAGATCTCATACGAAGGTACGGTTATTGCGCTTTATCAGGACATAGCGCCATCGACGCTAGCGAAGAGGCGCATATTGAAACCCCTGCTAGATGCCTTAAGGGCACAAAAGATCCCATACACCTGGATGTACCCATTCGGATTAGCGATTCTTAAAAATGGGAAACGCATCACCATCCATGTGCCGGAAGATCTAGAAGGTGCGTGGGAGCTCATCGGAATACAACCCATTGATATTCCCTCATGGCTGCCTGTGACCTACCCGGCGGCACTCCCGGGCTTGCCGCAAGTAGAATCCTGGAGAAGAGTCCAGAGGGCCAAGTCCAACAAGACGTCTAAACGCCTGATAGGAGCAGAAGACCCTCCGATATGAAGATACCTCAGCCGGTGATACGGTGTAGTATTTTTGATGCCTTACCAGAGAGAGATACCTTCCCTAGGACAGTTCTTATACTAGATCCTAATTAAAATCAGGGAAGCTCTGGATACGCTCTATCCGCACACTTGGTGACTTGTGACCGAGATAATGTATGTCCTAAGGACTTTCACCATCACTACCCGCGGACCAGTTCGTTGGTGCTCATTGCACTTTGTTCATGTTTAAAATTAATTGATGAGTGTTTAAGCTCTGGGCATTTTTGATGCATTTGATATCTGTTTCTCAGACTGAGTGTCACTAAAGTGGCACTAGGTCGAGGTAATGGCTCCCTTTACCTCCCTATTAGACCAAATCTGTAAAGATTGAGCGCCATTACTCTGATTTTGAATGTAACAGGCGACCCCGCACATGCGGATTTGCGTGAAGGATAGTTGAGCATTTTTATTGCTTGCTCTTACTTAACAAGGCTCTTCTATTCGAGTCTGCATTTGCGCTTTCAAGTGCGTCTTGTAATATCTGTTAATATACTGTACCGGCCATTGTCAGGAAGCCTGATTGCTCCGTAGTTAACAGAGTCTTTCCTTAGGAGACTGCGCATAGTCTCAGGTGTAGATGTACCCTAGCGCTATAAGTCATACCTCTTACCTAGTTATCTGCAATTTAAGATCTTGTTGGTTCATGTATCTGCGCTTGGGCTTGTTTTCAGATGCAGATATGCCCAAGTTTAATATATCTCATGTTTCTTTCACATACAAATTAAGGTTAAAACTGTAAAATGTCAAAAGATATCCCCCTGTCAATGACACAGGTTAACTAAGAAGATGGCGCAATATCTGTTCAGATACTCATCCTTTCCTTCCCTTTTTCCTCCCCATCTCCCCCCCTCCCCCTTCCCTTCTCCCCTCCCCTCCTTCCCCTTACCCCCTATAACTCATTACATTGCTCCTTAAGGTGTGTTAATAATTGATCTGTACAGGTCACTAGTGAGAATTGTTAATATCGGTAGCTGAGATGTCTGGAAGATGTGACCAGGCCAAAAGTTTTTCTTGTATTACCCCCTTCCGCTGTACATATAGACTATAGATCAATCTATATGTGACAGCTTACATTTACTGGTCTCATATCCAGTAACTGATTAGCTACACTACAAAGAATTTTCTAGATTCTTTGTTCTTTTATTCTTTCTCTCTTCTTCCCTCCCCCCTCCCTCCTCTATAACTTACTCCCTTATTTGTGTCTCACCCAACCCTTGACAAAGTTTGGTAGACGAAGCTTAAACACTAAACATTGTAATCCATTAAGATGACTGACATAGTGGTTTCCACATTCAATGTAAAGGGTCTTAATTCACCTCAGAAAAGAGGTCAAGTTATGCTTGCTCTTAAAAAGCTAGGTTCAAATGTTGTATTTCTTCAGGAGACGCACCTCCGCCAGAGGAAAATGCCAAGGTTACCGAAACGTCCATTTACACACTGGTTTCATAGCACTCAGCCAGTATCAGCCTCTAAGGGAGTTGCTATTGCAATTCATCAATCAGTACTATTCACCTTCCTGAAACAGCATTCTGATGCGGATGGAAGGCTCCTGCTAGTTAAGGGTTCAATAGCAAACTTCAAATTTACACTAGCTAACTTTTATGTTCCCAATAAATCTCCAGTTCATTGGCTCCTACAGGCCTTAGACACCCTTAAACTTTTTGCTGAAGGACAAATAATCCTGGGCGCAGACCTAAATCTAGTACTAGATCCAATTGTGGACTCATCCTCCACTAAATCACATATATCACAAAAACTACTAAGCAAGCTTCACAAAAAACTGCATGAATTGCGCTTATTAGATGTTTGGCGTAGCCTTCACCCCTTAGTCAAGGACTTCTCCTTCTACTCCGTCCCACATAGATCGTATCAGCGGTTGGACCACATTTTAATGTCTGCATCTCTTCTTCCCTCTACTAGATCAGCTGAGATTGGAACTATTACGATATCGGACCATGCACCATGCTCGGTGACCTTTACCCTGGCTTCTCTACCAAAAAAAGAATGGAACTGGAAGCTGAATGAGTCCTTATTACTCAATCAGTCTCATCTGGATCAGGTCAGGACTCAATTGATAGAGTACTTTGCGATTAATTCAACCACACACAGCTCACAACCCATTATATGGGAGGCCCACAAGGCATTTATCAGAGGGTGTTTTATTTCACTAGGTTCTAGGGTTAAAAAGGAGCGACAAAAAGCAATAGACACATTGCTAGAAAGGATAGCAAGTGTAGAAAAACTGCATAAAACATCCTTAAAAATTGAGCACCAAAAAGCTTTGACGGAGCTTAGATTGCAGCTTCGTGATCTTCTTAACCAAAGGGTAATGCGACAGATGCTGAATTTCCAGCACAAGGTGTATGCCCATGGAGATAAAGGAGGGAAGTTGATGTCTTCTCTGTTAAAAAAAGCTAAAAATATAACCTACATCTCAGCTATAAAGCAACAAAATGGGGCCTTAACGCAGGAGACGCCTGAGATAGCCAGAGTTTTTAAAGAATTCTATTCTGACTTATACAATCTTCACCAGAAAGACACACCTGATGGAAAATCCCAAAAAGAACAACATGTTAGGAAATTCTTGAGCTCTTTACATCTTCCGACCATAACACAGGAAGACTCTACATATCTTATTAGACCAATAACAACAGAGGAAGTAATAGATACCCTAAAAAGCTTTCCACCAGGCAAGAGCCCTGGTCCAGATGGCTTGCCCTTGCTGTATTATAAAAAATTCCAGGACACTCTAGTACCTAGATTTACAGATGTTTGCAACGCCTTGTTAAATGGTGACCTTCTCACTAGACAAACGCTGGAATCTCATGTCGCTTTGATCCCTAAAGAAGGGAAGGACCCCCAAAACTGTGGAAGTTATCGTCCAATTTCCCTCCTGAACCTGGACCTAAAGCTCTGGGCCAAAGTTTTGGCATGTAGAATGAGCAAGTTTTTGCCGGATCTCATTGGATCTGAGCAATCAGGATTTGTCCAGGGGCGGGAGGGGAAAGACAATACTCACAGGATTTTCCACGCCATACACATAGCACACAAAAAAGGTTTCCCCTTGGCTTTATTAAGCATTGACGCAGAAAAAGCGTTTGATAGAGTCAATTGGATGTTCATGAAAATGACTCTGCAACAGTTTGCCTTTCCAGATATGTTCATACAAGCAATTTTAACTCTCTATCAAAACCCATATGCTAGACTGAAAGTCAATGGCATGTTGTCACCGGCTTTCAACATTACAAATGGGACTAGGCAGGGTTGTCCCCTGTCCCCCTCATTGTTTATATTGGTGGTGGAAACACTTCTCCAGCTAGTCAGACAATCAACAGATATTAAAGGGGTTAGCTACGATCAAAGAGAATTGAAGTGCACTGCTTTTGCAGATGATTTGCTATTTTTGGTAAAAGACCCTGAAAAAGGGCTAGGTCCCTTGATGGACAAAATTGATATCTACAGCTCACTATCAGACTTTAAAGTCAATCACACCAAATCGGAACTCCTAAACATATCCTTACCTAAAGCCAAAGTAACTGCTTTAAGCAGGGGGCTTCCATTCCAGTGGGCTAAGGGTTCGATTAAATACTTGGGGATCCAAATTCCCAAAGACACTAACGACTTATATTTACATAATTATATTCCCCTTTTGAAAGAAATACAAGGACTACTCCAGAGATATAACCTACCGTATCTTTCTTGGATGGGACGGAAAAACATCTTAAAAGCCTATGTATTGCCCAAAATATTATATACTATGCAATTAGTTCCAATAGGACTTCCAAAATCCTTCCTCTTAAATGTGAAGAATATGTTCTCTAAATACCTATGGAATGGTAAGAAGGCTCGTATCTCCCATAAAATCTTGACCAGAAGTAAGGAGCAAGGTGGCTTGGGAATGCCTGATGTCTCCAATTACTATAAAGCGATACAGCTTAATAGATGGCTAGAGCTGGTAGACCCTAAAAGACAAACAGATGTACATGCTATATGCAGATATAGTGCAGGCCAAAACTTCCAGAAACACTTATGGCTCCCTGATAGACAAATACACAAAGACATGAATGTAGATCCCATGCTCAAGGGGTTAGGGGAGGTATGGAAAGAAATGAACAAAACTCTTGCACCAAACCCATCTCCCCTGATGCCAGTGAGCTTGATCCCAGATCTATTGAATAAAAGCAACAGAGACAAACCGCAGCTGTGGTCTTACCTTACATCAACTAGACTCAGGGATGTCACGCCAGAGATAGAATCATCTATACTGAAAATACTTCCGAGTGTGATGGTGGAATCACCTGGATTCTTTCTTATGAAGTCTCATATTAGAGCTGTGTGTGGAGAATTAAAAGAGCAGTACTCCCTCCAAAGGTCTTTGACTGACTTTGAGAAATTGATTTTATCACCGATTACCAATGCAAGGAAGATTGCAAAGCTTTATCCTTTGGTGAGAGGCCTGGGTGAACCACTGAAACCCCTTTATCTTAGGGAGTGGGAAAGGGAATTGAACAAAACTCTAAATGATGCAGAGGTTAAAAAAGTGCTAACAAGCTCACATGGATTCTCTGTTTGTACTCGCTTGCAGGAGAATCATTTCAAACTACTGGCGAGATGGTACAGAACTCCTGATTTTCTCTTCAAGAGAGGCTTGACTGCTGTAAGAGAGTGTTGGAGGTGTGGTGGAGGAATAGGTACATTGTCACATATTTGGTGGGACTGTCCTCGGATAAAAGCTTATTGGAGAGAAATAGAAGCAATAATCCAGAAACTCACATCTCCAGAATTCAAGCTTAACCTAGAAATGGTAGTCCTGTCCCTTCCCACTCCTGATTACGCTCCTTCCAAGAGGAATCTAGTATCACACCTTATAGCAGCAGCCAAAATGATAATTCCCCTGCACTGGCTAGACACAGAACCCCCCTGCTTCTTTGAATGGAAGGCTAAGGTTAACCAAATTTGTAAATTTGAAGAGATGACTAGTTGGATAAACAGATCTCATGATAGGTTTCTGAAGTTGTGGAATCCTTGGAGATCCCTGGCGGAGGTGCTCCCAGGTTAGTGAAGAAGATACCCCCCTGGTTAAAGTGATAGGTGACAAGGAGAGAAAACGAAGTCTATCAAGCTCCCCCCCCTCCCCCCCCCCCCCCCTTCCCTACCTCCCTGCTTTCTTATTACTCATTTTCTTTCTATTCATTTCTTTTCTGCTGTTTTTTGTCGAACTTGTCCTTTCTTGGCCTAGTATCTATGTTCCTCTCTATGATACTAACATGGAGATCACGGGAGAATATTTGGAATGGCTCAAATTGTAAAATATATATTACCTCCCTCCCAATAAAGGAACAACTGGTAATTAATAGAATAAGAATCCATATCTGTTAAAGAGCAGATAAGTAGAAGATGTATTATGCGATGTATGTATTTGATTCTTGACGGCCATATGTGTACATGTCATGTTACTCTGTCTTTTCATTGAAAATTTGAAAATAAAGAATATATAAAAAAAAAATAAAAAATTAGAATCGGCCAGTCTGCTGAATTTTGGGAAAAAATTTGGTTTGATGTGAATTTATTTGTGGCAAATTGCGTAAAAAAAATGGCTATTTCCTAGCTGCAGAGATCCTTTATAGTGGTGTAGAACACAGTGCCTTGCAGTAACACGCATAGGGAGTCTGCTGTGGTAGTGAAATAATACTGTGAGTCAGTATGACATGCAGATGACAGGCGTCGCTCTTAGAATCACTGCACACTTTACTTATTTGGGCAGTTACGGGGCCAAAACTGACCAAATAACTCACGTATGAACTCAGCCTTACAGGTCGATGTTAGTGCCAAGAAGAAGCGCACTCCTTTTACACCGTCGTCAGCTGATTCCACATAGATGTCTACAGAACCTGTTCTATTAAGCGCTTATATAAGTAGAGCCCCCCGACAGAGTGGAGAGGGTGTCAGCAGTATGTTTGTGTTGACGTCACAGATTATTTTGCCCTTCCTCTGATCCGTCAGAACAATAACCCACAAAAAACGGATCCTGTCTGTTGAGCATCCGCCTTCACTCGGTCAGCATTTGGTCAGTAATTCATCAGTATTGAACGTGGCTACCCTAAGACATTACTTAATAGGACTAAACATAGAGTGACGTTGATTGACAGAGATTCTGCACTTCAAAAATCTACAAAAGCCAGATCCGTGGCTAGGGTTCCTTTTGTCTCCATCTTCGGCCGGGACAGTGGTGACATTGCTCATGTCCTTAGAAAGGAATGGCATATACTCAAAAGGGGGTTGCCAGAGATAGAAGAATTTAAGTCCCCGCCGATGATGGCATACAGGAGGAACCCTAGCCTACGTGATAGATTGGTAAAAACCGATGTTAGTGACCAATCTAGGACTGTACAAAAATTACTTGCTCCACGCAAGAATGGTACTTATCCATGTTTGTCTTGCTGCAATTGTGGCAATGTCCTCAAAGGGGACCATTTTTTTCACCCTTATAGTGGTAAAAAATATAAGATAAATGGTTATTACATCTGTAGATCACGTGACGTAATATATGCCCTCCAGTGCCCCTGTAGCCACGCCTATGTAGGGGAGACTACTATGGAAGTCCGTGAACGGATTAATAAACATAAGAGCACTATTCGCAAGAAAAACATGGATAAACCTGTAGCTAAGCATTTTGTTGAGGCCAGACACTCTGTGAACCAACTACGCTTTAGGGTGATAGACAGTGTAGGTTTCCTACGTAGAGGGGGAGATAAGGACGCCATACTGAGAAAAAAAGAACTCAAATGGATTTATACGCTGAGGTCCCTACAGCCATTTGGACTCAATCTTGAGTTCAATGTGGCAGGAATCAGCTAGACTCTCATCTGTTATGTAATATATGTTTTTATGTTTTATTACAACAATTTGAACATACCACTTTAAATAAACTGTTCAATAGTGGTTGCACACCTATATATTTGCCCATTTAAACGAGGTAATTTACAACATGATGACTTTTTACAGTATATGTAATATCATTTGCTATACATCTATACTCGTTTTTATTTGATTTGATCGAGACTGCTCATTGGAGGATCTTGGCTACATATCGGCATGGCGGAATCTTAATATAGCAACATGACGCGAAACAAAACATTATGGCTATGTGGTTGTGTATTGGATGTTTCTCCGATCACATGTCCTGCACGCCGAATCGGTGGTGCGGGCGCACTCTATTGGTTGCCATGTTGCCTCTTTTGTTTCGCGTTACTTGGCTACGTCACATGTGGTCGCGGCTGAATGATGTGAGCCGGCCACTGCCTGATGACGTACATGGACATGCGCACCTTCAACATTGGAACGCTAGACGCCATGCCGATACCTACTCTCGATTCCTCCATACAGGTGAATGTGCTTCACTCACATATGCCCATTTGAAACAGCTGGGTAGTTGGATACAGCCTCATTGTGATTTGATTTTATGTAGGTGTGTCAACCGATCTTACTGTTGATTGGGTTATTATGTTTGTGGGAGTTACTAGTTTTTAGATTTATATGTTGGTTTTCACATTTGTAACATATGCTTGACAAAGGCTACACTTAGCCGAAACGTTGCAATTTTTTGTACACTATGCTGTGAGTTTTCGATAATAAAGAAAAACCTGTTGGATATGCTGCTGTGGCCTTCTATCTCTACTAGAGTGGAGAGGGTGTCAGCAGTAAATTTGTGTTAACGTCACTGATTATTTTGCCCTTCCTCTGATCCGTCAGAACAACCCCCAAAAAATGGATCCTGTCTGTTGAGCATCTGCCTTTACTCGGTCAGCATTTGGTCAGTAATCCATCAGTATTGCTAATGCCAAAGAGAAAACAGGAGTGGATCCAAGATGACCGAGTCAACCATTCAAGAACCGCTGGGTTGCTGGCCAAGACACAACTGCAGAGTAGAGATGTCCCGAACTATTCGCCGGCAAACAGTTCCCGCCCCCTATACGTCATCATTGAGCAAACTTTGACCCTGTACCTAACAGTCAGCAGACACATTCTAGCCAATCAGCAGCATACCCTCCCTCCCAGACCCTCCCACCTCCTAGCGAAAAGCGAGGACAGCATCCATCTTAGATTCATTCGGAAGCTGCATTCTTTGTGAGAGGAGGGACAGTGCAGCTGCTGCTGATTTAATAGGGAAATCGATAGTTAGGCTAGTGTATTCAGTGTCCACTACAGTCCTGAAAGACTCATCTGATCTGCTGTAAGGACAGCGTCCTGACAGCACCCCAAAAAGCCCTTTTTAGGGCTAGTACATCAGTCTGCTTTTTTTTTTTTTCCCTCTGTAATCTAATTGCAGTTGCCGGCCAGCGTGTGTGTCAGGCAGCCCACAGCGTACACTGTGCCCACTTGCCCAGTGCCACCACTCATATCTGGTGTCACAGTAGCTTGCATTTAAAAAATAATAATACTTTTTTCACTGTAATCTAATTGCAGTTAGTTGCCTGCAAGCGTGTGTGTCAGGCCTACAGCGTGTACTGTGCCAACTACTGCCAGTGCACAGTGCCACCAGTGACACTCATATCTGGTGTCACAGTAGATTACATAAAAAAAACTAAAAACTTTTTGACTGTAATATAATTGCAGTTAGTTGCCTGCAAACATGTGTGTCAGGCCTACAGCGTGTACTGTGCCAACTACTGCCAGTGCACAGTGCCACCAGTGCCACTCATATCTGGTGTCACAGTAGATTACATTTAAAAAAAAAACTTTTTTCACTGTAATATAATTGCAGTTAGTTGCCTGCAAGCGTGTGTGTCAGGCCTACAGCGTGTACTGTGCCAACTACTGCCAGTGCACAGTGCCACCAGTGCCACTCATATCTGGTGTCACAGTAGATTACATAAAAAAATTAAATACATTTTCACTGTAACCTAATTGCAGTTAGTTGCCTGCAAGCTTGTGTGTCAGGCCTACAGCGTGTACTGTGCCAACGACTGCCAGTGCACAGTGCCACCAGTGACACTCATATCTGGTGTCACAGTAGATTACATAAAAAAAAAATAAAAAAACTTTTTTGACTGTAATATAATTGCAGTTAGTTGCCTGCAAACATGTGTGTCAGGCCTACAGCGTGTACTGTGCCAACTACTGCCAGTGCACAGTGCCACCAGTGCCACTCATATCTGGTGTCACAGTAGATTACATTTAAAAAAAAAAAAAAAACTTTTTTCACTGTAATATAATTGCAGTTAGCTGCCTGCAAGCGTGTGTGTCAGGCCTACAGCGTGTACTGTGCCAACTACTGCCAGTGCACAGTGCCACCAGTGCCACTCATATCTGGTGTCACAGTAGATTACATAAAAAAATAAAATCCATTTTCACTGTAACCTAATTGCAGTTAGTTGCCTGCAAGCTTGTGTGTCAGGCCTACAGCGTGTACTGTGCCAACTACTGCCAGTGCACAGTGCCACCAGTGCCACTCATATCTGGTGTCACAGTGGCTTGCACGCATAGTACAACTAATCGGGAAAAAAATGAAATGCAGAGGCAGGCCACCCCACAGGGGCCGTCGTGGTCGTGGTGCTGTGACTACCTTTGGCCCTAGAATAATGCCCAGTGTTCAGAAGCCGTGTACCCTGAACTCAAAAAGTTCTGAGGACATAGTTGACTGGCTAACACAGGACACCCAATCTTCTACGGCTTCCGCTCAGAACCTTGACGCACCATCCTCCTCCAGCTCAACTTCGGGCACCTCTCAAGTTACCACTCGCCCGCCTGCCGCCACCACCAACACTAGCACCACAGCTGCTTCACTTGATCTGTCAGAGGAGAAATTTACACATCAGTTGGAAGAAATGAGTGATGCACAACCATTATTGCCAGAGGATGTAGATAACAGGGATATGTCTCAGTCAGGCAGCATTACACACATGGACGTACGGTGTGATGATGATGATGTTGTACCCACTGCTGCTTTCTTTGCTGAGTTGTCAGATACAAGTGAAGTGGTTGATGATGACGATGTGTCCGTGGATGTCACGTGGGTTCCCGCTCGAAGAGAAAAAGAACAGGGGGAAAGTTCAGATGGGGAGACAGAGAGGAGGAGGAGACGAGTTGGAAGCAGGGGAAGGTCGTCGCAAGGAGCTAGTGGCATGGTCAGACAGCATGTATCGGGTCAGCCAGACAGCACGCCAACCAACGCATGCTGTTGCCACCACAAGAATGCAGTCATTGCAAAGCTCAGCAGTGTGGCATTTATTTTTTTTGTCTGCCTCCGATAACAGCGATGCCATTTGCAACCTGTGCCAAAAGAAACTGAGTCGTGGGAAGTCCAACACCCACATAGGTACAACTGCTTTGCGAAGGCACATGATCTCAAATCACAAACGCCTATGGGATCAACACATGAGTACGAACAGCACACAAACTCAAAGCCGCCATCCTCCTCCTGGTCCAGTATTTTCAGCCACGTCAACCACTGCTGAACTCCTTGCCCCCTCTCAACCATCCGCCACTCCGCCTCTCGCCTTCAGCAGTTCCTGCTCATCTGCCCACAGTCAGGTTTGAACATAAGAAGCCAATGTCACAGAGTCACTCCCTTGCCCGGCGTCTGACAGTTGGCTTGTCGGAACTCTTAACCCACCAGCTTTCACCATACAAGCTGGTGGAGTCTGAGGCCTTCAAAAAATTTGTAGCTATTGGGACACCGCAGTGGAAGGTACCCGGCCAAAATTTATTTTCACAAAAGGCAATCCCCAACCTGTACTCTATTGTGGAAAAGGAAGTCATGTCATGTCTGGCACACAGTGTTGGGGCAAGGCTTCATCTGACCACTGATGCCTGGTCTGCAAAGCACGGTCAGGGCAGGTATATCACCTACACTGCGCAGTGGGTAAACCTGCTGACGGCTGCCAAGCATGGAATGCGTGGCTCTGCAGAGGAGTTGGTGACACCGCCACGACTTGCAGGCAGGCCTGCTGCCACCTCCTCTACTCCTCCTACTCTATCCTCTTCGCTAACCTCCTCGGCTGAGTCCTCTTCTGCTGCGTCTTGCTCCACATCAACTGCACCCCCCCAGCTCCCCAGGGGCTATTCCACATCCCGGATACGACAGTGTCACGCCATCTTAAGGTTGACTTGCCTAAAAGCAGAGAGTCACACCGGACCAGCACTCCTGTCCGCCCTGAACTCACAGGTGGATCAGTGGCTGACTCAGCACCAACTGGAGATCGGCAAAGTGGTGTGTGAAAACGGAAGCAATTTGTTGGCGGCATTGAATTTGGGCAAGTCGACACATGTGCAGTGCATGGCACATGTGTTGAATCTGATCGTACAACGCTTAGTGCATAAGTACCCAGGCTTACAGGACGTCCTCAAGCAGGCCAGGAAGGTGTGTGGCCATTTCAGGCGTTCCTACATGGCCATGGCACACTTTTCAGATATTCAGCAGAGAAACAACATGCCAGTGAGGCGCTTGATTTGCGACAGCCCAACACGTTGGAATTCAACACTCCTAATGTTAGACCGCCTGCTCCAACAAGAAAAAGTCGTCAACGAGTATTTGTATGACCGGGGTGCTAGGACAGCATCTGGGAGCTGGGAATTTTTTTGCCACGTTACTGGACACTCATGCGCAATGCCTGTAGGCTCATGCGTCCTTTTGAGGAGGTGACAAACCTAGTCAGTCGCACCGAAGGCACCATCAGTGACATCATCCCATTTGTTTTTTTCCTGGAGCGTGCCCTGCGAAGAGTGCTGGATCAGGCTGTAGATGAGCGTGAAGAGGTCACCATCACTACCAGAAACAGCCTTATCAGCATCGCTTGCTGGACCTGCGGCAACGCTGGAAGAGGAGTCTGAGGAAGAGGTGTCAGAGGAGGAATGTGGCTTTGAGGAGGAGGAAGACCAACCACAGCAGGCATCCCAGGGTGCTCGTTGTCACCTATCTGGTACCCGTGGTGTTGTACGTGGCTGGGGGGAAGAACAGACCTTCAGTGAGATCAGTGAGGACGAGGGACGGGACATGAGTAGCTCGGCATCCAACCTTCTGCAAATGGGGTCTTTCATGCTGTCGTGCCTGTTGAGTGACCCTTGTATAAAAAGGCTGAAGGAGAACGACCTGTACTGGGTGGCCACGCTACTAGACCCCCGGTATAAGCAGAAAGTGGCTGAAATGTTACTGAATTACCGGAAGTCGGAAAGGATGCAGCATTTCCAAAACAAGTTAAAAAGTATGCTTTACACAGCGTATAAGGGTGATGTCACAGCACAATGGGAATCTAACAGGGGAAGAGGTGAAAGTAATCCTCCTCCTACCACGACCACGCCGGCAAGGACAGGACGCTTTACAGACGTGTTGTTGATGGAGGACATGCAGAGCTTTTTATGTCCTACGCATCGCCACAGCCCTTCGGGGTCCACCCTCAGAGAACGACTCGACCGACAGGTAGCAGACTACCTCGCCTTAACTGCAGATATCGAAACTCTGAGGAGCGATGAACCCCTTGACTACTGGGTGTGCAGGCTTGACCTGTGGCCTGAGCTATTCTAATTTGTGATAGAACTTCTGGACTGCCCCGCTTCAAGTGTCCTGTCAGAAATGACCTTCAGTGCAGCAGAAGGTATTGTCACTGAGAAGAGAAGTCGCCTAGGTCAAAAAAGTCTAGATTACCTCACCTTTATTAAGATGAATGAGGCATGTATCCCGAAGGGACTGACAGTGGGCGATACATTTGACTCAAAAAGGCCTGGTGATGAGATGAGCTGCCTTGTGCTAAAAATGGTCCACACGCTGCTGTATTTTATCTCTGCATGCCGGATGACTTGCGTGACTTCTCCGCCACCAACTAGGGTTCAAGCCAAAATGTTTTAGTGCACTTTCAGCCTGGAAAACATACATTTTTCCCGCCACAGCTACAGCAGCGGCTGCAACAATTCCAACTTTTTCAGGCATGTGTACATGCCTAATTTTTCTGGCCTCTGGTGCTGCACTGTGGCTGCAAAAACAAAACAAAAAAAAAAGGCACATACATGTGTCAATTCCCCTTCATGATCATTACCTTGTTGTGGTGAAGGGGCTTGTGTATCACAATGAAGTGATCACCTCTATGAGTGTGTTGGCAATGGCAATGTTGGCACACCCCAGATGAGATAAGGTCGTTGCTTCATTGTGAACAGACCAAAAGCGATCGGCTGGATAATTTTGCATAGAAAAAACATAAATTTTCTCTGTGATCATCTAAGGTGATCATTAAAGCCTACTAGGCCAACAATGGGCCCACACTGCAGAATCATTGTTTTCTGGGTCACTTAACTGTCACTGAACTTCCTCAGCACGACCATAGGCTTTGAAAAACCACCATCGCCTGCAATCTGCCAAGATTGACGCATAGAGGAATAAAATTTATGTCATGAGTGTGTCAATTATTGACAACTCTTTGCGGTTGTCTAAACTCTATTCCATACACGTCCCCTGATAGGAGACGTAACAGGAATTAAACTGATAGGAATAGTACTACTTAACATTCCACTCATATCTGGTAGCACAGTAAATTGCACTGCGCACGCGCATTGCCCCAAATTGGAAGTAAGAGGACCGACCAAGCATCTTTTTCCATCTCCCAGTTCCTAAAATCTATTCCATACATGTCCCCTGATAGGGGACGTAACAGAGTTTAAACTGATAGGAATAGTACTACTTAACATACCACTCATATCTGGTAGCACAGTAAATTGCACGGCGCACGCGCAGGTCCCCAAATTGGACGTAAGAGGACTGACCAAGCATCTTTTTCCATCTCCCGGTTCCTAAAATCTATTCCATACACCGGCCCCTGATAGGGATGTAACAGGGATTAAACTGATAGGAATAGTACTACTTAACATACCACTCATATTGGGATTGCATAGTACACTGCATGGCGCACGCGCAGTTCCCCAAATTGGAAGTAAGAGGACTGACCAAGCATCTTTTTCCATCTCCCGGTTCCTAAAATCTATTCCATACACCACACCGGCCCCTGATAGGGGACAAAACAGAGATTCAACTGGTAAGAACAGATTTTTTTAATAAAAAAAAAAGGACAGCCTCTGCGGAGCTGGGTATTTTTGGGCCGCGTTACTGAACGCTCATGCACAATGGCTGTAGGCTCATGCGTCCTTTTGCGGAGGTGACAAACCTGGTCAGTTAAACCCAATGCAACATCATCGACCTCATCACATATGCGTTTTTTCTGGAGCATGCCCTGTGAAGAGTGCTGGATCAGGCCGTAGATGAGCATGAAGAGGAAGAGTTGTGGTCACCATCACCACCAGAAGCAGCCTTGTCGTCGTTGATTGCTGGACCTGCGGCAACGCAGAGAGAGGAGTCTGAAGAAGAGGAGTCAGAGGAGGAAGGTGGCTTTTAGGAGGTGGAAGACCAACCACAGCAGGCGTCCCAGTGTCACGACTGTGACTGATCCAGACAGGTCTGGGAGGAGAAGGTCGCAGCGACTTGCTACTCGCGATAGCTTGTGAGTTTGCTCCATGGTTCAGGGTATGTCATCCGGGTTTTGCCTTGTGAACCTTTTTGTCCTGACTGGAAGTTTGTAGGCATCCTTCTCAGGTGAGTCCTGTCTGCCACTCCCAGCTACTATATTAGTTTCAGTTTCACTTGCAGTCATTGCCAGATATAGTCCTTACTTCCAGTTCTATTCTGACCTTTGAAGGAGATCGTTTGATGGTGTTGCTGTGGAGCTCTTGTCCGGCGTGGACTGTCGTGATTGGGATCGCCTTCTCTGCTCGTGACTGGATAAGTCTATCTCTGCTATAGTTTGTTTGTTGCTGTCTTCCCCTGCTGTTCTCCTAGACATGAGTGATGGTGACTAGTGCTCCCATCGGCCTTTCCCCACTCTAGGCTTGTTAGGGTGACTGAGGGTTTAGGCATCCTCCTCGCCGCACGGGTTCACACCCCGTCTAGGGTATCAGGGCAGACAGGTTCCAGCTTAGGGTTAGTCAGGGGTGGCCATACTATTCCCATCCGTAGATAAGGGTCCCCCTTCCCCTCCGTCTGGTGCGACACGACTGCTGCTGGGATAGCGGTTGTGACAGTATATCTGGCCGTACGAGAATAGGGGCCGAGGTGAATCTCTCCTTCAGAGATGCAAAGGCAGTTTTGGCTGCATGTGACCATTTGGAAAAATCGGATCCCTTTCGGGTCATGTCCGTCATTGGTTTGACCACCAAGGAATAGTTCTTTATAAATTTTCTATAAAAATTGGCAAACCCCAGGAAGCGTTGCAATGCCTTCAGGTTCTCAGGCAGATCCCAGTCTATAATCGCCCGGACTTTCTCTGGATCCATGCGGAAACCTGAATCTGACAACACATACCCCAGAAATGGCAGTTCTTTTACGGCAAACACACATTTTTCTAACTTAGCAAACAATTTGTTGGCCCTTAATATCTGCAGCACTTGTCTCACATGGATCTTATGTGTATCCAGATCCGGGGAATAGACCAGGATGTCATCAAGATATATCACAACAAATCTCCCGATAAGGTGACTAAAATATCGTTGACAAAATGTTGGAATACCGCAGGCGCATTAGTAAGACCAAATGGCATGACCAGATTTTCATAATGCCCTTCCGGAGTATTAAAAGCCGTCTTCCACTCATCCCCCTCTTTGATGCGAACCAGGTTATAGGCTCCTCTGAGATCCATTTTGGAGAACCATTTAGCACCAGCAACCTGATTAAAGAGGTCGGGAATGAGAGGAAGAGGATAGGGATCTCTGATAGTTATCCGGTTTAATTCCCGGAAATCCAGGCAAGGACGTAGGCCCCCATCTTTCTTTTTAACGAAAAAGAACCCTGCAGCCACAGGTGAAGAAGAGGGTCTGATGTGTCCCTTAGCCAAATTCTCCGAAATATAATCTTTCATAGCCTTCCTCTCCGGGCCGGAAAGATTGTATAACCGGTGGTTGTTTATGGCAGTCTTGAGTTTCAGGTAGAAAAGATTGTTGACTCACGATATGTTCGCTGCTCTCTTCAGTACCTGGTGCACTGGAGAGGTTATGGTTCCGAAGAGAGAATGTGGGTTCCAGCTTCAGAGATAAAAGCGGACAGACTCATTCGGTCTTTTCATAGCTCCCACCTGGAGAGGCCTGGTCTTGAGGGTCCGGGGGCCCCTCGTAGAAAGGGGGGTACTGTCACGACTGTGACTGATCCAGACAGGTCTGGGAGGAGAAGGTCGCAGCGACTTGCTACTCGCGATAGCTTGTGAGTTTGCTCCATGGTTCAGGGTATGTCATCCGGGTTTTGCCTTGTGAACCTTTTTGTCCTGACTGGGAGTTTGTAGGCATCCTTCTCAGGTGAGTCCTGTCTGCCACTCCCAGCTACTATATTAGTTTCAGTTTCACTTGCAGTCATTGCCAGATATAGTCCTTACTTCCAGTTCTATTCTGACCTTTGAAGGAGATCGTTTGATGGTGTTGCTGTGGAGCTCTTGTCCGGCGTGGACTGTCGTGATTGGGATCGCCTTCTCTGCTCGTGACTGGATAAGTCTATCTCTGCTATAGTTTGTTTGTTGCTGTCTTCCCCTGCTGTTCTCCTAGACATGAGTGATGGTGACTAGTGCTCCCATCGGCCTTTCCCCACTCTAGGCTTGTTAGGGTGACTGAGGGTTTAGGCATACTGCTCGCCGCATGGGTTCACACCCCGTCTAGGGTATCAGGGCAGACAGGTGCCAGCTTAGGGTTAGTCAGGGGTGGCCATACTATTCCCATCCGTAGATAAGGGTCCCCCTTCCCCTCCGTCTGGTGCGACACGACTGCTGCTGGGATAGCGGTCGTGACACCCAGGGGGCTTGTTGTCACCTTTCGGGGACCCTTGGTGTTGTACGTGGCTGGGTGGAGGAAGAGACCTTCAATGACATCAGTGAGGACAAGGAGCGGGACATGGCTAGCTTGGTATCCAACCTTGTGCAAATGGGGAGTTTGCGGTTGTGCAAATGAAACATAAACATAGAAACATAGAATGTGTCGGCAGATAAGAACCATTTGGCCCATCTAGTCTGCCCAATATACTAAATACTATGGATAGCCCCTGGCCCTATCTTATATGAAGGATGGCCTTATGCCTATCCCATGCATGCTTAAACTCCTCCACTGTATTTGCAGCTACCACTTCTGCAGGAAGGCTATTCCATGCATCCACTACTCTCTCAGTAAAGTAATACTTCCTGATATTACTTTTAAACCTTTGCCCCTCTAATTTAAAACTATGTCCTCTTGTAGCAGTTTTTCTGCGGTTGTTTGCGGTGTGTTAAATGGGGAGTTTGGTCTGTTACTGTGAAGCGGGCGTAACCCTTACACTACCTGATCGATACAACATCATACCTGATGTTTTATGTTCAAACTATTTTTATTGTACATATTTGTCTCATAAGTACAAAAGTATGACAGATCATTTTGTAAATTTCAGTGAAAGTATGAATGACATCTTATACATTATAAGACAGCTTATTTCACTTATAATCCAAGGCATAAAAATGATAATCCAAAGCATAAAAAAAAAAATATTATAGTATATAAAATAATTTAACATAATGGGGAAGGGGGGGGGGGGGGGAAGAGAGGAGGTGGGGTTGTTTCAGCGTGCGTCTCAGCATCCCCCAGAGAGTAAATCTTGGAACCTCTCCGGCCTTAGGAGAAAAGGGTGATAGAGGTATTCCCTTATGTAGGTTGGAAGCCTCTGTACGCTACCCAAGGGCTCCACACTTTTTGGAATACATGGGTGGATCTGTTTTCCCACCCTGCTATTTGTTCCATCCTGTATATATCATCACATCTAAGTTCCCAGTTACCCAGTGAGGGATGGGATGTATCTCGCCATTTAACTGCGACTAATACTCGTGCAGCTGCCAGCAAATGTGAGATGAGACGTTTGGTCGTACCTAAACACTTTATTTTGTCCATTAAATTTAGTAGACAAATCTGTGGAGATGGCTGTACCGGAATCTTACATATCCTTGTGATTGCTGAGCAGATCTGTTCCCAATATTCTCCAATTATCTTGCATTTCCACCAGATATGAAAAAAGGTACCTATTTCTCTTTTGCATCTCCAACATCTCTCACTAACCTCAGGATACATTTTATGCAGAATATCTGGCGTATAATACCATCTGGTAAGTATTTTAAAATAATTCTCTTGCAATCTCACGCAAGTCGAGATCTTTGGGGTCATTGAGAGACACCTAATTAGTGATCTATCTTCCCTGTCTAAGCTTAGATCTAATTCCCATTTTACTAGATATGGGTTAGTCTCTAAGCTTGTAAAGGTAAGTATCATAGAGTACAGTATAGAGATTTTTTTTAACAGGTTCCTGTTTCTGGAGGGCTATTTTCTCAAACCTTGTTGGGTCTATCTTATGTAGTGGAGTCATTGGTTTCAAATAGTCTCTTATGTATGATCTGTGTAGAAAAGACAAAGAAGAAATACTGTCCCCTTTATCCCATTCCTCTCTCAAATGTACCCCATGTATCTAATAGGTCCACCACTGGTGTGGTAAAAGCTTTTGCCTTTTCAGGTAAAGTTTGTATAAATTGTAGGGATGCATCTTGCAGGATATCTCTCAGTTGTGTCAAAGGGGAGATTGTAGCAGTGAGAAAGTGAGTACTCAATTTTTGTCTCCATAGCCGTATCGTATTTTTAGTAATGGGGTTTCCAATACATGTTTCAGTTACATATTTTCCATGTAAAAGTAGAGGCCGTATTGCAACTTGGCTGATGGCAAACTCAGATTGAATATCCAGTCTATCACCTTGGTAACGCAACCATTCTAGGCATCTCATTCCGTGAACCGCCAAATAATATCCATAAAAGTCCGGTACCCCCATACCTCCTTGTTTGATAGGTAAACAAGTATATTGTTTTGTAAGTCTAGGTCTCTTTTTATTCCACAAGAACTTGGAAAGGGTTGACTCTATTCTGGTGAAAAAGGAGAGAGGAAGGGGAATAGGGAGGGTTTGAAGGAAATATAAAACTTTGGGTAATATGATGGTTTTGATTAATGATCGTCTGCCGAACCAGGAAGTGAATGGTATTTCCCATGAGCCCAGCGTATGTCTAATTTAATCAGATAGACCTCTATAGTTCTCATCAAATATCCGAATAGGATCCGATGTAAGTTTAATGCCCAAAAACTTCAGGCTAGTGGCCGACCATTGATACGGGGTATTAAGCTCCAAGCTTTTCTGGTTCCGGATATCCAATGTCACATTTAAAACTTGAGTCTTTGTGGGATTAATCAAGAAGTTAGATAGATCCCCAAAGAGTTCAAATAGAGACTGTAAAGCTGTGAATGCTTCATTTGGATTTGTAATTAATACTAAAAGGTCATCAGCAAATGCTGCTAACTGGTGGTGAACCCCTTGTAGCTCAATACCACGTATTCTATCGTCCTGTCTTATGGCCTGGAATAGACACTCAACTGTCAAGACAAATAGTAAGGGCGATAGAGGACAACCCTGTCTTGTCCCATTGGAAATTTGCAGAGGGGGAGAGAGTGTACCATTAACCACCACCCTAGCAGATGGTTTGGAATACATAGCCATGATAGCGTTAACAAAGTCTGTAGGGATTTTAAACTTTGTCAAGGCCTTCTGCATAAACAACCAATCTATACGGTCAAACGCTTTTTCGGCGTCTGTACCCAACAGTAATAAAGGTACAGAACGGCTACATGCTTATTGAATGATGTTGATAAGGCGAGTAGTGTTCATCCTACCCTCTCTCCCCGCTACAAATCCAACTTGTTCGCTATTTATAAGGTTTGGTAATAATGGTTTTAGCCTAAGCGCCAAAATTTTGGCAAACATTTTTAAATCATTATTTAAAAGAGATATGGGCCTATAACTACCACAGCTCGTCTCATCCTTCCCCTCTTTAGGGATAATAGTGATGTGAGCCATCAACATCTGTTCTGGCAATGGCTTCCCTCTGAATGTGTCATTGCATAGTGCCAAAAATTGGGGGAGAAGAATTTTTTGAAATTTACGGTAATAGACCATTGGAAGGCCATCAGGGCCCGGACTTTTATGCATCAGGATTGATTTAACTACTTCTATTATCTCCTGTAATGTGAAAGGTTTGAGTAGAGAAGCTATCTGTTGGTCACCAAGTGTAGGAAGCTCCAGAGACGCTAACCAGTCATCAATTCTTTTTGATCTCTGATCTCTATCCTGTGGTGTATCACTGGACCGGAGATTGTATAGTGCCTCATAAAATTCTTTGAACCGTATCGCTATTTCTTCTGTATTCCTAGCTAGTGAGGATGTCGTTGTGCGAATCTTTTGTATGTATGATTTAGCTTTCCTCTTTTTAATCTGTGCGAGTAAAAATTTCGAAGCTTTGTCTCCATGCGCATAATATTTAAATCGCGCAGAGAGAAAAAGCTTAGCCATTTTTTGGTTCAGAATATTTTTGAGGGATGAGCGTGCTAGATTCAATTGTATCAGATCCTCTTCAGATCAGTTTTTTTTATGAGAAGTTTCCAAAGCTTGTATTTTCTTTGTCAGGGATGACACCTGTTCTTCTCTTTTCTTTTTAAGGAAAGAACCTAAGCTTATAAAGTGACCTCTTATTACAGCCTTATGGGCCTCCCAAATCATGCCTTGTGCAACATCTGGAGTTGCATTTAGCTGAAAATATTCCTCTAATTTCCCTGTAGCCTTCTGAACATGTTCCGGTGAGTCTAGCAATGTCTCATTGAGCCTCCAATTTGACATAGTTTTAGGCATTGACTCAAAACCCATCTCTACAAACACCGGGGCATGGTCTGACAACAGCAAAGTACCAATTGAGGCGTTGACACTTGAGGTCAGTTTATAAGTAGGCACAAACAGATAATCAAGTCTCTGATATGATCTGTGGGCCACCGAGTAATGAGAATAATCCTTAACAGTGGGATTTAGTGTCCTCCACACGTCTACTAGTCCCAAGGAGCTTATAGCTGAGTGTACTCTTTTCAAGGCTATTTGTGAAGTAGACGATATTCCCGTCGATGAATCTATAAGCGGGTGCAGTGTGATATTTAGGTCCCCACCCAGAATCAATATACCTTCCGTAAATTCTCTTAGGAGGTTTAGGGTAGTACATATCCACTTGGTTTGCACAGTGTTTGGTGCATACAAATTGCCAAATGTATAGGTACTGTTCCCTATTGTTCCTTTAATAAAAAGGAACCTACCCTCTGGGTCCTCTAAAGTGGAGCTGAAGTTCAGAGGAAAGTTTTTGTGTAAGGCAATTGAAACTCCTTTTGAAGCTGAGGAGGGCCATGTACTGTGATACCACCTATTGTAAGTAAGATGGCTTAATCGCGGCACATGGTCCTTCTTAAAATGTGTCTCTTGTAGCATCAAAACGCTCACCTTTTGCTTACGCATAAGCTGAATTATCTGACTTCTTTTGGCAGGTGAGTTTAACCCTCTGACATTGAAAGGAACAGATCTTTATAGTAGCCATTTCATGACTTCTCGTGAGTCCAGTGACCAACCATTAAGGCCTATAAGGGAGGAATGCTGAAACGTCCGCTGCAGGGAAAGAAGTGGGATGAGGGGGGGGGGGGTGGGAATTGGAAAATGTAAATCAGAAAGAATAAAGAAAATAACATTAGTACATGAATCCAAAGATATCTCTAGACATGCAACGTATATGGTAGATAGTAGTAAAATATCCATCCTAATAACAAGTCTCCTCATACAAGGAGGTAATCTAGGGGGGGGAGAATTGGTCCGAGAACACGGCTAATCCGTGCACACAAGCATATAGAACTTCCTTATGTCACAACCAGAAATATTAAATTAAGCACAGGCAAACAGGCCTGCAAATACTTGGCTTGTCTAGCAATCCTGACATATTTATGAAGGAAACTACTCCTAGCAACCCAACCAAGAGGAGCAATTAGTCTAAGCGACCCTTTTTCTTACACCCATCCCCTTCCTTTACTTTCCTCATCTTCCCTAAAGTAACTCATCTTAACTAAAGTAACTGATCTACAGAGCTCTCTAAAAAGGGGGAAGGGGGGAGTAAAGGACAGGGAGAAATGCAAAAGAGTAGTGGAGGAGAAAGGAAATACAATTCCTATGGTCCCTATAAATCCTGAAGACCACTAGAGGTTATCTTTAGTGTAGTCTAACCTAAACAGTAGATGTAATAACATAATAGTAACATCAAAAATTTTCCCTAGTTAAGCTAAAGATCTACCTAGATCTCCTCTTTGCTCCTTTACATAGATATATAAACCAGGAATAAAATTAATCATAAAATCTCAATCTGGATGTAATGTCAGCCTCTTAGGTGTCATCTTAGGCAGATTCCTCTTGTGCCTTTGGGGTCTGGAGGACGAGGCAGGGGTCCAGGCAGTCAGCGTCGGAACAGCAGGGAGATCTGTAAGATTTCTCACAGTGGTCCAGTCCTGGATATCTAGTGGCTCTGTCTCCAAGATATTATAGATCTGGATAAGGTCTGCAGGAGATCTGATCACAACTTTACGTCCTGGGGTATTCACTAACAGACCAAACGGATGGAGCCAACGGTAAATAATTTTCCTATTTTGTAGCATTTCCAGAAGTGGCTTCAATGCTCGCCGTTTTTGCAGGGTCATAAGCGACAAATCTTGGAACAAAGTGATTGTGGAGCCAAAACAGGCTACTGGGTGTTTGTCCCTCGCTGCTTTGAGCAGCTTCTTCTTTGTGCTGAAACTAGTTAGGCGACATATTATGTCTCTTGGTGCTTCTTGAGGCTTAGGGGGAGGACGTAACGCTCTGTGGGCCCTGTCCATAGTAAAGTCATCTGTGGCGTCCGGGCCTAGGATTTTGTGAAAAAGTTCCACCATTGATGCCATGATGGCGTCTGAGGGCAGAGTCTCCGGTACTCCTTTTATACGCAAATTATTTCTGCGCCTGCGGTTATCTTGATCCTCTATCAAACTGTACACTGCGTGCAGAATTATTAGGCAAATGAGTATTTTGACCACATCATCCTCGTTATGCATGTTGTCTTACTCCAAGCTGTATAGGCTCGAAAGCCTACTACCAATTAAGCATATTAGGGGATGTGCATCTCTGTAATGAGAAAGGGTGTGGTCTAATGACATCAACACCCTATATCAGGTGTGCATAATTATTAGGCAACTTCCTTTCCTTTGGCAAAATGGGTCAAAAGAAGGACTTGACAGGCTCAGAAAAGTCAAAAATAGTGAGATATCTTGCAGAGGGATGCAGCACTCTTAAAATTGCAAAGCTTCTGAAGCGTGATCATCGAACAATCAAGCGTTTCATTCAAAATAGTCAACAGGGTCGCAAGAAGCGTGTGGAAAAACCAAGGCGCAAAATAACTGCCCATGAACTGAGAAAAGTCAATCGTGCAGCTGCCAAGATGCCACTTGCCACCAGTTTGGCCATATTTCAGAGCTGCAACATCACTGGAGTGCCCAAAAGCACAAGGTGTGCAATACTCAGAGACATGGCCAAGGTAAGAAAGGCTGAAAGACGACCACCACTGAACAAGACACACAAGCTGAAACGTCAAGACTGGGCCAAGAAATATCTCAAGACTGATTTTTCTAAGGTTTTATGGACTGATGAAATGAGAGTGAGTCTTGATGGACCAGATGGATGGGCCCGTGGCTGGATTGGTAAAGGGCAGAGAGCTCCAGTCCGACTCAGACGCCAGCAAGGTGGAGGTGGAGTACTGGTTTGGGCTGGTATCATCAAAGATGAGCTTGTGGGGCCTTTTCGGGTTGAGGATGGAGTCAAGCTCAACTCCTAGTCCTACTGCCAGTTTCTGGAAGACACCTTCTTCAAGCAGTGGTACAGGAAGAAGTCTGCATCCTTCAAGAAAAACATGATTTTCATGCAGGACAATGCTCCATCACACGCGTCCAAGTACTCCACAGCGTGGCTGGCAAGAAAGGGTATAAAAGAAGAAAATCTAATGACATGGCCTCCTTGTTCACCTGATCTGAACCCCATTGAGAACCTGTGGTCCATCATCAAATGTGAGATTTACAAGGAGGGAAAGCAGTACACCTCTCTGAACAGTGTCTGGGAGACTGTGGTTGCTGCTGCACGCAATGTTGATGGTGAACAGATCAAAACACTGACAGAATCCATGGATGGCAGGCTTTTGAGTGTCCTTGCAAAGAAAGGTGGCTATATTGGTCACTGATTTGTTTTTGTTTTGTTTTTGAATGTCAGAAATGTATATTTGTGAATGTTGAGATGTTATATTGGTTTCACTGGTAAAAATAAATAATTGAAATGGGTATATATTTGTTTTTTGTTAAGTTGCCTAATAATTATGCACAGTAATAGTCACCTGCACACACAGATATCCCCCTAAAATAGCTAAAACTAAAAACAAACTAAAAACTACTTCCAAAAATATTCAGCTTTGATATTAATGAGTTTTTTGGGTTCATTGAGAACATGGTTGTTGTTCAATAATAAAATTAATCCTCAAAAATACAACTTGCCTAATAATTCTGCACTCCCTGTATAGTTGATTAATATGGGCTTGGGTATGATCGAAGCTGTTGGTTACCGCTGAATTAAAGGCAATAGTCCCTTCCCAGCCCGCTTCAAGGGATTCAACCCTGTCACCAACCTGCTTCAGGTCGGATTTGATATCTTGCAGGTCCTGTCTCAGCGGAGCTAATGCAGCCCCTAATGCTTGAGTAATAAAGTCCCTGGATACTGGGAGGTTGTCTCTGGGACGTCTGGTGCATGTTTCGCTGTCCCTACCTCCATCAGAGACGACCGAGGCATCCGTTTGCTCTCCTTGTTCAGAGGCTTCTCTTTCCGGCGCCATCTTGGATTCGGCTCTAGTTGGCCCAACTCCTCTTCTCAGGAATTTCTCCATCTCTCCGTGGGTAGGGTGATTCCTACGTGTGCCTGGAGTATCTTTAGCTCTATCTCTGCCAACTTTACCCATTTCTAGGCTCCAGTTGTGTCTTAGAAAGCTTGTGTGTACGTAGCCAGCAGCGGAGCTCACACAGACATGTGCGTCTCGCTCTGCAGCCAAGCTCCGCCCCCATACCTGATGTTTTAAAGCACGTTATTCCAAACAATTTAGGAATGTTAGGTGATTTATACCCTTTATGGATTAAAACCCGACTCTGCGTCAACTACGTAATTTTCCATGGGAGTTTTGCCATGGATCCCCCTCTGGCATGCCACAGTCCAGGTGTTAGTCCCCTTGAAACAACTTTTCATTCACTATTGTGGCCAGAAAGAGTCCCTGTGGGTTTTAAAATTCGCCTGCCTATTAAAGTCTATGGCGGTTTGCCAACATTTGCGGAAATTCGCGTTCGCCGTTCGCGAGCGGAAAATTTTATGTTTGCGACATCTCTAGTCATAACTATGGGCCTGCAGAGATAGCAGTTACACACAGGCCTAGGGCCATATTTATCATTAGGCACTGGAGGTCCAGTGCCTCGCGCATCACCCTGTGGGCGGTGCACCAGCCATTTGTACACAACCTAAATATACATGTATTTTAAATACCTTCTCTCGGTCATACCTCTCAGTGGATTAATAGTAAAACTGGTATCTTTCTGGGGTACCAATAACTGAGTGGGGCTGATAATTACAAAAGCCTCACCGATATTTCAAGATTCTATATGTGAAGGGGCTCACCACAGGAAGTGTGGGGAAATATCCTTATTAAAATATAACTTTTATATGGTATGCAATAAAATACAATACACCAGAGGATCCATCAACATAACACACATACAAACATGTAAAGGGGTCCACACATAGGTACCCCATAACTGGTAGAGCAAGGGTAGAAATACCTGTCCCTAGTTATGGACCTGATCACTGGCACTATAAAAAAATGCAGATTCTTCAGACCTCCCGACGTGGCACGTTTCTGTCGTGTCGACTCCTCAGGGGAAGTTGGTACATATAGAAAAAACAGCATATAAACATATGCGACCGCGGGTGCAGAAGTGGAGATAAACCCTGCAGTCAAAAAATAGCAAAGAGGCTCTATAAGCTGGAGTGAGAGCCTGTGGGCAGATACCCCTGGTGTTGGTGTGCCGTTCTGCAGAGTAATAAATGTTCCTCTGCTCGTTGGTGTGTGGGGATATGGTGATCCTCACTGAAGGTAATGTCCCTCTAGTTCTGGGGGTTCCTCAACATCTACCAGCCACACTGATACATACCTTTGTGGAATTTAAATAAAGCCCAAGCGCGCCTCTCTTGGAAGGACCGCCCTGTGATCGTCTGCGTCTGACGTCACGCGCATGCACCACGCAGCAACACGCCAGACGCCGGCGTTAACACCACGTGATAACGGCGGTCAGTCACAGTCATGAGGAGGCCTTGGGGAGAGAAGGTTGCCTTGGAGACCATGTCAACAGATGGGCAGCCGTGCGGTACGCCTCCTGATAAAGGCGTCCATGGTAACGCTTTGACACAAAATCGCAGCTAGATTTAGACTGACATTTTTTGCAGGAATATAGGAGACAAAATGAGTCGCAGAGAATACTGGAGATGGCGCCAGATATATAGCGGAAACCCAACCAGATTATATAGGTTCCTCATATCAATTTATATAAAGCACCCGTTATCCAGCCTTTCATTAAGGCCCAGGGGTGCAGTGGTTTTTAAACAGAAGATCCAGCGGGATTCACGCTGGAGGAGATATTTATCCCAGTCACCCCCTCTGATAGGAGGCTTCACAAGGTCGATACCCATAAATCTCAATGAGGCGATGCCATTATGTGAAGTGTGTACATGTTTGGATAGTGGGGTGTCCCATTTGTGTGTGATATCCCCCAGATGTTCCCCTATCCGCCTCCTAAATTCTCGTATCGTCTTACCTATATATTCCATCCCACATTCACACTGAATGCGGTATATAATCCCTCTGGATTTATAGTTGATGAAATGCTGGATGCAATATTTTTTGCCTGTCACATGGCTTACAAATGATTTTGTGGTCTGTATACATTTGCATGCTATACAATTGCCACATCTGTGACAGCCCACAATCTTAGACCGCAACCAGGTGGACTTGGTGCGATTGGGTGCATAATGGCTATGTACGAGTTTATCACGTAAGTTAGGCCCCCTTCTGTAGGTGATCTGAGGCTGGTCACCCAGCACATCTTTCAAATCCGGGTCCATTTTGAGGACCTCCCAGTGGCGTTGTATGATGTGCTTAACTTGTTTGGACCCTCTGTCAAAATTTGTGATAATTCTCATTACTTTAGCTTGGGGAGTTGGAGATTGATTAGGAGTTAATAGAGAAGATCTTGGTCGGGACAAGGCGGTCTGATATGCGGACCTCAAAACATGATCGGGGTATCCCCTTGACAGGAATCTCCTCCTCAGATCAACTGCCTGATTGATGAAATCATGCTTGTCTGAGCAGTTGTGTCTAAGTTGTAGGTATTGGCCCCTAGGAATTCCACTCCTGAGTGGGAGAGGATGGTTGCTTTCCCACCTCAGGAGGGAATTTGTGGAGCTGGCCTTCCTATAAATGGAGGTATCGAGTTCACCCCTGTTATTCCTGGAAATTTTGATGTCCAGGAATGGTAAACTCGTAGGGTGCGATTCACAAGTGAAATGCATTCCTATTTGATTCTGGTTAAGATGCTGGACAAAGGCCTCAAAGGCCACTTGATCTCCATTCCAGAGGATGAAAATGTCATCGATGTATCGCGCCCACAAGCCAATTTCAAAAGTGTCCAATGCTTCATCCTCCCTAAAGACCAGGGTCTCCTCCCACCAGTCCAGGAATAGGTTTGCATACGACGGGGCACAGGGACTCCCCATCGCCATACCCCTGAGCTGGTGGTAGGTCCTACCGTCAAAGGAGAAGAAGTTTTGTGTGAGGGTGAATTCTAAGATACGTAGGACAAATTGGCTGTGGGCGCGATACTGACATCCCCGTGATCGGAGAAAATGTTCCACAGCAATTAGGCCCAGACGATGTTGTATAGATGAATAGTGGGCCTCCACATCAATACTGGAGAGAAGGCATGTCTCCTCCAATGTCAGACCCTCCAGACGTTTAAGGAGATCCGTGGTGTCTCTGACATGGGAAGGGAGAGCCGCCACAAAGGGTGCCAATACCCGGTCAATGTATATCCCCAGATTCTGGTTAAGATTATCGACCCCAGAGACTATGGGTCTCCCTTTAAGGGGGCTGACCCCTTATGAACTTTGGGGAGGCTGTAAAAAGTGGATTTGCAGGGATGTGTGGGAAAAAGGAAGGCATATTCATCGACTGTAATGATGTGAGAGGCTTTGGCCTCATCCAGTATGATTTTCAATTCCCGCCTATAGCCCTCAGTAGGGTCTCTATCTAGAATTTCATAAGTCTCTGTATAAACCAATATATTCCTACACATATTCTTATATTGCCCCGAGTCCATGACCACAATATCACCCCCCTTGTCAGTGGGTTTAATGACAATGTGGGGGTCATCTGCTAATGTAGAGATGGCAGTGGTCACAGACTCGGCACAATTAGAATAATGTGTAGATACTCTGAGGTCCTCCAGATCCCTGGTGACCATATTTAGAAATACATTGATACAGGACAATTCATTCGCAGTGGGTGGCATTTTCATACTTTTCAGTTTTAAATTGGTAGGGCCCTCTTCAGTGTTCAGGGAATGCAAAAGTTGTACATCCCCCAGTAGATCAGTGGGGATCCCTAACTCAAGGCACTGGCGCCGATCCATATGCCTAAAGTGCTTATGCCACCTTAATTTGCGAATTAATAAATTGATATCCTTGACGGATGAAAATCTGTCGAACTTGGGGGTAGGTACAAAGGATAAGCCTAATTCCAGGGTCTTAGTCTCATCCAAGCTAAGTATGCGTGAGGAGAGATTGATAACTTGTGGTCCTAGAACTAAATGGGAGGTTTTTGTGTGCGACTGCGCAGCGGGTAGTCCTGGGTTTGGTTGAATTGTCCTAAAAAATGGTTGTCCTGTCCCCTATAGGCGCCCCGACCTCTACCCTTTCTATAATTACCCCTATTAGGGTACTTATTCACCTTTGGGACCGTCTCTTTGTCAGAGTCGGATAACTCAGTTTCAGTAGAAGATCTCTCAGAATTACTCGGTATCGCTTCTCTTCTTGTGTTGCCAAGGGACGAGTATATGCAATTTTCTTTAAAGTCAGAGAGATCTCTAATAAACTGCCGGTGTTTTCTCTCTTTAAGGTGATATTGATATTTTTCCAAAGTGAGTTGGAGCTGTTTCTCTTTATTCTGAAACTCTGCCTCCTGCGAAAAAGTCTGCACTACCTCTGTGTACTCTGTCAATTTCTGACTAAGGGTGGCTAAGGTATTTCTCTCCTCCTCCAGCAGCAGCTTCATGAGCCTGAGGGAACTATTGGTGGCTTCGTGCTCCCACTTGGTTAGAAAGCCTGGATGCCGTGAGCAAGCCGTATTTCTCTCCTCCCAGCGGCTCTCTCACGGCATCCAGGCTTTCTAACCAAGTGGGAGCACGAAGCCACCAATAGTTCCATCAGGCTCATGAAGCTGCTGCTGGAGGAGGAGAGAAATACCTTAGCCACCCTTAGTCAGAAATTGACAGAGTACACAGAGGTAGTGCAGACTTTTTCGCAGGAGGCGGAGTTTCAGAATAAAGAGAAACAGCTCCAACTCACTTTGGAAAAATATCAATATCACCTTAAAGAGAGAAAACACCGGCAGTTTATTAGAGATCTTTCTGACTTTAAAGAAAATCGCATATACTCGTCCCTTGGCAACACAAGAAGAGAAGCGATACCGAGTAATTCTGAGAGATCTTCTACTGAAACTGAGTTATCCGACTCTGACAAAGAGACGGTCCCAAAGGTGAATAAGTACCCTAATAGGGGTAAATATAGAAAGGGTAGAGGTCGGGGCGCCTATAGGGGACAGGACAATCGTTTTTAGGACAATTCAACCAAACCCAGGACTACCCGCTGCGCAGTCGCACACAAAAACCTCCCATTTAGTTCTAGGACCACAAGTTATCAATCTCTCCTCACGCATACTTAGCTTGGATGAGACTAAGACCCTGGAATTAGGCTTATCCTTTGTACCTACCTCCAAGTTCGACAGATTTTCATCCGTCAAGGATATCAATTTATTCATTCGCAAATTAAGGTGGCATAAGCACTTTAAGCATATGGATCGGCGCCAGTGCCTTGAGTTAGGGATCCTAACTGATCTACTGGGGGATGTACAACTTTTGCATTCCCTGAACACTGAAGAGGGCCCTAATCTAGGCAAAGGCCCATTCACCAATTTAAAACTGAAAAGTACGAAAATGCCACCCACTGCAAATTAATTGTCTTGTATCAATGTATTTCTAAATATGGTCACCAGGGATCTGGAGGACCTCAGAGTATCTACACATTATTCTAATTGCGCCGAGTCTGTGACCACTGCCATCTCTACATTAGCAGATGACCCCCACATTGTCATTAAACCCGCTGACAAGGGGGGTAATATTGTGGTCATGGACTCGGGGCAATATAAGAATATGTGTAGGAATATATGGGTTGATACACAGACGTATGAAATTCTAGATAGAGACCCTACTGAGGGCTATAGGCGGGAATTGAAAATCATACTGGATGAGGCCAAAGCCTCTCACATCATTACAGTCGATGAATATGCCTTCCTTTTTCCCACAAATCCCCGCATATCCACTTTTTACAGCCTCCCCAAAGTTCATAAGGGGGTCAGCCCCCTTAAAGGGAGACCCATAGTCTCTGGGGTCGATAATCTTAACCAGAATCTGGGGATATACATTGACCGGGTATTGGCACCCTTTGTGGCGGCTCTCCCTTCCCATGTCAGAGACACCACGGATCTCCTTAAACGTCTGGAGGGCCTGACATTGGAGGAGACATGCCTTCTCTCCAGTATTGATGTGGAGGTCCTCTATTCATCTATACCACATCGTCTGGGCCTAATTGCTGTGGAACATTTTCTCCGATCACGGGGATGTCAGTATCGCGCCCACAGCCAATTTGTCCTACGTATCTTAGAATTCACCCTCACACAAAACTTCTTCTCCTTTGACGGTAGGACCTACCACCAGCTCAGGGTTACGGCGAAGGGGAGTCCCTGTGCCCCGTCGTATGCAAACCTATTCCTGGGCTGCTGGAGGAGACCCTGGTCTTTAGGGAGGATGAAGCATTGGACACTTTTGAAATTGGCTTGTGGGTGCGATACATCAATGACATTTTCATCCTCTGGAATGGAGATCAAGTGGCCTTTGAGGCCTTTGTCCAGCATCTTAACCAGAATCAAATAGGAATGCATTTCACTTGTGAATCGCACCCTACGAGTTTACCATTCCTGGACATCAAAATTTCCAGGAATAACAGGGGTGAACTCGATACCTCCATTTATAGGAAGGCCAGCTCCACGAATTCCCTCCTGAGGTGGGAATGCAACCATCCTCTCCCACTCAGGAGTGGAATTCCTAGGGGCCAATACCTACGACTTAGACACAACTGCTCAGACAAGCATGATTTCATCAATCAGGCAGTTGATCTGAGGAGGAGATTCCTGTCAAGGGGATACCCCGATCATGTTTTGAGGTCCACATATCAGACCGCCTTGTCCCGACCAAGATCTTCTCTATTAACTCCTAATCAATCTCCAACTCCCCAAGCTAAAGTAATGAGAATTATCACAAATTTTGACAGAGGGTCCAAACAAGTTAAGCACATCATACAACGCCACTGGGAGGTCCTCAAAATGGACCCGGATTTGAAAGATGTGCTGGGTGACCAGCCTCAGATCACCTACAGAAGGGGGCCTAAGTTACGTGATAAACTCGTACATAGCCATTATGCACCCAATCGCACCAAGTCCACCTGGTTGCGGTCTAAGATTGTGGGCTGTCAGAGATGTGGCAATTGTATAGCATGCAAATGTATACAGACCACAAAATCATTTGTAAGCCATGTGACAGGCAAAAAATATTCCATCCAGCATTTCATCAACTGTAAATCCAGAGGGATTATATACCGCATTCAGTGTGAATGTGGGATGGAATATATAGGGAAGACGATACGAGAATTTAGGAGGCGGATAGGGGAACATCTGGGGGATATCTCACACAAACGGGACACCCCACTATCCAAACATGTACACACTTCCCATAATGGCATCGCCTCATTGAGATTTATGGGTATCGACCTTGTGAAGCCTCCTATCAGAGGGGGTGACTGGGATAAATATCTCCTCCAGCGTGAATCCCGCTGGATCTTCTGTTTAAACCACTGCACCCCTGGGCCTTAATGAAAGGCTGGATTACTGGTGCTTTATATAAATTGATATGAGGAACCTATATAATCTATCTGGGTTTCCGCTATATATCTGGCGCCATCTCCAGTATTCTCTGCGACTCATTTTGTCTCCTATATTCTTGCAAGAAATGTCAGTCTAAATCTAGCTGCGATTTTGTGTCACAGCGTTACCATGGACGCCTTTATCATGAGGCGTACCGCACGGCTGCCCATCTGTTGACATGGTCTCCAAGGCAACCTTCTCTCCCCACGGCCTCCTCATGACTGTGACTGGCCGCCGTTATCACGTGGTGTTGGCACCGGTGTTTGGCGTGTTGCTGCGCGGCGCATGCGCGTGACGTCAGACGCCGATGCGGACGATCACAGGGCGGTCCTTCCAAGAGAGGCGCGCTTGGGCTTTATTTAAATCCCACAAAGGTATGTATCAGTGTGGCTGGTAGATGTTGAGGAACCCCCAGAACTAGAGGGACATTACCTTCAGTGAGGATCACCATATCCCCACACACCAACGAGCAGAGGAACATCTATTACTCTGCAGCACGGCACTCCAACACCAGGGGTGTCTGCCCACAGGCTCTCACTCCATCTGATAGAGCCTCTTTGCTATTTTTTGACTGCAGGGTTTATCTCCACTTCTGCACCCGCGGTCGCATATGTTTATATGCTGTTTTTTCTATATGTACCAACTTCCCCTGAGGAGTCGACACGACAGAAACGTGCCACGTCGGGAGGTCTGAAGAATCTGCATTTTTTAATAGTGCCAGTGATCAGGTCCATAACTAGGGACAGGTATCCTGACGGGTTCGCCCTTTCTAGGGCGGGTGCTCTGTGTAGACAGGCAGTATGGGAGCAGTCCCCTTCTCCCAAGTATACAGGGTGAGATAGGGCACAGTACCAAGACTCCCTTAACTACACAAGACACCGTCCGGTCCAGGCATTACCAAAGCCAAGCTGATCTTAGCGATCTGGTTGGTCGGATAAGACTGCTTGCGTCCACACAGGCGCAGCAGATCTATTTTTCTACCCTTGCTCTACCAGTAGTGGGGTACTGTTATGTTGATGCATGTGTGTTATGTTGATGCATCCTCTGGTGTATTATATTTTATTGCATACCATATAAAAGTTATATTTTAATAAGGATATTTCCCCACACTTCCTGTGGTGGGCCCCTTCACATATCTTTCTGGGGTGGAACGCAAAGCTAATGAGAGAAGGAGGGAGGGAGGAAGACAAATAATGCTCCACCCTCTCTTTGACAAAGACAAGTACCTGGTGCATTTAGTTATAGAGAGATTATCTGCCCAAAGTCCACAAAAGGAGCTAGGCTTACAAGAAAGTGGTGGGCTTCTCAGTATAGGGGTATGGCCTAATATGCAATGTTTTGTATCAAACCTGCACCATAATTCTGATGTAAAATTCTGCTCAAAGTTAGTTAACTAAGCCTGAGGCTTTGTGATAAATCCTAGATGACCTGTCTCAAACTGAACGTACACAGATGGAAATGGTAGAAAAATGTTCTGCCCTGACTATTTACATGCAGCAATCACCTCCACTGTACGGGGATAAGGAATGCTACTGCAGTCACTTGTCTCTGTACAGATTCATTATTTCTGGGCAGCAGAGTGCTGTTTAGACATCACAATCTGCTGTCCAGAAACAATGAGTTAGGTGTCCACATGAAAGATTATTTTACCCAATGAACAAGCATTTCTCTAGTTGATCGGGTGATCTGCGTCACCGTTACTTGGACAGATTATCAGGAATGAGCATTCGAATGTTTATCCCCAATAATCTGCCCAAAAATCACGCAATGTAAATCCTGCATAGATTTGTAGCATTTATAGGGTTAGTAAATCTGCCTTAAGGCTATATGCACATGGCTGTTTCCCGGCCATGGCTGTATTGTGTCCCGCATACAGTGGGTCCGCAAATACACGGGTACCGGCCGTGTGCACCCCGGATCATGAATACGGGAGATGTGGTGCAGTGCGGAACGGAAGCACGGATCGGAAGCCCACGGAAGCACTACGGAGTGCTTCCGCGGTGTTTCTGTCCATGCCTCCGCACCACAAAAAAATAGAACATGCTCTATTTTTTTATTGTGCGGACGGATCACGGACTCATTCAAGTTGAATGGGTCTCGATCCGTCCCGGCCGCCGCACCAATGTTGCCCGTGCATTGGGGACCGCAAATTGCGGTCCCTAATGCACGGAACGGCCGCACAATGGACGTGTGCATGAGCCCTTAGGCTACTTTCACACTTGCGTTTAGTCCTCATGTATTCTGAATGGAAAGAGATCCATTCAGGATGCATCAGGATGTCTTCTGTTCCGGCAGCATTCTGTTTTGTGACCGGACAGAAAAACTGAAAAAAAAAAAACGCATCCAACGCTGAAAACAATGAAAGTCAATGGTGACAGATCCATTTATTTAGGAGCCTAAAAAAAAAAACGGATCCCTCACCTATTGACTTTCAATGTATTTAGTGGCGGATATGTTTTTTTTTTTCCTTTTGATTTCACCCAACCGCATTATAACGGAACAGATGCATCCTGATGTGCAAAATCAAAACGGATCCATTTAATTCCTCTGCCAAATCTCAATACCGGAAATAACAACGCAAGTGTGAAAGTACCCTTAGAATGTATGGGTGTCAATAAATACCCACTTGTTTTGAATGCTGATGAATTCCTTTACTTGGAATATTTGAAGCCTGGAGGGAAACTGCACACTTCGGTCATCATACTGTTTCTCTACCAGTAGTATAATTATAAAATACACCTAATGCCACGCACTTACCTGTCTGTGATCCTGTGGCAGTGTCGACGACCCTGTTCTGTTACTAAGGCAACCATCCACCATGACAGTGGAGCTTCTCAACTTATCAGGGTTCTCCGTTGCCTGCTGACTTTGTCTCTGACATCATCTCCTGGTTTCACTTTACTGTCTATCTGTTTCTATATTTGGATCTGGTCCTGGTTTCCCTGTCTGGTTTTTACCTCTTTCTGCCTATCTTCCCTTTTGATATTTTGGTTTAGGCCCCTGCACTTAGCACAAGGGAGTGCCGTCCAGTTGTGGGCCATTGCTTAGGATAGATTGTGCAAGTAGGTAGGGACCGTGGTCCAGATGGAGCACATGACTGCACTGTTCCCAACCTTTTCATGACACATAGTACATGGGAGGATGTAAAAGATTTTGAGCTAGGATCCAGAAATGTTAAATGACTCTCCTGAATGGAAACATAGCTAGACATTTCAGATATGTAGAGGTAACCGATGGTGAATGGTCTTGTAATGTAAAATGTGTCTTTGTAGATATACAGCAGCTAATGGGTTTTTAAAATACCTTTGTGCCATTTGCATTTTTGATAACAGAAAAAAAGCTTAATAATTCCACAATAATATTATAAACCATAAAAATAGCTTTTCATAAATGAATAAGGTAAATAAAATCAAGATACCTTTCATACAGCGGATTTTAAAAAGAATAGCCATCAATGCAAAGCCAATAATAAAATGTTCTAAATGCATGCCTCAGTTATTTTCCATGTTTGCTTGTCTATTTATTGAATCCAATTAGCATCTCATTTTAAGCATGTTCTTTGTGTAAGGCCTTAAATCTGAAACTATAATCATACATTGTTTAGTTTTCATCTCAACCAAACCAAAAAGTGTGATGCTGACTGTAGAATATAATTAATGAAGCATATTGTCTACCATTTTAGAGACAATATGCCTATATTGAATATGAAGATGAATTACCGTACTCTGCTATGCATTTATTGAAAATCATTTAATGAATGCACTTTTATTTCTTTTATCATCATTGCACATGTTTAAACTAAAGTATCAGGATATTTTTTAATGTACACATAAACTACCGTACTCACAAAAAGTTAGGGATATTTGGCTTGCGGGTGAAATTTCAGGATGAACCTAAAATGCACTCTAACCTTAACAGGTGAACTTACTGTGACCTTCTCTAAACTTTTGAATGCACATGTCCAACTGCTCAATGTTTCAGTGCTTTTTGCACAACTTGCTGTTCTCTAACAAGGAGCTTAACGACAAAATTCACAACAGGTGTTTGATCCATAAATTGCCCAATACATTTCCTGGTTCAATTAGAATTGGTATTTATACAGTCCTCATCATGCTGTCCACATTTTTACATCATGAGACCAAGATGACAGCTAACCATTGATCAACAGTACTTTGCCATTGCAAGGCTTCAAGGATGTTCTAAAGGCGAAAATGGCCACTGAGCTTAGAGTGTCACAGAGTGTCACCAGCGGGTTGCAACAAAAATACAGAGAGACTGGAAGAGTCACAGAAAGGCATAGAAATTGTGAACAATGCCCTGTGGAACGAGATGATGAATGCCACACAACTCCAGACACATTTAAGGGAGATGACAGGAACCCAAGTGTCATGTAAGACCATTTGAAACCGTTTACATCAACATGGTCTGCGTGCTAGACGACCTGCAAGGGTACCTGACCACAGGCATCATTATCTTGCATGGGCCAGGGAGCATCTACACTGGACAAGGGACCAGTGAGCCTCATTGCTGTTCACTGACGAAAGTTGATTCACACTTGGAGACATCAAGGACAGCACTATGCAGCAGCCAGTGTTGTCACCAGATGACCCTTTGTGAATGGTACAGTGACAAGCCCATACTACTTGAATAACATCATTAATCCAGCCTGTTCTGCTTCGCGTTATTGAACTGTTGTATAACACTAGTCAGACAGCTTAACAATAATTCAGAAGTCAAGAAACGTGAGACATCAGATCTGTATGTATTCTTTTTTCTGAATAACTTTGTAAAACTACAATATAAACATAAACAAAACATATGTGTCAGTACATTACATATAATACAGCAGCCTCACTCCATCAGTGAGAGTACTCACAGACAATTCCATCATTAGTCCAGGAATAGATCAAGAGCTCCTCTGCATGCAGCCTGCAACATCCAGGAGCAGTGATGAAATGGAGGAAATACAGTTCCAGGTTAAAGGTTACTGCCTCTGACAATACACTTCCTGTAAAGTTCTGGCGAAGTAGAAACTAACTTTGACCACTAGATGGCAGCAACGTCAAACATAACATTTCAGTATAATCTTTACAGTACATTACATCCATTTATTATGCACAAAATAGGCAGAACACTCCCTGTCTGGCATAATTTATTATGTCACTACCTAAATAACTACTGCTATGCAGGAAAAACATATAAACAGGAAATGGAATCCTAGCTAATCGGAAACTAAAACTATAATGTCAGTTATAGGTCTAAGATAGATTTTGGAAGTCCCATTCTTTGCAATCTTCACCTCCACCTTCCTAACCTTGCCATCCCTGCTTGGTAGAGCATTGACAATAAGTCCTACAGGCCACTCGTTCCTGCTCTCTTGGCTGTCTTTCAACAGAACAACATCACCCACTTTTACATTTGGGCGATCCTCAGTCCATTTCCTACGGCGTTGCAGATTCGACAGATACTCCCTCTTCCATCTTTTCCAAAAGGTGTCTGCCAAACATTGTACTTGCTTCCATTGTTTCGCATGAACTTGTGTTGTACTTATGGTTCCGGATGGAGCAGACAAAGAGTTCACCTTTTGAGTCAACAACATTGCTGGGGTAAGGACCATAGGTGTATCTGGGTCTGAGGACACAGGAACTATAGGCCTGGCATTCATAATAGCTGTAACCTCTGCCATAAAGGTGCTTAAAGCCTCATGGGTCAAGTGAGCAGTTTTAGTTTGTAGCAACATAGCGTCCAAGATTCGCCTGGCAATACCTATAAGTCTCTCCCAGACACCACCCATGTGTGAAGAGTGTGGAGGATTAAAGACCCATGTACATCCTCTGTCTTGGAGAAAGTCTTGCATTTGTGATTCGCTGGCACAAATGTTAAGTTCCTTGCAGGCTCCTACAAAGTTTGTTCCTCTGTCAGAACGGAGCAGTTTTGCTGGGCCACGAATTGAGAAGAATCGCCTTAAGGCATTAATAAAGCTTAATGTTGACATGGTTTCAAGTAGCTCTATGTGTACAGCTCGGGTGGACAAACAAGTGAAAAGGACTGCCCATCGTTTACTGTCTGCGCTGTCTGGTAGCTCTGCCATCTTTTGACTTTGTAACCTTCCTCGCAGCTTGCGACAGATGACGCATTTGTGTATGACAGCTGATACCAAGCGTTTGCCACCAAGAATCCAGAAACCTGTGGATCTAATTGCACCCTCTGTGATGTGTCGCCCTTGGTGAACTACTTGTTCATGATAGTACCTAACAAGCAGTGTCGCAATGTGGTGATCATAAGGTATAATGACAGGCTGTTTCTCTTCCTCTGTAAGTTCTGCAAGAGACAAACGTCCACCTACTCTCAACAACCCATTTTTGTCTAAAAAGGGGCTAAGCTTCCTAAGACGGCTTAGTTTTGGGAATGTCTTTTGTTTTTTGATGCAGTCAATTTCCTTCTGGAAATGTTTGTTTTGAACAGAAGAGATTATAACAGACTTTGCCTGAGTAAGTTCTTCTAGATTGACCTGTTCATGGAAACTTTCCCACCTTCTGACCTGATTGCTGCTGGTTCCCCTCTGGAAGGTTCTAGCGACATGGATGAGTCTGGCTAGGGTCTTAACTAATATCTTCCAGCAAGAAAATCTATCAAAGCAATGTGAGTGAAGTGTGGCTTCAGAAGCTTTGGTGCTGAAGCTTGTAATTTCAAATCTGATTTCAGGGTCAGCTTCAGGCTCTATGAGTGGAAAAACATTAGCAGTGTCTATCTGCTCACAGTGTGGTTGGTACAGAAAGGATGGGCCTGAGAACCATATAGAGTTCTGAAGGCATGCTGCTTGAGTAGGCCTAGTGGCATAATCTGCAGGGTTTTGATCCTCTGTAGAGAGGGCCTGTTTATCATCATCTTTAGTTTTCTGAAATACTGTTATCCCTAGATTGTCTATCTCAATGTTGGAATTGACTTCTTCTTTACCATATAGTGTAGAAGAGTCACAGTGTTGTGTTGACCTGCCAAAGCTTTCCTTGACAATGAAGTTGTTGTGACAGGGACTGAGAAGGGATGTGCGTCCATTTGTTAACACAGACGTCTTCAAAGTGCTAATGTTGTCAGGCTGGTGCACTGTCCCCTGGCAAACTTCTCCTACAATGACCCACCCCAGGTCCAGTCTCTGTGCATAGGGGGCGTTATAAGGTCCATTGATTTTCTGGCGTACCTTGTGTACTTGTAGGATATCTCTTCCAAGAAGTAGAAGGATAGGAACATCTGGCTCAACAACTGGGATAAGGTGAGCAATTGAGCGGAGGTGAGGGTGGTGATGAGCCACTTCTGGAGATGGAATCTCAGTTTTGTCATCAGGTATCATGCCACACTCTATTAGGGTAGGAAGTGGGAACTGCACTTTCTTATTGAAGGATTCAATGGTAAAGTCAGTAGCTCTTCTCCCTGTGGTTTCAATTGTCCCTGCACATGTCCTTAGAGTGTATGGAACTGCACTTGCCTTAAGGTTAAAGATATCAAAGAAATCTGACTTTGCAAGGGATCTGTTGCTCTGTTCATCTAGCACTGCATACATTTTCACTGCCCTTTCTCTCTTGCCAGTGGGATACACAGTCACTAAACAGATTTTAGAGCATGATCGTGCACTCTTGCCTTGTCCACATACTTCTGTGCAATTAGACATTACAGAGGAGAGTGGGGTCTCTTGTGGCTCCCTACCCTGATCTTTCCTGGGTTCTACAGTCTTTAGTGGGGCAGGAGCAGGGCCAGGGTGCAAAGCTGCAATATGTCTCTCACTGCCACATTCTGTACATTCTACTGGTATTTTGCAGTCTTTGGCAATGTGATAAGTAGATCCGCAGCACTTGAAGCAGATGCCGTTTTGTTTAAGGAAGGACATCCGCTCCGCAATGGGTTTGCTTCTAAAGCCTTTGCATTTCTTTAGTGGATGTGGTTTTTTGTGTATTGGACAATGTCTGTCAGGGTTTTCTATGGTGTGTACCTTGTGGGTGCTTTGGTAGTCAGTGACTTCTGAAGGTACAGCTGTTTTGTGTGCGGATACATAGGTCCTACCGTGAGGTCTGTGAGGTCTCTCAGGTCTGTGTGATTGATTGCCGCTGGTGGTGAAGGCGAAACTGGGATCACTTCGGATTTTCGCTTGCTGTCGGACAAACCTAGAAAACACAGAGAAAGGGGGAAAGGCAACTCCATAATCTTCTTTGAATTTACCTCCTACAGACATCCACTTGTCTTGCAGATTTGAGGGTAGTTTCTCTACTATGGGATTAGTGCCTCTAGCTGTGTCTAGATACGAAAGTCCTTGCAAGTAGCCATCCTCTTTGGCATATTCTATCTCTAGTAGAAGATCACTTAGTTCTTGTAGTCGCACGTTGTCTCTGTAGCCCACCCTGGGAAAGACTTCAAGTTTTTTCAACAGTGCTCCTTCTATTACCTCTGGGGATCCATACGTTTCTTCTAGTCTTTTCCAGGTCATATTGAGTCCTGCTCCAGGGTTGAACAGGTTTGCTCTTCTCATCCTCTTAGCATGCTCTGCTGACTCAGTACCAAGCCATTTTATCATTAAATTAAGCATTTCTGCTGGTGATAAGTTCAGACCTTCAGTGGCATTCAGAAAGGAAGATTTCCATGCCCAATAGTTTTCAGGACAGTCATCAAATTGGAGAAAGCCTGAGCTAACCATTTCTTTGCGGATGAGATATTTGGTGACATCCACTGCACATTGTTGTTCGCGTATGTAATCTATAGGTTGAGGTGATGGGAACACTTGTTTTTTGTTCTTAGGGGTTTCTGGTGCTTCCTTCTTGGTTTGCTGGCAGCCGTTGACCTCATGTGGTTGTTTGGGCCTGCTCAGGGGGTATGTTAATCTCGGCCTGAATTCCTTTGCTTCAGGTTTAAGAGACTGTTCCTTTGAATGCGCATCAGTAAGGTTCTGGACGTATTCACTTGTACGATCTGCAGAGAATAGAGGTTTTTCTGGAACCTCTGAGTCTTTATATGATTTTTCACTTCCTGACCGACTTGTTGCCCCGTAGGCAGCGGCCTCTGCTTCAGCAGCTGCAACTGCAGTCTGTCGCTGCAGGATGAGCAATTTTGATTCTAAAACCGCTTCTTCTTGTTCTATGGCAGCTTCCCTCGCTGCTCTCTCTTGTGCTATGGCAGCTTTCTTTGCTGCTAACTCCTGCATCATCATGGCTTCTTTTTCTGCGTACTGTAGCTGGACACGGGCAGCTTCTGCTTTGGCACGAGCTCTAACTGCTGAGGAACTTGCTGAGGACATCTTGCTAGCCTGTGAAGTTCTAGAGACATGCGACTTTGCATCGTCTTGCTGGGCACTGGGAATGTTCTCTCTGCCTTGCTGTGTCGGCGCTAGCGTGGCATCAGCCTGGTACTTTGTTCCTGATCTTAGACTCATGCTGCAGTAATGGCGTCTCAGTTTATTCCAGACCGCCACGTGGGTTGTCTTTTTACTGGCTATTCCAGACCGCCAAGTGGATTGTCTTTTTACTGACTATTCCAGACCGCCAAGTGGATTGTCTTTTTACTGTTCTGCTTCGCGTTATTGAACTGTTGTATAACACTAGTCAGACAGCTTAACAATAATTCAGAAGTCAAGAAACGTGAGACATCAGATCTGTATGTATTCTTTTTTCTGAATAACTTTGTAAAACTACAATATAAACATAAACAAAACATATGTGTCAGTACATTACATATAATACAACAGCATCACTCAATCAGTGAGAGTACTCACAGACAATTCCATCATTAGTCCAGGAATAGGTCAAGAGCTCCTCTGCATGCAGCCTGCAACATCCAGGAGCAGTGATGAAATGGAGGAAATACAGTTCCAGGTTAAAGGTTACTGCCTCTGACAATACACTTCCTGTAAAGTTCTGGCGAAGTAGAAACTAACTTTGACCACTAGATGGCAGCAACGTCAAACATAACATTTCAGTATAATCTTTACAGTACATTACATCCATTTATTATGCACAAAATGGGCAGAACACAGCCATTGTGCCTTTGAAAGAACAATACAGGCCTAGTTTTATCTTTATGGACGACAAGCTCATCGAGGTCGCATCAAATGGAGTGGCTTTCACTTTCTCCAGACCTGACTCCCATTGAAAACCTAAGGGATCAGCTAAGTTGCCGTGTAGAAGCTTGTAACCATGTAGAGGCTTGTGACATTGACATATTGTTGGCTTTTGTTTTAATAAATTGTTTGAGATGAGGAAATCACCATTGCATGCTTCTACTGAAATACTCTACTTTCATGGTAAAATAGCACTGAAGAGTGTTCTTTTTATGGTTTCCATAAATCTCAACCCAACGTAGTGAATAATTCATATATAGACAGTTGCATATATAGAAGAAAGGAGGATCCATACCAAAGATATTGGACTATTGTGATGCCCAGTTTTGCCCGCCAGAGTCAATTGCTTAAATTGTCCTGTTCATGCACTCCCTATGACCCTATCCCTAACTAACTGCTTGTTTGCGAATAGCACAGATCCTAAGGGGAAGGGAACTCCTGCACTTTCTTCCAAGGACCAACTGTCACGAGGGTGTCAAGAACCACGCCTGACTCCGTTATACCCGGGGTCAGGAAGTCGCAGCGGTTGGCTGCACGCTCTATGTAAGATAGGGCTGTTTCCTTATGGTAGCTTTCTGGGTTTGCTTTGCAAACCCTTTTGGCTCACTCAGGGATCCGTAGCTCCTTCTCCTCAGCTGTTCCTTGTCCAGCACTCCCAAACCTCCTTATATTCCTTAGCTTCCTGCCTGGACATCTATTCTGACCCTCTGGAGCTGTGTTTCTGCGTTCTCTGGTAGTTGGTCCAGAACGCTACCCTCCGGATCCCTGTTGGACCTTTGTGGTCTATTGTGGTCGCCCACCTGGGTGTTTTTGTCTGTTTTGTCTGTCCTCTCCCTGGTGTTTCCCTCTTAGTGACAGTGGTGCGGACTAGCGAGCCCACCGGCCCATTCACTATCTAGGGCTCATTTTAGGGAAAGCCAGGGTTTAGGCACGTGATCGCCGCACGGGTGAGGAACCCATCTAGGGACGTCAGGGCAGTCAGGTGCCAGCCGCAAGGTGAGTTAGGGGTCACCACCTTTCCCTCTCCCTTGGGCAGGGCTTTCCCTTTTTCCTCCCTGTGCGTGACGCCGGTCATTACATTATATCTGGCCCTTATTTTGTGTAGGTAAAAAAAAAAAAAAAATTTTTTTTTTACCTACTTAGAATCCAGTATGGATCAAATTGCTGCTCTGTCCAAACAATTTCATGGCCTGTCTTTGGATGTGGCAGGATTGAAGGCGTCGGTCCTCCAGCAACAGCAGCAATTACAACTGACCGCAAGCCCAGCGGTTGCTACTGGTAACCAGGTTGTTGCGGAACCCAAGGTCCCTCTCCCTGACAGATTTTCTGGGGGAAGGAACAAGTTTTTGACATTCCGTGAGGCCTGTAAATTATATTTTAAACTACGCCCTTACTCCTCTGGTAATGAAGAACAGCGGGTGGGGGTTGTTATTTCCCTGCTGCAGGGGGACCCGCAGTCCTGGGCGTTCTCTTTACCTACTGATTCCCAGGCTCTTCGGTCAGTGGATGAGTTTTTCGGGGCCTTGGGTCTCATATATGACGACCCTGACCGAGTCGCACTGGCTGAATCAAGATTACGGAGACTCTTACAAGGAGAGCGGCCGGTAGAGGAGTATTGCTCTGAATACCGTAGGTGGGCTACGGATACCAATGGAACGACCCGGCTCTCAGGAGTCAGTTCTGCTCTGGGTTATCCGAAAGGGTTAAGGATGCGCTTGCATTATATGAGACCCTCCTTTTCCCTTGATGCGGTTATGTCCCTTTCTATCCGAATAGATTGACGCCTTAGGGAAGGGTTGAAAAAACCAGAGCAATTGGTAACCCCTCCCAAGCAGCTGTTAGTCTGTACGGACTTAGACGAGCCTATGCAGCTAGGAGGAACTACTCGTCAGGTCCGTCCTCCTGAGGCTCGCCGTAGGCATGGGGTTTGTTTTTTTTGTGGGGAGAGGGGTCATTTCATTAATGTCTGTCCTTCTTTCCTCAAAAACAAAAGACCGTCGGAAAACTACTAACCCCAGGCTGTGTGGAGGATGTCAGCCGAGGGGTATATGTTTCCTCCATACGTACATTGCAATTTGTGTTGCCAGCGGTTGTTGTTTTTGGTGATAAGACGGAGACTATTTCTTTCTTTCTAGACAGTGGAGCAGGGGTAAATTTGATAGATGCCCATTTTGCCCGCACTATGGGTTTGTCTCTCTGTACGCTACAGAGACCTATTCCCATATTCGCTATTGATTCTGCTCCTCTGTCTCAGAGAAACCTCACCCACATTGTTCATAATTTACACCTTCGGGTAGGGGACCAGCATAACGAGATGCTTTCATGTTATGCTCTGGAGGGTCTTCCCACTCCGGTAGTGCTGGGTCTTCCCTGGTTGGTAGCGCACAATCCAGTGGTGGATTGGCAGGCCAGGGAGATATTGGAGTGGAGTGAGCAGTGCAGAGAAAATTGCTTAAATAGCAATTGCTTAGTCGCCTCCATAACTACCCTACCTACATTTATTTCGGATTTTGAGGATGTTTTTTCTGAAAAGGGTTGTCAGAAGTTACCACCTCATCGTCCTTATGATTGCCCGGTTAACCTTATTCCCGGCGCAAAATTACCCAAGACCAGGTTATATAATCTTTCGGGTCCAGAGAGACAAGCCATGAAAGATTATATCTCCGAGAGCTTGGCTAAGGGACACATCAGACCCTCTTCTTCACCCGTGGCTGCAGGGTTTTTCTTCGTTAAAAAGAAAGATGGGGGCCTGCGTCCTTGCCTAGATTTTTGCGAATTAAATCGGATAACCGTCCGAGACCCATACCCTCTTCCTCTCATTCCTGACCTGTTTAACCAGATTGCGGGTGCTAGGTGGTTCTCCAAACTTGATCTTAGGAGGGCCTACAATCTGATTCGTATTAAGGAGGGGGATGAGTGGAAGACAGCTTTTAACACCCTTGAGGGGCATTATGAAAATCTAGTTATGCCTTTCGGTCTGACTAATGCCCCTGCCGTCTTTCAACATTTCGTTAATGACATTTTTAGTCATCTAATCGGCAGGTTTGTGGTAATATACCTAGATGATATTTTAATTTATTTGTCTGATCTGAGAACACATGAGGTGCATGTCAGACAAGTACTGCAGGTCCTACGGACGAATAAATTATATGCTAAAATTGAAAAATGTGTCTTCGCCGTTCAGGAGATACAATTTCTAGGTTATTTTTTATCTGCTTCAGGTTTCCGTATGGATCCTAGGAAGGTCCAGGCAATTTTAGATTGGGATCTTCCTGAGAACCTCAAAGCACTACAACGGTTCTTGGGCTTTGCGAATTTCTATAGGAAATTCATTAAAAATTATTCACTTATTGTAAAACCCCTTACTGACATGACTAGGAAGGGGACTAATTTTTCTAAATGGTCTGACGCCGCTAAAGTTGCTTTTTCCTCTCTAAAAGAGAGGTTTACCTCAGCACCTGTACTAGTCCAACCTGATGTCTCTCAGCCTTTTATTGTTGAAGTCGATGCGTCAGAGGTGGGAGTGGGGGCGGTGCTGTCTCAGGGTCCGTCTCCTGGCAAATGGCGTCCTTGTGCTTTCTTTTCTAAAAAACTATCTGCAGCAGAAAAGAACTACGATATTGGCAATAGGGAACTATTAGCATTAAACTTGCGTTTGAGGAGTGGCGTCACTTTTTAGAGGGGGCAGTCCACCCCGTCACTGTGATTACGGACCACAAAAATCTTCTGTACCTCGAATCAGCTAAACGTCTCACCCCTAGACAGGCTAGGTGGTCGCTATTTTTTACCAGGTTTAACTTTGTGATTACCTATCGTCCTGGGGCAAAGAATACCAAGGCTGATGCACTATCTCGTTGTTTCCCTGGAGGGGGTAATGTGAGTGAACCGGTGCCAATTCTTCAAAGAGGAGTGGTTGTTTCTGCGGTACACTCTGTTCTGGAGGGGAAGGTGTTAGAGGCCCAGGGGGACGCCCCGGTCTCTTGCCCCTTAGAGAAATTGTTTGTACCGTTGAACCTACGTTTCGAATTATTAAACGAACATCATAATTCGGCACTTGCTGGGCACACGGGTAGTAAAGCAACCTTGGAGCTATTGTCTCGTCGTTTTTGGTGGCCAAGGTTGCGTCAGGATGTATTGGATTTTGTGTCTTCTTGTTCTACCTGTGCGCGCGCAAAAGTTTCACATACACGTCCTGCAGGGTCTCTATTACCACTCGTCATTCCCAATAGACCGTGGACACATCTGTCAATGGATTTTATCACTGACTTACCTTTGTCTGCGGGTAAAAAAGTTATTTTGGTAGTAGTGGACAGGTTTAGCAAAATGGTACACTTCATTGCGTTACCCGCACTACCTAATGCTAAGACTCTTGCTCAGGTATTCGTCAGTGAAATCGTGAAGCTTCACGGGGTCCCCTCCGATGTTGTTTCGGATCGGGGTACCCAGTTTATTTCTAAATTTTGGAAAGCTTTTTGTTCCCGTTTGGGGGTACACTTGTCCTTTTCCTCAGCTTTCCATCCTCAGTCGAATGGACAGACTGAGCGTACCAACCAAAACCTTGAGACATATCTAAGATGTTTTGTGTCTGAAAACCAAGAGTTGTGGTCATCATATTTACCGTTAGCTGAGTTTGCCATAAATAATCGTCGTCAGGAATCCACTGGCAAGTCACCATTTCTTGGTGCATATGGTTTTCATCCCCAATTCTGTACTTTCAAAGAGGGGGGGTCTTCTGGGGTTCCCGAAGAGGAACGATTTTCGTCATCTCTTTCATCGGTATGGCAGAAGGTGCAAGCTAACTTGAAAAATATGGGAGGTAAATACAAATGCATGGCTGATAAAAGACGGTCGCCAGGTCCGGACCTAGGAGTGAATGACTATGTGTGGTTGTCTACTAGGAATATTAAATTGAAGGTTCCCTCTTGGAAACTGGGTCCTAGGTTTATTGGCCCTTACAAAATTGTAGCCATCATCAACCCCGTGGCTTTTCACCTGGAGTTACCTCAGACTTTTAAAATCCATAATGTTTTTCATAAGTCGTTACTCAAAAAATATGTTCCACCTCTAGAACCGTCACCGCTGCCACCCCCTCCTGTTGTCGTGGATGGTAATCTAGAATTTCAGATATCCAAAATTGTTAATTCTCGTCGGGTCCGCCGCTCTCTTCAATATCTGGTGCATTGGAGAGGTTACGGTCCCGAGGAAAGAATGTGGGTTCCTGCGTCTGAGGTAAACGCCGACAGGCTAGTTCGGGTTTTTCATGCCTCTCATCCTGAGAGACCTGGTCCTGAGTGTCCGGAGGCCCCTCGTAGAGAGGGGGGTACTGTCACGAGGGTGTCAAGAACCACGCCTGACTCCGTTATACCCGGGGTCAGGAAGTCGCAGCGGTTGGCTGCACGCTCTATGTAAGATAGGGCTGTTTCCTTATGGTAGCTTTCTGGGTTTGCTTTGCAAACCCTTTTGGCTCACTCAGGGATCCGTAGCTCCTTCTCCTCAGCTGTTCCTTGTCCAGCACTCCCAAACCTCCTTATATTCCCCTCTTACACTTCTCTGGTTGCCAGATATAGAGCTTCCTGCCTGGACATCTATTCTGACCCTCTGGAGCTGTGTTTCTGCGTTCTATGGTAGTTGGTCCAGAACGCTACCCTCCGGATCCCTGTTGGACCTTTGTGGTCTATTGTGATCGCCCACCTGGGTGTATGTGTTTGTCTGTTTTGTCTGTCCTCTCCCTGGTGTTTCCCTCTTAGTGACAGTGGTGCGGACTAGAGATCCCACCGGCCCGTTCACTATCTAGGGCTCATTTTAGGGAAAGCCAGGGTTTAGGCACGTGATCGCCGCACGGGTGAGGAACCCGTCTAGGGACGTCAGGGCAGTCAGGTGCCAGCCGCAAGGTGAGTTAGGGGTCACCACCTTTCCCTCTCCCTTGGGCAGGGCTTTCCCTTTTTCCTCCCTGTGCGTGACGCCGGTCATTACACCAACAGACAATGCTCATTATTCACCTATTTTAGAACAAGTAATATACATTAGTGTAACGGCATACAAGGGAATACTCCAAACTCCCGAACGGAACCTCACAAATAGCTGCTAGCAGACGAATAGGAAACACACCCAAGCGACTTACACTCCTAGCAATCAGTCTCTAACAGCATACAGTGAATCCCCCCAAGAACGAGACCAAGCTCTGTGTTGGGGGTAAAGCAGTGGACAGCCAGAGCTGTGTGTTTATTGTTCTTATATAACATTGTTACACACTAGTACCACCCACAGGGTTTTGTAAAAACAACCAATAAACACGTACAATACAGTAAAACACTCCCACACAAAATCCTCCCTCCTGCAGGATGATACATAGTTTTTAAACAAGTCTTCTGTCCTGGAGACAACCGAGGAGTAATTCAATTATCTCTCAGGACAAAGGGAAATCGCCAATACACACGTGGGGACAATAGGACAGACATCACTACTCAAATAATCAATGTCCCAACCATTAAAGTAAACACAGACATTTAACATATCCCAAAATGGCACAAATTAGATCATGGGTTCAAAAGTCCTTTGTGAACAAAGGAAGCATGGCTTTTCTGCCCAAAACCAGTTTTTACAGAGTTAGGCTGTGTGAGATAATTGGCTTAACTGTGTGTGGTAAGCCAACTAGGTACAGAAAATACCTCTATTCACAATAGCAAAACTACACAAAAATACATAACTCCTATCAAACTGAACAGAACCCCCACATTCAACTTATCCCCAGATGGCTTGGATCTGAGCGCTCAATATATCCGAACAGCGATCAGATGCCACAAACACAGTAAAATCGCCATGGGGTTAAAGTTTAGCATGGGCTGATGAGAGGGCCCATAATCCTGGGGCAAGAGGCTGGCAACCAGGCTTCTCCAGCACCCAGTGGCGAGGTTGGTTTCACCACAATTAGTAAGAGTAAATCATCATGCAAAGTAAATCCAAGTGAACTCATTCTCATATCTAACATATATGTAAAACCCCTTTGGTGCCTACATCTGTAAGCAGGGTGCTTTGCAATTCTCACCTAAATATGGTACGGAGCCTCTACCCAAATCTTGCTGGGAGCTCTTCAGGAATACAGGAGGGTCTTCTTCTTCTAGGCATCAACTCGGGAAACCCTGCCTAAGCTTAGTACATGCTCACATGAGGTAAGGAGAATACAACTTGGCAGATTTTACTTTAAAATGTTTAACCTCTTCCCGACCAGCGCCGTAATAGTACTGAGCTGTGGGAAGTGACTGCGCCCACCCGATTAGCAGCAGGGGTCCAGCAGTCACTGATAGCCAGGCCCCTGCTGTGTGTGCTGCAATCGATGAAAATATCAATGCTGGCACATTAACCCTTCCTATACCGCTGTCAGGGCTGACCGAGGCATGTGCAATGTGTGTTGAGTCAGATCACTCACTCCCCGTCCCATCAGGTCCATGCACTGCAGAGATGGAGACCTGATGGCTGGGAAGGCAGCCAGTCTTCCATAGGCATCTTGCTGCCCTTAATGGAAGCTTGTGAGAACCAGCTCCCCGGGTATCACAGGCAAGCAGGTTGTAAGTGTATTACACTGTGTAATACACTTAAACCAGCCCCCCGGGTATCACGGGAAAGCAAGTTGTAAGTGTATTACACCGTGTAATACACTTACAACCAATAAATTACAATACAGAAGTTTCAGTTTTGCATAATTAAGCATTTTTGAAAAAAAAAATCATGTTTTTGTGTCTTTTTTTTCTGAAAGCTTCATATTTTTTGGGCGATTATCTTAGGCTAGTTTCAAACTAGCGGCAAGGAACTCTGGCAGGCTGTTCCGGTGGGTGAAAAGCCTGTTGGATCCATGCTACTGCTAGTGAACGCTAGTAATGAGCGGCAGGGGCAATATTGGAATTTGCGATATTTCGCGAATATGTGGTAGAATATTGGTCATATATTCGCGAATATTCGTATTCGAGATTATTTTCGTGATTCCGAAAAATCGGCAATGTAAAAATAGCGTAAAGCGAATTCGTAAGAACACATGATTCCTCCCTGCTTCTTGCTTGTGGGCCAACGAGTCATTGGCCCACAAGCAACCTAATTTTAGGCAGAGAGGAATCAGGACTTCAGATAGAAAAAAATGCTGAATATTCTAAAAAACTAATATATAGCACTAGATTCAAAAGACGAGTATACAGTGCCTTGCAAAAGTATTCACCCCCCTTGACTTTTTTTATATTTTGTTACATTAAAGCCTTAAGTTCTATGTTTTGTTCATCCTAATTTTATGTGATGGATCAGAACACAATAGTCTAAGTTGGTGAAGTGAAATGAGAAAAATATATAAATAAAACTATTGTTTAGAAATAGAAAACAGAAGATTGGCATGTGCATATGTATTTAACCCCTTTGTTAGGAAGCCCATGAAAATCTCTGGTGCAACCAATTACCTTCAAAAGTCACATAATTAGTGAAATAATGTATATTGCAATCTAAGTGTCACATCTGTCATTACATTTACACACCTTTTTTTTGAAAGGCCCCAGAGGCTGCAACACCTAAGCAAGAGGCATCACTAACCAAACACTGCCATGAAGACCAAGGAACTCTCCAAACAAGTAAGGGACAATGTTGAGGAGTATAAGTCAGGGTTAATTTATAAAAATAATATCCAAATCTTTGATGAGGAGCACCATCAAATCTATCATAACCAAATGGAAAGAACACAGCAGACCTGTCAAGAGACGGCCACCCACCAAAACTCAGACCGGGCAAGGAGGGCATTAATCAGAGAGGCAGCGCAGAGACCTAAGGTAAACCTGGAGGAGCTGCAGAGTTTCACAGCAGAGACAGGAGAATCTGTACATATGATGACAATAAGCCGTACGCTCCATAGAGTTGGGCTTTATGGCACAGTGGCTAGAAGAAATCCATTACTTTCAGCTAAAAACAAACAGGCACGTTGTGAGTTTGTGAAAAGGCACAAAATTTATGGAGGAAGGTGCTCTGGTCTGATGAGACTAAAACTGAACTTTTCGACCATCAAAGAAAACGCTATGTTTGGCGCAAACCCAACACATCACATCACCCAAAGAACACGATCCCCACAATGAAACATGGTGGTGGCAGCATCATGCGGTGGGGATGTTTTTCAGCAGCAGGGACTGGGAAACTGGTCAGACTTGAGGGAAAGATGGATGGTGCTAAATACATGGATTTCTGTGCGTGATTTGAAGCTAGGATGGAGGTTCACCTTCCAGCAGGACAATGACCCAAACACATTGCTAAAGCAACACTTGAGTGGTTTAAGGGGAAACATGTAAATGTGTTGGAATGGCCTAGTCACAGCCCAGATCTCAATCCGATAGAAAATCTGTGGACAGACTTAAAGATTGCTGTTCACAAGCACAATCTATCCAACTTGAAGGAGCTGGAGCAGTTTTGCAAGGAGGAATGGGAAAAAATCCTAGTGGTAAGATGTGGCAAGCTCATGGAGACTTATCCAAAGCGACTAGGAGCTGTGATTGCCGCAAAAGGTGGCTCTGCAAAGTATTGACTTTAGGGGGGTGAATAGTTATGCACATTGTCTTTTTCTGTTATTTAGTTGTTGTTTGTTTCACAAAAAATAAATAAAAAAAAATTATAAAAATCTTTAAAGTTGTGGGCATGTTCTGCAAATTAAATGATGCAAATCCTCAAACAATCCATGTTAATTCCAGGTTGTGAGGCACAAAATACACAAAAAGTCAAGGGGGGTGAACACTTTTGCAAGGCACTGTATAGCACTATAGAAAATAGTGCTATATATTCGTTTTTTTGTATATTCGTCCTTTTTTCCCTCTGAAGTGAACAGTCATTGGCCCACAAGCAACTTAAGCAGGGAGGAATCATGACTTCAGATGGATAATGACAAATATTCTAAAAAACAAATATATAGCACTATATTCAATACAATTACAATTACATTTAGTAATGGGTTCAGATGAAAAAAAACAACTAATATTGGTTTTTACGAATATATATCACACTATATTCTACATATTTGAAAATTCTAGCAAGCCAACCCAATAGGAAAGTTACTTACTCAATTAACGTGCATATAACATTGCCGATTTTTCGCATAAGATAAAATAAACGAAATAATGAAGAATATTCTAATTCACAACAGACTACAACATTGCAGCATTCTCACATTGGCCCACAAGAAAGAAGCAGGTAGGTAATGTGTTCAGATGAAATAAATAAAAAAAAGACGAATATTAGTTTTTACAAATATATATCACTATATTCGAAATATTCGCAAATTTCAATATTTGCGCTCAACACTATATATACTATATATCTGTACCCACTGCATCTATTATACCTTGTACTTCACACATCAGTGTCACGTGCCGGGGACCCTGGGTAATCCTCAGGGACGTCTGGAAAACAGGCAGAAGCGAAACAGACCAAGGTACAACAGGACTTTATTACACAAGTAATAAAAGCAAATGACAGAACCAGGAAACCAAAATGTACTGCAAGGATCAGCGGGTGTGAACCCACTGTGACACTGACTGGCAATACTCTGGAGGGGCATACCTAAGCTACACCAGGTCTTTACTAGCGCCTCTGGTGGTGAGGATAGACTTGAGCCATGGTAGTTGCCAGGGCCTACTCCAGAGCGTAAACCGAGTCAGTAGAAGCAGGAACAGGTGGGCACGGAGAAACCTACGAAGGTAACTATCAGGAATACACAGGTAACCAAGAACAACAGATGCTGGAACTTAGGACAGAACAGAGCAGAACCAGAAGCAGATGCCTGAACCCCAAGCACAGTAGAAGCTAGGTGGCCCCAGGTAGAGCTGCACACAGATGGTGAATCCCCCTCCAGGGATCATAGGACCCTCTTCCGAAGGCAGATATAAAACAAGCAGAAACAGACATGGACAGAAACCGACGCAAATAAGCTCTGCTAAGCTAACGGACACAGGACATAGCAACATCAAGGCATAACATAATCACAGAACAAGTACAGATCAGACAGGAAACATAAATGCAGAACTAGGGGATACCACACTGAAGTGTAGCCAGAAAGCCCCTTGCGTCAGCGACACGGGACTTCACCCAGCAAGCAGGAACAGGACTGACATACTCACAGACAGAACGGAACAGAGTAAACAGAATAGACTGACTGACTAACTAAACCAGAACTGACCACAGGAACAGGACACACTGGGAGAAATAGGTGCTAAAGGAGTGCACCTGCAGGAACAGGCCCACCCCCGATTCAGGAGGATTAACCCTATCAGGCCAGGACCAGAACACAAGAAGAAGCACCGGACGTTGCCCCTGGTAACCAGCATACATGGAACACCGCTGCCAGAACGCAAGGGTGTACAACAATCCGGGTACCAGAAAAGAACCACAGAAAACAATCAGGGAGGGAAAACATACACAGGTGGTTCAACACGGATACCGCAGCCAGCACGCAGCCCCATGTAACCAGCCTACACAGGATGGCAGCCTGCAGCCAGTACACAAGATGACAAGCAGCCAGCCTAAGCAGCAACTCAGGCACAGAGAAGCACACTGTGACAATCAGTACACTGCTATATAAAGAGAGAGAGAGAGAGCAGTGTACCTATATGAGACATAAAAAATATAATAGATGCAGTGTGTACAGAAATACAGTACAGACCAAAAGTTTGGACACACCTTCTCATTCAAAGAGTTTTCTTTATTTTCATGACTATGAAGGCATCAATACTATGAATTAACACATGTGGAATTATATACATAACAAACAAGTGCGAAACAAATGAAAATATGTCATATTCTAGGTTCTTTAAAGTAGCCACCTTTTGCTTTGATTACTGCTTTGCACACTCTTGGCATTCTCTTGATGAGCTTCAAGAGGTAGTCCCCTGAAATGGTTTTCACTTCACAGGTGTGCCCTGTCAGGTTTAATAAGTGGGATTTCTTGCCTTATAAATGGGGTTGGGACCATCAGTTGCGTTGAGGAGAAGTCAGGTGGATACACAGCTGATAGTCCTACTGAATAGACTGTTAGAATTTGTATTATGGCAAGAAAAAAGCAGCTAAGTAAAGAAAAACGAGTGGCCATCATTACTTTAAGAAATTAAGGTCAGTCAGTCAGCCGAAAAATTGGGAAAACTTTGAAAGTAAGGGCTATTTGACCATGAAGGAGAGTGATGGGGTGCTGCGCCAGATGACTTGGCCTCCAAAGTCACCGTACCCAATCGAGATGGTTTGGGGTGAGCTGGACCGCAGAGTGAAGGCAAAAAGGCCAACAAGTACTAAGCATCTCTGGGAACTCCTTCTAGACTGTTGGAAGACCATTTTAGGGAACTACCTCTTGAAGCTCATCAAGAGAATGCCAAGAGTGTGCAAAGCAGTAATCAAAGCAAAGGTGGCTACTTTGAAGAACCTAGAATATGACATATTTTCAGTTGTTTTACACTTGTTTGTTATGTATATAATTCCACATGTGTTAATTCATAGTTTTGATGCCTTCATAGTCATGAAAATAAAGAAAACTCTTTGAATGAGAAGGTGTGTCCAAACTTTTGGTCTGTACTGTAGGTGGTCAGTTATAACTTATGGTCACTAGAAGTCAATGAGGACCTGAACTTGGTGCTGTAAAATGGCTGTAAAATAGTCATAGAAAGGGCTAGAGAAGACAGCAGGGCAATTGCCCTACAAACAAATTACGTAACATAACATGGACTACATAAAAATAAAATATTATCATCTTGAACCAGGAGGCGGAGATCCAAATGGACTAGTAGGTGGTGGACGGTGTAGGTGGAATAGGTGAAGGAGGGGGTAGTCAATACAGTTTTTTTGGGGGGAAGGGTTAGGGGGGGATTTTCTTTATTACATTTTTATTTTTTATGTGTGTGACCCATAGCCCTTTTTTGGGGTGCAGCCGGTATTCTTCTGTATTCTGCCAATATAACAAATAATAATAATAATAATCTTGAACCAGGAGGTGGAAGTTGGAGTGGACGAGGAGGTGGTATTTTGGTATTGACAGTGTAGGTGGAAGAGGCGGAGGAGGTAGCCAACACAGTTTTTTTAAATTTATTTTTATTTGTGGAGGCCCTAAAGCATAGGGAAATGGCAAACAGTATAAACTGCGTTGGAGTATAACAATGGCTGGGTGTGGCTGGTATACTTCTCTACTCTATCCAAGGTACAGACAAGTCCTGTAGTATCCATGCCTGGTTCATTTTAATGAATGTGAGCTTGTCCACTTTGGCTGTGGACAGGCGGATGTGCCTATCCGTGATCACATCTCCCTGCCGTTCAAAACACACATTCCGACAATACACTTGCTGCAGGGCAGGCCAGCACCATTAAGACATAAAGGGTAAACTCAGGCCATGTATCTAATTTGTGGACCCAGAAGTTAAATAGGGCAGACCCATCAGTCAGTCCGTGCAGATGTTTGCACACGTAATGTTCCACCATGTTGTTGAAACACTGCCTCCTGCTAAGACGGTCCATATCAGATGGTGGTGCTGGATGTTGTGGCATGCTGAGGAAACTTTTCCACATTTTAGCCATGCTAACCCTATTTTCTGAAGTGGTGCCGGTGCCCCAACTGTGTTGGCAACCTCCTCCTCCTTGGGAATGCAGTCAGTAGTGCGTCTACCAGCATGCGCTTGTATTTATGCACCATCCTATCACTCTCCAATGACAGAAGTAAGGATGGCATGCTGTCCTTGTGACGGGGATCCAGCAGGGTGGCCACCCAGTAATCAGCACTGGTAACAATCAGGGCAACTCGGCAGTCATTGTACAGGCCCTGAAGCATGTACACACTCATGTGTGCCAGGCTGCTCAGAGGCAACAACAAGCTGTCCACAGTGGGAGGTGTATTGTCTGTGTCCTCTGTATCCCCCCAGCCATGCTCCATTGACACCCGTGAGCTGATTTAGGTGCCACCCTGCTGTAAATATGATTCCTCCTCCTCATCATCCTTTATATTATCCCAAACTGTGCCCTGACTGGACATTAGAGTTCCTGGCTGGAGTTGGTGCAGGAACCCACCCTCTGAGCCAAGTGTGGACGACTAACCTGATAACCGTGGGAATGATCCCTGTTCCTCCTCCTCTTCCTCCTGTGCCACCACTTCATTCATTATTGCCTGAAGCATTTTTTTAAGAAGGCATAGAACTGGGATAGTAGCACTGATGATGGCATCATCATCGCAGGCCATGTTGGTGGAGTACTCGAAACAGCGCAACACAACACTCGTACCGCATGGAGGACCACACGTTGGTCGTAAAGTAGTGCTGTTCCACAGAGCGACTCATTCGTTCGTGCTGCAGCTGAAACTCCACTATCGCCTGCTGCTGCTCGCATAGTCTCTCCAGCATGTGCAAGGTGGAATTCCACCTTGTGGGTACATCACACATGAGGAGGTGAGCGGGAAGGCAGAAGTTATGCTGCAGTGCAGGCAGGCAATCAGCAGCAGGGTGAGAACGCCGAAAGGGTACACAGATGGCCCACACTTTCTGCAGCAGCTCTGACATCTCAGGGTAATTTTTCAGGAACATATGCACCACCAAGTTCAGCACATGCACAAGGCAAGGGATGTGCCTCAAACTGGCTAGGCCCAGAGGTGCTACGAGACTTAGCCCACCACCAGTCCGGCTTGAGGCTCAATGGCATCAACCACTCATTGGTCTGTTCTTCCATGCCTGTCCACAACTCCTGCGCGGTGTGGGGTTTTTCCCCAAAACATATGAGTTTCAGAACAGTCTGCTGTCATTTCCCCCTGGCTGTGCTGAAGTTGGTGGTGCAAGTGTTATACTGACCAGATGAGGAGGATGAGCAAGCAGTAGAGGAGGAAGTGGAGTAGAAGGCAACAAAAGGAACCGAGAAGCGTCCAGCAATCCAGGCGGTAGGACATGCACCAAACCACTGTCCACCTCATGCCCAGCCACCGCTACATTTAGGGTACTTTCACACTAGCGGCAGGATGGATCCGACAGGCTGATCACCCTGTCAGATCTGTCCTGCTGCTATTTCGCCATGCCGCCGGACCGCCACTCCATCCCCATTGACTATAATGGGGACAGGGCGGAGCCCCGGCGCAGCACGGCAGTTTGCGGCGGGAGGCCGCCGGACTAAAAAGTTGGACATGCAGTACTTTTAGTCAGGCAGCCTTTCCCCGTACACTGCCATGCTGCGCCGGAGCTTTGCCCCCATCCCCATTATAGTCAATGGGGACGGAGAGGTGGTCCGGCGGCATGGCAAAATAACGACAGGATGGATCCCACAGGGTGAGCAGCTTGCAAACCACCCGGTATAGTCGTCAGCACATTGCCTGAAGAACTGTCATGCCAGGGAACTCCTTTGAGCTGGATTTGTTGTGCTCTGTCCCATGGTGTGGTGGGCAGTAACATGCGTACTGGCTAGGGGCCAGCCGTTGTGGTTTTGTACCCTGCTCACTCTTTTGCTGTGCAGCTGGTGCTGCGTGACCACCACTTTTTTTCCAAACTGCACACTCGGATGACCTTGATTCCATGTGGGGTGTAGGACCTTATCACCCAGCACATCTTCTTCCACCCACTCCTCACCCCTGCCCTCCTTGCCAGTCTGCAAACTGCAGAAAGCCATGGCAGTTGACACCTGTGTTTCGTCATCATCATCAGAGACGTGCTTTGGTGGTCCTCCCACATCTTTATCCTCAAGCATAAGTGGTTGGGCATCAGTGCACTCAATCTCCTCTACTTCTGGAGCAGAGCTAGGTGGATGGCTCATGGAACCCCGCCAGCAGAGTCATCAAAAAGCATAAGTGACTGCTGCCTTGCTTGGGACTCAGATTGCTTTGCTGATGTGCAAGGGGTTGAGGTGGAAGACAGAGTCCTATGGGCTGCCGGTGCCAACTCTGTGCTTTCAGCAGGGGACCAAGTAAAATACAATGTGCAGCAACTGGAGGCACTGTCAGCCATCCAATCTAATACTGCCTCTACTTGTTCTGGCCTCACCATTCGTACAGCAGTATTTGGGCCTACAAAATAATGCAGAAAGTCCTTGATGCTCTCCTCATTCTTTGAGGGTACCCACAAAATTGACAGCTAGATTATATTTCAGCATCATGGATGCAAAGGAGGTGTTTTGCAACCCAAACAATGGGTTTATGTCACCCACAGAATTAACAGACTGATTAACTATTCTATTTATGTGTTATGGATGAAAAGGAGACATTTTGCTCCCCCAAAAAAGAGTTTATGTCACCGACAGAATTATCAGACTGATTAACTATTCTATTTTAGTGTCATGAACGCAAAGGGTTTCCAATTAACAATGGGTTTCCAGATTAAGTATTGTATTTCTGTGTCACTGATGCAAAAGAGGTGTATTGCATCCACCAAAAATGCCTGTATGCACCCAACCACCCACACCACAATCACAAACTTAACAGCCACATTAAAAGCCTAACACTGTGCCTTCTTTCTCTACACTAGTTAGAGCAGAAAGACAACACGTGATACAGCATTTATGTCGGCCGGGTCTCGTGTTGCTCTGGCTAATCACAGACATTCCTAGGCAAGACTGTGATGGCTTTCAAGTGCCCCCAGTTTAAAAGCTTGCTGATTGGATGCACTCCCGCCTTTAAACAAGCTTTATTTATAGTCCGTGTTCGGGTTCTGGTGCCCGACACTGCAATGTTCAAGTTAGTGTTCGCTCATCCCTAGTAGTGGTCATTGTAACTGTCTGCAATATTATATATGAGTGAGCAATGTGTAAAAACAGTGCATGGTGTGGAGGGAAAATGAGAAGAAAGATGGAGGACCTCTTCTTACCACTTCCTTCCAGTCTCAATGGATCAATGCACAGCACTTTAGGCACTTCTAATCCTTGGTGTTAGTGGTTGACGGATCTGTGATGATGTCATCATAGGTCCTGGCAGATTCACTGTCACAGTCGCTACCTTTGGCTGTGACCTTCTGTCTATGCTCTCGCTGCAGCTCCGTTCCTGTGTCATTTGTGGTTCTTTATGGGTTAACTCCCCTGTGTGCCTATTAGGAGTTAATCCTCTCTGTCTGCTCCATGGGTGTGGCTTCTCTGCTGCACCCATGGAACCTGTATATAAGGCTGAGGTTTCCTCAGTTCTGTGTCAGCTCTCCTGGTGTGTGTTGTCTTGTCCTGCTCCTGTTTGTATTCACTCTCCCATGCTGCTGACCCATGGGATCCGTGTCTGTCTGTCTGTGCTCTGGGGGTTTCCTACTTGTTCATTCCCATCCTCTTTGATGTCCTCTTTCCTGTGTTTGTGTTATCTGTTCTGCCAGTTATGTTTTAGTTACCTTGTGTGTATTCATGTCTCTGTTCAGCAAACCCTTGCTGCACCTTTCTTTGCAGCAGAGTGCCATGGGTAAGGCCATGCAGTTTACTACTGGTGGAGCAAGTCCTTCTCTGCTCATTGTCACTCCTGTTTCCTTGCTATGTACTCCTGCTTGTGTTATTAGTTGCCCTGTTTGTATTTGCCTGTCAATGTTATGTATGCCTATGTGCTGTCGGTACCTTCCGGTACCTGTTGTCCATTCGTTCCTGCTGTCACTGTCTAGTTCACGCTCCAAAGTGGACCCTGGCAACTTCCTGCTGCAAAGCCTAACCCTACCATCTGGGGCCCTAGTGAATACCAGGAGTTGCTTAGTCACGCCCCTCTGGAGTATTACTAGACAGTGGCGCAGTGGGGGTTTTTTCCCACTGTGCTGATGGTACATAGAGCTCATGTTTTGTCTGTGCTGCCTTCCCTGGTTTTGTTTGTGCAATAAACTCTTGTGTGTCTGTACCTGATTTCTGTTTGTTTATTGCTTGACGACGCGGTGGTCTCTCCTGGGACTTCCAACTCGTGACATTCACCTTTCAAACCTGGGAACTACACCCTTCTCTTGCAGTTCCCTTGCTAGATGTACAGGACCTGTGATGACATCATTAAAGGTCATTTAGCTTTCTCCACTGACGATAGGAATTTTAGACTGAAGATAGACAGGATTAACTAACAGGTTAAATCAGTGAAAAAGGAAACGTTTACAATTGTCATTATTTCTCAGCCTGATAACGAACGTTAAAATAAAACAAAAACTCACTTTATTGCGGATTCAATACTAAAATCTGGGGCAAAACAGCCCCCCTAAAGTGTCAAATGCAGGCTAGGGTGCAATAGTTAATCAGAAGTATGTCTATAAATATTCCCCTCAATCCTATTGCTCCCCATAAAGGTGTAAGGATACACTAAAAGTGTGTCAGCCAGGTAGTTTTCTACACTGGTATACACCTCAGCTATGTATCAGCTACTATAAAGAGCAGCTATCACGACCAGCCTTGCTAGTAAACAGACCAGTCTATACCAGTGAGGTTTTAAGCAGTAAGTCAGCGCTCTGTATTATTTTTTACAGCAGTGCTCACTTAGTAATAGTGTTACTGACTTAAGGTGCCGATATCTGCCCTACACACTATCACCCTGCCTATGGAATACTATCTTCTAGATAATGGTTCACCATGTCCACTCAGCATTTGAACCTGATAGCTGCTCCATGCATTTCTACTGAGAGGGTAAATCCCCTGTGTCATCAGGAGCAGATATTAATAATGACAGAAAAGATAGAAAGTGCTATCCACCGGTGATGGTGTGCAGACAGCATGTATCCGGCACTGGAATGGCCTTATGCGCCCGCTTAAATACCCAATGCCCCACCCCCTTGGAGTGAGCTTTTGTCAGCCCGCCAATCCGGAGTGTGGGCGGATCAATCACTCTGCCCCCAGAGACTGGCTAGTCACTCTATCAGATAACAGCTGGGGAAGCGCTCAAGTAGCACTCGCAGGTAAGCAGGGGAAAATTAAAAGTTGGGCATTTACATATACTCTGCAATTACACATTGGTACGTGAATAGAGGGCAGACTCAGAAAGGGTAAGCACCAATGGTAGAGCTCTTACATCACAATAGACATAATGTCCCTATGTCATTGATGGTCAACTATGACACATATAAGGCTAACGACATGGGACATGTTGGAAAGATGGTGTACCCAAGGAGCTTCATATCACCATGCACATTGGAAATTAATATTGATGCTAATAAGTCCCATTTATTGGGGACCCTACATCCAGCTCCATATAGATGAGTAAGTCCATGCCATCTATATAGGGACATAGAAAACATATAGACCAGGGCCTCACAGAGACCCTCTGAGGTCGCTCCTCGAACGTAACCATTAAAAAAAAAATGAAAACGATATTGCATCATTCAGTGCCTTAGAGCACATGGTATCCAAATTGAATATCCACTATGCCTCTTTGCACAAAAGGGTTATGTCAATGTCACCTCCCAGTGGAGATCTCTTGACACTCTCTATGCCCTGGAACCTGACCGCTTTCATGTTACCATCGTGCTGGTCTCCGACATGTCGTGCGATTGGGGTGTCTTCTCCATTTCTGATATCAGACAGATGCTCACCAATCCCTCGCCTCAACTCACGTTTGGTCTTCCCCACATATTGTATGACACATTGGCAGGTCAACAGGTAGAGAACGCCGGTAGTCTTACAGTTGATAAAGGATTTGATGGAATACCCCTTCTGAGTCGTTGAGCTCACAAAGGAAGACCCCCTCAAAATGTGGTGGAAGGGGTGCATGGGAATACAGTGCGTTTGTTACATTATCAAAAACACAAAATGCCTTTATGTTTAGCCACTTTCCTCTGGTGGAGTAGAGAAGTCAGCGGCAATCCAGCCCTTGTTCATTTTTATAAGAGTCAACCTGTCAGCATTTTAAGTCGACAGGCGGATGCGCTTATCAGTTTTTATGCCCTCAGCAGCACTAAATAGCAGCTCTAACCAAACGCTGGCGGCAGGAACTATGTACTATGCTGCCAGAGTTGTCAGCTGAAAATCTTTGGATCAATTTTTCCACAAGGACCTACTGGTATTGCACCATTTTGCTCATCCTCTCCACCACAGGAATGAGAGATGAGAAGTTCTCTTTGTAGTGGGGGTCGAGAAGGGTGAACAACCAGTAATCGGTGTTGTCCAAAATCTGTAAAACGCGTGGATCACGGGAAATGCAGCCTAAAATAAAGTCAGCTATGTGTGCCAGAGTCCCAACTGACAAGACTTTTCTATCGTCATCAGGAGGATGACTCCCCATCTCCTCCTCCTCTTCTGCCCATCCACGCTGAACAGATGGAATTAAACTTCCATGGGTACTACCCTCTGTAGAGGAGGCAACCATCTCCTGATCCTGCTCCTCCTCCTCCACATCATCATCAAATTTGCGCTGAGAAGACGAACTGAGGGTGGTCTAGCTATCACCCTGTGTAATGTCTTCCCCTATTTCCACCTCTTCCACATGCACAGCATCGGCTTTAATTTTGAGCAGGGAGCGTTTGAGTAGACACAGAAGTGGGATGGTTACGGTGATAATAGCGTTATTGCCGCTCACTATCTGTGTTGATTCCTCAAAGTTTCTTAAAACCTTACAGAGGTCAGACATCCATGCCCACTAGTCGCTTGTGAAGAGCGGAAGCTGACTGAAAAGGCGACGACCATGTTGCAGCTAGTATTCTACTACTGCCCTCTACTGTTCACAAAGCCTGGCCAGCATGTGGAACATGGACTTCCAGTGCGTGCTCACGTCGCACAGCAGTCGGTGAGCTGGCAATTGTAAGCGCTGCTGCACCATTGACAGACCGGCAGAAGCTGTCCATGACTTGCGTAAATGGGCACACAAGCGACACACCTTCACCAGTAGCTCAGGCAAATTTTGAGAAGCCACAGAACCACTAAGTTTAAGACATGGGCTAGGCATGGGATGTGTGTGAGCTTGCCGAGCTCCAAAGACGCCACCAAGTTACGGCCATTATCAGACACAACCATGCCTGCTTCTAGGATGAGTGGCGAGAGCCACAGCTCAGTCTGGTCTCTTATCTCCTGCCATAGCTCTGCGGTGGTGTGGTGTTTGTCACCTAAGCAGATAAACTTAAGCACGGCCTGTTGACGCTTATCCACTGCAGTGCTACACTACTTCCAGCTACCGACTGATGGCTGACTGGTGCTGCAAGAGGATAATTCTGAGGTGGAAGTGGAGGAGGAGGAGGAGGAGGAGGAAAGTGGGGGTTGGAGCCACTAACGTAGGTGCTGGCGGAAACCCTGATGGAATTAGTATCCGCAATCCTTGGCATCGGTAGCACCTGTGCCATCCCAGGGTACGACTCGCTCCCAGCCTCCACAACGTTCCCCCAGTGTGCGATCAGGGAAATATAGCGTCCCTGGCCGAAAGCACTTGTCCATGTGTCAGTGGTTAAGTGGACCTTCCCAGTAACTGTGTTGATCAGGGCACGGGTGATGTTATGGGACACATCCTGGTGTAAGGAGGGCACGGCACACTGTGAAAAATAGTGGCGGCTGGGGACTGCGTAACGAGGGACGGCTGCCGACATCAGGCTGCGGAGGGGTTCAGTGTCCACAAGCATAAATGGCAACATTTCCAGGGCCAGCAACTTGGAAATGTGCGCATTTAGAGCTATGGCCTGTGGCTGGGTGGCTGGGTATTTGCATTTTCGTTCAAAGACTTTGGGTATGGACATCTGTACACTGTGCTGGTACACAGAAGTGGATGTGCTAGCTGATGGTGCTTGCTCTTGAGACACTAATTGCGGTTGACTTATTGGCAACTGTGTCTCATCATCATCATCCACCTCATGAAACACTAATTGCCGTTCCCCACCGTCATCTTTTTATGACTGTGGATGCTCAAGAGTTTGGGAATCCGGGCACAAGATCTCTTCATGTCCCTCTTCAAGCTGAGAGAGCCAAATTAAGGATTAGCGCTGAAAAGAGCTCCTCGGAATATTCGAGTGTGGGATCACTTGTTGACCAAGTGTTTGTGGCCAGGGACGCTACATTTCCCTGATGGCACACTGGGTAAATGTTGTGGAGGCCGGGAGCGAGTCGTATCCTGGGACGGCACAGGTGCTACCGATGCCAAGGATTGCGGCCCTACTCCCATCAGCATTTCCGACGCCACCTACTTTAGTGGCTGCAACCCCCCCCTTCTCCTCCTCCACCTCCACCTCCACTTCCACCTCTGAATTGTCATCTTGCAGCACCATTCAGCCATCAGTCAGTTGCTGGAAGCACTGTAGCACTGCAGTGGGGAAGCGTCAACAGGCCGTGCTGAAACTAATTTGCTTAGGTGACAAATAGCAACCGCCGCAGAGCTGTGGCAGGGTATAAGGGACCAAACTGAGCTGTGTCTCTCGCCACTCAACCTAGAACCAGGCATGTTTGTGTCTGATAATGGCCGGAACTTGGTGGCAGCTTTGGAGCTGGGCAAGCTCACACACATACCATGCCTAGCCCACGTCTTCAACTTAGTAGTTCAGCGGTTTCTCAAAACCTACCCCAATTTGCATGAGCTACTTGTGAAGGTGCACCGCATGTGTGCCCATTTACGAAAGTCATCTACAGCTGCCGCTGGTCTGGCAACGCTACAGCAGTGCTTGCAATTGCCAGCTCACCAACTGTTGTGCGACGTGAGCACACGCTGGAACTCCACATTCCACATGTTGGCCAGGCTTTGTGAGCAGCAGAGGACAGTAGTGGAATACCAGATGCAACATGGTCGTCGCCTTTCCAGTCAGCTTCCGCTCTTCACAAGCGACAAGTGGCCATGAATGTCTGACCTCTGTGAGGTTTTACGCAACTTTGAGGAATCAACAAAGATGGTTAGCGGCGATGCCGCTATTATCAGTGTAACCATCCCACTTCTGTGTCTACTGAAACGCTTGCTGCTCACAATGAAGGTGGACGCTTTGCATGTGGAAGAGGTGGAAATGTGAGAAGACAGTACACAGGGTGATAGCAAGAACACCCTCATTTCGTCTTCTCAACGTGAATTTGATGATGATGATGATGAGGAGGAGCAGGAGACGGTTTACCTCTGCTACAGAGGGTAGTACCCATAGCAGGTTTATTCCATCTGTTCAGCGTGGATGGGCAGAAAAAGAGGATATTGAAAGTCATCCTCCTGATGAGGACAGCAAAGTCTTGTCTGTTGGGACTCTGGCACACATGGCTGACTTTATGTTATACTATCTTTCCCATGACCCTCGCGTTGTTCACATTTTGTCCAACACCGATTACTGGTTGTTCCCCCTTCTCGACCCCCGCTACAAAGAGAACTTCTGATCTCTTATTCTTGTGGTGGAGAGGATGAGCAAAATGGTGCAATACCAGTAGGTCCTTGTGGAAAAATTGCTCCAAACAATTCTAGCTGACAACGCTGGCGGCAGAGTACGTAGTTCCTTGGGCAACCGAGGAGGGGAACACACAGCAGTTCCAACAGAGGCAGGGTAACACTCTCCAAGGCCTGGGACAGTTTCATGACACCCTGCCAGCACCTTCACCCTGATGCGCGGCCTATTGTCACAAGGAGGATAAAATTTTGCAAGATGGTGAAGGACTACATAGCGGACTGTGTCTGCATCCTCAATGATCCCTTTGTGCCTCACAACTATTTGGTGTCCAAACTAGACACGTGGCACAAACTGGCACTTTATGCCTTGGAGGTGCTGGCCTGCCCTGCCGCCAGCGTTTTGTCAGAGATGGTATCTAGTGCTGCTGGGAGCATAATAACTGATAAGCTCATCGGCCTGTCAACTGAAAATGCGACCGGTTGACTTTTATCAAAATAAGCAAGGCATGGATTGCCCCTGACTTCTCTACTCCACCAGAGGAAAGCAGCTTAACAAAAAGGCACTTTAAATGTGGCTTTTATGGTGTATTGAATACACTGTATTCCCATGCACTCCTTCCACCACAAAAAAGTTTATATGGTTCAATATTTTTTTTTTCGTCCTCCTCCTCCTCCATCATATTGACATGCTTATTAGGCTGCACTCACTCCTAATGTTTTAGAGGGTCAGCCCAGAAGCAGGCCCTCAACCATAATTTTTTCAATGGTGAGCTCAACAGCAGGCCCTCGCCTATAATTGTTTCCATGGTCAGCTCAGCAGAAAGCACTCGCCCCTAATGTTTAAAAGAGTCAGCTTAGCAGCAGACTCTCAACCATCATTTTTTTGATGGTCAGCTCAGCAGCAGGCCCTCTCCCATAATTTTTTCCATGGTCAGATCAGTGGCAGACCCTCGCTCATAATGTGTTAGAGAGTCTGCTCACCAGCAGGCCCTCAACCATAATTTTCTCGATGGTCAGCTCAGCAGCAGACCCTCACCTCTAATGTTTTAGATGGTCAGCTAAGCAGCAGGCCCTCGCCCATAATGTTTTAGATGGGCAGCTCAGCAGCAGCCCCTCGCCCATAATGTTTTAGATGGTCAGCTCGGCAGCAGGCCCTCATCCATAATTTTTTCCATGGTCAGCTCAGCAGCAGGCTTTTTTCCCCTAATAATTTAGATGGTCAGCTCAGCAGCAGGCCCTCGCCCCTAATGTTTTAGATGGTCAGCTCAGCAGCAGGCCCTCGCCCATAATGTTTTAGATGGTCAGATCAGCAGCAGGCACTCGCCCATAATGCTTTAGAGAGTCAGATCAGCAGCAGACCCTTACCCCTAATGTTTTAGAGGGTCAGATTAGCAGCAGTCCCTCGCCCATAATTTTTCCCATGGTCAGATCAGCAGCAGGCCCTCGCTTATAATGTGTTAGAGAGTCGGCTCACCAGCAGACCCTCAACCATAATTTTTTCGATGGTCAGCTCAGCAGCAGGCCCTCAACCATAATTTTTTTGATGGTCAGCTAAGCAGCAGGCCCTCGCCCATAATGTTTTAGATGGGCAGCTCAACAGCAGGCCCTATCCCATAAGGTTTTAGATGGTCAGCTCGGCAGCAGGCCCTCGTCCAAAATTATTTCCATGGTCAGCTCAACATCAGGCCTTTGCCCCTAATGATTTAGATGGTCAGCTCAGCAGCAGGCCCTCGCCCCTAATGTTTTAGATGGTCAGCTCAGCAGCAGGCCCTCGCCCATAATGTTTTTAGATGGTCAGATCAGCAGCAGGCACTCGCCCGAAATGCTTTAGAGGGTCAGATCAGCAGCAGACCCTTACCCCTGATGTTTTAGAGGGTCAGATTAGCAGCAGGCCCTCGCCCATAATTTTTTCCATGGTCAGATCAGCAGCAGGCACTCGCTCATAATGTGTTAGAGAGTCAGCTCACCAGCAGACCCTCAACCAAAAATTTTTCCACGGTCAGATCAGCAGCAAGCCCTCAACCATAATTTTCTCGATGATCAGCTCAGCAGCAGCCCCTCGCCCATAATGTTTTAGATGGTCAGCTCGGCAGCAGGCCCTCATCCATAATTGTTTCCATGGTCAGCTCAGCAGCAGGCTTTTTTCCCCTAATAATTTAGATGTCAGCTCAGCAGCAGGCCCTCGCCCCTAATGTTTTAGATGGTCAGCTCAGCAGCAGGCCCTCGCCCATAATGTTTTAGATGGTCAGATTAGCAGCAGGCACTCGCCCATAATGCTTTAGAGAGTCAGATCAGCAGCAGACCCTTACCCCTAATGTTTTAGAGGGTCAGATTAGCAGCAGTCCCTCGCCCATAATTTTTCCCATGGTCAGATCAGCAGCAGGCCCTCGCTTATAATGTGTTAGAGAGTCGGCTCACCAGCAGACCCTCAACCATAATTTTTTCGATGGTCTGCTCAGCAGCAGGCCCTCAACCATAATTTATTTGATGGTCAGCTCAGCAGCAGGCACTCGCCCATAATGTTTTAGAGAGTCAGCTCAGCAGCAGACCCTCAACCATAATTTTTTTGATGGTCATCTCAGTTGCAGGCTCTCGCCCATAATTTTTTCCATGGTCAGCTCAGCAGCAGGTCCTCGCCCCTAATGTTTTAGAGAGTCTGCTCACCAGCAGACCATCAACCATAATTTTTTCGATGGTCAGCTCAGCAGCAGGCCCTCAACCATTATTTTCTCGATGGTCAGCCCAGCAGCAGGCCCTCACCCCTAATGTTTTAGAAGGTCAGCTCAGCAGCAGGCCCTCGCCCATAATGTTTTAGATGGTCAGCTCGGAAGCCGGCCCTCGTCCATAATTTTTTCCATGGTCAGCTCAGCAGCAGGCCTTTGCCCCTAATGATTTAGATGATCAGCTCAGCAGCAGGCCCTCAACCCTAATGTTGGGGATGGTCAAATCAGCAGCAACCACTCGCCCCTAATGCTTTAGAGAGTCAGATCAGCAGCAGACCCTTACCCCTAAAGTTTTTGAGGGTCAGATTAGCAGCAGGCCCTCACCCATAATGTTTTAGAGGGTCACCAGCAGGCCCTTGCTCCTAATGCTTTTGAGGGTCACTAGCAGGCCATCAATCATAATTTTTGAAGGGTGTGTATGATGCCCTCCTTTATGTGTAATAAAGGGTGTATTGTAGTGCCGGTTCCTTGTAATTTTTGGCAGCCCTTTCCCTTAGTGCATTGGCTTTATGAGTGTAGGATTCCCACTACCTGAACAATTGCACCACAATGTGAATGAGGCCCTCCTTTTTGTGATATACAGATTGTATTGGAGTGCCTCTTCCTTGTAATTTATCGCAGCACTTGCACTTTATATACAAGTAAATATACAGGAAAGAATGTTCCCTAACAATTTTTCCTCTAAAATTGATTTTATTTTCAGTTTTGTGCATATTATTGTCAGTCTGTGGTGGTGGCACTGAATTATCGCTGTACTCGTACACTTTCTCGTTCCTCCTCGTTCCTCCTCGGCGGCGCTGGCTCCGCCTCCTCTTGTTGCTTGAACGGGCTCGGCTCCTCCCATACTCCTCCTCTCCTCCCGCATAAGGCCGTGAGCGTGACCCCTGAGATACCTCACGTCGCTGGGAGGTGATCAGGGCCGCTCTAAACATAGGAGGAGGTGGAGCCGGAGGGAAGTGGCAGGCCAGCGCAGCTTGATGGACGCCGGTCATTGGCTGACGGCGCCGCCGACGCAAGCCGCCAGGTAAATAAATCAAAATCACACAGAAAATGACAGTGATTGACAGCCGGCCCATAATTCGATCGGCCCACCGGGATTCTCCCGGTACTCCCGATGGCCAGTCCATCGCTGGATGTAGGCGCCACGTCTTCGCTCCCCTCACCAGTCAGATTTATCTACATTCCCTGCATGACTTGAAGGAGTGGAATGACGTGATTCATCCCAAAGTCCTGGCGACTGACAAATAAAGTGGCTTCCTCAAAGAGCCTGAGAAAACGGCACGTCTAACACATGATTTGCCATTGTCTAATGTCAGAGTTCCACCGGGGAGTAGTCCTGTCCATCTGCATCATCAGTCCAATGTCTGGAAAGGTTTCATATGAGGCGATGAAGGGGGACACCATTCTGCCTTTGCAGCTCAAGGAGGGTGTGTTTTGCACGGTAAGAGTAGCTGAAGTGCATGAACAGTTTCCTTGACATTTTCAAGACATCTTGCAGTTGGGTGAAAGACTTCAGGAACCGGGTGACAACCAGATTGAAGTAGGGCACATGGATCAGACCTCCCTGACGCAGCATAGACACAATGTTCTTTGCGTTATTGGTGACCATGGTTCCTATCTCCAGTTGACAAGGAGACAGCCAGGATTTGATTTATTGTTTGATGACGTGGAGCAGTTCCTCCCTGGTGTGAGTCCATTCACCCAGGTTGAACAGGTGCAAAACTGCATGACAATGCCATGTTTTGCATAGGTGATATGCTAGAGGACCACTCTGAACTGTGCTTACAGTGGAAGCTGAGAGGATGAGGAGGCAGAAGAGGACACAGACGCAGAAATCCCATGATTACAGTGCGGAGGCGTCATTACCATCACCTGGCCAAGCAGTTACCCAGTTGGCTGTGAAGGACATACAGTATATTGCCCTTGGCCATAGTTACAGGCTTAAGGACTGGCCCACCTTCTGCTCAACATATTGTACATGTGCAGGGCTGGTACAAGTTTTTTTTAGGGAAGTAATAATGGCTTTGGACTCTCCACCTTGTGTGGGCACAACTCATCAGTTTTCTGAAATGCTCAGAGCCCACGGTATGGAAAAGGAGGGACTGCAGTACCAGCATCTTGGCCAGGTGCATGATCAGCCTTTGCACTGTTGGATGAGTGCACACATTATTTTGTCCCTTTGCAATCACCTTGGTGATTGATTGCTGGAGAAACACATGACGAGGAGTAGTAGTAGGAGCATCAGGAGCAATAGATGAAGGGAAGGAACAACAGCTTCCTTCTGCTGAGGTTGACAAGTCCTGACTGCTGGAGAAGACATTTGGGCCATTGGGAGATGCAGCATTTGCTGCGTCAGGCTGTACCACTATATTAGTGCCACTGTTATCCCAGGCCACTTTATGTTTGCACTTCATGTATTGACGCAGGACTATAGTGCCAATATTAGCACCCTGACCACGCTTCACATTCTTCCCAGATACCCTGAATAACGCCACACTAAAATTCTCCAGCCACTTGATAAAAAATTCCCACACTGCCGAGTATGGCATTTTGCCCCCACCACTCAGTGCTAACCTCCTGCCACTGCCTTTATGAAACCATACACTGCTAGTTGTTTCCTGACAGGTATACCTCAGACACATTTGGATCCAGATCTCCCAGTGTTTCCACCCTGCTGACTAATCGGCATGCTGCCACCCTCACTCCCTGATGATGATGATGATTCCCCCTCTTCACCTGGCTCCCAGATGCGATCGGCTACATCATCATCCACTAATGTCTATTTGTCACTTACCGGTATGGTCTCATGGCCACATCCCTGACTGTTTGCGACACATGCTCCCACCTAACTGTCATCATCTCTAGTTGAACGATTAAGGGAGGATGCAGAAGACCTCTCCTCCCAGTCTGTGCTGGTCTGTAGCTGCTGACTGTCCTCACTAAGCTCATCCTCACTGGAAAGCTGGGTAGAGCCGGCAGCATGTATAACTTCCCAAGCAGAAGGGGCAGCAAAGGAAAGAGGCAGTCACAGTATAAGTCAGGGCACAGAGGTTGTTCCTGGGCCATGCCAACTAAGTGTGGGGTCAGAGGAACCCACCGATTTCTGGCTGCATATATATTTTGTCATCTGAGATTATGTTGAAGAGTGAGTCAACCATTCCGGTACAGCTGGATTGTGGGTCAAAAAACGATCACTGGATGACAGTGGCAGCTCTGGCCTCTAGCCTACTTTAGTTTATGCCATATCTATGCAGTGTGGAAGTCCAGTTTAAGGGTAGTTCATACTCAGTTTTTTGGAGGAGGTTTTGAGCAGATTTTCCTGCAGGTTTTTCAGCCAAAACCAGAAGTGAATAAGAAAGGAATCAGAAATATATTGAAAGGACTTATACTCATTCCAGGATCATGTTGTGGCTTTGGCTTATCCTAAGAACCCATTGCTGAATAGCACAGTCAAATTGATTATGGTTTCTTTCATCATGCTAGGAATTCTGTCCCAAAGTGGTCCCTATTGTAAAGAAAATTCACCTACACACAAATAAAAATAGCCAGGTACAGTAGATAAGGCAGACAGACAGACAGACCAATAGATAACTACAGAGCAATCTATGGATTTATACATAGAGTGCAATCTATGGATTTATACATAAAACATTAATGTATTCTGTTCATATCGACAAAGAATTGTATTTCTGGTAGCATTAGATATTATACTCTATATAAAAAGCTCAAGAACTTATGAATAACTATTCTAACTGTAATACTCCAATAGTTAAGCAGCTGTGTTTTCTTAATAGTTTCATTTCTTAAATTTGCATCCATTAACCTAAAAAGCCTTGTTTTGGACCTGAACATCAAACATGAAAGTATCTGGCAGCTGGGATTTTTATTATATAGATTCCAGGAAACAAAACACTTTCACCTAGTATGTAGATTGTCATTTATGTGAGTTAAGATTGGAACCACATTTCCATTGGGTTTCAGAATGATGAGACAATGGAAACTGGAAATGAGAGATGTTCTAATTCTAACATTACCACTTTAATACAGTAAAAAGTGCAGCACATGGAAAATAGAATATAAGGAAACGTGTATTGGCCTTATCTAAATATGGACTAAAATGTAATTTCCTGAATTGAAGTCCAACAGAATTTTTCTTGTGTAGTTTAAGATATATAGGAACCTTATGAAAAAAGACTCTTACAATTTATCTCAGATGTTGTATGGATTCTTTAGAAAAATATACACAGAGTTTCTAAAACATCTGTAAAATATTAGATCTCCTTTTTTCAAGTAGGGCGGTGTCCAAAAAATGTGCAACAAGCCAACAATAAATACATTTAAATTGTATATATATATATATATATATATATATATATATATATCATTTTTATAGACACATTTTTCCAATTTGTTATGGGAACTAAAACTGACAGATAGTGAGCTAATCTGGTTAATGTGAAACTGTATAAGTAAGCTTTCTAAACTAATTTGGGTTTGATCAGTTGCCAATAGTAGAAGGTGAATAGCAATAATTTAATGGCCCTTAAGAAATCACAAAAAAGAAACTGAATCAGCATATTCCATTCTGCCAAATACTGAAAATACTGGACACACTAGCTCAATTCTATGAACTGCCAGAAAACCCCTAAAGAAAATAAGCAGTAATAGGATCCAGAAGGGTGGTTTAATATTCTGGCATCATCCAGCCTTTTTATCTTGGATGATTCCCAGCATTGTTAGATGATGACTCACAGATATAGTTTTCAAATGTACAATTAAAGATACAATTAAAGATACATATAAAGAACAATTAACAATACAGTGACCAATACAAATTATTACACTCATAAAATGTGAGTTATCAATAAAAATTGTTGCTCTAATAAAATAGATATTTGGACACAAGTTTAGGTTCAGTGCATTAGCAGCAGTTTAGTTTTAGTTAGGTTGTTTCCACAGCATACTCTATCTCTTGTGGGTCACCCATTGGAAAGCAAATCTGGCCAATAAAATGTATGACAAAATATTTTGGTGACTATTTAAAGGTTGAATCTACAGTATGCTTTTTTGTGTGATATTTGAACTAAAATCTATGGTTAATACCATGCATAAAGTGTTACCATTGTTTTAGAAAAAAAACATACATGTACGGCAGTTTTTTTTAGACTGATTGCTCAAATTACATTAAAACATGTATATATATATATATATATATATATAGGTATAGAAGAATAGTAATGTTTAAGGGCTTGTTCGCATCTGCATTGGGGGACTTTTTTCTCTACTAACAAAGTAGGGTCCCGAACAGAAACCAAAGGAACCCCATCATGGATGATGGGATCTGTTTGGCTCCTTTCTAGTCAGTTGTGTGCAGATTCTGGCACTCAATTATTTATGTTACTCCTCCAATGCAGAGGAAACAAAAGTAAATAGCAATGGCATGAATTCACCCTAAAAAGGGTTGAATCAGTAACCCCACTCCCACAACAGATCAATATATTTGTCTTAGAGTTAAATTAATCTTTTGAGATTTGGTTTGGTTCGCTGAATTTTTTTTGAAAAGTTCAGTTTGGACCTGAATCAATTTGTCCCCCAAAAAAGGGCTCCAATTGCCCTGTAAATTGGCATATAACACCTTCTAGTCTCAGTATTCAGTATACAGTATTTTTTAGGAAAAGTTGTTATTTTTTTTTTATTTTTATAAATTTTTATTTTTTTCTCTCCCCCTTCCTAAGATCTTAAACGCAATGACAGCAATAGTAAATCATGTCAGGGTGCCACTGACACATAGCTATTGGTAAACGCATGCATTACGGCTTCAATGAATAGCGCCTACAAAAGAACACACCGCACCATCACACGTGTTATGCTATTTCATATTCCAAAGCTTCTAAAAATTATCCCTTACTGGGGGCAGATATTGATAAAACACACACAGTGTGTAAGAAAAAAAAAAAAAAACACTGTTGCTTGTTGGGGACCAAGTATCCAAAAATTTGTCATGCCCAAGTTATAATTGCCAGAAGAAAAAGTGGCTGGTTCTGGGCAGGCCTAGAAAAATTATCCCTTATAATTTTGAGCAGCAGCAGTACAATGTGAATACGGAAAAGGGTATGGTAATAAGATCCACGTGGCCTCAATAGGAGTGGCAGCAGAAGCTGCATAGCATGGAACTTTCTAGGCAGTAGATCAGCTGTCTATGGGTAGTAGTAGTGGTAATCGTAATAGTAGCAGCTGATGCGTAGCGTTAATAGTGGGGCAGTAGGGCATTAGCAACAAGGAGTAGCAGCTGCGGTGGTGATGGCAGCAGCAGCCATATGGTTCATGTTGGAAGGCAGGCAGACAGCAGCAGTGGCATGACGGTGGTAGTGGCATGACCGCGGCAGCAGAAGTCATAAAAACATAATGCTATTCATGCAGGAAGGCAGACAGCAACAGCGGCAAGATGGGGCACCTTCAACAAGGTCTGATATATTCATTGGCTTCTGAAAACCCCCTCCGAGATGACACTAGAGGCTGGGCAAGAAAGAAGAAACAGAGCGTGCTGTGCCACAGTTTCAGTCTGCGTGCCCAGAAATTCATGGGGTCAGGGAATGAGGTATGCACCAGAGACAGGCCAGAGTGTAGGTAAGCCTGAGCTTGTCATTTCCATTACCTATTGTCCCATATTTTATTACACTTATATTTAATATTATTTGGTCACCTTCATTCATCATGGTTTGAGTATACATGGATATGTATGTGTTTTACATTGAGAAATTTTGATTTCACACATTTTTTTCACATATTTTTATATTGTCAAATTTATGTTTCTCATTTTTATTTGCATATATTGGGCCTGTATACATACACAGAGCTCACAGCCTGCACATTAATGTACATGTACATTTTTTACATGCCCTTGCTTTTATTTTTATACACACATGGGGGCTGTAGGGATTTGCTCTGGTAGGCAGGCTAAGCGGACGCAATACAGAGGTAAGACCACGGTTGAAAAGCAAAAGTTCAGTGTTTATTCACACAAAAAGGCAGAAAAGAAAATATAAACAAAGTCACCTTGGTTTAAATCCTGGTGTTCCATTCACAACTTGCTACAGGTACCGCAATAGAAGGTCAAGTCCTGGTGTTCACTTCACACCATGCTGCGGGTACCGCATAAGGAGTCCCAGACCTGGATGTCGTTCCCTTGTCCTTCCAGACAGATCGCAGGCATGCATCCAGCTACAAGCCTCACACACAGACACAGCCTCAGATCCCAATACAGAGATTCCACAGCTCCACTATCACCTGGAGGATCATTTCACCACCAGCTGAGTTGCTGGCTGGGTTTTTAAACCCCATCCCAAAACCTGGCCTGGACTTGGGGAACAGCCAAACACCCTGCTCTTTGGCTGCTCCCAATAAGAACCGGCCTGGATCGGCTTTTCAGCCACACTAAGAAAAAGCAGTGTCAGCTAGCACAAGCTGCGGCTGACACACAAAACAACCGGTTCCGATCTCACCGAGGCCAGGAACCTCGGTGACACGTACCTTCCATCAATGACAGACCCTTGCACCTTCCTACAGGGCATAGAAGGTACATACAGCACAGACCAAAAGTTTGGACACACCTTCTCATTCAAAGAGTTTTCTTTATTTTCATGACTATGAAAATTGTAGATTCACACTGAAGGCATCAAAACTATGAATTAACACCTGTGGAATTATATACATAACAAACAAGTGTGAAACAACTGAAAATATGTCATATTCTAGGTTCTTCAAAGTAGCCACCTTTTGATTTGATTACTGCTTTGCACACTCTTGGCATTCTCTTGATGAGCTTCAAGAGGTAGTCCCCTGAAATGGTTTTCACTTCACAGGTGTGCCCTGTCAGGTTTAATAAGTGGGATTTCTTGCCTTATAAATGGGGTTGGGACCATCAGTTGCGTTGAGGAGAAGTCAGGTGGATACACAGCTGATAGTCCTACTAAATAGACTGTTAGAACTTGTATTATGGCAAGAAAAAAGCAGCTAAGTAAAGAAAAACGAGTGGCCATCATTACTTTAAGAAATGGAGGTCAGTCAGTCAGCCGAAAAATTGGGAAAACTTTGAAAGTAAGGGCTATTTGACCATGAAGGAGAGTGATGGGGTGCTGTGCCAGATGACCTGGCCTCCACAGTCACCGGACCTGAACCCAATCGAGATGGTTTGGGGTGAGCTGGACCGCAGAGTGAAGGCAAAAGGGCCAACAAGTGCTAAGCATCTCTGGTAACTCCTTCAAGACTGTTGGAAGACCATTTCAGGGGACTACCTCTTGAAGCTCATCAAGAGAATGCCAAGAGTGTGCAAAGCAGTAATCCAAGCAAAAGGTGGCTGAGAAGGTGTGTCCAAACTTTTGGTCTGTACTGTATATATACCAAATATATGCAATATGGTATTTGATATATTTATTTTCCTCATTTGTATTGCCAGTTTGCCACCATTCATTCGTGGTCCTCATGATATGACTCAATATTTGCATAATGATGTATGACAATAATGACATTTTCTATTTTATTAGTAGCTTCTGGCCGCTTGAATAGTATTTCTCTTTAATAGCTAAAGCAAAATCCCTGCGACCAGTGGGCCATTTAAAGATGGCCACCCGGATTTTATCTTGATGGCCACAATATAATAGCTGCCCCCACTAGACCACATGTATATGGCTGCTATTTTTTAGTGCCTGATTCTCTGTGTGACTGCAGGACATGCGCAGGTGGAGGTGCTGCTTCCTGCCCACATGATCAGATTGCCAATGGTATGCTTTGGTGCTGTGAAGGGTGCAGTTTCCTCCTTCCTAGTTATTGGCTTTCATTCTCTTCAGTCTCCATGTTTGTAGGATTATACAGGCACTTAATTATATTAATAGTAACAGTAATTATTTATATTATTTATTTCACTGATTTATTACCCTATTAGAATCCCTGCACTCCCGACCACACATCCCATCTCTCCCTGAGGAAAATACGCAAAATGAGCATTTGGAGGGTGCAGTGTGTGGCAGCGGCAGGAAGTACATAGATGTATGGACAATATAGGTTGGTTTATGACTGTTTTTACATGGAGATGGAGGAGATAGATAAGTGCATGGTGAGAGCCAGGCCAACACAATGGGGGGGGGGGGGGGAAGGGTCAAAGGACTTGGCCTGGTTTCTGGGGTGCTGCCATGCCTCTGCAGCAAAAGACATTGATCCAGTGTGCCATGAAAAACATGTACTGTTCCTTCCCGTAACAGCTGCTCCAGGTGTCTACCATGACATGCACCTTGCTGCTCAGCCACAATCACAAGGAGAGGCCCACTTTCTCCACCACGCGTGAGAGTGCAAGGCAGGCATGTCTTTTTGGGAGAAATAATGTCCACTAGGCATCTTCCAATGAGGCTATGTGCACCCCATCAGCTCAGTAAAGGCAGTAGACTGTATTAAATAGTACAGCAGCAACTGCACCGCCAGAAACTTGGACAGGTGAGTATTGTACACAGCGTGTACACTAGCTGATTGCTTGGCATGTAAAGTTTTTTCCTGGCCATGGATCCCATTATCGATGGCTGGTGATGGAATGGAGGGCGGAGCCTGAGCAGGAGAGGCATAAAGTGACGATGACGATGTGAAAGACACAATAGAGCCTGTGGATGTGACCTGGCTGCTGCAAGGGAGACTGAGAGAAGGTGGAAACTCCTCTGGCTGTAGCTGGAAGCCACCTCTGTTTGCCCACAGAATGGGGTGATGATGCTTCATGTGGCTCAATAGAGCTGTAGTATCTTTGTTTGATTTTAACTGCCCACGGCTTATTTTAATCTTGTATTTTAGCAGTATAGAGAATAAAACTGCCAGATGGGACATACTTACACAGAGCTAGAGGCAGCCAAACTTGGCTTAGCTCTGGAACGTTTTGGGCCTAATGCACCCACAGTGTCAGCGGAATCACCAGTTCCCAAAGAAGATATGGGCATGGCAGCTCTTAAGGAGGTCCTGGCCATACGTCGCCTCTGCTGTTTATTGTTGCAACTGTTAACACCCTCCCCCTCCCAGGTCCTGTTCAACACACAAGTATCAACCCTCCCTGCAATTTTTATCAGACTGTGATATGAGATGGTGAGCTCGTTGGCCCATCTCCTGATTCACTGCTCTGTATTTGTCCTGATTGCCACTGCTGCAGCTCCCACTGCCAATACCATTCGGGTGCCACCATTACCACTACCAAAACAGATATGAATGGTGTAATACACCTTCTCCTGAACCTCCTTCTCAGGGCAGTACAAATGCTGACTGCTCTCACACAAGTTGTCGACAGGGAGACTGTCTTGACTATGTAATCCCTGGTTCCAAGACAGTTTCAGACTCAGAAGTCCTTGTTAGGCCTCATGCACAAAGCCATTGGGCGGCCGTGGCCGTATTGCGGCCTGCAAATGGCGGGTCGGCAATCCACGGCCGTCGGCCATGTGCACCCCGCATCATGGAAGTGGACCCTTTCACTTGAATGGGTCCGCAATTCCGGAGACGCGGAACGGAGTCACGGAATGGAACACCAGTAGCTCTGCGGAGTGCTTCCGTGGTGTTTCTTTCTGTGGTTCCGCACTGCAAAACAAATGACATGTCCACGGTCAAGTTGAATGGGTCCGGCCCACTGCACGGATGTTGCCCGTGCATTGGGGACCGCAATTGCGGTCTCCAATGTATGGAACGGCCGTACAATGGCCGTATGCATGGGGCCTTATCCTGTTGTAACTGAGAGGAGGAGTGATCCATTCAATCCACAATCTCATCCTTTGTCTCCTCAATTATAATGTTGTGCTTGCACCTTGCCAGGGCGAACTGTGGCCTACTACCACTTCTGGTCAGATTGCTGGTGCTGCTACCACCCTCAGTCTGGCTCTGGCTGGACAAGGTCTGGCCTTGGGTCTTTCGACATTTGGCTTGATGTACACAGTCATACAATGTATGGAACAGTTTGCAAGTCTGTTTTCTGGAACTTAAAGACAGAGAGGAGCAATAAAATGTCCTTCCCTTTCTACAAACTCAGTGCTACTCACAATTTCCTTTGAAATTAATGTATTATTGGCACCCCTAACACTTTTAGACCTAATGTCATATGTGCATTCAAATACGCAGATTAAAAAATAAAAAGTTTTCTTTAGTGTGAAACACAAGTTGTCAATTTACTAGGAGATTATCACCCCCCCACACACACACACACACACACCCCAACACTTGGACTGTCTGGAGATGCCCTAGTATTTCAGGTGGTTTCACTCAGAGATTTATAATGCTCTAAAAATAAAAAAGAAACTCTTGAACTATTTGGCGATGCCCTGTCCCAGATTTTGGAGTACTCTTTCAGGTGTTTATACTGATATTTCAAAAGCTACCCTCTGGATTGTAAAGCATGCCTTGTACAGTTGCATTGAGCTTATTCCCCCGACACCAACACTTGAACTCAGGTTTTGAAAAAATTCAAAAGCTGTATTTCTGTTCAAATGGGAAAAAATGTTGTTGCAGGTAGCTGCTTTTGAGGTTCTGCTGCAGCTGTGTTATAAGGCAGTAGCTGCAACTAGAAGGCACTGCTTAGCACACCCATCCTCAGCTCCTCACTCTCCAGCTGAAAGCTTTCCCTGCCTTTCACTATTCTTTACAATTACATTTCTTTCTAGCCTTTCCCTAAACTGTCCATGACACTAGAATAGAAGCTTAATTGTGACTGTACACTGTCCCTAAGATTATTTTCTTCCACAGACTTCTACAGCTATCCACCCTTATTCACAGCCCAACACAGAATGACATTCTGCTAGTTCTGAAAGGGAACATCCCTGCCTGCTACCCCACCGATTGGCTCATCTAGGCTTTCTGTCAGCCTGCGATTCAATCACTTCCTCTCAGGGTCATGTGAGCATCCTTCTTCTTCCTCCCTCATGGTTTTTCCCATGACATATGCAGTAAAATGGCTCTGGTTTTACTGAATTTGTGTGACGCGAACCTGAAAAGCCTGGACAAAATTATATATATATATATATATATATATATATATATATTATACCAGGGACCTTTGTTATTAATTGTTTGTGGAAGTTGAAAAGCCCAACCACAATAAGGCCCATGTTTTCTGCGATCATCATAGGAGCTTGCCATTTATCTTCTGTACATGGTGAATGTTATATGCTTACAAGATTTCTCTTTAGAGTGTTATGCACATTGCCAAAGTGTTTCCTGCTAATATACAGTATGTGCTTAGAAGAGGGTAGCACTGTGTGGTCCAGCAGATAGAGAGACAAAAGCTAGAACTGTTAGGGTATCGTCAGAAGGGTAGAAATTCTGCTGCATAAGATTTACTGTAGAATTTAGCTTAGATTTGCTGCAGATTTCACCCTATGCATTGTAAAGTGTGAAATTTTCAGGGGAAACCTGCAGCATAAAATTGACATGCTATGGATCAAGGGTATATGCATATGGCAGTGTAGTTTATGTGTATTTTCGTGTTGTTTTCACTGTGTTTCCACACCAAATCTGCAATAAAATCTGTATGTGTTACTTGCGGCATGAGTGAATTATGGAGAATTTTGGATTTGCATCAGATCTTACCCACTGCATTGCAAAAGGCAAAATCTACACTGTAAATCTGCACAAATAATTGCCTTGGATTTCAAAATGTGAACCGCAGTTTAGTTTCTACATGGGAAAAAATATTGTGTACATGAGATTTGGAAAATCACATTACCTTTGTTGGTACTGCAATACACTGTAAATTTTTCGCAGGAAAAACCACATGAAAAAAAGGGCTTGTAGCACGCATCATATACTCATAAATTCCACAACACAGGTCGATTAACCCTGTTGATTTTTGCTGTGTGTGAATTATATTTCTTGGAATCTTATCTTTACTGGCACTGTAAAATTCAGGCAAAACCGCAGCTGCAAATCTGCAGCATGGACATCCCCTGCAGCAGTCTTAATGCCCTTAGGGTAGGTCCACACAGTGAGGTTTCCTCATGCAGTTTTGGAAGCCAAAATCAGGAGTGGATCATGAAAGGAAATGAACTATAAGAGACAGATAGAACATACCCTTAGAGGACCCCACAGGAGAAGGTCTCACATATTTATATATACACATTTTTATTAGCTATACATTATTAGTTTATCTTTTTTATTCTAAACTTTAAGAAAATGGTTCGGCAATTTTTGAAGACAGGCTGAACTGGATGTACGGTATGTATGTCATTTTTTCAGTCTTAAAAACTATACTACAAACTATGTACAGTAAATAGTCAATCTTCTATATTTTATCTTTTTATCAGAATAAAGCCAAGCATTACATTTACTGATTCACATTGTTCAAGTATTACCTGTCAATCAAGTAATGGACTTTACGTAAAGGAAAAAAAGAAAAATTAAAAACTTGAAAGTCATTATTTAATTAACCTTCTCTCAGCTCTGAACTTTAAGAGATTATCCCACCTATTGACATAGGTGAAACATGTCAGATCATTGGGTGGTCTGACTATTGAGACCATCTGCACAAGAATGAGAGGTGTCTGAATCACCTCTCTGAACAGAGAGGTAGTATGCATGTTAGTCTATCTGTCTACTCACATCCATGGGACTCACAGAGCACTGTCTACATCAGGTTCGCCACCATAATACTTTTCTGTGGAATAACCCCTTTAACAGTCCTCACACTGAAAATGTATTCTAGTCAAGAACTAGTGGCTCCTTATGTGTCAAAGTCTGAGTCTTTCAACAAGCCTTGAAACATTAAAAATGGAAAATAGTGAAGCAAATTATTAATATATAGACAGCTGTTTTAGGATCCTTGTTCAGTACACAGTAGGACTCTGGCTAGCTGAGTGTGATGTTTCCCATACAGCTTAGGCAGGGTGATTGCTCTCCTTAAGGAGATTAGCTATGTATGGAGAGTTTTTAGCAGTGCTCCATGGTATGGAGACTTATTGGCAATGCTCCATGGGAAAAAATATACAGGTTCCCTTCCCATGGAGTATGGCCAACAAGTCTCCATACACAGTTGGTCTCTAAGGAGAGCCAGCACTCTGCCTAAGCTCTACTAGAACCCAATGCTTCAAGGTGCAAATATCTATGTATTTTAGCATCCATTATTACAAATGTTCTAATAGATTGAAGGCTTCGGAAGAGAAGTGGCAGATGAGGTTTAACACTGACAAATCACTAGTACATACTAAATGGTAAAACAGTGGGTAACACTGACATGTAAAAGTACCTAGGAATTTTAGTGAACAGCAAACTAAGCTCTAGAAAAGAGTGTCACACAGCTGCTGCCAAGACTAATAAGATAATGGGTTGTATCAAAAGGGGCATAGATGCCCGTGATGTGAACATAGTCCTACCACTTTACACATCACTGTTCAGACCACACATGGAGTACTGTGTACAGTTCTGGGCTCCTGTGAACAAGGCAGACATAGCAGAGCTGGAGAGGGTCCAGAGGAGGGCAACTAAAGTAATAACTGGAATGGGGCAACTACAGTACCCTGAAAGATTATCAAAATTAGGGTTATTCACTTTAGCAAAAAGATGACTCAGGGGAGATCTAATAACTATGTATAAATATATCAGGGGTCAGTACAGAGATCTATCCCATCAGCTATTTATCCCCAGGACTGTGACTGTGACGAGGGGACATCTTCTGCGTCTGGAGGAAAGAAGGTTTGTACACAAACATAGAAGAGGATTCTTTACGTTAAGAGCAGTAAGACTATGGAACTCTCTGTCTGAGGAGGTGGTGATGGTGAGTACAATAAAGGAATTCAAGAGGGGCCTGGATGTATTTCTGGAGTGTAATAATATTACAGGCTATAGCTACTAGAGATGGGTCGTTGATCCAGGGAGTTATTCTGATTGCCTGATTGGAGTCGGGAAGGAATTTTTTCCCCCTAAGTGGGGAAAATTGGCTTCTACCTCACAGGGGTTTATTTGTTTTCCTCTGGATCAACTTGTAGGATGACAGGCCGAACTGGATGGACAAATGTCTTTTTTCATCCTTATAAACTATGTTATTATGTTACTATGTTAAAGGGGTTGTCTCACCAAGCGAGTTTGAGCCATCCATAGTCCTTCCAGTGTGCCTTTTTATGCTGGATGTTGGCGTTTGAATAACAAGTTTAATTTACCAATGAGGAGCAGGCCCTGACTCATTTAACCCCACCCTCCATGTATGTGCACACTCCAGACATGGCATCCTTCCAGCCTGTAGAGTATAGCTTGCTTGGCTGATTAGAAAGGACTGTGACACCTCCTTACACATTTTACTGTGCCCTGGTCCCCTGCTTCCCAATGTCCTCTCAGTGCTGGCAGGCGAGATGCACTAAATCCACTGTGCCCCGGCTGATCAGCTATTTCAGTCTGCCCCCATAGGAATGAATGGGTAGTGCGCTCCCCATACATTTGCATTGGGCTGACGCTCGGCTATTTCAGTCTGCCCTATTCAAATGACTATAGGGCGGTCCCGCATGCGCGGTGTACCCTTATTCACTGCTGGCTCTGGAGCTGATGGGAGCTAGTGAGCATGTGAGCGTAGTGATGCGTGCTCACTCCCGACAGATTACAAAGAAGAAGTGGCACAGTGCCTGCGCGGCCACCTTTGTTAGTGTTACAGTGGTGGCTGGTTCCCCTTGGCAACGAGCAAAAATAATGGGGCAGGAATCTTCATATATCAAGCAAGGACTGCATTACAGAAAATTAAAGGTATTTGCAAAAATGATCATAGCGATGTTATTGTTACATTTAACACTAATTGTTTTGGTGAGACAACCCTTTAAAACATGGCTTACCAAAGAGTCTCAGGTGTGTAATCGGTGTGAAGAGATGAGCGAGATGCTTTCACTCTTATTGTCCCTCACCAAACTCCTACCCACTGGACTCATTACAAACATATAGTAGTCCCTAACAAGCACATAACTAAATGGCTTCTAAGAACGATATCCACTGCATTAGGTTTCACCTCAGAGCACATAAACATACAATGAAATGCACTGGAAATAACTGTCTAAAACTTTCATGATTATTGTTTCCCAGTGTGAATACTCTCCTATGTGAAATTATTTTACTGAGCACATAGCAGCACTACTAAACTTACTAAACTTGTGATTTCCCATCTCAAGTTTAGCCCATGTGGATACCTACTATTAAAATGAGATCATAGTACACATATAACGAAATAGCTATTAAAAATGATATCCAATGTATTTTATTTCATCCAGGAGTGATCAAACATGCAATGAACTCCAATATAATGTGAATAATCATCCTAAACCATTTTCAAATATATTGCATCTCAGCGTGAATGCACTTCTAGAAATTATTTTTTTAACATATGTAAATTAGCCTCTAGGAGCAAAGGAGGCGTTACCGTTACACCTAGAGGCCCTGCACTTTCTGCAACTGCTGTACCCTCTCCACTTTGGCAGTGAAAATTTTATCACACTTTACCTTTACCATGGAGTACTGTGTACAGTTCTGGGCTCCAGTGAACAAGGCAGACATAGCAGAGCTGGAGAGGGTCCAGAGAAGGGCAAATAAAGTAATAACTGGAATGGGGCAACTACAGTACCCTGAAAGATTATCAACATTAGGGTTATTTACTTTAGAAAAAAGACGACTGAGGGTAGATCTAATTACTATGTATACATATATCAGGGGTCAGTACAGAGATCTATCCCATCATCTATTTATCCCCAGGACTGTGACTGTTATGAGGGGACATCCTCTGCGTCTGGAGGAAAGAAGGTTTGTACACAAACATTGAAGAGGATTTTTTATGGTAAGAGCAGTGAGACTATGGAACTCTCTGCCTGAGGAGGTGGTGATGGTGAGTACAATAAAGGAATTCAAGAGGGGCCTGGATTGGCTGTATGAGTAATACAGTGAGTATTACTCATACAGCTTCCGGCCTGTGAGATCCAGGAGGTTGGATCTCACAGGCTCATCACCGGAAGGCAGCGCAATGCCTTCCTTAGGCATCGCGCTGCCTTCCATGCCATCAAGTTCCCCCTACAGCTGCATGGGGACCCGATGGCACTGCCGATCGCCGCCGCAAACCGCAGGTAAAGCCGCAAACCGCAGGTCTGAATTGACCTGCGGTTTGCGGCGATCGCCGACATGGGGGGGTCACGGGACCCCCCGGCGCATTTAGCCAAGGTGCCTGCTCAACGATTTGAGCAGGCACCGGGTTCCGATCACCGCCCGCCGGGCGGCGGTGATCGGAACTATACATGACGTACCGGTACGTCATGTGTCCTTAAGTACCAGGACAACATGCCGTACCAGTACGTCATGTGTCCTTAAGAGGTTAAAAGGCTTTTCAATGGGTTTTGTTGTTTTTTTATGAAGAGATAACGCACTACACTGGCTCACAAAGACTGATTAAGAATGAATGCATCTGTATCATCTTCATATAAAATAGTCAATTACAGTATTTTACCACTAAATATTTGATAAGTGTAAACTGTCGACTATACTGCAGTCCCGTTGTAGGTCATTGTGTTTTATCTCTTCTATTTTTTCTGTTAAACATATTTTTTCTAGATTCCCATGTGCTATTTTTTTCTTCATATTTTAAAATCCAAGTGGCATAACCTATTTTTAAGTCTAGTTTGGATAAAAGAAACGGCAGTAAGAACTGTGATTTCAGGGATGAGGACAAGAATATCCAAGCTAGACTTAAAAAGAGGTCATGACCCTTGGATTCTCAAACGGGAGGGAAAAAAATTCACAGGGGGCATCTAGATAAAATCTTTAGTTTAACAGCAAAAATAGAAAAGATAAAACACAGTTACCTACATTGTTGCTGCAGTATAGTCGACAGTTCACACTAATCAAAGAAATAGTGCTAAAATATTTGCCTATTTTTTATGAAGCTGATACGCTGCGTGATATTTTAAAAGAAAGGTGTAGGGTGGTGTCCAGGAGGCCCAAAGCTCTTCTTAATATTCTTTCTCCCAGTCTGTTTTATTCCTTTGACTTAAAAAAAATAATAATAAATTGGCTTCACTGTCAGGTCTTTTGTAGATGTGGTTGAAATGCAAAGTGTGTACATACAGTGGATATAAAAAGTCTACACACCCCTGTTAAAATGTCAGGTTTCTGTGCTGTAAAAAAAATGAGACAAAGATAAATCATTTCAGAACTTTTTCCACCTTTAATGTGACCTATAAACTGTACAACTCAATTGAAAAACAAACTGAAATCTTTTAGGTAAAGGGAAGAAAAAATATAAAAATAAAATAATATGGTTTCATAAGTGTGCCCACCCTTAAGCTAATACTTTGTTGAAGCACCTTTTGATTTTATTACAGCACTCAGTCTTTTTGGGTATGTCTATCAGCACGGCAGATTTTGACTTGGCAAGATTTGTCCACTCTTCTTGGCAAAAACACTCCAAATCTGTCAGATTGCGAGGGCATCTCCTGTGCACAGCCCTCTTTAGATCACCCCACAGATTTTCAATCGGATTCAGGTCTGGGCTCTGGCTGGGCCATTCCAAAACTTTAATCATCTTCTGGTGAAGCCATTCCTTTGTTGATTTGGATGTATGCTTTGGGTCGTTGTCATGCTGAAAGATGAAGTTCCTCTTCATGTTCAGCTTTTTAGCAGAAGCCTGAAGGTTTTGTGCCAATATTGACTGGTATTTGGAACTGTTCATAATTCCCTCTAGCTTAACTAAGGCCCCAGTTCCAGCTGAAGAAAAAACAGCCCCAAAGCATGATGCTGCCGCCAACGTGCTTCACTGTGGGTATGGTGTTCTTTTGGTGATGTGCAGTGTTGTTTTTGGGCCAAACATATCTTTTGGAATTATGGGCAAAAAGTTCAACCTTGGTTTCATCAGACCATAACACTTTTTCCCACATGCTTTTGGGAGACTTCAGATGTGTTTTTGCAAAATGTAGCCTAGCTTGGATATTTTTCTTGGTAAGAAAAGGCTTTCGTCTTGCCACTCTACCACATAGCCCAGACATATGAATAATACGGGAGATTGTTGTCACATGTACCACACAGCCAGTACTTGCCAGATATTCCTGCAGCTACTTTAATGTTGCTGTAGGCCTCTTGGTAGCCTCCCAGACCAGTTTTCTTCTCGTCTTTTCATAAATTTTGGAGGGACGTCCAGTTCTTTTTTTCTTTTTTTCTTTATATTTTTATTATTAATTTCACAGTATAACAGGAGATAACAGGGTATCAAGGTATAGGCTCGCAGGCCACGCCAGAGTAATATTAAGTACAGAGTGAATACAAATTAGATACCAATATATTGCACAATACATGAGTTAGGACATAAGTCGATCTCTAGCAGCTTTGAGAAAGATTTTCAATAGATGAGGTATTTGTGGAACTAAAAAACTAAGGACTAAGGAGGACGATGAGACCATGTGCAGAGGTGTTTTATTCTACTATTTAGGATGTAAAAGTCACCAGAGCGGGGCATATGACGTGTTAGATGTTTGTGTTAGGTGGTTACATATGTGTTCCAGTCTATTTAGGCTTCAAAAAGGTAAGCTAAGATTTAGGGGATCTGTATTTAGACCACAGAAACCATTTTTTGAGGAATGTCATATGTGTGCGAGATTCCCAAGAAGATAATTCCTCAAACCTATGGATCTGATAAATTTTTTGAATCCATTGGTCTAGAGTTGGAACAACAGGCTGCAGCCAAAATTTAGGGAGTTGAAGGCGAGCCGCCAAAATCATCTGTGAAAATACAAATGGTGGTTTGGTATTCACCTTGAGAGAAGGATAAGAGGGCAATTTGCGGAGAAGGTTGGATCGATGTGCCACAAACATCGTTAGCAATAGAGAAGACCTCACACCACCATTTATGGATAAGAGGGCAAGTCCACCAGATATGGAGAAAAGTTTCCCTCTCTCCAAGGCACCTCCAGCACGTGTCAGAAGCAGATCCAGCATATCTCGATATCTTATCTGGCGTATTATACCATCTTGTAAGGATTTTGTAGCTGTTTTCCTGAATTCTGACACAGCGGGGGGCACCATGGGGGGATTCTAGTAATTTAGGTAGGGATTCATGAGGAATTGTGATATTTAGGTCTAGTTCCCACTGCTTAACAAAGGATGGCTTAGCCATCATAGGAGGTAGACGCAATTTACTGTATATCAGTGAGATAAGTTTTCTGGGTAATGTTTGTAAGGAAATCAGAGCTTCCAGCCAAACCAGGGGGCGAAGGAGGTCTCCTACTTTAATGTGTTGTTTTAGGTAGGCCCTAAGGTAAGCAACTGAAATAAAATCTCGCGGGTGAGGGTTAAGCAGAACATTTGTGTCTTTTAAGTCCATCCATATTCCAGTAGGGAGAGCTAAAGAGATTATTGGAGTTGAGGAAGACATCAGCCCTATTGAGGTTGAGTCTCTTAATATGGAAGGGGCCGTATTTAAAACATCTGTTACAGACAGGATGGGCGAAGGAAATGGGATAGAACAATGTGTGGAAGATAACCACTTCCATGCTTCCAATGTGGCCCTGATAATTGGGTAGCGAGACATATGGCCAGGAAAGACCGTCTCATGGCCCAAGAGAAGTGCTCTAGCTGGTCTGTTCAGTATGTCTAGTTCTATCTGAACCACAGCGGAAGATGGAGAGGTGCTTAACCAAGCTATTGAACGTGAAAGAAGAATGGCCTTCCCGTACAACTCGGGGTTCGGTAGACCTATTCCCCCAGCGTGCCTAGGCTTGGTGAGGAGAGCAGATGAGAGTCTCGCTTTCTTTCCACTCCAGATGAAAGACCTGAATTTTTTCATAATCGTGTCATAATAATGTTTGGGGACAGGAATGGGGAGGACTTGCTGCAAATAGGTGAGTCTGGGAAATATTAGGGAAGAGAGAAGGTTTTTGCGACCAAACCAAGACAATGTTGGGTTGGATCGGGCCAAATTATCAATAGATTCAATAATAGATTTTTTTAAGGGGGTATAGTTAAGAGAAAAGAGTTCTGTTGTTTCTGGGCTAATTTTGACCCCTAAGTATGTGATATTGGGAGAGGACCAATTGAATGGGGAATCCATCATTAGATGACATTTGGTTGCCCGGGGAATACCTAAGCATAGGACTAGCGATTTACTAGCATTAATTTTAAAATCTGACATTATGCTGTAAGTATTTAGCTGGGACTGAATTCGGGGTAGGGACACTCTCGGATTGATCGTCAGCATAAGTACATCGTCCGCAAAGGCGGCTATTTTCTGTTCCCTGCCTCCCAAACATAGACCTGCTATCTCCCGGTCCAATCTTATGTTTGCTAGAAGAGGTTCAAGAGCCAGGATAAATAAGAGGGGTGATAGGGGACAACCCTGGCGAGTCCCATTTCTAATAGAAAAAGAGGAGGATAAAGTACCATTAACTAGGACTGAAGCTGTTGCTTGTTCATACATCGAGAAGATTGCTTTAATATAGGAGTCAGGTAGGCCAAATCCCGGCAGCACATGTTTTAAATATGACCAATTAACCCTGTCAAATGCTTTCTCAGCATCTGTGCTGAGTAAAAGCAAAGGAGAGGAAATCCGTTTGGCATGGCAGAGAGTATTAATCACTCTTGTGGTGTTGTCTTTGCCTTCTTTGTTGCGGACAAAGCCTACCTGATCTCCATGAACAAGTTGAGGAAGAAGGATAGCTAGTCTATTAGCTAACATCTTGGCCAGGAGTTTGAGGTCTATGTTTAGAAGGGAAATGGGTCTGTAGTTGGAGCATAATTTGGCGTCTTTCCCTTCTTTGGGGATGAGAGTAATGTGGGCTGCCGTCATATCCCTTGAAAGAGGAATTCCCTTAAGAGTCTGGTTGCAAACTTCCAAGAGATGAGGGAGAAGGAGTTCCTGGAACATTTTGTAGTATGTTAACGGAAGGCCATCAGGGCCTGGGCTCTTTCCTGTTGGCATTTGAAGTATTGCTTTTTTTAGCTCGTTTAAGGAAAAAGGGGCTGCAAGGCTCAACTTATGTTTTGGGGTAATGCTAGGGAGTTTAGCGGTTTTCAAGAAGGAAGATATAACAGAAGCACGAGCTTTTGGTTCTATTGTTGAGGGGAGATTATAGAGATCATTATAAAAGGAGCGAAATTGGGCGGCAATCTGGTTAACCGAAAAAATAGAAGTCCCATCTTGTGAGGATAGCTGGTGGACATAGTTTGCAGACCTCCTCCCTTTAATCCTGTTCATTACAAATTTGGTGGCCTTATCACCATGTGCGAAAAATTTGTGCTGGGAGCTCATATAATATTTGGCTGCTCTAGAGGCTAGAAGGGATCTATGTTTGGCCCTATACTCCGATAACTCTTGAAATTGGGTGTCAGAGGGTTTCGATTTATGATGTGACTCGAGCTTCTGAATATTTTTTAGGCTTTCATCTATTTCTCTTTCCCTCACTCTCTTATGGTGCGTGCCAATGCTAATGAATTGTCCTCTAACTACAGGCTTGTGGGCGTCCCAAAGTGTATTAGCCGTTATATCAGAACTTTTATTTAGGGAAAAATATTCTGTGATATGCTTGGAAATCCGCTCAACCGAGTCCCGATATCCCAAGAGGGCTTCATTTAGGCGCCAGTTAAAGCACGAGGACGTTTCATTAGGGGCCAGAACTGTAATATATACTGGGGAATGATCTGATACATGAATAGCACCAATAGATGCCTCCCTACACAGATGTATGTGTTCTTTAGAAATAAACAAATAGTCTAATCTGTGGTAGGTTCTATGTGTTGGGGAATAAAACGTAAAGTCTAGAGCATTAGGGTGGTGAGATCGCCAAACATCAATCAAATGTAGATCCCAGAGGGTATTTCTGATAGTTTTTAGGAACTTTCTAGAGTGAGATGATTTATGAGAGGAAATATCTAGTTGTGGAAAAAGTGCAACATTTAAGTCACCCCCAGCAATTACTATACCCTCCTTAAAGGATTCTATAATAGGGAAAATGTCAGAGAACCAACGGGATTGGTTGGAATTAGGGGCATATAAGTTAATAAAAGTATATGTTTGCGGCCCTATAGTGCCTTTGAGTAGGATATACCTGCCTTCTGGGTCTAAATTTTGGCTGACAAATTTAAAGGGAATTTTCCTTTGTAATCCTATACTGACACCACTAGAAGCTGAAGAGCTACTCCCACAGTGGTACCAATTGGAAAAGTGAGAGAACCGCATGTCAGGGTAGTGGTTGAAGCGGAAGTGCGTCTCTTGTAAGAATATCACTCCAGCCCCGGCTTTTCTTAGAATGGCAAAGATTTGGCTCCGTTTTGAAGGGGAGTGAAAACCTTTGACATTGTAAGAAGCTACTGACAAGTCAGCCATTAATTATGATGTGTGTGGGTTTACCTTGTAGCTGTCGTGGTCTCTCCTTAGAGAGTGTATCAGGTTTATGGGAGTCCTCTGTCTCATGTATCATGGAGGCTGTGTGAGAAAGGGGATCACTCCAATTCAGTGGGAGAGACAAATACCTTGGATTAGGAGTAGGGAAAAGGAACAAAACACAACTTGTTAAACAAACAAAAAATGAGAAAACAGACAAAATGAGATATGTCATAATCAGGAGGGGGTTAATTGGTCTGTAGACCGATTGGGAGATCGTAGAACGCCCAGAAAGGGCTGTATTAAGGCAAAAATGAGGAAAAAACTTTTATAGACAGATGAGTAGACTATAAGAAATCATACTAACAGTGAGATCATAGACATTAGGCGAATAATAGATAGTGGTTTCCGAGTATCAGCATAGCCTAAGACTGCCAGACTATAGACAAGTAAGTCTTTCTACTGCTCTTGTGAGAGACTTCTTGGGGTGAGCTGTAGGCCCCTTTTCTTGGAACGGGAGGACTTCGGCGTACGTAGCACTTCAAAAGGAGCCACCTTGGGGATATCAGGCAGGGTACTTAGGTCTTGGAAAAGTTCCCAATTTTCAATCGGCATAGGCGGCACATTTAGTAGCTCAAAGGCGGCCGTGAGGTCTGTAAATGATGAGATGGTGACTCTCTTGCCCGCATATGAGAAGGTCAGGCCAAATGGATAGGACCACCGGTATAAGACTTTTTTGGATCGTAGCCAATCTGTCAGGGGCTTGAGGGACCTGCGCTTCTTCAGAGTTGAAGGGGCTAAGTCCTGATATATATCAATCTTGAAGTCTTCATATGTTAATTCAGGGTGGTTACGTGCGGCTTCCAGAATGGCAGCTTTCACTTGGAAATTGAGGAACTTGCATATTATGTCCCTGGGCGGTTCGGCCGGTTTAGGCTTGGGTCTCAGGGCTCTGTGTGCCCGTTCTATGATTATTTCTTGAGGAAAGTTAGGGCCCAGCAGTGATCAGCATATTTCAATAATGGAAGCTGAAACATCACCAGGGGAGACCGATTCTGGCACACCTCTGAATCTCAGGTTATTTTGGCGCCCCCTGTTTTCTTGATCTTCTAGTGAGCTATGGAGGTCATTTAGATATAAAGCGCAACGGCAAAAGGAATCTGTCACTGCAGACTGATGGTTTAAAATCTCTGCTTGGTGCAGCTCCAAATTTTCCACTCGATCCCCAATATGCCTCACCTCATGCCTGCATGCTGACAGCTCTGCAAGGATCGGCTCCATTACCCTGCTAAGAGCACGGTCAAGGTATTTTCTTGTGATCGGAAGGTCAGAGCTGGCTTGTGTGTCTTCTGAGTCGCTCTCTCCTTCCGATTGTGCTGGGGCGCGCTTCGGAGCTTTGGCCTGCGGTGTT